>NC_133392.1:21562857-22789285 GCF_047511655.1 Castor canadensis | reverse complement strand
TTAATTTTTTCTCTCCTTTGCAAAAACATATATAGCTGAAACTCCTTTGATGACACTCAAAATCTTGTTTCTATTCCATAAATATTTATCACTACTCTATTGTGTCTCCTTGTAGACTCATTTTCATTGCATGTCCTAACATATTTACATCCAAGCTCTCATTTTTATTTGTGTTTATGTAATATTTTCATTATGCACATTTTGTTCTTTACTATTTTCTCTTTTGAATTTCTGATTTATTAGTCTCTTTACATAGGCAGTAAAGACCTACCTTATTCTTTTAACTCTGTAAACTATTTCATCACAATTTATTTGGCTATTCTCCATTCCTTGTCATTTAGTTCATTTCCAGATCTTTGTCATTTGAATAAATGCTAAAATAAGCACCACTTGGATGTTGTCACAATTGCGTTTCTCTCAGGTAGATGTTGTGAAGTGAAAATGACAGATCATTAGAAACATAATATTTCTTTTTTTGGTTTTCTTTAAACTGCTCCACAAAGTTTCTTTGTGAATTTAATTCTCATCAGCATTATAAGTTTATAAATAAGTGTTTCTGTTCTCCAGTGTTAGTCAACATATTATTCCTTCCTTCAACTCGCAGTTTACAAATCTTATATACAGAGCAAATTAATGATTCATTGTCTGTTAAGACTGTCTCTTTCTCTGTGTCCTTTTTTCCCTTCTCTCTCTCTCTCTTTACATGTCTCACGGTGTCATGGGGATAGAAAAATAATAGAAATAATTGAGCCATTATGTGAAGAATAATAGGAAAAAGAAGGGAACAATCAATTCCAGTTTCAGATTGTGAAAAAGTAAGTTTGATTTGTCATAAAAGGTAAGAACCTCTTCTTTTAAGTATAGTAGGAAGATGGTGGTCTTCCTGGAAAACACAGAAAAAGAAAATATTTAAAAAAAATAGTAATTGTGATTTTAACAGCTTCTAGGGACCAGTCAATTAGCACAAACTAATGAAGTTCAAGAGGGCTAAGAAAAACAGCATTAGAGAGATAGTCACGTCCTGGCTTCATTTTTGGTAGACAATGGGGAAAGGGTGTGGGGTGGATGCCGACAAACTGAACATCTCAGACCTCCATCTATAAAGCAAACAGCTACAAGCCACTACTCAATGTCCTGAAGTTTTGAAAAGTTGATGTTGCCAGCTACAATTTTCCAAGAGAAACTGAAATCCTGAATAATGATACAGAATTTCTTCATTTTCTTATGTGGGATTTTGATTCAAGAATATTTATTTTAAAATATTGTACAACTCAAAGAAAAATTCTCCAATGAGCAACTCCTCATGGCTTGCCTGTGACTGTCCCAGGTTTAAAATTAAATCTTAGATCCCAAACAAACTGGAAGTCTAGGACATAATCATTACTAAACCCTTTGATGACTGATATGAATCCCATGCACTGTTCACAAGAATAAAACTACTCATTTTAAGGGAATGTACTCTTACCTTCTATTTCCATTGTGAACTGCTAGAAGAAAGGATTGAGGGCTGGGATTGGAGAGACTGTAGAGCCAATATCATGTGTCTGTAATTTGACATTCAAAAAAACAAGAATCATGCTTATGAAGAAGAAAGTCACCTGAGATATCATTGCAGCTTTAAATCTTCATATCTTCCTTTGGAACTCAAAATTTGCTACCTAATTCATTGATTCATTGCTGACATAAGGTTAACAGGTATATTTCTTTAGGGTTACAGTCAGTCACTGACTCTGTACAAATTTATTTTCCAACTATTGAGGGATACTTCCTTGGAATCTTTCTTATATGCATTCTCTTTCCCTATTGCAGAGGATTCTACCATGGGTTCAGATTCTCAAGAACCACCAACTACTAGTTCTTGGGTTTCGTCACTCCGCATAAGATGCAGCAGGAACAATAAGTATTATTTTTGACAGGAACAAAATTCAGCATTCCTATCTAAGGATTTGAGTTGCACTGATCACCATAGTAACTAGATGAAAATATAATTTCTGTAATACATTTGATAATGATGTGGTACAGAGGCCATGGCTGGGAGGAACAGAGGAAAAAAGGAGACAATCAAAAAGCATAAAATTTCAATATTTTATGGAATAATGCAAATAATTGAATTATAGAATACTGGTGGTGCTGAATCATTAAGAGATCATTTTGTAGTAGAAGAAAATTAGCTGCAAAGATTTTATGTGACTTTTCCAAGGTCATTCAGTAGCAGAAGCTGGTGCTTTAAATTCTATCTCTTAACTCAATGTTTGTTTTTTCAAAATAAACATTTGCCACAAAAGGCAAGAAAAACAAATTAAATAACATACAGCATTTTGTTCTAAAAATATACTGAACAATATAACTCATTGTACTCACTTCAATGTTGTTCTAAAAGCTAACATTGTCACTGGGATTTTATTTGAAAAGTGATTCTAAGACACAGAATTGTGAAGTGGGGAAAGATGTAGATAAGATAAGGGAGTAAGTAGAGAATGCATTGCTAATTAAGGTATCACTGAGTGTAGAAGGCTTTCTGAGGATTCTTGAAGCCAGGGTAACATCTGTGTCTCAAAGAATTAGAAATCATGAACACACACACTCACACACACACACAGTGTGTACATTACTACCAATTAGTCCTCTGTCCCAAGATTTCTCCTTGGTGGTACTCTCTATAACATTCAGGATATTTGATGTGCAGGCAGAGCAGACAGAATTGAGCAGAGAACACTTTAGGCAAAGAGAGGCCTTATGCTCACAGCTGGATGACAGTCTGGTTTAGAGAGCACATATGCTGGGCATCATGGTGTCTATTACTGTCTATCTCCTACACCTTACTTACTTCCTTTTATCACTGAGGAGGTGGAAAAAGGGGAGAAAGAGAAGAGAGAGAGAGAGAGACAGAGACAGACAGACAGAGAGAGAGAGAGAGAGAGAGAGAAATGCAGTGGTTCTACTTGATTTTAGCCAACAGGCTGCAAAGCAATGCTGCGGTGATTCCTGAGGCATCTCCTGTATTACAACAACTCCTTTCTCTACCAACCACTGTAAAGTCCTCTTCATACTTTTATAAAACTTTCCCTGGTTTGAGTTGATTAGCACCTGTTGGGCTGTGGTTGTTGTAATTGGGTATTCATGGTTATTACTGAGAAGTACAAAAATATATCCCAATGAATACCCTAAATTACACACATACCACTTTCTGCCCATTCTGTAGCAGTCCCAAGATCTGTGCATGATAATTGGGAAGATTACCACTACCAGATAGCAGTTCCTCTCTTTTCCTAGTTATATAATGACAACAAGGGTCGACATGTCCAACAGGTTCCATTTTCTTAGATTTAGTAGAACCTTTATTTTGTCCTTCAGCTGAAACATTCTCAACTTGGTAAATGGACTTCTAACGCAGCGGAGAACAAAAAGTCCAAATGCATCATTAGAAGTGATCGGTGGAATGATTCCCAATTTCACTTTTTGATTTCTCACCTTCATGTTTTATCTGTTAAGGAAACTAACTGTGTTTGCATATTCATTGCCATTGCTTATGCAATTTATAATAATCAAATCATAGGTAGGTAGAAAATGATTTCTTTCTTCCTTTATAATTATGCTTTTATTGCTTTTTGTTGCCTGTACCAATGCCTAAGATGTCCAGAACAATGTAGAATCGAAGCATTGGGACACAGCACCCTTGCCATTTTCATAACATTGTGAAGTTAATATCCAGTCTTTCATTGTGCAGTATAGAGTAAGATTTAGGTTTTGTTAAATTTTTTTAAAGTCTGTATAAATATATTTATAAAGCACATATTCTTTTCTTATCTATTTCACCCCAACACACGCTATTATTTTGGGATTCATCTATGTTTTCTGTATAATTAATTATTCCTTTATATTTCTCAGTATAATTAATATATTATTAATTTCCTTTTATGCCTGGGTTTGTTGGACAGAGATATCAGATTTTTTTCATCCATTACTTTCTTGAGGGACATTTGGATTATTTCCAGTTTTGTCATTTACAAACAAAGTGGCAATGAATATTGGTATAGTTGTCTTAGTGTGGATATATTCTGTAGTTTCTCTTGGGTAAATATATAGAGATAGAATAGTTTTATAGTAGACAGGTCATACTTAAGGTTTTAATAATTTTCCAAAGTCATTCAAATTGTTTATGCCACTTTATATTTACTGTAGAAATGTGAGTGTTCCAGTTCTACGACATCATTTACAATACTTGGTAATTGGCAGATAAAACTATATTTAAATGTCATATACAACATTGCACACTGTGGAATGGCTAATGCAGCTAATAAAATGCATTAAAATGCTCATAGTTACCATGTTTGTGGTGGAAACACATCCACTCTTTTTGTGGCTTCAAGAGCACAATAGTTATATTGGCAGTAAGTACAGTCACCATGCTCTACAATACATCCCTTGGATTTATTCCTCCTACCTAACTATAATTATATATAATTATATATATTTTTATATATTATATATAGACTTATAGATAATGTTATTGCACACATGTATGTTTATAATTTTAATAACCTTTTTATTAAAATTATCTTTCCTCATGAATTTCACCCCCTTTTGCTTTTTCTGTGGATTTATTAAGCATGTTATTTTCCCAATACTAATGTAATAATACTTCATTTGTTATTGTTCATTCTTTATTGGTATATTCTACTGTTTTAACTTCAATCTGTTCTTTTAAACTTTATTTCCCTTACACAAAGCTTAGATGTTTCTTCCAGTCTGATAATCTTCCTTTTTACTTATAATTCTCATTTCATTTATTGGTCAAAGTAAATACTAGGTGTTTGTAATTATGCATGTCATCTTGCTCTTTCACAAATCCAATTTATTGTATTATCAGTTTCTCATGTTCTTTTGCATTGATTACATTATTTTCATTTTATTTTGCATTTTAAGTATCCATCTTGTTATAAATTACCTACAATTTTTTGAAAATCTTTTGCTATAGTCTTAGTCTACATTTTATTAATGTGGTACCATATCTCAAACAAATGTTAGAATCTTACAAAGTTAGAACTATATTTGATACTCTTTAATTTTCTCTCATTATAGTATATTCAAATCCCTCAAGGTTTTACTGTTTTCATTGGTGTGAATATTCGATAATTTTATACTATATTTGTACTTTTATTTCCTACTACGTTTATTACTTATTGCTTTGTTATTCTTCAGGAATGAAAACAATGGGGCATCACTACAAATCCTACAGGTATAAAAGAGAAGGTATAAACCTTTGAGAAATATGCCAATATTTTTAATACTTTTGTTGAAACAAACAAAAATACTCAGAATATAAAACTATCCAAATCTTACAGCTAATAAATAGATTATTGAAAATTCTTATGTCTGCAAATGAAATTGAGAGTGGTATTTTAAAAGTATATTTCAATGAAGAAAGCCCCAAATACACAGGAATTTACAGGTGATATTTTTCTGAATATTTAAGAAAAGAACTTTATTAATTTTAAACAAACATTTCCATTGAATGAAAAAAACTAGGGCAAATTCCCAACTGTCATTTTATGAGTCCAGCATCATCAAGATTCCAACATCTTAAAAGGACATTACAGGAAAAGAAATTGTAGACTGGACTGGATGTCCTAACTGAAGTCATAAGACAAATGAAAGAGAAGGAATATGAATTGGAATAGGATAAATAAAACTGTCATTCTCAATTGATCTGACTTTCATGCCAAGAAAATCTAAAAAAGCATATGTAAAAAAGATTATGTGTTAGTAGTTAACTAAGTGAGGTTCTGGATTCAATATCATGATGACAACATACATTGAAAGCTCAATAATCTGGACACAAAAATGAGAACAAACAAGGAACTACACTCAACTTTGTTTTAAAATAACATTTTTATTTTTTGTTTTAGATTAACAAAAAATTGTGATGATAGCACAGAGAGTTCTCAAATATACCTCATAAAGCTTTTCCTATTATTAGCATCTTATGTAAGTGAGATACATTTGTTCAATCACTGAAGCAATATTGAAACAATTACATTAACTAAAGTCAAAATTTTATTCATATTTCCTTATTCTGTAGCCCGTCTTTATTTTTTCTGTTTTAGAATTCCATCCAATGAACCATGATACCTTTACTTATGATTTCTCTTTTTTTTTTGTGTGTAAGAGATTTGTCTTTTCAATTTATTTACTTACTTGATCAACTTTTAGCTAAGTTATGGACTAATCTGTACCATTTGGATAAATAATATAATAATTTATAATCCAAAACTATTTTATTTTGATGCTCAAATTGTTCTGACTTTGGTCATTGAACTCTTTTTTAGTTAGGCTTTGTTTTATGTTTTCACAAGACTACCATTATTATGCTTACTTTTGTTTTGTTTTAGTATTTTTCTACTTGTGATACTACAAGGTACTACAGGTTCATCTTTATATTTTTGCTTCCTAGCCCATCTTATAATTAACTTTCTTTTGCTTTGAATCCCTGGTTCTGTTTACTAAAGAATGTTATCAGAAATCAATTTCCACATGCTTGCTGTTTTTGTTGCAGAGAGTGTTTCTTATAGGTCCTCTAAACTGATAAAGTGAAAGAATATATGTATATATACTAACTTGTACACAAACCTATATCTATATACATTTCTATATGTAATTTTATATATTATTAATATAAATATAATTTCATGCTGGTATATCCCACTCTAATCCATTAAGATCCATAAGTCACTTTAGCTTTATTACCCCTTTAATTATCTATAAACTCCTGATTCAACATGAACAAATTGTTTTTTGCCACACATAATTCATTCGTTTAGTTGTCTAATTCTAGAAAACATGGATTATTATTATCAGAAGGGTTAATCTCCACTTCCATGGGAAACAGTTTTGTCAGGTAGAATATGGTGCTTATATACAGTTTCTTTAGCCTTTGTTAATATAGATACTAATCAATTCAAAAGTTATTTAGATCATCCTTTGTCAACCATCTTCAATAAATTTGTTTCATATACTTATATTGAAGTTAGATTGTTTTACTACTTTCTTCATTCCATCTTGGAATCTCTAACTTCATAAGTGATTTTTTTTAACCATATGGATAATGAAGGCTTATTTTTATGTGGTATATTGAATGGTTTTGATAAGTACATAGAGTCATGCATCAGTATAAAGTATATTTTTAATGTCATCAAAAGTACCCCCATGATTCAATTTTTTAACCCTTTCCAGGCTCCCCATCTTCCTAAGTTTAATACTCACTGATTACACCATTGTATGGGTATGGTGCATTTTGTTTATTTTCCTACTAAAAGCTTTTGGAATGCTTCTAGTCTCAATTTCATTTTAGTATCAATAGCTATCACCTAGGAACAATTTCCTGATACATGAATAACATCTCTCCCCATGCAAAAGACTAAAACATAATTGAGAGACATTAAAGAAGATGTAATTAAAATGAGAGATGTCCTCTTGAAAAATGGATAGACAAGATGCTGCTCAAAATGCTAATTCTTCAAAAATTAATTCATAAATACATTACAATTCAAACAAAAATCCCAGTAGTTTTCCCAGAAATTGATCAGCTCTTTAAAAAAAATTCCAATGAAATGTAAAAGGCCAAGTATAATCAAGATAACCTTGAAGAAGAACAAAGATGATGGATTTACACTGCAAATAAAAAGACTTTCAAAATCTGTAAGAAATAACAGTTTGGGCACAAAGATAGGGAAAAAAAAAAACAGTGAGACAGCACAGAATTTCTGGAAACTGATCCCTAGTTACTTGGTGTTTTGGTTTTAATATGAAATGTCTCTAGAGGCCTTATGTGATGCTATTTTGAGAGATGGTGTAAGTTGTGGGAGGTAGGGACTAGTTGGAGGAAGTGGGATAATGAGGTTGTGCTTATGAAACTCATACCTGGCCCCTAGTATTTTCTTCTCTTTCTCTGCTTCCTGTGTGCCAGGAGGTGTAGAAACTTCTTTGCTTCACATTCTTGCTGCCATGATGTTCTCCCCAAATGCATAGGAGCAACCAACCATGGACTGGATTCTCTAGAACCATGAGACCAAATAAATCTTTCCTCCTTTAAGTTGTTCTCTCAGGTATTTTTGTCACAGCTATGCAAAGCTAGCAAATATGCTTGGTAGCCTCACTGATAACAAAAGTCAGAAAGGATGATCGTTTATTCAATGAGAGCATGCAAATTATATTTTAGAGAAAAATTAATCTGGACTCCTACCTCTTACAATACAAAAAATAATTATTCAATGGTTTTAAAGACAAATGAAATATCTAAAGGAAAAAGTTTATGACCTTGTAGTTGACTAGATTTTCTTAAACAATGACAAAGCATTAATCAAAAAGAAGTTGTAAACTCTGATGTACTAAAATTGAGAACATTGTTCAATTAAAAGACAAATTTACATTGAAAACTGATGGAGTAAGAAGATATTTGTTTGGACAGAAGAAACTTGTTTATCATTAATTTCAAAATTTCAGTAAGAAAAACCACAGAAAGAGTTTAGTAGAAAAATAGATACAAAATAGGATTTGACAGTTCAAAAAAGGGTATACAAAAGGTCAATGAAACTATGAAAAGTGCTCAACCTTATTTATTAACATAGATGCATATCAAAACTATGTTTCACCACAAAACTATTAGAAGCACTAAAATGGTAAATATGAGAAGTGCAGTTTTCATCAGAATATCAAATTCTCATTACTCATATTGGGAATGTAATTTGGTACAGCTACCTTGAAAACTATCTAGTAAAGCTGAACACATTTATAATCTCTGTACTAACAATGACACTGTTAGTTCTACATCTAAGAGAAATGTGTTCCAAACTTTAAAAAGAGCCATGAACTGGCAAGTTCCTGGTGGTTCTATTTCTAATAGGCGAAGTTCTAGTTAGTAGTTGAATGAATTAAAACATAGATTGTATCCACAAAATAGCATACATGACTACAATGCAAATAAGCCACAAATGATGCTGCAATAGGGACAAATTGTATCATACAAACATAATGTTAGGTCAAAGTGGCCAAACACAGAAGCTTATTCTTTGGGGACAGTGACTGGAAGACATCCTGAGCAGAGTTCCTGGGCACCATTAATTTTATTCATTTTGTAGTGTTAGACTTCATTTATAAAAAAAAAATTGACAAGGTGTATGCTTAGAAATTGTGTACTGTCCTTGAATTATATGTGAAAAAATTAGAAATTCATATACACAAATCTCCCATTATTAGTTGAGCTGATCTCAAAGTTGTGTAATCCATTCTTTAGGTACATGGTATTCCTGCTTTATTAAGTCCCTCTCTCTCTCTCTGGTATTGCTATTTGTCCTCTGAGGTGCTGGGCCTCCTTTCTATATTACTGGCATTCAGAATTTCCTTTCTTCTCCTGTGTACCTTGTTTCTCTTTTAATTCAGAAAATCATGAAAGAAAATGCATTTTTCTTTTGTCCTTGTTATTTTGTTCTTATTCACGTATCACCCTACTATCATCTTTATCATCTTTGTTCTTCTCTATGTGGTGGAAGAAAATTTTGCACATACTAGATATGCAGACATGACCCTAAATGAAGCCATAATGTTTATAAGGAATTCCAGAAGCATTAGAATTGTCATAGGGACAGATAACTAATTTATCCACTGTAGGATCTTTGGGACATGACATACTCCAAGGAGCAGGAGGGTAGTAGATTCCCTCCTGCTTTACACTTGGCAACACTTGGCTTTACACACTACCTGTAGTCTGGGGATTGTGTCATTCTTCTCTGTTAAGTCAGATATCATTTGAATTTGGGTAGTGAGTGTGACTCCAGCTCCCCATGTCCACAGTGTCTGAGTTATTCCCAATATATCTCCACTAAGCTCCCCAGGATTCACATAGTGACAGATGAAAGGTGTCCCATATGCTCCTCAAGGAAGCTATTTCTTCACACTATGAAGTATACATCTAGCTTGCGTTGCCTCGGCTAACACAATTCATCTTATCCACACCATTTATTAATAATACAATATGCAATCCCTGGATGCTTTGGATGACATTCTGCAGAAAAAAATGCCATAAATTACGTCTTCTTGGTTATTTTAATTTTCTTTTATTGCATTTTGGCAAGTCACAGCAAACATTCATTGAAAAAAAGAGACATTATATAGCAAGGATTAATTACTAAAAAATGAAGAGATTCCATGGCAATGCCTTTGGAGCTAAAAATAGCAAACGCAGGCAAATTATGAAAAAAATAAAATTTTAATCTCCCAAACAAACCAGAAATTACAAATATATTGGATAGATATTTTTCCTTTTTTTTTTGTATGAATTTCCTTTTGTTCTTCTAAAGAGAGCAACTCTTGTCCTAGACAAGAGAAGAGACAAGAACCGATGACCTTCTGCTGGTAGGCCATGTTATTCTAGAACAAAGAAGCTGTTCAAAGGGCTACTGCATCAAATCTCACTTACACATTTGATTTATTTTTTTGGTGATTCTCTTTTATTCTTTGGCAGGAAAAGGGAAGCACTAGATGTCTTTTTCAGTGTGCCTTTGACTTTTTATTAATCTGCATAGTCCTTGAACTATCATCTTTACTTGTCCTGCATTTTCTTGTGGAGTTTGTGAGCCTCTATCCAGCTAGATGTAGTAGCAGACTGAGACGCACCAGCATGGTGTTTGCTTACGTGCACTCTGGAATCAAACCTTATTATTTTAAATCAATTTCGTTATCTGTTGGCTGTGTGATCTCAGGCAATTTACTTTGTTTCTCCAAACTTCATTTTTCTAGTCTGTAATATTGGTAGGTGCATAATAGATTTATTATTGTTATTCCAAATGGTTATTGTGGGTTATAGAAATTTTTAATACATATACAATACTTATTGATAATAGTTACATAACTGACAATCATGGTACTGCAAATTTGGAATTCCTCAATTTAGAAAGAATTTTTCAGTCCCACGTATGTTTACCTACACATTCCTAAAAGCATAACACTTGCTGAATGATGAGACAATAACACTGAGTAAGTCAAGGTTTTCCATAGATACAGAACCAATAGGAGAGATAGAGACATATGCGATGGATTTACCAGATAAATGGTCTCACCTGATTAAGGAGGCTAAGAAGGTCCACAATAGGCCATCTGAAAGCTATAGAACCAGGGAAGTTAGTAATCTAGTTCAGTTCAAATCTGAAAGCCTAAGAACCAGGGAAGTCAAGGTCAAAGGCCTAAGAAACTACAGGGCTGCAAGTTCCAGAGTCTGAAGTTCAGACAACCTTGATTTCTGAAGTTAAGGACAGAAGAGTGTATCCCAGCTCTAGAAGAGATTGAGAGGGAATGATTTACCTTTCACCTGCCTTTTAATTCTATTTTTACCCTCAGCCATTGAATAGTGACTAGCTCCCTCCATCCTCATCCACTGAATGAAGGTGGATCTTCTTACTTAAATCTACTTTGCTTCCAACACCAAGCTCTACTGGAAGCATCCTCAGAAACATAACCCAGACACTGTGCTTTGCCAGCAATCTGTAGTATGTAAAAGTTACTTACCAATGACCCAGCTTCTTGTTTTTTATTGAATCCAGACTCTCACTGAGGGCCCCACTCTCGCTAAATATCCAGGTCAACAAATTTAAAATAACTTAACCAACCCTTTCTAGTCCACAAATTAGATATCTGAGGCATTCTACATGAGTTTAACCATCTGCTGTGAGACACCTAATTTGGTCTTGCATCTGGTTCTGTGTTGTGAATCACTGTATTTCTTGCTTTGCTTTTTTTCTTTTGAAGTGCTTATTTCATTGTTGAATAGGTACATTCATTTGGCTTTTAAAAGAAATTGCTATCAATTTTCTTTCTTTAAACTTTGTTCTGGATTATTTCCAAGAATTCAAAATTTTCTGTCTATAGCACAATTTCTCCTTTATGTGATGTCTTGATACTTTGCACCCACTTTTCCCTTCTATCTATGACAATTATGTTGACATTTCTTTACAGGCAATTATTGTCCTGAGAGAGTTTTAGGCATCAGCTATTATGACAATTCCGGTTTTCTTTTAAAACCCATGGAAAATTATTAAATATATTTCCTATAGATTAAAATGTAAACTTGAAAAATGAAAGACACTGATATTTTGCTTAGCAATCTTAGAGTCATCAAAAGTTTAGTTTTCCCTAAACAATATATAAATTTTGTGTGATTCCAAAGAGAACATCAATCAAGTTTTTAAAGAGTTGATTCTGAAATCTGTATGGAAAAATAAACAAAAATAGCAAGGAAAATAGAAAAAAAGAAGAGCTATTAAAACAGATTAGAAAGCTTCTTTATTAAAATAGTGATTCTTGAAAGGGACTATGCAAGAAAATGCAATAGTGCAGAAAGTCAAGAAACTGACTCAACTACTCATGACATCTGTGATGTAAATAAGGGGTTACTCAAATTCCTGAGTCAAAGACAGGCTTTAATGTAAATAATGGAATAGCTCTCTCAAAATACATAATATTAGATCCAGTGATCACAGGTCAGTAAAAATATGAAGGTATGTCATTCTAAAGAAAAATAAAATTCTGTAGCAGATGTTTAGGGAAAAGCTCTCTGATTCAAAATACAGATTCAATAATGATAAAAATTGAAAATATTGACTATATAAAATTAAATGAAAGAACAACTTTTATTACAAAGCTTTATAAGGTTGAAAATAAATGAAAATTTGGAAAAACAATACTTATAATGTGTCAATCATAAATGTTGTTATCCTTAATATAAAAAGAACTTTGAAAAATGAAAAAGAATACCACAAATCCAACTTTGATAATAAATGCAAAAGCAGACAATGAGAACAGACAGGAAGATATTAAAATATGATTTAAATTTATGAGATATTCAAGCACAAATTAAAACTAAACTGAGATATGATTTCTTGCCCACTATATTGGCAAAAATTTGAAAGTTAGTGCAGCTTGGGGACGGAAATTTGGTAATATCTAACAAAGCTATATATGAATTTTCATTTTGTCTCAGAAATGTTTCTTCTAGGAATTCACTCTGCAGTTACAGTCCCAACAATACAAAATTCATATGCAAACATTTGAATATTATTTATAATTGCCAAATAGTAGTAGATTTCTGAATATACAGATAGAGGACAAAGAAGAAGCCTAAGTATATTTACGAGTCTATAATAAAGAACCAGGAAAATTATGACCTAAAATAATGTCATTTCCAGAATGAAGAAATTAAAATACATAAAAGTACATACAGAACATAAAAAATAATGGATATAAGTATATCATATATATGAAGTATAGCTTTTACATATGTATGTGTGTGCATATATATGTGTGTGTATGTGGAGAAATTAAAAAGGGGGAGACAAGATAAAACAATAGAGGAGGTGAATTTAATTCAAGGTATATTACATGGATGTATGGACATATTTCAATGAAACCTCTTTGTTAACATGCACAAATAAAAGATAAAAAATAATGATGCTAATAGCTGCAAGGCATTCAGAAGATGGATGGAAAAAATAGGGAAAAGACTGACATTAGTAACACAAAATGGTGATATTTATACAAAACCATGCCATAAATATTCCATTCGATTTGTGGAAATTTATTTATGTTCTAAAAAAATTAAAATCAAAAGCACAAAATGCAGAACCCCCAATATAAAGGAGAGAGAGCTAAAATTTAAATCTTACCAAACCAGGATATTTGTGAACGTGAGTCTTGTCTAATGACACTGCTTATAGTTTGGTACACAGAAAGCTCAGAATATTTTAATGGAATTATGCCAGTTTAGACTGAAATGCAATGAAATAATTAAAGAAAATGGGGCCTCTGAAAACAAAGTCTTTTATGGGATAAAATAAAGCTTCTTACTCAGCTTTAAACACACCAGCCCAGCTGTGCCTCATGGAAGAGGAAAGATGACCTAGAGAAAGGTGAAATGAGTCTAAAGTCCAGGGAAAAATGATATTCATGACCAGACCACTTTGTGTGTGTGTGTGTGTGTGTGATGCTTTTGCGGACACCCATTTGAGGAAGTGATGAAAAATAACTGTCCTATTTTTAGAAATATCTTTAAGATATTGGGGTGTCACTAGAGAGATGACACTACTCAGAAGTCAACAGGCAAGGCAAAGTTTACTTTTGTAGAAGGGTACACCACACCAGGAAGTCCGGGAAGTATGCACACTTGGCAGGAAGTCCACAGGTGTTTTATCTAACACCATGCTGTCCCTCTCCTGCCCCTAGATTGGGCAGGTTTTGAGCTCACAGTTTGTAGTTGGCTAATTAGATAGGCATCTAGTGGAATTCTTGCCCTGTCCCAGCTCAGGTTACAACTCTTTGTTCTTAATAGAAACTTTTATTTCATTAAGCAGAGTCCATGTAGTAAGATTATGGGGAGTGAGTGAGACTAACATTTGTAACAGCAGTGATTACTGTTTAAATCCTTTGACAGAGAAGACCCAACTTAAGTTGATTCTCATACTATCTATTGTTTTTGTTTCTCTCTGTTTATGTGACTTTTTCTCTGACATAGTCACAGTCACTACTGTCGTGTCATTAAAACTTCACACTATTTGGCTCTTCAGTCTTAAATTTTTAGCAGTAATTATTATTGAGCAGATCAAACAGAATGTATAAAGTTATATTAAATTCCTAGGTATTTTCAAAAGGAAATCATTAAATTCTTTTAAAAATTAGTTTGGAAATATGTTGTTTAGCTCTACAGTTGCATGAATTAGAATCTTGGGAGATTTTCATATAAATTAAAATGTGGAGAAATTTTTAGAAAATCATTAAGACTTCCAGTCTATGAACACAGGTAGATTTTAGATTTATTTATTAATATATTCTTAATTTCTTTCAGCAATATATGTTAGTTTTAATTACAAAAGTCTTTCACTGCCTTGGATAAGTTAATTCCTAGGTACTATATTCATATTGCTGTTTTTATAAAGGAGTTTTATAATTTCCCTTTCATATTACTTATTTTTAAGCTACAGAAATGCAAGCAATTTTTATGTGTTTCAAAATTTTATTAGTTGTATAGTTTTATTGGTGGATCTGTAAGGTTTTCTACATAAAAATTACATTATATTATAATGCAGATAATTTTACCTGTTTCAGATTTAGATGGCTTTTAGGTCTTTGTCTTGCCTAATTGCTCTGGCTAGAACTTCCAGTACTATGTTGCTTATAAGTGGTAAGAATGGGCATCCTTGTCTTTACTCCTGATATTTGAGGAAAATTTTTTAGTCTTTCATCATTGACTACAGTATTTCCTATGATTTTAATATATGGCTTTCACTATTTTAAGGTAGTTTCTTTCTACTCTTAGTTTGTTGGTGGCTTTGCCATGAAAAAGTTTGAATTTGTCATATGTTTTTCTTTTTGCATCAGTTAAGATGACTTTTTCCTTCTCTCTATTAGTATGAATAGATCAAAAGAGCAACCCACAGAGTGGGAAAAATGGTTGTAACTCACACATATTTAACAAGGTGCTAGAATATATAGCAAACTCTTAAAACTTATGAATTATAACAACTACAAGAACAACAGACCTGGTTCAAAAACTGGAGAAGACTTTAAAAGACATTTCAACAAAGGAGGTACACAGTGGCTAATTATCTACCCACCTATCTATTTATCTATCATCCATTATATTTGTTTTATATATATTCATTGGTATATATGTACATATTAGCCATTATATATGTTGGTTAGGATGTACAGTAATTGTGAAATCTTAGAATTGAAAATAGTATAGCTCTGTTATTAAGTATATTAACTCAAATTTAGAGATGGAGACTTTGTCTCTGAGTTGTCAGATTATCCATATAGAATCATTGGCCCCTGGACTAAGTTGAAATTTGCTTTTCTGTCTGACTAACATGAAGTTTCCTTGTTACAGCAGCATCAAGAAATGCTGTGGAACACGTGCCAAGTTCCCATCCCTGAAACAGCACTGTAAGCTGCACTGCTGCATCTTTGTGAAGGTAAACCATAAAATCAAACACCTCCTTCTGATAATAGTTCACACAGTGGCAGAATGAAGGGAAAAAAAAAATCAGAAGTTTGCTCAGGTTTACTAAGCAATGTTAGTTAGTCTTTTGTTGTGATTATAATGGTTAGGTACTTTATTCTCAAATATAGGGAGAAAGGCAGGTAACATGGATTGATAGATTACAAAGTTCAAATTGGATAGAGAAGGAAATAGTGATGCTATTTTCTGTTTCATGATCAAAGAAGCTTTTAGAAAACAGACACAATTCCCCAAGAATACTACTAACCAATTAAACAAAATTTTCTCATCATCCAACATTGTATAAAATACATATTGGTCCCCAACTTAGGATGAGTCAATTTAAGAGTTTTCTACTTTACAATGGTATAAAATGTATTCATACAGCCATTCTGTTTTTTTTAAATTTTTTACTTTCAGTGTAGTAGTCAACAAATTACAAGATATATTCAACATTTATTATAAAGTAGGCTTTGTGTTGGTGATTTAGCCCAACTTTAGGCTAAGGTATGTGTTTTGGGTATGTTAAAAGTAGGCTGGGCTAAGTGATCATATTTGGTAAGTAGGCTAGACTAAGCTACGATATTCAGGAGGTTAGGTGTATTAAATGTATTTTTGATGTATTATGTTTTAAATCTGTTATAAGTTTATCAGGATGTAGTCACATTGTAAGTTGAGGAGCTTCTGTAATGAGGCTTCAAGATATCTTCTGGGTATATTGCTAAGTGCGGCAACATAGCTACTTTAAAGATGTTATAGGAATTACTTGCAAATTGTATTCTGAACTATTAGAAATATCTTCAACTTTTGGATCTCTTTTAATTCATGTATTGTCATTGGGAATTGCTATGGAGAGGTTTTGAAGACAAGGCTCAGTTATCTTTTACAAGGATAATTTAAATTTTGACATCTAATATTCAGTAATGTGATCTATAATGAAACTCATAGCTCTCCTGTGATAAAATTAGCAAATTAATAATTCTTACATATATGATCAATCAGATGTCCTTCCCAGGAAGGGAATTCCTTTCAATATCAAAACTCCCTGCAAAAAAAGTTTGAACACATTACTAAACCATAAAATGACATGTTCTACACATAGTTCCTAAAAATATAGGCAACTTAGGGCCATAAAGAGAGAATATACAATCATTAATTAAAATAACAATAGTATCATTTGTAGCTTGATTTGGAATATTTAAAGTTGAGCATTCATAGGCATGATCTAATGTCATACAACTGTAAGAAAAACTCTTAAGTTCTTTCACTCTTTCATCTGCTCTATTCTGGTGATGTCATTTCAACATTGGCATCATGATGTCCTCCTCCCTGCTTCAATTCCTCTGAGGATAAGAGTCTAAAAAGAAGATGAGGGCAAGATGTAAGCGTGCTTCCTCTTTATAATTGCCATTTATCATTAAATACAGCACTTTCTAGAAGCTCTCAGATCAGATCGATCCTTACATTTTATGTTACTGGATCAAATTGACTCTATTAGCATCCAAGAAGGATGATAGAATATCTCTTGCATATTTTTTCAACTTCTCTTAATAACTAGCACAAAAGAAGTAAAATTTACTGGGCATGACTTCTAATTTACAAATTATCAGGTATGAAAAGAGGCAATAAAAGACCCATATTAAGGAGAAAAGACAATAAATAGAAACACAATCAGAAATGACATACATTATTGGCTTGTTGTACATTAATATTGAAACAGTTATTATAAGTAGTATTACTTCTATTCTAAGAATAATTAACATTTTTAAGAAACTAAAGGCTACACATGCTAAATAGAGGCATAGAAGACATAAAAATGATCCAAAAATTGTACTTGTTGAAACCACAAAGTCTGAGATGAGAAAATAGACTGGAAGGAATTAGTGGAATACTGTAACTAGAAAATTAAAAAGCATAGTAATAGAAACTATCTAAAATAAAACCCACAGAGAAAAAAGACTGAAAATAAAATTCAAGTCACTCATGGACTATCAGTCAATTTTAAGCAGCCAGATATAAATGTCATTGAAATCCCTAAGAACAAATAAACATAAAGGGAAACAAGCAGAAGATATAAAGAAAAAAATTAAATTTAATGAAACCTCTAGTTCTGAAAATCCACTAAAGTCAACAGAACCAAAGTACATAAAATATGAAGAGAATTTCACAGAGTACTTCATAATAAAATTGCTCAGAACCAATAATAAAGAGGAAATCTTAAAACAAGATACAGGAAGCATAAACATTAATGTCAAAGAACAAGGCAAAAATTAGAGCAGACATTTCCCATGAAACTATTCACTGACAGAAGAGAGTGGAGCAACATTTTTTAAATACTGAAAAGAAATCTGTCCAAATAGAGTTCTATACATAGTGAAAATATTCCAGTAAAGGAGGAAAGTTTTCATATGTTCAAAGCTAACAGAATTCATGAATAGCCAAGCACAAAAAGCGTTACAGAAAAATCATTTGAAGAAAATTCTACCAGATTGAAAACTAAATTAATAAAAAATACACAAAGTAACAAAATTAATTCAATAAAGTATTAATTATTTGATTAGCTTTATGTGTATTAAAATTGAATCTGTAAATTAAATTTTCTCAAAAGAAAATTCCAGGCACGTATGACTTAATTGGAGAGTGCTACCAAACATTTAGAGAAGAATATTGCCAATTTTATGAAAAAAGGCTTCACATTTTTTTTAAAGGAGGAGAAAGAACATCGTGAATCATTAAATGAGGCAAGCATTTATCATTATTATGATACCAAAACTACACATTGCAAGAAAATAAAACCCACAGTGTCACTCATCTGCAGAAATAAAAACTTTCTTATCAAAACAATGCCAAATTGTTTATTGGGGGAGGGGGCATCTCAAATTTGAACTCAAGGCTTCACACTTGTTAGACAAATGATTGACCACTTGATCCACCCTCCCAGTTCTTTTTGCTTTAGTTTATTTTTCACATGGGATCTTGCACTTTTGTCCAAATCCTCCTACCTTTACCTCCTGAGAATCTTGGATTAGAGGCATGTGCCACCATTTCTGGTCTTGCCAACAATATGCATTAAAAAGATAAAATTATAACCATGTACAGTTTATTTTAGGGATCTAAGGTTAGATTGACATTAAGACAATATAATTGATTTTTTTTTAATTTTTAAAAAAATCACTTCAATAGAGCAGAAATCCTTTTGAAAAAACCAAAATGTTAATTCAGTCCTGATTAAAAACTCTGAGCTAAGTAGGAATGAGCAGAATTTCCTCAATCTGACAGTGAGCATCTTTGACCAACCTAAAGCTCTTATTGGACTTAACGGTGAAGGACTTAATTCTTACTTTACTTTTATTTCTAGAGGTTTGAGTTAATACAATGTAAAAAAAAAAAGAAATCCAGATTAGAATTAAAACTGACTTTATTAACACAACATGTGATTGCTTATGTCAAAATTTTTATTAAATCTACAAAATGGCTACTGGAATTAAGAGATGTACTTAGTGAGCTCTTGGTATACAAAATCAATATAAAAATCAATTGTGTTTTATACAATAAAATGAAAAATAAAAGTTTGAAATTAAATTACGTTTACATTAACTTAAAATACGAAATATTGAGGGTTAAATCTGATAAAAGACATACAAAATCTGTTCACTAAAGCTTTATATTCATACAACTTATTGAACTTATAGTAGAAATTAATAAATGGAAGAGATATTTCATATACATGGACATAGATTGATACAGTCAATATTGTTATTTGTCAATACTCTGCAAAGTTATATACCAGTTCAATGCAATTCCAAAAAAAGTTCAAGCAGCAAGTGTTTCAAAATGTAGAAGAAATGTGAAGAATCTAAACTTGCCTATACAACTTTCAAAAAAGAAGAATGCATCTGGTAACTTCACATTACACAATATACGGACATTATAAATAAAATTAAATAATCATAATAGTATTAGCCTACTGTTAAAAACACAAAAGTCAAAATAGAAGGATTTCTTAAATTGATTCATAGTCATTTGTCAATTGATTTTGGATAAATGTACAAAGGCAACTCATTGGAAAAAGGACAATTATGTTAACAAATGTTTCTGGAATACGTGAATATAATGTTCAAAAACAAGGTATAAACCATAACTCAAAGCAAATAAAAATTTACTCTAATTGGATCAAAGATCTTTGTATGAAACCTAAAAACTATAAAAAATGGTAGATGAAAATACATGAACAAAGTATGTGTCAAGCAAAGATTCATGAGAGATTGCATCAATAATATGAGCCATACAAAGGAAAAATTGGTAACTTCAATTTCAAAAGACAACACTAAGAAAAATAAAATATAATCAGCAGAATGGGATAAAATATTTGTAAATCATATATCTGCTAGTGACTTGTAACCAGAATCTTATGTAATTTTCTTAAAATCCAACAAAAAGAAAATAATTTAAGTACAAAAAATATAAATTTTATTATCAAAGAAGAAACATGGATGGAAAATAATCTCCTAAAAGATTTTCAGCATAGTTTCTCATTAGAAAAATATAAAATCAAAATTAAATGTCATAACATACAACATAAGATTGTATGAAATTGAAATGACTGACCATGCCAAGTATTGGTGAGAATGTGTAGGACCTGAAACTCTTACACAAGGAAAAGGGCTACATCACGTGGTGTAATCACGTTAAGAAGTAATTTCACAGTTTCTTGAGAGTTACATGCACTCCTACTAAATGATAACTTACCTAGTTATTGTATTAGCATGATGAAAACATTAATCCATGCAAAATCACATGTGTCAATGTTCCTAGCATTTTATTTATGGGAGGCAAAATAGAAAGCAGCATGCTCATTCATGATCATAAACATACATTTGGTTCGTTTTCCAGACAAGAACTTGCCACCTAGTAAAGAAGAGATGATGGATAACATTCTGGAATATCACTAGTAGTGTTCAAAATGAATGAAGGAAGGCAGAAATATAATACTATTTCTTATTTTTGAATATGATATGTCCCCCATGAGTTTGCTGTGGAAGTCTTTGGTCCCTAGCTTGTGGCGTAATTATGGGTAGTTCTTGAAATTTTTGGAGGTGGAGCCTAGCTGGAGGTCATAGGTGGGGGTGAAGGTAGTCCCAACACCTGCTCTGTATTCCTTTCTGTCTTCTCACTGGCACACACTGCTTTGCTCTACTATGTGCTCTCCCTCCTGCCATAATGGACTGAAACCTTTGAAACCATGAGCCAAAATGAATCTTTCCCCCTTTTAAGTTGTTCTCTCAGCATTTGTCACAGGAATAAATAGTCTGTTTAACAGGCTAATACATGATGACCTTAATATAAAATTATAGAAAGTGCAAAAATTATCATGAATGAAGTCATGTTGATGATAGTATGGGGGCCCAGAGCTGTGAGAGAATTACTGAGAGGTATGCAAAAGCATTTTGTAGTGATGAAAATGTTATTATGTAATGATAAAGTTGGTTGTTAAAAAACTGTATATACTTATTGCAGTTCATGAATCACACACTTTAAATAGTTGAATTTTATTGATTATAAGTCATACCTCAGTGGAAGTAGAAAAACAGGAAGTGAGTGAATTCAACCAATGGCTTCATCAGCTAATTGGGCAAAGGATTCATGAATTCAAAATCCTCTCTATTCCAACAAAAGTTCTTAAGCAGAAATATATAGATAATAATAAAAATGCAGGAGATATTTTGAACACATCTAATTATAACAAAAATAAGTAGAGTCATAGAAGAAGAAAAGCGAGATAGTGGGACACAGTATTTGAAGACATAATGTTTGAAAAATTATCAAAATGGCTGAATGATATAAACCTACAAATGTAAGCAAGCAGTAAATACTAATAGGACACACACACACTACACACTTTGGTGTATCATGCAAACAAGGCTGAAGATTACAGACAAAGAAAGAGTAATTAAAGAAATCTAAGATTACTAAAAGACATACTATGTTCAAGTGAACTACAATAATGCTGAGTTAATTTCCCAATACATATGACCAGTTCAAGAAAATAACATTATTATATGTGTAGTGAAAAAAAAGTTCTAACTCAGGATGAGATAGTCAGTAGAAATTACTTTTAGGGCTGGGAGTATGGCTTAAATAATAGAGTGTCTGCCTGGCAAGCACAGGCCCTGAGTTTAAACCCTAGCACCACCGAAACAAAACAAAACAAAATTTTAAAAGGAGATGATGAAAGGTCATTTGCTTCTAATTTATAAGGAAAAATTTAACTACTTTTAATGGAATATAATAAAAAACCAATTTTTTTAAATTGTAAGATTTTTCATCAGGAAGGAAGAAAGCAACATGAAGAAAAACATAACTGCAAGAGAAATAGAAAAGTAGCAGAAAAAGTATATAAGAAGTTAATTCTAATTAATATTAAATGTACAAAACAATAATTCTAATGCTTTGTGGTGTTAAATTTATATAGAAAACTAAAAAGAATGGTTTCATTATTCACTAAAGGATGCACATTGTTATTTATAATATATACCATAAACATATGAAAATTTATGTAATAGTTAAGTAGATTAACTTAAATAATTTAAACATGAAGAGTACAAAGAAGAATAGAAAACTTAAGCCAAATAGAATTCATAACAGGAAAAAACAGTATCCTCAGTAAATGGTTTTGGAAAAAAAAATTTTTATCTACCTACAAACAATAAATTTAGATTCCTGCTATTCACTACTCATAAAAATTCACTCATGTTGTATTATATGTAACATCTAAAACTATAAACTCCTAAATGAAACAGAAATAAAGCACCTTGATATTGGTCTTGTCAACAATTTTTTGGATATTATTTGTATTAGTCACTTTTTCTTATCACTATGACAAAAATACCTGATATAATTTTAAAAGCAGGAATAATTTATTTTAGCTCATGGATTCTGAGGTATAAGTCCATCATGGTAAGAAGGTGTGGTGCAAGGAAGCAGTTCATATTACCATGACCAGCAAGCAGAGAAAGGGGGAAACAGGAAGAGGTCAAGGCAAGATATGCCCCCAAGGACACAACCACAGTGACTTACTTCCTCCAACTAGGCCCCACCTTCTATCTTTCTCCACCTGCCAATAATGCCATAATATTATGAAACCATTAAGGGATTATTCCATTCCTTATGTCAGAAACTTCATGATCTAATCCTCTCTAGAAATGCCATCACAGAAACACCTAGCGGTGTGCATTAATCTGTAAGGTTGTATTTCTTAATCCATCCAGTTGACAATCAAAATTAACTATCAAGTGATTCCTACCTCAAAAGTACATTTTACAGTTGCTGTCCACTGACAAGGTGCTAACTTTCCATGAAGCATTCCTTTTCTTTTTAAAATTTGGTTTCATGAGCATGTAAAAGTGCCTTTTCAGCAGAGGAATCAATTTAACTTTCTAATCTCCTTTTGTAAAAAGCCTGCCTCAAGTGTTAAAAAGCAACAACATATGCTGAAGGCTTTCCTCAACTTTTTTTTGGTCAAGAAGTGGGAATTGCCAGTTATTCTTAGAAGTTCACCTGACCTTAAACCATTGTGTTGCACAGCCCTGGGATGAACTTACAGGCAAAGTACTATCTGATACAATATTGATAAGACACAACTTTCTTTGATTACTCTGATAGTGATACCTGTTTTTCTCCAAATTCTGAGCTCATCTCTTTTCTGTTGTTATTTGCTGAAGGGAAAGTACATTTTCATTTTGATTATGACAGTAGTTCTAAGTTAAAAAGTACAGATTCTAAAAAAAAATTAACTATCACAAATACGACATCAAAAGCACAAGAACCAAAAGCAAAAATCTAAAACAGTCGATGTCGTAGAATTTGAGAGGGAAATGGTGGCTAACAAAGGCTGTGGAGAGTAGTGGGGAGAGAGATAGGGAAACATTCATCAATGGGTATTAATTTATAATTAGAAAAGGATAAGAATTCTGGTGAGCTATTGCACAATAGGGTGACTGTAGATAACAATAATGCACTGTAATTTTTTTAAGCTAGAACCTTAAAGAAATGATAAAGATTTTGGGAGATAGGTACATAGGTTCATTTCACCTGACTAAGTGTCACACACTGTATAGATGAATCAAAACATCACATGGTACCCATTAATAAATATATTTTATGTTTTAAATGTATCAGTTAAATAGTAAAATTTAAAAATAATTTTAAAAACAGCTTAATTTGTAGAAACAGAGAGTAGAATTGTGGTTGTGAGGAGCTAGAGGGAGAAAGAAATTTCACTGGAGGTATATAAACTTCTTTTCATGAAAGACAACAATGTCCTATTGGTCTGCTTTAGAATATCAGGTCAATGTTCAACAATATTGTATTGGATACTTAAAATTCTGTTAAGAGGATAGATCCTTGATATAAGTTCTCATCACAACTTATAAAAGAAAGATTGAAGTTCAAAGCCACTCTATCATTAATAATATTATTTATAACTGTGAATTATTCCAAGTGAAAGTTTAGAATATTCAGACTATTTGAAAGCAAAAGTCAACTATATGATGCATGCAAAAGATAAATTTTAAATAGTATTACAACAGATGGGGAAAGAAGCATGCCCTCCTTCCTCTGTATGGGCTAATAAACATACCTCACAGGAAAACAAAAACTGAATAAGGCAAAAAAAATTATACAAATTAAAGATCATTTTGTTCATTTAACGCAAAACTGGGCACAATAAGCTTTAACTAATTATCTTTCAATATTCATTGATTTGCTTCTTTTGATTGTTTATTTAGTTATTTATTTCCTTTCTTCTTTTAGGCATTTAAAGTTCCTCATTAGGAAAACCCAGAAGATATGTTCTATGTGCACAACTTCCCCATCTTTTATTTCCCTAGTGTCTCAATGTTTTCTTCATGAATATTACTTTCCTTTTTCAATCCTGTATCAAAAACAACTTCAGAGAAATAACTTGAATTTCACACAGAATTTGAAGTAGAAGCTCAAATTCCATATGGAACTTTGAAACCCATTTGTCATATCCAGGTGACCAATCAGAGAGCAACTTTTAAGAAAGGAACTTGTACAACAACAACTTAAAAAAGAAAAACAGAAAGGTATGTGGTATGCTCTGTCATTCTATCCACACCAAGCATTGTCTTGTGACATATATGGGGAGATGACACTTCTCAAGTGGATTAAACCAACTGCTTACAAATGAGAAAAAAAATCCTAATTTCCATAATATGGAAAGAGATGCTTTTTCAAACATATTTTTCTTACTAATGCTCTAATATGCTTTAAAATTACACTGAAAAAATGTGATAGCTTTTAATCAGGTATCATTTCAGGAAGCAATTTCTCTCAATGAGTTCTACTTGCTGGTTTTTCAATTCATTATTTGAGCAAAAGCTTTTATTTGAACTAAGACTCTCAAACTAGTTCTAGGGCAAAACTTACCACCCTGAGGGGACATGGCTGTGAATATGTTTAGAACTTTCCACTTTGTAAAAACTATAGTTTTCCAAATCTTTCTCCTCAATGCACAGAAATTTGGTGATGTATTAAAATGACCAAGTAACTTCCAACAACAGCTGCCGAGGTTTCAGTTTCCTTAATTTGGTTGGCTTTATACTGACAGGTTGTCATACAAGTGTTCTAGCAATATTCCCCTCTCATTTGATCTCTGTTTTGCTTTCAGTATGGTGCAGATAGATGAATGTGCATCAGTTAAACAAGGAATCTTAACTAATCAAAAGTCTGTCCTTGCAACCTGAAAAGGGAAATTAAGTATAGCCTGCTTCAAAAGAGCCTTTTTAATCTTTGGTTTAAAAAATATTTTAAAATAAATTATATACAGAAATTTGCTTTTACACTGCATTAAAATGTTGTAAGATAAATCTCTTCTCTCAAATTAAAACAAAAATTGAGCAGGTAATACCATTCACCTTTCTTTATCTAACTGCTTCCTTTACTTGACTGAGGAATAAAAACAAAGTAGCATAGATGAATGTGAGCAGAGCAAATGAGTTGGTAGAGCTATATCTCTGAAACCCACAGGAGAAAATCCTCCCTTACTCTTCCTAGGTTCTAGTGGAGGCCATCAATCTTATTTTTCCTTGGCTTAAGTTACATCTCTTCCTCTTTCACCACATGGCATTCTTCCTGTGTGTCTGTGTTTATACAACTGTTTTTTTTTTTTTAAAGAACACTGGTCGTATTGACTAAAGCTGACCCTGATGAACTCATCGTAACTTGATTAAACCTCCAGAGACTCTATCTCCAAATAAAGTCACAGTCACAGCAGACACAACTCAACATATAAGAGACCATAGCCTGTTATAGTGAAAGTCCCCTTGTCATCTCTGGGTCACTTGTGTCTTGCATATTGTTGATCAAAGTAATATTCTATGCTTGGTACTACAGAACCATGTTGAATATTGGGTATAGCAGGTAAGAAGACTCATAGATTAGAAATCTTCTTTGAACAGGTGGATAACAAGTTTGGGAGATGCTCAAGTATATAATAAGATCCGCAGATTAATGAGAAAAATCAGTCTGAGACAAGGATTCAGACAATCTGGGCTTTGGTCCCATCTGTAGCAATTAATTAATTTGAAGACCTTATAATAATTTTTTTTCATCAATCATAACAGATAATTTTTTTTCTCTTATTTGGATATTGTGACTAGGACAGACATAATGCATATGAAAATGTTTAATGTTGTGACAACTTCCAGGCATCAGAATTAATGTGTTCTTCTAGTACAATTGTCTCTCTAGAGTCCTGGGAAAGCTGTAGAGTATAGTTGATGGCTGTTGTTCTTCCCAGAATCAATTGGATAGACTTTTCTGGTCCTCTGCACCCATATTCTTCCTATGATCTTTGCTCTGGAGAGTTTCCTCCTATGACTTTTTTCATAGTATGTCTTTGCACACTAGATGCAATTTACTTTACGAAGATCATAAAATTCTTTGTCATTACACTACTCACTTTTTCCTATGGAAATTCACAATCAGCATTTGCTGAGAGAATATAAAAGATGAATTTTTAAAATATCAATGAGGGGGTAATCTCTAAGGAGTTTAGTCCCTAGAGCTCTTCATGTGATCATGCTGAGCATGGAACACCAGGTGAAATTGAATTCTTGTTTGGCTTTTCCTTTTCATCGATGTACATTATGCACCTCACTTAGAGTTTCACCTGAGAGCATTTCCTTAAGAAAGCATTTGGACGTGTCTTGAACTCTGGGGGCTCCATTAGTAAATGTGACCTAAGATACTTGGTGCTTCTAAGAATAGGATTCTAGAGTTGGAATACTCCTTGACCAGCTATCACTGGTGAATCCTGGAGTAATGATAGCCACCAGAATGATGCAGTGTTACATCCCTATCAAAGTGGTTGGGACACCCATGGAGGTGGTTGTGTAGTTTATCTGGAGTGTGTAAGGTATGATGAAAATAGTAATTATAGGGGTAATGGAATCAACTGATTGTTGCTGAGCACAACTGAGTTTCTGAGGAGAGAAAATGACAAATGAGACCAGCTAACAATTGAAGACAATGTATTTAAAAACTGGTGGATCATATGGAAGCATTTGAAATGTTCTCTACCAGGACAGAGAGCAAAATAGTGACCACCAATGGCAGGAATTAATTATAAAAGGAGTATATTCTGAGAGAAAGCTGAATTGTAGATGTGGTAAACATGTAATGCCAAAGCCCTGACAAGGAATAAGTAAACACACATGCTTGACATGGGAATATATGATTAGATTTCTTTGTGACCCACTCATTCTTTCTATTCCCCTGAAGCCTTTGGGCCTAGAGAAGCAGTTTGGTTCTGTTAGTTTATTCTTCATATCTCTTACTATATATATAGTACACACAGTAATTCCTTGTCAGAGTCCCAGCTGCCTTGAACTCAAGAATACATGCTCTGTCCTTCACCCCAATAAAAGTTGTAATACCTTGCCTAGATTCTAGATCTGAGCCAGTTGTTAGACATAGAACATACCATTTGAAAGAGAGGCAGCACCAACTTGAGGGAAGAAAAAAAGAAAAAACCAAATTAAACAAAAAAATGGAATTACACCAAGAATGTTAAAGAATCACCACACCAGCAATTTTAAAGCAGGGTATTCCTTAAATCACCCAAATAAGTATGTTTTAAGTGCTGTTAGATAAAAGAGCTAATGAAGAAATGTGAGGAGAAACAAATGACATAACCTTGGTGACGGTTAATTTTATGTGTCAACTGTGATGGGACACAGGGGTCAGATTTGTGGTCTAACATTATTCTGGATGTTTCTGTAAAAATGTCTTTGGATGAGATTGAAGTTTAAATTTGTAGACTGAGTATAGCAGATTATCTTTCATAATTTGTTGACTTTTTCCGGTCAGTTTAAGACCTGAGTAGAACAAATGACTTACTTCTCTGGAGCAAGATGGAATTCTGCAATAAGTACTTTCAGACTTGAACTGCAACATTGGCTCTTCTTGGGACTCTGGCCTGAGTTGCTGTCTGCTGGGTTACCCTGAAGACTTTGAGCATCCTATTGATTCTGTTTCTATAGAGTACCCTGGCAACACAGGCTCCTTCTAAAAAAGTAAAAGACATGGGGTTCAAATAATAAAGTCCTAGAATCAATGTCATATATAGTCAATTTGCTGGTTCATAAATGCCTACTTGCAATGCAGGGAAACTGGAGTCATTCAACATGCTACTGTATTATAACACTACAACATTGTTTGAGACCCCTGATAAAATAATATCATGTGATGGTCACATAATAGATTCCTGGCTCAGAATGTAACACAGTAGACACTTATCTGCTTCTCAAATACATAATCATAATGGATATAATTAAAAATTGGCAGAAACTACACAATGGTAGTTTCTTGACATGTTGAAGAAAGCACTATTGTTACAGGAAAGGTAAAAGCCTATGAAAATGCCTGTTTTAGCCATTTTAAATTGAAAGAAACTCAATTGAAAAGACAGAGATTAATGCCATGTTTAAAAATTTAAAAGACACAGGAATGGTGGTTCTCAATATTTCCTTTTTTCGTTTAATCTCTATAACACCTCCCAAATCAAGTTAGTCATGATAAATACTAGAGGACTACTGACAACTTAATTAAAACTTTAAATGCAGTTTGCACCAGATATGATTTTTTATAAGAACTAATCAGGTGCAGGTTTGGTGGTGGATGTTTAGAATTTCAGCTACTTAGGAGGTGGAGATAGGCAGATTGGGTCCCAAGGTCAGTCCAAGAAAAAGTGTAAGACCCTATCAGAAATCAAACTTAAGCAAAGTACTGGCAATGTGCCTCAAGTGGTAGAGTACTTCCTAAGCAAGCTCAAGGCCCTGAGTTCAATCCCAAGTACTGAGAAAACAAAAATAAAAACTGATCAGCCTGACCACTAGCACTTAAAAATTGGCTATTGATTTGTTTAACAAATCATTCACCTGGGAGGGAAGAGTAAACATTTTCTCTCTGACTATCTCTTATCACTAAGGAAAGAGCACAGAACCTATTAAATTAATTGGGCCTACAAATCCTGCATTTAGGAACACTGCTGTGTATTGTTTATAAGGTGATATTGATAGCTTTTCGGTTTTGTCTGAGGCCCAGAAGACAGGGCTCTTCATAAGGTACAAACTGTTATAGAATCAGCCCTATTTCTTGAATGATATGACCTAGTAGCTATCATAGTTATCTACATTGGGTACATAGAGACACTATGTAGGAGTGACATACAATAAGGAATATAGACTCCTAAGGTCCTGGAGAATATCCACATCTTCTATCGCAGAAATTATCCATCATTTAAAGAGCAGCTCCTGGACTATATGACTAGGGTAGATATCAAGTAACAGACCATGGCAGAATAAGTAAACATGCAACTCATGCTTTCGATCATGAGCTCAGAGTTTTCATGCCCCAAATCATAAGATCAGGCAGGGCCAGTAGCAATCTATTGCAGAATTTAAGTGATAAGTTGAGAATCTGTCCTGAGAAAACAAAATGGCACAAGAAAATGGAATGAACAAAGGTCCTGAACACTCATGTGACCCACTATTGTAACAATAGCTCCCCCCATGTACCCATGGATCCTGAAGAGTGCTATAAGACAATCTGACAGAGGAGGAAAAATATACTCAGGCCCTGTTCACATGTGGGCTATCTGTATAAGTTGTTCTAAGGCCATAATAGATTAATTGTGCACATTTTATCCATGGGCAGCCTCGAAAGACAAGAGAGGAGAAATCCTCCAAGTGGCAAAGCCCAAGACAATGTACTTTTTTACTTTTATTTATTTATGTTTTGGTGCTGTGGATCAAACCAAGGGTCTTGCCTATGCTAAGCAACCACTTGACCACTGAGCTACATATTTAGCTCCTAATGCCATTTATTGCAGGAGAGATTGTTCTTTTCCCATTGTGTGTTTGACCTTTTCTCAAAACTACTACTATAATGATGTGTGGCTTAATGTGTGGATTTTATTTTGTTCCTTGGTTGATAAGTCTATTTTCATGCCAGTACCATACTCTTACTTGTTTATTTTAGTTTTTGCTACAGATTCATAATTTACGAGTTGCATATATTTATGAGGTATAGTGGTGATGTTTTGATTTATATATACATTGTATAGTGAGTGAATCAGAGTAATTAGCATATCCATCACTTAAAATTTTATAATTTATTTTTTAGCTAATATATTCAAAGTCTTCTAGATATTTTGAGAAATGCATCGCACTATTGTTAACTTTATTTACCCTTCTGTGACATAGACCATCTGAATTTATTGTTTCTATTTAATTGTAACATTGTGTTAATTGATCAACCTCCTTTATACTTCTTACCTTCTACTATCCCTCTGGAGTCTGGTGACCACTATTCAACCTTTATGAGATAAACTTTTTTAGATTCCATGTAGGAGTGTGAGCAGGTGGTATTTGTCTTTCTGTACTTCACTTAACATAATGCCCTTGACATCCATCTATTTTGTTGCAAACGACAAAATTCTGTCCTTCTGTGGCAGCATAGTATTCTGTTGTGTGTATATATACTAGATTTTCTCTATCTAGTCATCTGTTGATGGACACTTAGATTGATTGTTCTGGCTATTAATAAACAATAAACTTCGGAATGAAGTAGCTCCTTGACATGCTAACTTCATTTCCTAATGGTGTATATCCAATAGTGGATCTTATGATAGTGTACTTTGAGTTTTTTGATAAGTCTCTAGAATATTTTCCTTAATGACTCTACTAATTTATATTCCCAAAAAAGAATTCTCCTTTCTCTTGTCTTTGTTAGTATTTGTTACTTTTTATCTTTTGTTAATAGTCTTTCTAACTGTGGTAAGTTTATATCTCATTATGGTTTTTATTTGCATTTTTCTGATGGTTACTTATGTGAGGACTTTTTCCATACCTGTTAGCCATTTGAATGACTTCTTTTAATACATCTCTGTTCAGGTCTTTAACCTAAATTTTGATTGAATTATTATTATTGATTTGTTTGAATGTCTTAGAAATTTTGTATACTAACCTCTCATCAGATATATTGTTTGCAAATATTTCTCCTATGCTACAATTTGTCTCTTAGCTATGTTGATTGTTTTTGTATACAATTGGTTGTTTATTGTGTAGAATTACAAAAACAATCCTATTTGTCAAATTTTGCTCATTTTTAGTGCTTTGGGTAACATTAATTTTTTGTTCATGCCAATGTCCTAAAGCATTTCCCTCATTTTTTTCTATTAGTTGCATAATTTTGATCTGCTATTTAAGTATTTGATTTATTTTGAGTTGAGAGCTAGGGGTCTAACTTTCATCTTCTGTATGTGGATATGCAGTTTTTTAAGTGACATTTATTAAAGAGATTGTCCTTTCTCCAAAGTCTATTCTTAGTTCCTTTAGTTGGTTATAAACAACTGGGACAATTTCTCAGCTTTCTATTGTGTTACATTGATCTATGTGCCTGTTTTCACTTCAATTCCATGCTATCTTCATTACTATAGTTTTCCAAAATATTTCAAAGTAAGGTAGCGTCTTGTCTCCAATTTTTTTCTTTGTACTCAGGACCAGTTTGGCTCTTTCGGGGGTCTTTTGCAGTTCTGTACAAATTTAAGGTTGATTTTTTTCTATTTCTGTGAAAAAATGACACTGAAATTTTGATAGGGATTGTATTGAATCTGTAGATTCCTTTGGATAGTATGAACAGTTTCAAAATATTAATTCTTCTAATGTATGAACAAAGACATCATTCCATTTATTTGTATATTTTCAATTTCTTTTATCAATGTTTTATATTTTAAGTGTATATTTTACCCTCTCAGTTAAATTTACACCTAAGTGTTTAATTCTGTTTATAATTACAAATGTGATTAGTTTCTTAATTTTCTTGTCCTTACTAGAATTTACAAAATCTACAGATTTTCATGTGTCAATTTTGTATCTTGAAGTGTTACTAAATTATTTATAGGTTCTAATGATTTTTGATAGAGTATTTGTATTTTCTATATCTAACATTGTGTCATGTTCAAATAGGGTCAATTCCATATAAGCACATACTTTAAATCTTCCTCCAAGCCTTTCCCAAAGGACCTATTGCTCTTTTCCTCATTGACTATGCACTGAACAAAAAGGAATAAAGATATTTTAGCTCTTACCAGACACTGTCTCTGAATTTACATTAATTCCTCAAAATGACACCATGAATCACTAAAATAATGATTGTGCTGGTCTTAGTTTACACTTCTCTTACAGTGGACCCAACTGAAGTATAGACCAATTCTATAGCTGTTTCCCTTATTCCTGAATGTAATATTTGGGTAGACATGCTTGACCACCGCTAGAATCTCCATATTAGACTTTCTGATACATGGAATAAGAGCCACTATAAGAGGAACGGATAAGCAGAAGCCTTGCAATTTCACCTTCATCACCTTCACAAGAAACAGTTAGGATTCAAGAAGAGAAGACATAGAACAAGCTATCATGTTGGTTTTGCCATTTATCATTATGAAATTTGTTTTTATCTTTACTAATCATTCTTGCATTAAAGCATACTTTATCATACATTCCTTTGCTACGTATGTCGGCCTCCCCATAGACCTGTTCACTAACTTGTTATTTATAGTTCCATGTCAATGTGTGGAAATGTGTCTTTTAAGTAACTTCTCTATAAATTCCAACTTGACCACCTGCATCAGATCTTTAAGCAGCCTGATTAGTGATTCTTTCTCTAATGTTATGAAATTTCTTTCATGATATTCAAGTTTTCTCACCTTATTCCTTTATGCCCACATTACTTATATTAATTCTATTACTATGAAATAAACTTTACTGATAAAATCAGTATGAATATAGATGTGAATGTAACAATCTTGACTTAATTTGTACATGCATATGTGTTTATGTGCATGTAACAATACATAATAGTAAGCCCTACACCACAATGGCAAACCTCATATAATGTGGTCATCTCAACAGATGGAGCCAAAATTTGGGCCAATGTACATTTGTTAATGATAAAATTCTTAGCAAAGTAAGGACAGGAGGGAATTTCCTTCTACAGTGGAATACACTTATCAAAAAACTACACTGAATATATGCATATTAATAAAGGAGTGAAAAGTTTTCTCTTTTGATTGAGGACAAGAAAAATATAGAAATTGGATGTCAGTGTTTCTAGTTGATATTCTGCTGAAGGTCCAACAAGTGCAGTAAGGCATGGTAAACAAATAAAACAATTGTGAAATAAGAAATAGAGCAATTATTTCTTATAGGATAAACAATTATGTAACTACTAAATCCAAAAGCATCTACAGAAAATTTTAAGATGAATGAGTCAGTTTAGAAAGTTGTTATGGTACAAGGGTAATATACAAAAATCAATTTTATTTTTGTGATTTTTTTTAAAAAAGCAAATAGAAAATGAGACCATGCATTCATAACATGAATATAGTAGGGGAATACATCTAAAATAGAATACAAGAATGATTTCTATTCTGAAAATTACATAGCTTTATTGAAATTAATTTTAAAACACTTAGAGAGGTATAGCCTGTTGGTGAACTGGAAGACACAACATTGTAAAAATGTCAATTCTCCTAATTCAATTTCAACCAAAACTATGAAAGCATTATTTTTTCATATAATGCTAATTATATAGTTTATATGGAAACGCAAATGGTCAAGATAACTAAAGCAATCTTGACAGAGAAAGCCACAAAGTAAGGCTCGTTATACACTCAGAGTGCATGAGATAATATTCTACTGACAAAAAGATGAACAACTAGACTGGGAAAAGAATATAATCCATAATCAGCTCCATCCAACCACAGTGGAAGGATTTATGATAGAAGTGAGACTACAGAAAGGAAAGGACTTGAGAAAAACTAATACATAGTACAGTTTTAATGGATATGCACATGGAAAAATATATCTCATTTGTTCCTTACACCATTCACAAGGATAATGCTTTTAGAAGAAAACAGGAGAATGTATGGATGATATCACTTTAGGAAAACATATATTAAACAGGGCACCGAGTGTGCTATTTAATGAAAAAAAACAAACTTAGCTATATGGAAGATTTAAGACATTCTCTTCATTAAAAGACACTACCAATGGAGAGAAAGCTCCAAAAAGAGAAAGATTGTGTGTATTATATTTATTTGTTAAACATAACAACACAGCACCATATTATACCATATTATACCATATTATATTATTCTTATGTAACTTAAATTATATTTATCAAGCATTTTATATGTGTATAAAGAATTTGCATTAATTATTTATACACACATACATATACACATAAATATGCATAATCACTAATATATATATATACACACAAAAACTATGTGACTTTTCAAATCAATAAGGGACAGAAGAAAATCTATAATCTGACAAAAATATTAATGAGAATGTCACAAAGGGAACATTCTAATAACCAGCAAACTTATCAAAAGATGCTCAACCTTAGTAATTAATAAGGACTAAAAATTTAAAACATAATGAAATACTACTACACCCTCAACAAAATAGACCAAGTGATAAAGCTGAAAATATCAAATGTAGAAGATGTAGAGCTGCCAGAACCCTCTCATGTAGTTGGTAGAAGTATAAAGTGGTACAACCATTTCAAAAAATTTTTGGCAGTGTCTCATAAAATTGAACATATATATATATTTCAAAATGACCTATCATCCCAAAATCTATAATGTCATTCAAAATAAGTTCATATATGTATAAATCATGAGACAAATACTACAATGCTCATAATAGCAATCTGGTAGTAATCATGCACTAGAAACTACCCAAATGCTAACTAATAGTTGAATCCACAATATTGAAATACTTTAGAGCAAGGATACTGAACAGTTTATAGCAAATACATGATAATAGATGATTTAGATACAGAATGTTGAACAATGGAAGCCAAGCACAAAAAAGTATATATTGTATGACTGTTCTTTCACAAAATTCAAATGCAGTCAAAACTACTCCAGAAGTATGAGTAGTGTTACTGCAAGTGAGGTAGCACTAATCCAGCAGGGCCCAATGACTAGAAGAGAATACAAGGAGGGTATATCCATGACAGCAATGGTCTGTTCCCCAATCAAGTGATAATGACATAGACACAGTTTGTGAAAATCCACTAGCTTTATGTATGTGCATGCTGTTATCTGTATCTGCATTACCTGTCTAATTTATATGCCATAGAGAATGTAAACCTAAAAAAAAGAGAACAAACTTGCTAAGCTCTAAGAGGTAGAATTAATCTTTTGTGAGATAAATCAATGCATGCTATATTGTATTACTTGGCTTTTCCTGAGTGTAAAATTGGATTGCATCAAGGCAGCTACAGTCAGTTATTGTGAAGCTGATCGTGTGAATCTATCTCTTCCTCTTATGGTCTGTACTGTCTTAGTGACATCAACTCTGCCCAGAGACAAATGTTCAAGTGGCTGACTACCAATACTCTTAGATCTTTCTTTCCCCTGTAGTCAAACATCAGAATAACAAAATGAACCCCAGCATTTTCATTTTATATGGAGGAGCTAAATTTGCCATCTACTGTTCTTTATTCCCAGCAAGATCATCTCCATATTTCTTCTGATTACTGCTCTAGTTTATGCTTTGTAACACAGATGACATTAATAGATAAGAAAGGAAGGGCTATTATTTCCTAGAAAGGGGGTGAGCAAGATCTATATGGAACTATTTCCTCCATGGGGATTTGTGGCTGCTGAATCCTGTGTGCAGTAAGTAGCTATACTTTGCCTCTCACCCTAACCAGAGCAGAAAGCCACTGTCCTCATTTTCTGCCTCAACTGAATAAGGACAGTAGCTGCGAGGCCACAACAAATCATCTTATTTTCGAATCCTTCTCTTTCATGAAAAAGCAAATAGAAGTTTAAGTGAGAGCAAAAGGTAGTACTTTATGAGCCAATTCTGTAAGCCGGCATTGTTATATAAACTCTATATGAGTTTATGAAGCTCTTTTCTATGAAAGTCTGGAGACCAGGAGTCTCAACCTAATGGTGTCACAAGTTAGTTGCACAATCTTGCTATTTACCAAACTGGGTCTTAGTTTACATATCTGAAAAATGACTAAAATTTAGATAAAGAGGCCTCTAACCTTCCTTCTTCCTTGACAATCTCAAATAAGAATAAGGGCGTCATTCTTTTATAGTAACATGTTTATTGTTAACTAATTTACGTGTGAGGAGATAATCACACTAGTAATGCTGAAATACCAGTCTGTGTTCCAGATCTCTAACTGATAGTCAATGCCAGGGTAATATTATTGTTGCTATAATCTCTTTCAGAGTTTTCTGTCTGCCACTTAATTATGATGGACATCTTTAAAAACATGAAAAAAGTTAGATGCATTGCACGTTAGTCTTTGTTTACTTTTAGGAAGAATTGCTTTCATTCTCATTAGTATTGCACAGGATATAAAAAAAAGGCTGCTTTATTTTTTTAGAAATATTTAGGCAAATGTTATTCACTGAGTACTTCCCATCCTCTTTCTCTGATATTTGATATCATTAACTAACCAATGGGTTGACCTTGGATAAATCACTCCATTTCTTTAATTTTTTGTTTTATATGTCAATAGATCACTGTTCCCCAACATGTATTTGGTAAGATACAAAGGATCCCACAAAATTCTGTAATTGAATAAATCTGGGAAAATATATTCAACATCCCCTATATTTGCATTTAGAGAGTAATCATTAATAGTCTAAAGACTCTGAAAAGTCCTGCGATACAGAAATTTGCTTCATTTTATTTCTCTGAGTTTATGCCAGGCTTGTTTGTCAAGGGAATCTTTTATTCTTGACTGAAAATCATTAAAAATGGTTTTCAATGAAGTGATGTAATTAACTTTCTTTGGGATACCCTAAACTTGACAATGTCCAAGGTCTCTCTTGATTAATATTTCAACGTTAATACTGAACACCAGTTCCTAGGCATATTAAAAATCTGGTAAAGTGGGCTTGCCACCAGACTTCCTGATTCTAAATTCAGTTTTGGAATGACTGTTATGTGACATGAGGCAAAATTACAATTTTTCTTGGATTTAACTTTCTTCATTTAAACATATTTACTTCATAAGGATGCTATAAAATAAAATATTTATAAATATGTATGATATATAACTCAGAACTAATGGCTTCTCATGCTGTAAAAATGAATGCAGAATGAAAAGTTGGGTTTGAAGCTGTAACAGGTATGAGAATCTCAGACTTGTTTAGAAAATTTTGAAGTATTGGAAAGTTGTAGTTCCTTTGATTCTCAAGTGAGATACTTTAAGGCGAGAAAAAAATGGACCCTCTCCTCCCTTATCTGCGCATGTTTGGAAGTCTTTTCTTGGAACTTGTTACTCTCAAGATCATCTAGTGCAATTCGTCCACAAACAACCAAACAACTATAACAGGTCATGAGGAGTAGAGATACCCGTGGATGAGGAAGATATACCAGTTCTCAAAAGCAGCTAGTGGTGTTTAACATGCAGCCCTTACTTTTGAGAACTGAAGCTAAAGGATTCAGAACAGATAGATCCTTGTAGGTTCCTAGCCACTCCCTTAAGTGGGAAGCAAATCCCATTTACAAAGTCCTTCAAAATGGTTGTCAAGTACTTAGAACCCTCCTAAAAAAATTACTTGGTTTCCTGTGAGGAGGAAAATAGGCTTTTTTTTGTCTGACTCTACCTGTTCTTATCAAAAAAATTCTTTAGGTAAAAGTAGAGTTACAAATACTAACACAACGCCATAATGACTGATTAACTCCAATTACCGATATACTTCCTAGAAGAGAGCTGCAATACTTAGATGAAGTACATATCACTGGATAAAAATCAATCCTGCTGCAAGACTTCAGGCCATTGCAAGAAATGTTTGAAACAGCAGAGGCTCAAATGGGAACACTTGTCAAGTTAATAGATTCTTCAGTGTCCTAAAAAGAAAAGTAAAGAATTCAGTGAGGGTTAGATTTTTTCTGTGCTCTTACTTCACACTGATGATCTCTCTCATCTTTTGCTGGGTTCTGGAGAGCTAGCCTGTTCGTGTGCTTTTGCTTGAACATACATCTTCACTTCACCGCGTACCTCAAATTCCTAACTACACTAAACTCCTTTAAGATTGATAACCATACCTTGAATGAGTTCTCTTTTTTCATTTTAGCACTTAGAGGGGGGCTTGTCTCAAAGTTGATACTCAGAATCTATATACAAGGAATGAAAACACTGATGGATAAATGATAAATGGATATATGAAGAAACTAATTTTATTTTTTTGGATTAAATGATTAATATTTTCATATGAAATATTAGGGTTTTGTAGAGAAGCTGAAACAAAATTAGATAGATAAATACACAGATAGATGAAATGGCTCACATAATTATGGAGGCTGAGAAGTCCCACACTCTTCCATTTACAAAGTGGAAAAGAGCAAAGCTGGTGGTGTAATTCAATCTGAGTCTGGTTTTTGGAGGGTTGGAGGGGGACAGCACTGGGATTATGAACTCAGGCCTCACACTTGTTACACATATGCTCTGCCACTGCCACTTGAGTATGTCTCCAGACTTCAGTCTGGATCTGAAAACTCAAGAACCAGGAACTCAATTCTGAGGGCTGGAGAAGATGGATGTCCCATCTCAAACACACACACACACAGAGGAGAGAGAGAGAGAGAGAGAGAGAGAGAGAGAGAGAGAGAGAGAGAGAGAGAGAGAGAGAGAGAAAGAGACAGAGAGAGAGCAAACTCACCCTTTCTCTTTTTGTTCCATTCAGGCCCTCAACAGAATAAATGCTGCCCACTACATTCTTAGTCATAATCTTTTTTACCTCGTCATCATTCAAATTCTAATCTCTTCTAGAAATAGTCTCACAGACACACCCAGAAATAATCTTTAACTACATACCTGAGGATCTGTTAGCCCAGTCATGTTGACACAAACATTCACCATCACACAAACTTTTAAATAATCAACTAAATGTACAACCTAGACATCAAGATAGAGAACATATAAATACGCCTCCCTGCATATTTAGAAGTAACTGAATTCTCAAAAATTAGCTACTCATTCCTTCAGCAGTCGAGTATGTAGGTTGCTGATTGCTCTCAGCTGAAACCTTCTCCTAGACATTTCTTTACCCAGAAATTGCCCTTCAAGAAAAGGATCAGCCTTGCTCCAATATACACCTTCCTAAAAGCAACTATCTAATGACCACCAGGTGTAGGTATAGAGGTGTTGCTCACTTGACTGGATTTTGGTGACTGTGGAATGCTATCCTCATTTTCACATAGGCTTATGTGCAGCTGAGGTCTCTGTTCTGATTGCATCAAAGTTGAATGTCTCTTCTACTCAGTCCTGCTTCATTTATTCTTTCACAGGTGTTATTTCCAAGAGCAATCCCTAACAAACTTCCTGCATGCAATATATGAGACGGTCGATTTTCCAAGGTACCTTTGCTCTTCCAACCCTTTGCTCTTCCACGTAAATTGTTTTCACTGCTTGATGGTTTCCCATTGTACAACCATAATGTTATTTATTTATACATTCTACTATTGATGGGAATCTAGATTTCTTTAAGTTCATTTTTAATATTGAATATTCTTATAGCTGTCTTATATGTGAGCAATATTTTTCTTCAGGTACTCCTAGAAATATAATTGCTATATGATTTCTTATGCTATTGTTATAAGGGATTAGAAAACTCTCCAAAACTTTTGGTACAATTTGCATTCCTATGAATCTTCCTATTATAAACTTCAGCTTCCCAATTCTATCTCTTGGTATTTGGGCCACTAATTTTTATCAGAGGATCTTCTCCTCTGTTACACTTGCCCAAATGCTGTGCTTCAATGCCCTTAAGATATGTTTGGTGTCTATAGAAGGATAAGGGCTTTGTCCCTTCTTGATCCAGTAAGATTCCTATTTCTTCACTAGTGCTGTGTGATTTAAAGTCACTGTGGCTGTTCAGTGTTCAAGCTGTAAGAATTACTATCTCCTAAGCTTAAACTCTTCAGGACATTTTCATTTTACATGTACTTCCTAAACACAATTAACTTTTGTTTTTAAGATCAAAGAAATGGTTGTGTTTATTTAATGCTATCTGTGTTAATAGGACTTTTTGGGGATTCAATTCATATGCTTCTATTGTTCCTGTGTTCTGATTATCCTGTGTTCTAATATCCTGTTGTATTATATTATGGGATCTGAGTAACCTAGGCAATAACAACACTGTTAAGATTCTCTTGTCCTGTCAATGTAATAAATTGGGTTTCAGCTTAGTGAACCTTATCCTCAGTTTACTAATAATCTTTAATATTTATTAATGTTCAGGATGTAGTTTATTAAAATAATTTAACTCTGTATAGTCAGGCTATACTTCATAAGGGAACCTATGTTAACTTATCATTTAAGAATTTACTGCCTAAAATATCCCTTGCTGTCTTAGATCTGACATATTCATTGATATTTGTTTCTTAATAGTTAATTTTGTTCTCAGAGCTCCTATACCAACTGGTAATCTCTACAAAGATAGTTGGAATTTATAGAGTGCTTTTTGTCTTACATTTATATTCATATGTATTTATTTTGACTTTCATCAAATAAGAATTTAAGTTTACTAGCAATTTTCTTTAACAAGAGGATATAAGTGTACATGAAATGATTCCTTTTATATGACTTTAATGAGATGTGGAGGGTAGAAAACTCCCTCCCCGTGTCATCCAGGAAGGTTGTAGATGTCGGCTCACTCTCTGGCCTCCTGAAACCTTTGTCCATTTCCAATTTGTTGTTTCGTAGCTTCTCTCCTGAACTTTTCCTCCACTGAAATGTAATAAGAAATGCTGTGGTCTTTGCAATGACACCATTTTTTTTCTGTTATAGAGACTGAGACTATCCTGTTTCCATTCATGTTGGCTTTCTCCCATACCTTGTCATCTCCCTGCCCCACACAGGCTTTGTATTTTCCTAAAGTCAGATAGAAATGCTTACATTCAGCTATTAATATATGGTAAGGAATGCAATATGAAAAAATACTCACAATTTACATTAACTCATATGATGGAAATATTTTATGGCATTTTGCTATAAATGCCTTTTCTAAGGAAAAATAATCCGATAAATCATCACGCAAGCAAACCCAAAGCAAAAAAAGCCATCTGCAACATACGATCAGGACACAGGAGACAAGGATTACACTGAGTTTTCTGACTCTCAGCAAAACTCCCACTGTGAGAACAACCTCTGAAATTCATTGCTTGAGCTTTCAGTATAGAATATACTGAAAATATAGTTAAACTTTCAGAAATAGATAAACCAGTGGCTTAATCTTAGTTTCACCATGGATCAGCTATGTGATTTTATACAAGTCATCCCTGCTCCTTAATTCTTGGATTTTTTAAAACTGCAAAACAGGAAAATATAACATTTATTTAAAAGTGTGTAGTTAAGATTAATGATATTATATAAAAATTATCTAGCCCAATGCCTGGTTCATAAAAATGCATTTATAAATGCAAAATATATTTAAAGTTAATCATGTGAATGTAATTATTTCTATTGCTCCTGTGAATGTCCTAATTCTGTTCTTGAAACTCAAGTAGGAGGCAGTATTCTCTATTTTTAGTACCCATCTCATGTAAGACAGTATTAGTGGCAAGAACCATTTCATATATTCAGGAAATAGATTTAATTAACTGAAAGAAAGATAATTCCACATAAATGAGAAACAATGTATAAGAAGTGCCTCTGGGAACATAGAAAAACACATGAATTTGTCAATGCTACCCATGGATTCACTAAAGATAACCCAGGGGCATTATGCAACTTCCTCTCTGGTGAAATTAAAGCCTAAACTGGGGCCTCCAACACTCTCTTGTGTCATATTAATGTGGGTCTCCCACAAGGCTCCAAAGAAATGTCTGACTTCTAGATAGGCCTCTCTAATTATATGCCTGTATATACTTCTGGCTCACATTACTGGTTACAGTTAGAAGCTTTGTATCTGGTCCTGACTTCTCTCTTTATCTTTAACCTTTCATTCCCCTCACCTCAACCATCTCTGCCATTACAGTTGTACTTTGGGGTCTACATGCTGCTTATTGGCCTAGAGGGAAATGAAGAAACCCCAAAGTGGACATAAATTCAGACAGAAAATATTAGAAGCTGACTAGAGTGACAAGGCAACACTTGCTCACATTCAGGAGTGAATTATTCATTTCCCACCTTGCCTGCTCCTACTGTGACATTTCTAAGACCCAATTTATAGCCCAAGGAAGGGAGATATCATGTTTTTGTTTTCATGTTAATTTTTCCTTTTCTTCCTTCTTTCCTCCCTTCATCCCTCCCTCCTTTTTTCTTTCTTTCTCTTTCTCTTTTTTCTTTCCTTCCTTCTTTCCTCCCTCCCTCCTCTCTTCCTTCCTTCCTCCCCTCTTTCCTCCCTCCCTTCCTCCCTCCTTCCCTCCCTTCTCTCATTCAGAACTCAGAAAGACACACAGACTGAACACTTTCTCAGCTCTATCACTCACTTTTCTATGATCTTGGGAAAGTTATTCAGTTTCTGCATTTCAGTTTTCTTATTTTTGAAACACAGATAAACAACTACCACCAGGTATATGGACGATGTAAATTATGCATGAGAAAATGTCTTCTACATAGGAGATGCTTCATAAAATTTAGCTTAATTTGATATCATGTCACTCTTCTGCTCTGGAGACTGTACTATCTCCTTGTTAATTATAATTCCTTTGTTGTCTGTTTTCTTACACAAGTATCTACATTTGAAATTGTACTTATCTGTTTTTGGATCTCAGGCTTCCCTATAGTATCTGTTACTCTTCATTGTCTAATCCCCCTTTTATGTCCTCCTTGCATACTGTACTCCTTTCCTTCTCGGTGGCTTGACTGATCGTCTCTGTAGGTATTACCTTCACATGACATTATTTATAAAGAACTTAAGGCCACAGAATTGATCCGGAAGAACTGGATGAAATATCTCTAATTTAATCATTAATTTTGCATTTATTTATCAACTTGTTCAGTGAATTATTCCCAGAACTCTAACAGATACACTTTTTGGATATTTCTTGCTTTCAAGTAGTATACCTTCTAGGGCAAGAAACAGGAAATGGATTGAGATACAGAAAAATGAATTAACTTAACAGTAAGTACCAGCTTCCCTCTTGGTGGGAGACTGATTTACTATGTCATTTTAGTTCAATAGCAAAGGTAGAGGTACAAATCTGAGTGACTGATGTTAAGAGAATGCTAAATTTTCTTAGACGATAATTCTCATCAATGCCAGCAAATGTATCTGCCTTTACCGTTGAATTCCATTTGCCTAGCTCAGTTACTGGCACAGAGGGGGAATTCAATAGAGTCATGGAAAAAAATGAAACTCAATTGGTCCTCTCATTGGCTCTTTTGAGGATGGGCGCATTGTGATCCTGTCTTTATCCTTGAGAAAGATCCACATTAAGCACGTCCTAGCCTTTCTTTGTAGCTATGTCTAGTTCTTTTATGCATTAATGCAACTTAGCCTTAATAAAATAAAGACATGTATAATAAGTGCCTTACTTGTTTTCTATGTTTGTGGAACAAAATTCTCTTCTCCTATGTATTGATAGCAGATGGAATTCAATTCCCACTAAGTTGGGAAAATGCTAGAATCTCACTCTCCTGACTTCTATAGCTCAAATACAGAGAAATGACCTAGACTCTGTCAAACAATTGCACCCACATTCTGTTTTGATTCTAAAGCCAGCAAAGCACAAAAAGAATACAGTGTTGTAGAGACCATCTTGATGAAGGTGGAAGCAGAAAGAGCAATATGGAGGACCCAGAAGCAGTACCACTAGCATTGATCACAGTTCAACTCTGTTAAATATCTTGGTATGGTGGAATCATCATGAAGTATGTGACATAACTGACCAAATTTTTAAATTTTCTGGCTGTGTAGCACAAGCATGATTTTCTACTGCTCAAAGAATTTGTTGAGCTCCTCAATATCCTTTAGTGAATTTATTTTTTATTCAAATTAGGCAGAATTAGAGTCTACCAATTACAAGAGAAAAATCTGATTAACTCACTACTTTCATGTTCATCAGTCTGGAAAGAAAGATATGCAAATAAATAACTGCAATATTACTTCAGGATTTATTAAAACCTACTTAGGAATGGTCCATATTTCTTGCTTATACCAGGCCCAACAATAGTTAGATTCACCAGTTGCTTGCTAAAATATTTTTGGGAGGTCATAGTTCTTGGTAGAAGCATCGTTAACATGAAATAAGATTTTTCTCTTACTTGCAAAACCTTGCATCAAAAAGTGTTTTCCCTTTCCTAGAGGTGGAAATTCAATGGAACAACATACGTAGTCTTATTTTCAGAGTCTCCATGCTATGTATGACTATAAAGATCACCCAGTCCTACAACTAAATCTTGAATTTCCTTTACTCCTCTATAATACCCAAATTGCTATTGTATTTTGGTTAGGGACAAGGAACAATCATCTTTTTTCCAAGGAACTTGGGAATCTTGTGAGGGAAACTCTATTATTGTTGAATAGTCTGAGATTTTGAGGGTTAGTAACAAAATATGTTTTTATCCACTGTGTTCATAGAGAACAAATCTAGTCCTTTTTCCTTAGTATTCAGTTTCTATTGCTTCATCTGCAATTTCAGTATGTGTTAAATAATACCACAATGTGGAACTTAATAAATAATAGTTCTTTTTGCTTCCAGTAAGGATGCAAAATTGTCTAAAAAACAATTGCTCTTACATTAATAATACAAATTCCTGGATAAACTAAACTAAAATAACACCTTTCTATGAAGCTATTGAAGACCTTCAGATACAGAGAAACTCATTTCATATTTCAAAGAAGATCAAGCCATCTCTAGGTTCTCAAGGACCAATGGTTGCTTTTATGCTTGGAATCAATTGACTGTTTTTGTTATGGAGCAAGCCCATTTATCTGTGCTAAGAACAAGATAAATCATACAACTTTTAATAACATTGTCAGTTGGTAAAGGTTATAATAGTAATAAAAAAGTATCACTCCTTCTAGTCCTCTGATGTTTTGATTTCATAGCCCTGTTGCAGAGAAGAATGGATTTTGCTTCAAAACCCTTCAAAACCAGACATGAACTAAAACTGAAACCAAATAAAGTGGCAAGTAGACCATTTAGATCAGCACTTGAGGGAACTACATTATGAGCTCTTCCTCCAGCTGCCAGACAGAGGAAAGAGCATGAGGTCTCTAAAGAAATAATATAAACATAAATATAAATATTGCCTACTTTAGACACAAATCTCTTATAATAATGGTTGTCATATAGTAAAAAAAAATGGAGGAAAAGCAATGAAACATGGCAGTACTAGCCACAATCAAGAGAAAAATCTTAAAAAAAAAATCAACAGAAATAGACTCATATATTAAAAAAAGCAGTCAAGGGCCTTACATGGAGAAAAAGATAGATATGGGTCAACACAGGTGGCTCGTGTATAGCCTAACTACTCAGGAGACAGAGATCAGGAGGATCACCATTTGAAGTCAGCCTGGGCAAATAGTTCACAAGACCTATGCTGAAAATACCCAACACAATAAAAGGCTGGTAGAGCATCTGCCTAGCAAGTGTTGAAGCTGGTGAAGCAAGTGTTGAACTGAAGTTCAAAGCCCAGTACCACACACACAAAAAATAGACACGGGTGAGCATATAGGGAATTAAAAATGGAAACACTCAGAAAACATATAAAAGGGTTCAATGTGAAAAAAAGTATCTGAAATTAAAAATTTATTTGAAAGGTTTAGCAGTGGAGTGACTCAGAAAAGATAGTTGAAATCCAATTATAGGGCAATTGAAATTATCTAAACTGAAAATCATAGATAAAACTAAACTAAAATAAAAATAGGCCATAAGATACCCATAGGACTAAATCAAATGGAGTTGCACATGGAGATATTTGGAAGATATAATGGAAAAAGCATACCAAAGTAAAGAATGACATCAGTCCAAAGATATAGGTAACTCAGCAAGATAAATACAGAGGTTATACCTTGGTAAATCAAAAATAAAGGAAAAAAAAATCACAAAAGTAGCCATAGAAAAATAGATGTATTACAGAGAATGAAAATAAGAATGATGTTTGACACCTTCTCAGAAACAAGAAAAATAACATTACTTTTTTATAGTGACTAGAAAACCTGACAATATGGAGTTTGTGAGGAAAAATAAAAACTGAAATAAATATAACTTCATTAAAAATAATAGCCTTTAGAGTAAGACACCAGTAGGTCTATATTGTAAGAAATGCAAAAGCAATTCCACATGGAAGCTTGATATGCACCAAGTAATGAAGGGGACTAAAATGACAAATGTATGGTATAATGCTATTTTCAAAATTTCTGCTTAAAGAAGGTAGTAAATATTTAAAGCCAAATGAAAGTACAAAGCATTATAGAGCTCATAACATATAAATAAGGAAATGTAAGGACATTCTCATCAATACTGCTTTTTGTATATTTTCAGCAATAGTCATTCTGACTGGTGTAAAGTGGTATCTCTGTGTGGCTTTGATTTGCATTTCCCAGATATGTGTCTGTTGGTGAGAATACAAAATGTTAAGGCCTCTGTGGAACACATTGTGAAGGGTCCTCAGAACACTGAAAATAGAACACCATATTATTCACTGATTATACTTTTTGGTATTTATCTGAAAGAATTAAAATCAAGAAAGTGAATCATGGGAATTTTAATGGAGTGTAATATATAAAGAATTGAACAATGAATTTGATGAATTTGGACATATGCAAGCAAGTGTTATACTATCACCAAAATAAAGGTGACATAATTGAGTTTATGTTGTTTAAATGAAACACACTTGGAGTCCTACTTATCTTCTGCCTTGATGAATTCACCTGTGTCATTCCCTGTCTCAATAGCACTCCTGTTGCTGTCAGATTACTTATTTCAATCACCCTTTTGTTAATTATTTAGCTATATCCAGAAGTTACTGATCATCCATTATTTGTCAGGAATTTCACTGGGCACTGATGATAGAAAATGTAAAACATTCCATGTGGTCAGGGAACTTAAAATCTGTTGAAATAAGCAAATAAACAAAAGCAAAACAAAACAAGAAGTCCAGACAGGAGATTCCAAGATGGCGGCTAGAGGTAGGAAGCAGAAAGCGACCCTCCTATAGTGAAATCTTGGAGAGACGCTGGAGACACACTTTGCAGGCATAATCACCAAGAAAAGGCATAACTTTGACCCCTCCACATCTCCAGCCGGGGCAGAGAATCTCCACTTCATGTTAAACGGAGAAATGAGGAGGGCCCCCAGGGCCACCAGTGGCCGGCGCCCATACGGCTTGGGAAGACACGGACCAAGTGAGCTTCACGGTACCGCGGTAGCCCCACAGACAAGCCTGGGCCAGAGCAGCATAGCCCCCTGGACAGACTGACCTCCACCCGGGAAGAAAAGAGAAACTGAGTAATAGGCAATAAGAACAGTTAAGACACGCTGGAAAGAGGGTGGGGTGCCCTGAGCGCTGAAGATTGGGGGAAGGGAATCCTTCCCGGGACTGTAAATAAACAAGCCAGGCGGGCTGGAGAGGCTCTGGCAGGAGCAGGGCGTGCGCCCAGCAACCACGAGCGGGGAAGCTTGTGAGAGGAGGGAAGACCCACTTCCCACGTGAACTGTAAACAAACATGGCGGCCGGCAGGAGCAGCAGCACCGCCCAGTAAACAGGAGCAGGAAAGCTTGTGAAAGTGGCAGTGGGAGGAAAACTTCAGAGGAGAGGGGGGAAGACCCACCTCCCACATGAACTGTAAATAAACACGCAGGCCTGACAACGCGGGGCAGTGTCACCTTTCCCAGTACTTGGAAAGGGGAAAGCCTGTAGCAGAGGCTCCCACACAGGAGAACTCTGAGCAAACAAAGCCTGTGGGACCAGGTGAGTGCTAGCTCACCCCAGAGATCTGCATAAATAACGCCGCCAGCTACAGGCTGAGAGCAGCAGGCAGACGAGCCACAGTTGCAGATACCACTCTCAGAACTGCCTCCAGACGCTTTTTTTTCTTTTTCTCCCTACCTTTGATGAGAGAACAACTGAATTACACCTGCAAGCCGAAAAACTTACTGAAACTGTATTGCATTTGAACTTGGGACACTGGGTGGGGCTTTTTTTGTGTGTGTGTGTGTGTGTGAGTGTGTAGTTTTGTTCTACTTTATGCATCCCCTTTGATGAGACAACTACAGAACAACATCTGAGGCACCAACTCCAGGACTGGAGATTGAGATGGACACCCAAATTATTAAGACTGAAACTGCATTGCATATAAACTTGGAAGCTTTTTGGTTTTCTTTTTTTTTTTTTTTTCAATTTTCTATTTTCCATTTTATTTTAATTCAATTTTATATATAGATATTTCTTTCATTTACTTATTTTCTTATCTTTGATTTTCAATCCTCTCTCTGTCTCTCTAATGTCTGTTCAGCTTACTGTCGATTAGTACACTAACACTCCCTGTTTATACCTTTGAAACTCTCTTGTCTGATACCTTGTTCTGCTTTCTCCCTCTTGTCTGTATATTTGTTTTCCCCTTTTCTTTAACTTCTTGCTTTCCATCTCAGCTCACTCTTCCATTCTCAATATTACCATTGTTATTATTACAAGCTAGAAAATACTTAATTACACACAGTACAGGGACAGTAACAACAGCAAGGACAATAACGGGAAGACAGAAAAAACAGGGAAACCAGTTTCCCCACAGCAAAAAATTAGTACAGGAACCAGAGGGGAATGAAGAGAACAGAAACTCAGATCCAGACTCCAACAAAATAAAGATAAACTATGCCAAAGGACCCAATGAAGTCCACAAGAATAATTTAAAAGAAGACATACTACAAGTACTCAATGAGAATTTTATAGAGATGATACTGGATAGGGTCAACCAAAATGTACAGGAGACACTCAAGAAATTCCAAGACAATAAAAATAGAGAATTTGAAAAAGCAAAAGAAGAAATAAAGGAAACCATAGAAGCACTGTATAAACACCAAAGTGAAAGAGAGAACACAATGAATAAATGGATAAATGAACTCAGGACAAAAATAGACAACAATAAAGAAGAAAACTGCCAGGATATGGAAAACCTCAGAAAAAAGAACGAAACAGAACTGCAAAACAAAACGGAAGGCCAATCCAGCAGAATAGAACAAACAGAAGACAGAATCTCAGAATTTGAAGATGAAATGGTAATTAAAGGAAAAACCGAAGAACTATTAATTAAACAACTCAAGACCTGTGAAAAGAAAATGCAAGAACTCACTGACTCCATCAAAAGACCAAACTTGAGAATCATGGGCATCGAAGAAGGAGAAGAGGTGCAAGCGAAGGGAATGAGTAATATATTCAACAAAATAATAACGGAAAATTTCCCAAATCTAGAGAAAGATATTCCCATACAAATGCAAGAGGCCTCCAGGACACCAAACAGACCAGATCAAAATAGAACTACTCCACGACATATCATCATTAAAACAACAAGTTCAGAAACTAAGGAAAGAATATTGAAGGCTGTAAGAGAGAAAAAACAAGTAACATACAAAGGTAAACCCATCAAAATCACAGCAGACTTCTCAACAGAAACATTAAAAGCAAGAAGAGCGTGGGGTGAGATCTTCCAGGCACTGAAAGAAAATAACTTCAACCCCAGGATACTCTACCAGGCAAAGCTATCATTCAAATAGATGGAGCAATAAAAGTTTTCCATGATAAGCAGAAACTAAAACAATATGTGACCACAAAGCCACCATTACAAAAGATTCTGCAAGGGATCCTGCACACAGAAAGTGACACCCAACTTAACCATGAAAAGGCAGGCAGCACCAAACCACAGGATAAGAAAAAGCAAGACAGTAGAGAGTAACATCAAGTTAGGAACACACAATCAAACCTTCAAATAACTAAGATAACTAAATGGCAGGAATCACCACATACCTATCAGTACTAACGCTTAATGTTAATGGACTTAATTCATCCATCAAAAGACACCGTTTGACAAAATGGATTAAAATAGAAGATCCAACAATATGTTGCTTACAGGAGACTCATCTCACCAAAAGAAATAAGCATATGCTTAGGATGAAAGGCTGGAAGAAGATTTACCAAGCCAATGGCCCCCGAAAACAAGCAGGATTAGCAATACTTATCTCTGACAAAGTAGACTTCAAACCTACATTGATCAAACGAGATGAAGAAGGACATTCCATACTAATAAAAGGGGAAATAGACCAAAAGGAAATAATAATCATCAATCTGTATGCACCCAATGTCAACGCACCCAATTTCATCAAACATACCCTGAAAGACCTAAAAGCATATATAAACGCCAACACAGTGGTTGTGGGAGACTTTAACACTCCATTATCATCAATAGATAGATCATCCAAACAAAAACTCAATAAAGAAATCCAAGATCTAAAATATGCAATAGATCAAGTGGACCTAGTAGATATCTACAGAATATTTCATCCAACCTCTACACAATATACATTCTTCTCAGCAGCCCATGGAACCTTCTCCAAAATAGATCATATCCTAGGGCACAAAGCAAGCCTCAGCAAATATAAGAAAATAGAAATAATACCGTGCATACTATCTGACCACAATGCAGTAAAAGTAGAACTCAACAACAAAAATAAAGACAAAAAACATGCAAACAGCTGGAAACTAAATAACTCATTACTTAATGAAGAATGGATCATCGATGCAATAAAAGAGGAAATTAAAAAGTTCCTGGAAGTCAATGAAAATGAAAACACAACCTACCGGAACCTATGGGACACAGCTAAGGCAGTCTTGAGAGGAAAGTTTATAGCCATGAGTGCATATATTAAAAAGATTGAAAGATCCCAAATCAATGACCTAATGATACATCTCAAAATCCTTGAAAAACAAGAACAAGGAAATCCCAAAACAAATAGAAGTAGAGAAATAATAAAAATAAGAGCTGAAATCAATGAAATAGAAACCAAAAAAAACCATACAAAGAATTAATGAAACCAAAAGTTGGTTCTTTGAAAAAATAAACAAGATCGATAGACCCCTGGCAAACCTGACTAAAATGAGGAGAGAAAAAACCCAAATTAGTAGAATTAGGAATGCAAAAGGGGAGATAACAACAAACACCATGGAAGTCCAGGAAATCATCAGAGACTACTTTGAGAACCTATATTCAAATAAATTTGAAAATCTAAAAGAAATGGACAGATTTCTAGATACATATGATCATCCAAAACTGAACCAAGAGGAAATTAATCACCTGAATAGACCTATAACACAAAATGAAATTGAAGCAGCAATCAAGAGTCTCCCCAAAAAGAAAAGTCCAGGACCTGATGGATTCTCTGCTGAATTCTATGAGACCTTTAAAGAAGAACTGATACCAACCCTCCTTAAACTGTTCCATGAAATAGAAAGGGAAGGAAAACTGCCAAACACATTTTATGAAGCCAGTATTACACTTATCCCAAAACCAGGCAAAGACACCTCCAAAAAGGTGAACTATAGTCCAATCTCCTTAATGAACATTGATTCAAAAATCTTCAACAAAATAATGACAAATCAAATTCAGCAACACATCAAAAAGATTATTCACCACAACCAGATAGGCTTCATCCCAGGGATGCAGGGGTGGTTCAACATATGAAAATCAATAAATGTAATAAACCACATTAACAGAAGCAAAGACAAAAACCACTTGATCATCTCAATAGATGCAGAAAAAGCCTTTGATAAGATCCAACATCATTTCATGATAAAAGCTCTAAGAAAACTAGGAATAGAAGGAAAGTTCCTCAACATTATAAAAGCTATATATGAAAAACCTACAGCCAGCATTATACTTAACAGAGAAAAACTGAAACCACTCCCTCTAAAATCAGGAACCAGACAAGGATGCCCACTATCTCCACTCCTATTCAACATAGTACTGGAATTCCTAGCCAGAGCAATTAGGCAAGAAGAAGGAATAAAAGGAATACAAATAGGTAAAGAAACTGTCAAAATATCCCCATGTGCAGATGACATGATCCTATACCTTAAAGACCCAAAAAATTCTACTCAAAAGCTTCTAGACATCATCAATAGCTATAGCAAGGTAGCAGGATATAAAATCAACATAGAGAAATCATTAGCATTTCTATACACTAACAATGAGCAAACGGAAAAAGAATGTATGAAAACAATTCCATTTACAATAGCCTCAAACAAAATCAAATACCTAGGTGTAAACCTAACAAAAGATGTGAAAGACCTCTACAAGGAAAACTATACACTTCTGAAGAAAGAGATTGAGGAAGACTGTAGAAAGTGGAGAGATCTCCAATGCTCATGGATTGGTAGAATCAACATAGTAAAAATGTCGATACTCCCCAAAGTAATCTACATGTTTAATGCAATTCCCATCAAAATTCCAATGACATTCATTAAAGAGATTGAAAAATCTACTGTTAAATTTATATGGAAACACAAGAGGCCACGAATAGCCAAGGCAATACTCAGTCAAAAGAACAATGCAGGAGGTATCACAATACCTGACTTCAAACTATATTACAAAGCAATAACAATAAAAACAGCATGGTACTGGCACAAAAACAGACATGAAGACCAGTGGAACAGAATAGAGGACCCAGATATGAAGCCACACAAGTATGAGCAACTTATCTTTGACAAAGGAGCTAAAAATATACGATGGAGAAATAGCAGCCTCTTCAACAAAAACTGCTGGGAAAACTGGTTAGCAGTCTGCAAAAAACTGAAACTAGATCCATGTATATCACTCTATACCAAGATTAACTCAAAATGGATCAAGGATCTTAATATCAGACCCCAAACTCTTAAGTTGATACAAGAAAGAGTAGGAAATACTCTGGAGTTAGTAGGTATAGGAAAGAACTTTCTCAATGAAACCCCAGCAGCGCAGCAACTAAGAGATAGCATAGATAAATGGGACCTCATAAAACTAAAAAGCTTCTGTTCATCAAAAGAAATGGTCTCTAAACTGAAGAGAACACCCACAGAGTGGGAGAAAATATTTGCCAATTATACATCAAAGGACTGATAACCAGAATATACAGGGAACTTAAAAAACTAAATTCTCCCAAAACTAATGAACCAATAAAGAAATGGGCAAGTGAACCAAACAGAACTTTCTCAAAAGAAGAAATTCAAATGGCCAGAAAACACATGAAAAAATGCTCACCATCTCTAGCAATAAAGGAAATGCAAATTAAAACCACACTAAGATTCTACCTCACCCCTGTTAGAATAGCCATCATCAGCAACACCACCAACAACAGGTGTTGTCGAGGATGCGGGGAAAAAGGAACCCTCTTACACTGTTGGTGGGAATGTAGACTAGTACAACCACTCTGGAAAAAAATTTGGAGGCTACTTAAAAAGCTGGACATCGATCTACCATTTGATCCAGCAATACCACTCTTGGGGATATACCCAAAAGACTGTTACTCCAGAGGCACCTGCACATCCATGTTTATTGCGACACTATTCACAATAGCCAAGTTATGGAAACAGCCAAGATGCCCCAACACTGATGAATGGATTAAGAAAATGTGGTATCTATACACAATGGAATTTTATGCAGCCATGAAGAAGAACGAAATGTTATCATTCGCTGGTAAATGGATGGAATTGGAGAACATCATTCTGAGTGAGGTTAGCCTGGCTCAAAAGACCAAAAATCGTATGTTCTCCCTCATATGTGGACATTAGATCAAGGGCAAACACAACAAGGGGATTGGACTATGAGCACATGATAAAAGCGAGAGCAACAAGGGAGGGGTGAGGATAGGTAAGACACCTAAAAAACTAGCTAGCATTTGTTGCCCTTAATGCAGAGAAACTAAAGCAGATACCTTAAAGCAACTGAGGCCAATAGGAAAAGGGGACCAGGAAGTAGAGAAAAGGTTAGATCAAAAAGAATTAACCTAGAAGGTAACACCCATGCACAGGAAATCAATGTGAGTCAATGCCCTGTATAGCTATCCTTATCTCAACCAGCAAAACCCCTTGTTCCTTCCTATTATTGCTTATACTCGCTCTACAACAAAATTAGAGATAAGGGCAAAATAGTTTCTGCTGGGTATTGGGGGGGGGGGAGCGAGAGGGTGTGGAGTGGGTGGTAAGGGAGGGGGTGGGGGCAGGGGGTAGAAATGAACCAAGCCTTGTATGCACATATGAATAATAAAAGAAAAATGAAAAAAAAAAAAAAAAGAAGTCCAGACAGCATGGAAGAAGATGAAAAACCTGGACTCTGTTCCTTTTAAAAAAACAAAAGTCAATATCTCACACATAGTCAGCCCATTATTAATCGTGTGACTTGAGCAATTCTCATATTCTGTTTTTAAACACCAGCTTGTTCAATATTCATGTGAACTTTAAGTGAAATAAATATGCTCTGATCACACAAGTGCTTAGTATTAATCATTATTATTAGAAAAAATGATAAAAGAATATTCTGAATATTATGAAAATACAGAGGAAGTGCCCTTGTATGGGGAGCAAGGAGAGTCAATCATCTCCTTAGTTTGACATAATGTGAAAGTCAGTTTCTGCTCTACCATTTTACCCTTGTTTTCCTATGCAAACTTTCTGTTCCAGTTAAGTTACTGAGCATATCCCTCATTCATTCTAGAGATTGTTACTGTACCTGACTTTTCTTGTCTAGAAGCTGAAAATGGAGATAAAAAGTCTGCCTCAAAAAGTATCATAAAGATAATGTGAGAGGATGTAAAAGTTAAAAATTAGCCACTATAGCACACCGTGATGCTGTTATTTCTTCCACTATGCTGTCTTTGCTCAGATGTTTAGCTTAACTGGTAATGGCTCTCACCTATTCTTTTTTATTATTACTATTATTTTTAGTTTTATTTTTATGTATTAGCAATTGTCTTGTGTATGTGTGAAATTATTTCTCCTTGCCCCAATCCATTCTTCAAATCATAAAATAGAGAAAACCTCAAAGAACAAAAATCATTCAAAACTCTACCAGCCATGCAAACAGTGTTAAAATTTACTCACCATTTTCTTATTCCTTTTGTGATCAATGTGCATACATTCATAAGTTCTTATGTAATTGTATGCATACTATCTACAGTTCTGCAACCTATTTACTTTCCTCATTTAACAATATATAACAAATGTCTTTAAGTTAAAACAATTACCACCTGGCTCAAGTGGTAGAGCACTTGTCTCCTAAATGCAAAGCCTTGAGTTTCAACCGACTACTGCCTAAAAAAGAGAAAAAAAAGTGTAAATTTATATCAACATTTTAATTTTTCTTGGTATTCCTTTAAAATGTTTATTAGTACATATTAATTGTGCAAAATAGTGTTTTGTTAGGACATTTTCATACATTTATGTAAAATCTTTTGAGTGTGTTTACTCCCATATTGTCCACACTTATCCTATTTTGTTCGTCGAACTCCTCCATTTTATTATTCCCTAACAGTCCCCTTTCTACATTCATGTCTTTTATTTTGATTCTACATATGAGATAAAAACATGAAATGCTTGTCATTCTGAGCCCAGCTTATTATGATGATATCTAGTTCCATTCATTTTCCTGCAAACAACATGATTTTATTCTTCTTAATAGCAGAAGAATTTTCCATTGTGCATATTTGCAACATTTTCTTTATCTCTTCATCTGTTAAAAGACACTTAGGTTAATTCCATGTCTTGGCTATTGTAAGCAGTGTTTCAATAAATGTATGCATGTAGATGTCTGTATAGTAAACTGAATTTTATTCATTTGGGTGTAGACCCAGGAGTGGTATAGATGGATACTATTGTTGTTCTATTTTTAGTTTTTGGTGGAAAAACCATTCTTTATACAGTGGCTATACTAACTTGCAATTCAACCAACAGTGTATAAGGGTTGCTTTTACCCTGCATCCTCACCAACATTTATTGTTTTTTGTTTTCTTAATTATATCCATTCTGACTGGGGTTAAATGAAATCTAAATGTAGTTTGGTTAATTAAAATGTAGTTAATTTCTCTGATGACTATGTTGAATATTTTTCATTTATTTATTAATCATTTATATTTCCTCATTTGAAAAGTGCCTGTTCAGTTCAATTGCCAACTTATTGACTAGATTATCTTCTTTTTGTTTGATTTTTGAGTTCATATCAATATATATAAAGATATATATATATCAATCTGCTGTAGATGAATAGCTGTTAAATGTATTCTCCCATTCTGTAGGCTGTCTCTTTACTTTGACAATTGTTTCCATTGCTGTGCAAAAGCATTTTAGCTGATGTAATCCCATTTTCCAATATTTGTTCCTGGGCTACTAGAGTCCTATTCAAAAAAGTCTTTACCTATACCTGTATCTTAAAATGTTTCTCCAGAGTTTTTCTCAAGTATTTTCAGTTTCAAGTCTCATATTATTCTTTTGTCCATTCTGAGTCAATTTTTGTTCATGGTGAGAGTTAAAGATCAAGGTTCAATCTTCTACATGTAGGTATAATTTTTTTTCCACTTGTTAAAGAGGCTGTCTCTTTTATATGCTTTTAGAATCTGTGTGAAAATTAAATGGCTGTTTCTGTGGGGGGGATATTTCTGGGTATTCTATTTTATTCTCTTGTCTTCTCTGTGCCAAACTCATGCTGTTCTTTTATTATTCACTTCAATTTTAGAATGGATACAATGATACTTCCAGCATTGTTTTTTTTCCCTCAAAATTACTTTGGCAGGGTCTTTTCTGCTTCCACATAAATTTTAGAACTTTTTTTTTAATTCTTTGAAGAATGCCATTGGGGTATTGGTACGGATTGCAGTGAATCTGTAGGTAGATTTTGTTAATATGACTATTTTCAAAATATTAAATCTGCTGATCCATGAACATAGGATATCTTTCTATCATCTAGTTTCTTCTTCACTTTCTTTTTCCATTGTTTTATAATTTTCATTACATAGGTCTTCCACACCTTTGTTTAACATTATTCTTAGGCATTTTGTGTTTGAAGGGAGGCTATCATGAATGAGACTTCTTGTTTAAGTTTTAGTTGGTGTATAGAAGAACTGCTAATTTTGCATGTTGATTTTGTATTTTCATACATTGTTGAAAGTTCTTATCAGATCTAAGAATCTTCTGGTGGATTCTTTAGGCTCTTGCCTGCGACCTGCATGGGTATGCTGCATGAACCTGACTAAGAGTGGCGGGGAATGAGAAGTAAGATACACACAGACATACAGACATAAAACAGAAAACTGGGATCGGGAGGGCTACACATTCCTAGTGGGAAACGTGAGCACTTGCCTGAGCCAGAGTATTTATTTTATAGGTCAATACAAGGAAAAGGCACAGGTAAAAAATCAAGCTTCAACAGTTCTTTGATATAAGGTAAAAGGAATGAGATCTGGTGCACTAATTTTCCTAAGGCTAATGAAGCTTAATTACAACACATTTGTTCTGGAATCATCAAGGCATGCAGGACAACTTATCTAAAGTATTGATTAATCTGGCATTAGGGAGTCTCCAAATAGTTCTGGTACTTTATCTAGTTTTGCATCAGGAGACTGGTATGCAAACACAGCAGGTTGTTTTCTTCAAGGAGATGTGGGAACAAAGGGCAAGACACAAGGTGCTGGAAAAAATATGGTAGGAGAGTCTTTGTAAGCTCCTACTGTGGAAAAACTCTGCAAGCTCCATCATTTCCCAGTCCAGGGTTGATGCCTGGTCCCCAACAGGGTCTTTTAAATATAGGATCATATCATCTGCAAATCATATCAAAATATATTACATCTGTGTATGAAGATGGCATAATGAAAAGCACTGAAAGCTGTGGAGTAATAGGGGAAAGGGGAATAGAGAAAGAGAGAGTAATAGAAGGAGTTAACCTGATTAATATACAATATATTCATGGGTAAAATACCATGAAAAAACCCTTTGAACAATTAATATACACTTAAGAAAAAGACCAGTTCTATTCAGGGGTGGGTACTAGTTGGTGTGTGTGTATGGGTTAATGGAGATGGTGAAGAAAGGTGCATATGATCTATGTACTTTATACATTTGTATAAAAACAGAACAATGAAACCCACTGAAATTGTTTGAAGAAGTGGGGGAGGAGATTAGGAATAATGATGGAGAGGGTGAATCTAGTCAAGGTTCATTGTATGCCCATATGGAAATGTCACAATGAACCCCCCTGTACAACTAATATCTACTAATAAAAATGTAAAGAAAGAAATTAAGTCTTCCTAGTTACATGTATCTATGGAATTATTAACATCTGGAAAGGCAATAAAAACTGAGTATTCTTTTAAAAATAGTGACTATTTGATGTCTTCCTTTCCTAACTGCATTATTGATTTTATTTATTTCTCTTACTTTATTGCTCTGGCTAAGATTTCGAACAATATACTGAAAAACAATGGCGTTAGTAGATGACCTTGTCTCATTGATGATTTTAGAGAAAATGTTGTTAGGTTTTCCCTGATTGGTATAATTGTTGGCTATAGGTTTGCCATATATAGCCTTTAGTGGTGTTCATTCTTCTTTAAAGGTGTGGTTTTGGTGAATGTGGTCCCAGATTTTCTTTGTTGATAGAATCTTTTCATGGCTTCAATCTCATCACTCCTTTCGATATATTTAGGGTTTTTATATGCTGTTGATTCAATTTTGTTAGTCATATGAGTCTAGAAATTCATTCATTTCTTCTAGATTTTCCAATTAATTAGAACATAATTTTCCAAATATCCCCTCCTCCAATAACCTTCTGGATTTCAGTGGTATTTGTCATTGCATCCTCTTTTTTAAATCACTAACTATATTAATGAAAGACAGAATATCAGGGATTGAAGATAAGGTAGACAAATCAGAACATTTAGACAATAGCAAGAAAATAAAAAAGATTATTTTCAAAATTACAAGTCTTCTTCAGTACCATTAAAATACCAAACTTATGAATCATGGACTTTGAATGAGAAAGAGGTACAAGGTAAAAGTGTAATCTATAAAATAATACCAGAAAATTTCCCAAGTCTTGATAAAGAGATGGACATCCAGGTACAGGAGGCTTTTAGAGCCTCAAACCACCTCTAAAAAGAAAATAGGACAGGACAAAAGAAGATAAAGAAGTTAGTTATTTGGAAGAGAAAAATTATAGGGCCTTACAGAAGAAAAAGAAACAGAAAAGGAAACTGAATACACAATTTATGTGTAAATATTTAAAAGTCTGTTAAAAAAAAGTGTCTGTATATAAATAAGCAAACAGAATAAAATACAATACCAAAAACAGAGAAAGAAAGGAAAAGAAAAAACTGGGGGGATAAAACAAAAATTTTAAAAATTTTAGGTCAATCAAGTTGGCTGGCTATTTTTTCTTTCTGTGGTCACTTCACATGAGTGCCATTTGATGAAATGACACAGAAAGTCTGTGTGCTGAATGGTTTCCTTTTCCCTTTGTGGAAAAGCAACCAATGTTTACGGTTTGTTGGTAGAACTGGCTGTAATTATTCTGGGCTGCCCTCCTTTCAGTTTGTTTTTCAGATAGTATCTCCCACCTTTGCCTGCACTGGCCTCAGACTGTAATCCTTCTAGGTCCATCTCCCAAGTAACTGTTATTATAGGTGTGTACCACCATGCTGGACTTTGATTCCTCATTTTCAAAAATAAGGAAATTGGACCAGATTCTCTGTGAGGAGTTCTAGGTAGCCCTAAAATATTTGGACAATGAGATTCTGAATTTTATGTTGGAAATAGAAACCACCATGAAAATAACAATAATAAATAGTGTTTATCAAGCTATTGGATAAAATCAGTTCTGGAGTTAAGTATTGTACATATATTATCTCTTTTTCACACAAAGCCCTAAATGGTAAGACTCATTACCAACCACATTTCACTGAAAATAAAACCAAGTGACAGAAAACTTGCCAAGGATGGCTCATCAACCTTGTACAAGTAGCATCACCTTGACCAAGTTCTCAGTTTGACAATAGGTCAGACACTCAATGAGCTGATAACATAGAAAGAAGGCAAGAGAATATGTCATGGTTTACTGGTTTCAACCATACAGACTATAAATGATAGTGAGGGAATTTGGCATCTTTCTAGTCAGTCCTTCATATTTCTGAATGTCTCAATAACAAGGTGATGGAGGAGAAGAGAATTACTCATGCATTTCCTTCCCAAAGAAGAAAAAAAGGAAGAGTTTGGTTCCTATCCTCTAGGTGCTCAGATTCAAACCTGAGTGAGAAGCAAAGGAGACTAATATAAAATGTTAGTTACTATAACTGAAGTAAGTGTAGAATGCAATGGAAACATACAGGATAGAAGAGGGAATCTGGCCTGGAAATGGCTGAGTTTTAGAGAAGACTTAATGGAAAAGGCATTGACTTCTGTAGAAGTTGATGTCAAATAGAGGCTGAACACATTTTTCATTTTTGATTATTCAGGCATGTTATCCAGATGGTCATTGAGATAGACTAGAACAGGCAGAAATCAATAAGAAGAAAGATTAAATAATTATCATACTCATAGTGCATTTTTGTTTGTAATTATTTGTTTCCCATCAATTCTCAGGAGACCAGGGTGTTTAGAGCAGGGCTTACCAGCAGAAAATCTACCTTCCTCATACTTCATTCCAGGAACCAGCCCCAATAAGTTCAAATACTCATTAAGCCAGCATTAAGTATTAATTTCAGATTCTAGTACTGTTATTTTTATCACTGCTGATCTTTAAAAGATTGGAAGAGAAAATGTTGAGGAAAATAATGGCAGTATCAAACACAGATGTCATATTGCTCATAGACATGGAGAAAATGGCCCTTATTATGCTATCAGTCTTCTTCAGGCCAAGATTCTCAACCTCTGACAGGGTAATTCTCTACATATGTCCATCATTCCTCCTCAAAAAAAGAGATGGAGATAATGCTAAATAAATATTCTTCACACTCTATGATGAATATAGAATAAAAACAATAACACTGAAAATATAATAGGTCCATCAAATATCCTCCCCCAAATTCAAATATTAAGTAGTATTTCTGAGTGAGTAAGAGTGATCACTTACTTACCTTAGCATGGTTTCTCCATGGCAGACCATGACACAAGGATTCTGGGCTAGGAGTAATTTGAGAAGTGGATCCTAAGAAAGTGGATGGGGGATGAAATAGGAAGGAATGCTCACCAAGGAAATTGCTGTATCCCCCCTGCTTAGCATATTTTATTATTGTTATATATACAAATTCTGTCACATATAATTAACCATTACGTATAATCACATGTGTTTTTTCATATAACTCAAGTTGTATGCTTATAGTGACATATATCTATATATTTAATTATGTTGAATATATCATATGGTTATAAATAGTATGCCATAAATCATCACACATCACACATATTAAAAAACATTTTTTGTTAATAAGATATGTATTATGTTTGGGTTAATTATCTTAGAAAGCCTGCTTGTACAAGGTCAAATTTCTAAGTAAGAACAGAATATTGTCTGTTTCTAAGTAAGAACAGGTATATTGTCTGATTTTCAATTCATGAAATTTTATTTTTAAAAGTATAAAAATATCTCATATTATTAAGATGGCTAGTAAAATAACAAGTATTAGGATGTGGAGAAAAGAGAACCTTGTACACTATTGGTGGGAATGAAAAATGGTGCCATATATGGAAAAAAAGTAGAGGAGTAATAGTTCAGATCTGGAAGGTACTCCAAAGGCCCATGTGCTGAAAGCTTATTACTCACTTTTGCATGATTGGGAAGTGGTGGAAACTTAAGAAGTAAGGCAGCCTAGTGGAGGTCTTAAAGTTAATCATCTCAGGTATTTTATTAGAGTCAGGGAAAGCCAAATAAAGCAAATCATTTATTAATGAATTTTAAATGGAATTATTATACAGTGTAGTAATTCTATTTGTGAGTATATAAAATAATTGAAAGCAGGATCTCAAAGAAATATTTGCACATCCTTGTTCATACAGTATTAAAAAGCCAAAAGGTGGGAGTGCCCCAAATGTTCCTTAACAGATGAATGATAATTCCATCAGCTGTGGAATATTCATGTAATGGAATATTATTTAGCTTCAACAAGAAAGGGAATTCACTTATATGCTCATGGGTGAACCTTGAGGACATTACACTAAGCAAAAGGAGTCAGCCACAAAAACAAAATCACGATGTGATTCTACTTATATGAAGAATTATATAGGTATAATTTATTATACATTAATTATACCTCAATAAAGCTGCCATAATCATACCCTGTCCCATTTCATGCTCTAGCAACCCAACTTAGAACCAATCTTCTGTGGCATAACTCCTGAGCTAATTCAAAGGTTGGGGAGGTGCAAAATCCAAGGTACTGAAATATCTCCCTAGGAACCATTTCAGATTTGGCTAGAATGTTTAGAGTTATTCAGAAAAGACATGCACCCCCCATACTTCAAATATTTGTCAATATTCCCTATTTACACTTTATTAGTGAATCCAGAGAGGACCATAGGAAACAATATTCAGGGTGTGTTCTTTTCCTGGAAATTTATTGAGAAATTAACAATCCAGAGAATTCCTGAAATGTAAAAGGATGCAAGTTGTTGAAATGACAGAGTGTAGAGTTTTCTGTGCTGTTTCCTTTCTTTTCACAGGTTTGTCTCCTCAGTGAAATATTATTACCAGAATGCTAAGACCTTACATTTGCTTTCCATGAGTCACCTCAATAAAATTGATATAGTATTTGTTCTCAGTGCAGTGAGGGTTAATTAAAATATGTAAAGTATTTCAAGTCTCTTTTCTTCAGGATGTGAACTGGGGACATTATTATTACTATAAATACAATTGAAAATGCATTCACATTCTCCTTTTAGACATCTCTATTGGACATGGTTGCTTCCAATCCCACAGGCTCATGATAAGGTGATAATGTAAGCAATCTAGCATCAAGATTTATTTTTATCTTCATTCTGGAACAAAGATTTAACTTCTTGAGGAACGATACAAAGTTAAAATTAATATAAAATTTTTGGGGGGGGGACAAGTCAACTCTGTGCAGTTCAATTCAGGTTAGCAGACTTTTTTCATTCCTTCAAATTCCCACAAACAGATAAATCAAGATAGAGACAAGGTCTCTTTTGTACCAAATACATTTTATTATCTAATCTTAAGTCTGGAAGATGATTTTAGCCAATGCCCCACAAGTTAGTTTAACTCCAAGTAGCCCCATGCAGGCTGATATGAATTGAAAATCCATTGTCATAAGAGAAGCTTATTTTAATAAAAAATGAAAGCTACAAACTGATTAAACCTAAATACCCACGAAAGTAGTGAGACTCAACGTTCAGCATTTGGTTGAAAATAAGGTAATATTATCATAGTAATTTCAAGCAAATTATATAATCTCTATAAGCCTCATTTTCCTCAGCCTACCTTATTTATGAGAAAATGAATAAAAGAAATGCTTGCTCTGGAGCCCAATGGCAAATGATAAATGAGTTGTAGCAGTGATTGGGAAACAGTTTGTGATAGTGGTTACTGTGCTAGCTTCTGAAGTCAGACTGCTCAACTCCAAATGCAGGCCATGTCATTTACAAATTATGAGATCCTAGGGAGATTGCTTAATATTCTCTGCCACCTTTTTCTATTCTTTAAAATGGTATAAAGATATTTTCTGTCATATATGATAATGAAATTAAATGGAGGTAGTATGTCCATAGATCTGGATTAATGCTTAACACAAAATAAGCATTCTTGCAGCATCAGGTGTCATTGATACCAATGCATAAATGCACTTTTTTAGGATAAATAAACAGTGGTATTCCAGACAATGAAATACTATCCATCATTTAGAAAAAAGATATACTTCAGTGTGGAAAGCATAACTACAGGAACAGAAATTAGATCAGTAGTTTCTAGGGTTGGGTTAGAGGTGTGGCTCAATTGGTAGAGTGTCTGCTTGGCAATTACAAGGCCCTGAGTTCAAATCCTAGTATCGCAAAAAAAACCAAAACAACAACAAAAACAAGGCAGTATTTTCCAGGTTTGACCAAAAGAGGAAAGCACAAATTTTGAGGGGGTGTGTTTGTGTGTGTATAACAGAATTGTTCTGCATTTTTCTTGTGGTGGAACTTACAATACAGAATTTGTTGGTCAAAATTCACAGACGTCTACCTCAAAAAGATTAAATTTTCCTTTTTAAAATGTATTTTAACTAGCAAAGTTAAAATATACATTTCGTATAATCCATGAACTTCAGTTCAAAGAGAAAAGTCTTCACAAGACAGTATTTAATTTAAAAAAATCTAAGTTTGTTGCTGGAGAGAAAAACCCCTTTTATAAAAATAGCCACAATATCTTCCTAAATCATTTATAATTATGTTGTTGACCACTTGACTTCCACATACTAAAGAGTAACTCCTTAATCCAGCCACCTGTACTCCCAATGTTTTATGTGATATTGAAGTTTTGTAAATAATGAGTATGTTTATTACCTGAATTCTGGTGATAGTAACACAACCAAATTGTATACATTTATTGCAGTGTTTTGTTTTTGTATACCAATTGTATCTTAATAAAGCCCAGGGGAAAATCTCTCAGTATAGGAGGACTCAAGTTACAGCATCTCATGAATTTAGTGAATTAGCAATTTTTAATATAGAAGTTCCTAAATTATTAATGTTTCCCAAAGTGATATTTGATGGTAAAAGCAATATCTGTGTGAAGTATTAAGTGATTTTTATGAAAAAGTTGAATAAGCTGACAGAGCATAATAATTACACTGTCAAAGAATACAAGATTCCATTTTCTCAAAGCCATCTATATTGCCTGGTTCCAGTTGCATGGGCTGTCATCAAGATGGTAAGATTTATTTCTCCTCTAATTGCACCATGACAGCCAGTTTTATGCACAAGATAGCTATGATACCTATGTCTCAGAAGGGTGCAAAAGTCATTGCATTGTTTATGCAGGTGGTTATGTTCACAAATAAAACAATGGCTTGCATGCCAATGGAGCTATAAGAGAAAACCTTTACAGAGCCCTGGGGAACTGTTGAGATGTTTTAAAATATAAAACAACTGGTGATTTATTTATTAGTAAGAAGATGAAAAGCATTTTCATTCCACAATAGTTTCTTCCAGACTTCTGAGCTCAAAGGAGCTGCCCTCCAGAGATGTGAGTCTGAATTCTTTTGTTCAATTTCAATGGTTTGCTTCCTCATGCATTAAGTATGGACTCTGCATTATTAACTCATTATGGAAGTACCAAGGTCTATGTGTGGCCTAGTTTTATAACCTTGGAGATTTCCCACATAAGTCATTATAGAAGTACAGTGATCTAGTGCTTAGAACCAGAGAGTATAGTCAATGCTCATCGTGTCCTTTTGATCTGGTATTTGGAGGACAACCTGGCTGGTTTGTGTTGATTTTAACACTGTAAATGCCTGTTACTGCTCAATATCATTTAATGTAGTGAAATTTATAAGACCTGAGGCAGCACACAGCAGCACAGTTTAGTATGTCTGAGTCTTTTTTTGTTTGTTTTATTTATTTATTTATTATGGTTGTGCTGGGTGGGGGTACATTGTAGCATTTACAAAGGTTCTTATAATTTATCAACTATAAATATATCATGCTTGAATTCACCCCCTCCACTGCTTTCTTTAACCCTCCCTCCCCTTATTCCTGGAACAGTTTCAACAGGTATCATTTTTGCATTTACATATATGTGTATACATGACTGATGAAGCTTTAGAGTAGCATTAAGGAATTAATATTTATTTTCATGAAAAATTATAAGACAAAACAAAACCCCAAAGTGTTAAGTGCAGTGTGGAATTGAAAATAATTAGATGTGTCAGTGGGTGGCATGGTAGAGCTTAGTTATTCAGAGTGCCGTGTTCAGCACCAGATTTCCTAGGTCTGAATCAGAGTTTTATTGATAACTAGTTGCATGTCTGTGAGTCAGTTAGTTAAGCTACTGTTTGTTCATCTGTAAAATTAGGATTATATTACCTGCCTTATTAGCCATTGTATAAATTAAATGCAGTTATCCATGTAAAGCAATCAGTACAGTGTCTAGCATTTCTCTATTGGGGCTATTGATGGCATCTTAATTAAAACTCTTGTCACATAGGGAGGCTTCACCATTGATTCCTCATTCACACCCTGTGGTGTTGAATGCTCCCTCCTTCCTTAAGCAAAGTTCAGTGTGCTCTTCTGAGTCATTTTTCCAGCTAACCTCTCATCACTCTGACTCTGATTTCTAACTGATTCTTTCTCTTTTTCTATCATAAGTACTGATGTTCTTGAGAGTCCATTCTGGATTTTCATGGGATGATGTCATTTACATTAAGACTGTTTGTAATGTTTGCTCACATGCTATTCCATCAAACAGCCACATCACTGCTCCCCAGCTTTCTCCACAGAGACCAATGTACTCAACACCCTAGGCACCATCACCCAGAAGTCTTTTACTTACTACTACCGTCATGTGTTTGAGCAGCTCATTCTAATCACAGAACAGATCACAGTGTCTTCTGTATTACTTCACTGGAAGCGTGCCATTTGTCCCCACCAGTGACACAAACCATTAATTTGGGACTCATATGCCATGTCAGTGTTCATTTCCCTCCACATCCAGTCAGTCATGGAACAGTGCTGCCACTGCTTTCCTCATCCTCCTCTGGAGTCTTCTGTCACAGCTGCCTCCATGTCATCTCTTCTTAATCTAAGTGACTCCTGCAATCATTCTTGTTTCCACATTACTTTAGTGAAATCACTAATCATTTTAATACAGATTTACAACTGAGCTTCTGTCTTCTAATAGTGCAACTCTTTCTGTTTCCTATAGAGAGATCTGATTCAAAGATCTAAGCTTCCTATGCAAAATACTTCAAAGGCTTTCTGCAATCTTTAAGATGAAGAGATAAATTCCTTTATATTGCAGATGCTGTAAGCCATAAGCTCCTTGAGTGAGCAGCTATGTCTTCCTTATATTTGTAACTTAGAATGAGTCCAAAATAAATATTTTTTATTAGAAAGAAAGTTTCAGCTCCTTCAATCCCCTCTCTGCCTTTCAGAATTCCATAGCAGGCTATGAAATAGTCCAACTATAGAAAGCTACTTGCAGTTCTCTTATATGCCATTCTATTTCTTCTGTTCATGTCTTCTCATATGCTACATAGTGGTGCATTCCATGAAGTTTTATTGAGTGTCATACTATGTCCTGCAAACTACAGAGTGAAGAAGATAAACACAACTTCTATTCTTAGGGACGTTATAGTTTAGTGCGAGAAAATTAAACAGGTACCTGAAATATAAGTGTAAATATTATTGTAATTGTTTTGAAGATACAGTTATAAATGGGTACTGTCATGCCATACCAGCATAGAAAATGTAGCCAATATTTAGTAGTAAACTTTCAATTTTTTAATGATTTTAGATTATAGAAGAGTTGCAGAAATAATACAGAGAGGATTTGATATATTTCTTCACCAGTTATGTTAAATTATCATAGCATAAACCTGAAAATAATGTTTCATATTAAGTGAGGAATTTTTTTTGTAATTTAGAAATGGAGCCTGATGAATTATCTGCATAGTCCAAACCCCACTCCCCCTCCCCACACCACCATTTGCATCGAGTTAGTAAGGAAACTTTTTCTTGGTCTCACTTAAATATGTTTTTGTGACAGGTGTTTTTTGTGAGTAAGCACAGCTGTTAGTTTTTGGATCTCTGCCTCTTTGTAACCACAGTTTACAACAAAGAAGGCCAAGGTCTGGACAGTAAGTGGGCCTTTTCTGAAGAGATGATCACAGAGAGCATTCCATCCCAGTCATTTCTGCCTCTATCAAGGACTTTTTCTTCTTTTGTTCAGATCTCTAAGTACAATATTGATCATCAACCACCCATTTCAGACTTTCTTTCAAAGTAACAAAAGAGAGTAAATTAACATCATTTGAGGATACTTGAGAGGTCAGTGAATGCTCAAGACCTTGTGATAGCAAGTAAGCTTCCAAGCAGTTCATAGAGTATCTGAATTCAATTAGTCCTTTGTTTTATTTGTATATAAAAACTTGAATCAGGTTACTAATTCTTATTTTGACATCATTGTAGATTGCTATCTTGGCTTAGACTCAACTGGGCCTCTGAACCAAAATATTGCAGTGGCCTTTACAAATCAGGTACTTACTTGAACATTTTACAATATTGACTAAGTAGCTGATGTGTGAGCAGTCTTGTACTCCTGGGTGCTGAGGGAAATAATCCTAAGCATAAAATTCTTGGCCCTTGTATACAGAGCTAAGTGCTAGCAATCACTATACTTCTGTGAAATTTTGTACTGTAATCTGTTCAATGTGCATTTAAAGATCTGCTCTGCCTACTTTACAGTGTGCTGTGTCAAGAAATAAATGATCTGACAAAATAACATTGATAATGACATTAATGCTTATAATAGCTATCATTTATATAGGACTTTGTAGGGGCTAGGCATTTTTTTTTCAAGTATGTTCTGTATATGAATTGATATGAGAAAAATAAATGTGAAATACAAGGTATTATAAAATTAAAAATGTGCTTGTTTTTCCTTAGTATGATGATATATCAAACAGAATTTAGCTCTTTAAGAGGAATTAACTTCCAAAATGAGTTTTGTAGTGTAAATTTTATATGCTGGATGGATTTAGAGAAAAATGAAGGCCAAAGAGACTTCAAGAGAATAGGCAGGGTTTGATGTGCCATTTGAGATAAAGAGTCTACGTTTGCATCCTTACCAAAGCCATTGGTAGTACTACCATTACCATCTTGTCAGTATCCTCATTAACTTCATTACCATTGCTATCACCATCATGGTTCTCACCATTTCATGATCACTGACCTCATGCCAGGCACTTTGCAGACATCACTGCAATTAATCTTCACACAAGCACTGGGAAATAGGTATGAACATTACCCCCAAATTATGTTAATATATGGCAATAGAAGAATTTGAATCTGTACTTGGGTGACTTTGAGATTATCAAGGTTCTTTCTAGTATCTTACAAGACCTTTTGTACAAAGGAAAAGTGATCATTCTTACCATCTAATTGTGGTTCCAATGGCAAAGTCATTGTCCATTCCAACTTTCCTCAAGAAAGTTAAGATGCTAGAAACAGTAAGACCTAATAGAATAAGGTGATCTGTTTTCCTAAAAAAAAATAACATTTGTCTAAATGAAGAATCATTAACTATCTATGGAAGATTGCACAGCCTTTGCCTTAGCATCACAGTTATCACAGACTGGCAATTTTTAAAGGCCTACTCTTACTTCAAGTCATTGTCTTTTCCCAAAAAATTAAAGATGTAGAATAGGGTCTAGCTCATTTCTTCCATTTTCTGTCATATTCAAAAGGTTCCTCGAGGATAGGAGTAATGTTTTATTTTATGTCCTTATTCTCACAATGTTTGACACTGAGGTGGGTGTGTATTCACTAACATATTTAATTCTGTAAATTAAATTGTATGTAGAATTTGTTACTGAAAGAAATGCAAGTTAAAGAACATCAAGTCAATCTTGCTTTTACAATCTTATTCTTTTCATTTGAAAAACAAGGTTAGGCACCACAGAGAATAGTTCTAAAAGTAAAATAACACACATGATGTAAACATCTCCATGTTGTTCTCTTGTTCAGAGCACACATAAATAATGAATCTTCTTTTTGTTCTAGTCAGTCCAGTTAAAATTCAGTTATCTTCTCAACAGAGCTTCACACAATATCTACCCACTAATTGAAGCTTATGTGTCACTTACAATCTTTATATTATCCCTTGTCTGAAAGGAAAACAGGCGAACAATAATATCAACACTGAGTAAAAGGAAAGGTAGGAGAGAGTACTTAATCTGTAGCAGGAGAAAGGGAAAGAAATTGGGAGCAACTTTCTGCTTTCTAAGAAGTTAATATATGAAATTCAAGATCCTGGAAAATTTAGTAAAATGATGATCTTATATGAACACAGGAATAAAAGTTGTATAGGGAAATTCAGACAAAAGCTGTGTAGTTAATCACCGGTCAGATGACAAATTGAAAAGCCAAGCAAATTCATGGTTTGTAAGCAGGGTCGTATTACCATAACTATGTTTTAGTCAAATTTATCAGGCATCAGTGTGAACAGATTGTCTTATGGCAGGACTTGAGCCACAGAGACCCGCTCACAGGTTGCAACAAAGGTAGGTGAGAAAAGAATTATGATCTCAACCAAGATAATACCTAAGGTGAGAATGGAGAGGCATGAGTGGGACTTAATAAATATTAGAGGCAAGAATATAGTAGATCTTTTGACTGACTCACTGTGAGAGACAAGGGAGGATGAGCTAATGTGGGTGCCAAAACTGAATGGCTAAAACTAGAAAAGAGATCATAGAAATTAGTGGACAAAAAGAAAGTTTTTTTGGAAAGATCGTAAAGATGTCTGTTAGAGAGTTAGTCAAAGATACCCAGCAGTGAAGTAACATGACTTGTCTGGGATTAAAGAAAGAGTTGGAATCTAAATATGTAATTTAAGATCTATCAGACATAGACTATAATTAAAAGAAGACTGTGGATAAATTTGCACAGGATGAGGTGTGGAGAAAGAAGTGGTTAGTCTGAAAACTGTGAAAATACAAGCATGTGAAGAGAAAAAATGAAAAAGACTGACTTGAAGACTCCTGAGAAGAAGGAACAGGCAGTAAGGATAATGGGAACCAAATATATGAAGAGCATACTGTGAGAACAAAGCAGAATAGGAAATTAATTTTAATGAAATCAATGAAGGATATTAAAAGATTATGGAGAAGATTGTGGTGTAAATTAAGTAATGTTGTGACAAATGGAAATGAAGTAAAATGTGGAGGGAATGTATGTAATTGAAATAGCTTGGGCAAAAGTGAAGAGGAAGGAGGAAAACAGCATCTTTGCTCTTTCTCAATTAACTAGGAATGATAGTCTCATTAAATGAATAATTTTTGATTAACTGATTATCAATTAACACTGTAATCCAATGTACACATTGTGTTTGAAATTTACCCTCATATGAAAAAAATATCCTTTAAATAAAATTTGGTTTAGTTTCTCTGCGTTAAGGGCAACAAATGCTAGCTAGTTTTTTAGGTGTCTTACCTATCCTCACCCCTCCCTTGTGTGCTCTTGCTTTTATCATGTGCTCATAGTCCAATCCCCTTGTTGTGTTTGCCCTTGATCTAATGTCCACATATGAGGGAGAACATACGATTTTTGGTCTTTTGAGCCAGGCTAACCTCACTCAGAATGATGTTCTCCAATTCCATCCATTTACCAGCGAATGATAACATTTCGTTCTTCTTCATGGCTGCATAAAATTCCATTGTGTATAGATACCACATTTTCTTAATCCATTCGTCAGTGCTGGGGCATCTTGGCTGTTTCCATAACTTGGCTATTGTGAATAGTGCCGCAATAAACATGGATGTTCAGGTGCCTCTGGAGTAACAGTCTTTTGGGTATATCCCCAAGAGATAAAAAACCAGGTAGCATTTGTTGCCCTTAACGCAGAGAAACTAAAGCAGATACCTTAAAGCAACTGAGGCCAATAGGAAAAGGGGAACAGGTACTAGAGAAAAGGTTAGATCAAAAAAAAAAAAAAAAGAATTAACCTAGAAGGTAACACCCACGCACAGGAAATCAATGTGAGTCAATGCCCTGTATAGCTATCCTTATCTCAACCAGCAAAACCCCTTGTTCCTTCCTATTATTGCTTATACTCTCTCTACAACAAAATTAAAGATAAGGGCAAAATAGTTTCTGCTGGGTATTGAGGGGGGGAGCGGGAGGGGGCGGAGCGGGTGGTAAGGGAGGGGGTGGGGGCAGGGGGGAGAAATGAACCAAGCCTTGTATGCACATATGAATAATAAAAGAAAAATGAAAAAAATAAATAAATAAATAAAATTTGGTTCAACTCACTACCAAAAAAATTCTAAGACTATATGCTGCTGAAAAATTATTTCCTCACAATTAATATGTTCTAAACTTTTCAGAAAATAGAGAAAGTGATTATGGGTGATGTACTTTCAATACAAGAAATTTTAAACTTGTTGAAAGAACCATTAGAAAAGGACTAAGGTTGAAAGAAGAAAATGGAAGGGATGAAGCAATTGGGATGCAACACACATGTTCATGGAAATGTCATAATAAAACTTTCTGTGTAGATATCTCAAACAAACAAAAATCTCTTTTTTTTGAAAACAGAGGACAAGAAATTAAAACAGGTCCAGTCTGGGGATTGGTACCAGTGGGGGGGGGGAGGACATAGTGAAAGTGTGTAGGAGGGTGGATATGTGGAAATATTATGTACTCATGTATGAAAATGGAAAAATGAGACCTGTTGAAATTATTCTAAGAAGAGGTAGAGAGGGGATAAAGAAGAATGATGGAGGGGGTGAATTAAACAAGATATATTATAAGAACTTTTCTAAATGTCATAATATATCACCAGTACAACAATAATACGATAGTAAAAAAGAAATAACAAATATAAAAGAAAAAAACCCTAAAATTTGTCAGAGGACTTTACAAGTGACCATGACACCATTCATGGGTTTGGAAGTTGCTATTTTTATTCTGAGCTTATATTTGGGAAGACAGGCCCATTATATTCAAGTGATTTTGAAATATTAAATTGGAAGATTTTTTTCCCAATTCCCAATTGAGCCTCTGTTCCTTAAAACTGTTCAACAACCATCTTTTCCTAAATGTTTTCAGTAATAGAGAACACTCCTTAATATAAATCTTTCTCAAATCATGATTATACGATCAATCGTTTCTGCTTATAACCACTATTTTCTCCTTGGTTGAACATTGTTTTCTCTCCTGTTGTGATGTGATTATCTTAGAGAATGAAGGGATGCATGAAAATTTTGCTGATAGAAAACAGATTTGGATGGTTAAAGCAACTTTGGCAGCTATTAGGCAACATGTGACCCACAGATAGCAACTTTTCCATAGACAGTATCTTCCAACACAATATATAATATTCATTTTTAGTTAGTTATGAACATTTAAATTCAAGATAAGTACATCTGAATTTTTGTTTTCCAGTGAAAATGTTGGAAGTTGTGCTGAGTTCACACAACTTCTTCATAGCAATCGGCATGAGTGAGCCAGGCTCCACCATTCCTGTATGCTTTCTGGCATGTCACTTTTGTAACTTCTCCCCATTTCTTCTTAATCCTTAAGTGAGATCTGTCTTTTTTGTCTTTTTCTTGTTGCAACTGTGCTTAAATTTTTCACTAATAAGAGGGAAGTTATATATTCCTTGGATACGTGTGAAAGTGGGTAAAAATTAATCTAGTGTGAGAGAGTAGCATGTTTCAATAAGAAAAAGAAAAAAGGAGAAAGAGCACTTGAATCTGTGGAAATGAATTACATGTTCACTATGCAGACCGTGTATAGATATTTATGCAAGAACTAAGCTTAAGTAAGAAAAACTAGGGCTAGCAGAGTGATTCAAGTGGTAAGAGTACCTGCCTAGCAAGCATGATGCCCTGGGTTCAAACCCCAGTACCACCCCCCCCAAAAAAAGAAAGACCAGACTTATATAAATGCATGAATGAATGAATGAATGATAGATAAAGGTAATAAATATGTAAAAAAAACCAATATATGCAAGAAATACAAAACCTGATTAATTAATACTTCCACATTCGTCAGGAGCTAGTTAGGAGATGGAACTCATAGTAGATAGATGAACACAGTGCATTGAAATGAAACAATAACAAACTTGAGGTACAAGAAGAAAAAAGACATGCACAAAGAATATTAAGAAAACAAGGAGATAGCAACCATAAGAAGCAGCTGCTCCTGCTGAGCTTGGAGAAAAATAGGAAAATTATTGTATTTGTTAAAATTGGAATGGCTAAGAAATGGCCCCTGCAAAGTTGAGATCAACCCCTGACAAGGGGCCCAGTTAGGCTGCAACCCAGACTTTAACAGAAAAGTGTACAGGCTGATGTGGATATCTTTTAGAAGGCACAATGAGGCTAATTCTGCAAAGTCAGGACAAACTGCAAACTGGAATCAGTTGCTAGTTCTGGAATGTACCACTGTTACTAGAATGGAGAAATGTTATGCTAAAATTGATAGGAACAAACTGGAAACTGGAACTAAAATAAATTAGGCACAGGAAACAAAGAAGCAAATTCATTCCTCTTTAGCTTTCCAGTTTCTCTCTAGTGTCCCCTGTGGACAGAGCATATACTAGTTGGCTAATTCACAACTGGGAGATCAGACCCGAACATCATAAAACAGTATAATGAAGGGGCTTTGTTCGTTTCTGTTTTGTTTTATTTTTTGGTGATACTGGAGGTTGAACTCAGAGCCTCATGTTTGTGAGGCCGTTGCTCTACCGCTTGAGCTATGCTGCCTATCCTTTTTGTGCTGGTAGCTTTTGAGATAAAGTCTTGATGTATGCCTGGGTAGGCCTGGATCATGATGCTCTTCCTGTTGGTGTTTCCCTGAGCACTGGAATGACAGGCATGCTCCACTGCACCAGCCATCGGTTGAGATGCAGTCTGAGGAACTTTTTGCTTGGACTGGCTTCAACCACAGTCCTCTTGATTAACTACAATCTTGAGGCACTATGTCTGGCTAATTAAAAAGGCTTGAAACTGAGTGTTAATACTGTAACAGCTGGTACAACTTTCTGGTCCTTACAGACTAGAGATTTTGACCATGGCCTTGAAGATAAAATTAATATGATATATAAGATATCCTTGTATTTATATACTACAATGGGATCTATAACATACCTTTGCAGGTATTTTGGGTCAACTTAGTGTGTTTGAACTCCATAATTACGAAAGGCAGGCATGGTATATGATATACATGGTTGTTTCAATTTTTTATATTAGAAGACTGGGGTGGATAGAAGGCCATCAATATGCGAAAGTCACATGTGTAACCTAGTCAGAGTTGCAACTAAGGCACGGTCTACAGCCTCCATCTAATCACTGCAATGAGCTGTTTCTGTGAACACACAGGTAACTGGATGCCTAAAGCTAATGCTGTCCACAAAACCTACGGCCTTGGGGAAAGAATTCTCGGGTTTGACATGGCTCATTGTCTCAGATCAGAGATGAAACCCATTTGTTCGATGACTGGTTTTATTAAGTTCTGAAGAAGGAAAAAATACTTATCTCCAGTTGAAGGTATTGGGCTATCTGAGGACAAGCGAATTTAATGTTTCCTGGTACACCAATTTTAAGTGTTTTAAAAACCCTGAAGGAATACAGCTCCGCTCATTATCTTAAAAGAACTATGTCTTGGTTGTAGAATTTCTCCCAGTGCCAGTGAAGAGCATGCCTTCAGAGATGCATGATGATGTTTTCCTAGAACGTCTAGATGAATTTGGGTGACTTAGGGAAAAAAAAGGCATATTTTCCTTAAGAAACTATATTGCCATCTGCCGGGAAATCAGAATTACAGCTACACAAATCTATGAAAACAATGAGATGAAGGAGGTTAAGGGAGTATAATGTAGGGAGTGAACTTGATCAAAGTATACTGAATACATCTATGAAATTTACACAGTGAAGTTCCCTCGGACTATTAATAATTCCTAAGATCATTTTTAAAAGAAGAAGAAAAACAAGAGAATGAAAGGCATCCCAAGGACTTGTTTTGTGTACTACTTGAACAACTCTAAGTGGGAGACTATTTTCTCAGTTACTAGGTCTTCAGGCTTTTTAAAAGTTTTATGTGGGAAGTAGATCATTGATAGTTATGTTTAACTAGTGCTTATTTTTTTCCTAATGGTATATATTGGCATATCATTAAAAAGCTAATGAGCTTTATAGATTTCCAAATAGGAAGATAACAACATTTATGAGCAAAAATAAAATGTTATCTTCAGGGACCAACTATAGGGAAAATATTCTGTGGGACAGATCAGAACAGCATTCATCTGCAGAAATAACACCCTTTATCTCCCTGCACATATTTACTTCTCTTTACCGCAGCTTTGCTAGAAAGAGGAGCCCCTTTCTTCACAACTGATGATGTAGGAATATCTGTCAAGGCAAGGACAGGAAATTTATTTCTTGTGCTTCCTGATTCCTTGAGGAGATTTTCATTTGAACTCTCCTGATCCATACAAACACACAGGCTCAGACACATGTGCACAATATAAATCTGACATTTCAGAGTGGATATTCTTATTTTGCCAGTTCTCCCACTTCCTGTTCCTTCTGAAAAGAATTGCTACCCTGATAAGAAATATTAGAGGTATACTGACATCAACCAAACTGTCTCAAACAGGAGAGTATGGGGTACTCTGCTGAGGTACAGAGTGAGTGCCCATCAATATGGATCTGTCTGTCTGACTCTGTCTTGTTTCTGCCTTCCTCCTTCACTCACTCATGATTATGAAATACACAATCTGTTCTGGAAATGGCATAGGCTTTCTCATAAAGTTGTATCTCTCTTACTATTGGAGAGATTGCATACATAAGCAGGTGAGTGTTTGCCAACAGTATTGGAGAAAGGTTATGAACTTTGGATATTGACCTAGGTGATGTTGAATGCTACTGAATTCAACTGAATTTTCAAACAAATATATTCATGAGAACAAGGATATGGCATAGTGTTTCAGATCCTGAGCTGGGCACCACACAGTCGTGTTGGTGTCTTAATTCTACTATGTATTTTCTTTGATACCTTGAAAAATTTAAATTTTCTGAGTCTTAGTACCCTTCCTTATGAAATGTAAATAATATCAGCATTATTATATGAAAATATTTTAAGAATTAAACATAATAAAATTTTGTAGCATGGTGCCTGCTGTATTACAATCAGTGAATGAATGTAAGCTATTACTGTCATTATCATTATTAGCAAATGCAGTTAAAAACAGAAAGGACATTAAGCAAGCTTTTTTCCAACAGAAAAGTATCAAAGCAGTAGCAGGTTTTTGTGGGGAGAACAATGGGGTACAGATTCTTCTTTGGCTTGGAACTGTAGAGATTTGGGAGCATAATGTCATCTCACTCATGCAAATCTCTCTCTCTCTCTCTCTATTTCTCTCTCTCTGCCTCTGTCTCTCTATCAAGTCTTAAGTGGGAATTCCCCTTTGTAATGTGATTTTGAAGTTCTTGTCAATAAGAAGTGGAGTCTTTTACTCTAACACCTGTCCATGTAATTTAATTTGGCAAATAAGATATCAGAAAAATATTTCTCAGTGTCACAAAGAGGCATGCAAACTACTTGTCAGTGGACCTTGCCATTTTTTTGACATGGAGGAGCATTCTGAAAGTAGCATACTTTTATCTGAGTGATGAGTAGTAGTTACACTGGCATGTGCATATTTAAAATCTCATTGAGCTGAAAATATAATTATTTGCACTTTTGTATATAATCAACTTCTTTCTATATATGCATTAGTTCACATGCATGTGCATATATGCCTACAACTGAATGGGAATGAGCTATAAGTCATAAGAAAAACTGAGTGAGGATGGCACCACAAAAAGTAGAGATAATAGTGGTTAATCATGATGAATGTGCTCAAAAGATTGATAAAGATGAAAGTGGGAACTTTGTACTGGATCAAACAACACAGATATTTATATACTTGAAGAGGGCAGTTTTCTTGAAAATACTTTTGAAGAAATCCCATTTTGGTATAGGTCTAATAGTGAATAGGTGATAACTTTGAAATGGAATCAAGCTTAAGTAACTCTTTGGAAAATTTAAGAATAACAGAGAAATGGATTGGTAATCTATGCCAATTCTGGCAGAGAAAAATTTAAGAATATGAATATTAGCACATGCTTGTATATTGATATGAAAGATCTCAGAGATAAGACAAATTTAAAAGACCATAATAGAGGGAAAAATGGGAGAAGATAAATTCCAGAGAAATTATGATTATAAAATGTAATTAATACAATTTCATGTTTTTATATAAAATTATATATCATAACTATCATATGTCGTAAATGTAAACTATAAATATATAATTTCATATGACATAATTATTATCATTAATAAACATTCAACACATCAGATCTTATCATTTTTATTGATCTTGATCTGAACTTTCGTGAGTAATCAAGACCCAATCAACCTCTTTCTAACTCCTATTGCAAAAGGGTGTGACCTCAAGATCCTGTAAGTCATCGACAGAGTTACAAACTCTAGCTTCTGATTTCATATTAGTTACTTCTGTTGTGTAACATGTAGTCACAGTTTTCTTAAAATCACCATAAAAGGTTATGGACAGAAAATAGGGTAAAGTGTTCCCCCAGGAAATCTAAGATTTATCAGTAGAGTTGTCTTAGGGAAGACTTGTCTTTAAAATTTCCCCAAAAGCATTGATTGTTCAAAGTGATAAGAGATTAGAAAGTTCTAATCTCTTTCTTTCATTCCCACAAAACAAGCACATTTCCTCCTTCCATTCTACAATTGTCTTGTCACTTGTGACATTTTTGTAGAGAGATCAGTCAAAGGCAGTCTTTGCTTCTCTTGATCTTTCAGCCTTCCTTAGCCAAAGCACTCCCTATGTACTAAGTCAGGAGAGTGAATGACCTCAGCTTTCAGGATTTCAAGGAGAGTTGGGGGAGGAAGTGGGAAAGTGCATTGGGCAAGATCATCTATCCTTTCATACTGTTTTCTCTGACCCAGACTAAATAATTTTAGATATGAAATATATGTTGGAGATCATCTAACCCCTCATTTTTTTTAACAGATGAAGTAGTAGAGTGATGAGGTAATTTGGCTAGGAATCCAGATAATTATTGACAGAAAAGGTCCCTCCTCTTCTATGGCTTGCTGTTTATGCCTTGGAAAATATGCTTCAGGTGGACTGGGCTGTGATGAACCCCAATTGTCTTTAATTAGTGGATCTCTGCCCTGAATATTCATCTGAATTAGCTGTATATCTTAAAACAAACACCCTACAGATGCCAAGTCCTACTGTACAATTTGTATTACTTTAATATGTGCTAGTACCCCCTTCCCAAATCTATAATTAGGCAAGAAAGGGTTAATAAGGGAAACTGGGTCTTTAGAAGGATTTGCTTGCATAATTGGCCCTTGACATATATCTGGGTATGTGGATCTTATAAAGATGCTTAAAGTGATAAGAATTTGTGCCTATCTGAGGCACTGATTATCTGCTTTCCTTCTAAGAGTCTAAGGATTGGGTAGTAATGGTAGTAATGACTAGTCATTACACCTATGTAACAAGTCCCTGATAAAAATCCTAGAATCAGTTTCCCATGGGCTACCCTGAGCAAACGTTCCTATAGGTTACTACATTTCAGGACTGATGGGATAGTTCATTGTGTGGTCCCTTCAGGAAAAGTACAAAACTCCACACTTGAGAGTTTAACTTTTTCTTATTGATCTGCTGTGCATTCTACCACATCACTACAATAAATCCTGGCCATTAATAAAATAATATACTGCATCCCTAGAATCCTGAGGAAGCACTGAACTTGTGGTTGGTTCTAGGGCTGCTAAAACAGATTGTGTCCAAAGTGATGATACAAATAGTGAAAAAAAGTGCTGACACAGAAATACAAAAATGTCTTTGGCAGTGTTTTACTTGCAGCCTGGTTTAGAATTTTTTGTAAAAGGCTATGCAATTTGAGGGTTCCATGAATGTATCATTTTCCTTAAATATGACTTTGTTTTATAGAAATATTTAATAGAAAGGATTATTGTATTCTGAGAAACCAAGAGGATGGTTCTCCACTTAGATAATGATTGGGATTTTAAACTCAATTGTTTCAAAAGCAAAATTTTTATTTTTCTATACCAAATCATTTCTGCTAGCATTTTGCTCCGAGTAAATGGCAATTTCAGCGTTCCATTCTCAATTTTCTCAAGTCAGACATTTTGAAATCACTCTTAGCCTTCCCGCTTTTCTTATACCACATATAAAATCATAATTATTATAGACACTAACTTCAAAATGTGATTACTTCATAATATCGCTGTCTCTGTTAGTCTGGATTAATGTATACTCTCTTACCTTGGATAATGTGTTACTGTCACAGTGATCTGTCACTTACCCCATGGTCAGTCTATTTTTCTCACAGTATTCCATTAACAGAGCTGGATCACAAGACTCCTCCACTGGGGTCCTGCAGAGCTACCTGCATTTATAGGAGGACTAGCCTTTGAACTTTCAGAGCACAACATGCCAAGAAAGTATACTTCTATTACTATTCTTTCTTTTTTTTTTGGCCCAGGACCCAAAAAGTCCTCAGAGTCTGAATATTTATTTGGAAGGAGAGAATGTGCCATGCATTTTAAAGGCATAACCACACTAAATATGAATAGACTTCTCTCTCTCTCTCTCTCTCTCTCTCTCTCTGTCTCTCTCTCTCTCCCATCTCTACCTTTCTCCTTTCCTCTTCTCTTATCTCTCCAAGTTCTTGAAGGGGATATTTGGACATGTGGCATTTCTATTACAGATGAAAATCTGTTTTCAACATACTCTGGAGAAATTTGCCATCTGGCTTCTTATGGCTAAAAGGGAGCTGCCATGAAAAATTAAATTTCACTCAGGATTTTTGGGTATTTTCATGCTTTGCAAGAAAGACATATGTATGATTATGGAAAGGGGATTTGGGATTAAACGAGGTATAAAAATAGATGCACTTGATATCACTTTTCTTTTACTGTAGATTTGACAGAATCTACATTGTGTTAGAAATTCTCTATTTAGATACAGTTATGTTCCAGGAATGTGAAATGCGAATAACTTTCTTCCCATAGCATTTTGCCACCAACAATCTGACCACCAACAAAACTCATTTAACTGAGGAACTACTGCATGGAAAACAAACATAAAGGCAGCCAAAGAAAGACTCTACAGCAATACAGAGAAGTAGTTAACAGTGTGGGCTCTGAAATCAGATCACCTGGCATCAAACTCAGTTTTATTACATTTCTCTGTGGACAATGTACTTAACCTCTTTCTTTATCCATTTTTCAGAAGTTAAATGAGTCCCTTTATAAGATCAGATAATCCTTACAGAGCATGTAGAATGGTGCACTATTATTAACTATCTGTAACTCTAATTCTGCACTAAATCAATAACACTGATAAGAATCCTTCTTCTTTTTAATTTAAATGCATTACTCAGCAAATATGTATTAAATTCTTTATAAGTGCCAGTCTATATAAAATAGGTGAAAGCAAAAAAAAAAAAAAAAAAGAAATCATCCCTTCCTTGCCTTAAGGAGCAAGCAACATGGTGGACACTAGGGCTTGAATGTTAATGATATCAAAAATCCTCTCTGTTTATACATAGTTATCCAACACATTGTATTAATAATGCCTGCTTAAAATTCAACAGAGATAGTGACCATTTTCAGCTAGGGAGAGTTCACTTATGGTGGGAAGGGATTAAAAGGAGGAAAGAATTTTGCAAATGTAGGAATAAACTGGTTATGGCATTTTGAAAAGTTTGATTTATTTACCTGGCAATGAGTAGAACCTCTTAGTGGGAGCAAATGCCTCTTGTTTAGATGAAGAGAGAAAAGAAGAAGTTTAGCCTGATGTGTTAAATTGTGGAATTTGGGAGTGGAGACAAATTTGAATACGGTCAAAGAATTTTCTGACACAGGAAATAGCTACCTAAGATTTCTGGGAGATCATCAACAGTAAAATCATGAAGGGGAAGTCTTGAACTGGATGAGACATGATTAGACAACTTCTGATGTTTCTCTCAAGCTCAGAATCTGTGGATTAGCTGTAGAAAGCCTGCCAATATGGGAAGAATGGGTTTCATGAAATGATTTCTGGGCCCCTTCCTATCACTCATCACCAGATGATGATCACCAGATGAGCATATCTCTCTCCCTATTTATTGGGGGAGTATGCTGAGCTCACAATACGGATAGGACAGAAAGGCTGCTGTATTCCCCTCAAGTGTCTTTCTTGCTTGAATGACTGTGACAATTCAATGAACAAATTTCTTTGAAAATGCCTTGTAAATTGTTATGAAAAGTATTACTGAAGGACATAGAATAAATATATTTTCAGTCCCCAGTTGTGGGAAGATGACTGTAGACAGAGCTACACTTTCATCTCTAGTGCTCTTCTTTTCCATAACAGCCAACACATATCCCCATTTCCACTAGTAGACAAGCTCTCACTTCTTTTTCTCTCTCTCTTTAGCAGCAAATACTGTGCATGTAGAATGTACGCATGCCATTTGTGCTTACTCTCCATCTCTTAGCTTCTCCATGAAGTCATGCTATTGAGTCTCCGTTTTCCAAATGAAGAGAGTGGTCCAAAGAGCAGACAGGTACATAGCTCAAGTTCATATGTATATAGTGAGAAAATCAGGTCTTGAGTCTAATTTACCTCTGTTGGATTCCAAATCCTGTGTATAACAGTTTGGTCTAGGTCTTCTACAGTTGTGCCACAGAGGTTTTAAAGAGGCCAAAGGGGCCAGCTTCTCACTTGCAGGGCCTTGAGAATCAGAGTGTCCATGCCTTCTCACTGCAGTTACCTTCCCTCTGGTTTGTCTTTGTCCCTCTTAAATGCCATTTCCCCTCTCTTTCTAGTCAAAACATATGCAACCATATCTTCTTGCTACTTATAGGAAATGTACAGTTATAAGATGAAACTTCCTGAAATGAATAGCCACCTAGAAATACACTAAGAAGATCAATGGCATTGGTGTACAGTTTCTTCTATATAAGAAAATAACACAGCCTTATGGCACTACTGATCAGAGATGCTAGGATGATGACCTCAGATAACTTATATGGAGAAAAAATTTATTGTAAAACCCAGGAAAAATGGAAAGCTTTGTTATTTATTGGGCAGCCTTCTTGTACAGAAACAATTACATTAACAAGAACTGAGCCACATCTTAGCAATGGCACGTGTATTTAGTGAGTTTGCATGTGACACTTAAAGTCTCTGAGCTTCAGTTTTGTAATCTAAAAAGTGGAAACAGAGTTTTCATGGGGTTTCTGTGAACATTAATTAGAATTTTTCTTAGAGCTTAATTATTTATTAATCATTCTAATATTTACTATAGTTGATTCTTAGCTGGAAATAATATACATCAAAGCTTTTTAAAAATACAAGCAAATATGCACAGAGATTAGAGATTAGTGTGATTTGTTGCAGTAACTTCAGGCTACTGGAGGCAAGCGAAACAATCCTATATACCTATATGAAGTATGGAGTAACCATGTTACTATATGAGTATGCTCTACAAATAGACCAGGCTGCATCTTAACTGACATGAATAGGGGATGGGGGGGTAAGAAGAATTGTTAGATAGAAGAATTTTATTAGTACTAATAATGTCTTGCTGGGAACATGAACTAGGCAAGTCCTTCCTACTCTAGCTGTCAAGAGTGAAGAGAATCAGTGCAGTTGCTTCCATCAGCCTCTGCCCCTTCATCCTTGGGAGGGCACGTGAAGTAGCATCTTTCTGTGAGAGATGAGCCAGGCAGACCAAGCACTTTGAACAAGGTCAAGGACTTTCCTCACTTCTGTGTTACCTGTTTCCTTAATTTTTTTTCTACTCTGAGGATGTCTTGAAAACATGTTGTCCTGAAAAGTGTTAGGCTTGTCCTTGAAATTCTGACTCTAGAAGTAATGATGGCAAGATCTGTGTCTTCCCTAAAGAAAAAAGCAGCATTAAAAAGGTCACAAGTTACACTTGTATTTATCGTGGGCTTCAGAACTGGTTATATAAGAACACAAATTTATCTTTGCTATTCACTGACTGTATATTTCTAGGCAAATGATGTTCTCTCCACATCACATTTTTAGCATCTATCTAAAGGGTATAATATCAGAAGGAAATAAGGCTGTAAGATATTAGGAAACTACTCATGATCATAAAGATTTCAAGTAATGTTACATTCAGATCCATGCTCTCTTATTTCAAGTTTGGACAGGGAATCACTAAATTACAAGATCTCATTGCATTGAATAAGCTTGTGGCTAAAGGGAATAGTCTTAGCAAATATTTGAAGAAAATAGATATGTCTTTGGAGTAACAGAATTTTTATTTTCTGATCTTATGACAGTCATTTCAAGATCTATAGAGAGAAAAGAACAAGGAATAATTTTAAGGTATAGAAGTTGGGATGTCATTTGGATAGCATCAGAAAAGAAACCCAAATTTATAGAGCAAGAGGTAACAATACACTAAAGAACATGACTAAGCCAGCAAGCAAGTTGTTTTTCCACAACTCCATAGGTGCAAAAAGTAGGCAGAAGGACTCAATGGATCAGAATAAGATGGGATGTTCATTACTGCACAGAAAACAAGTTTCAGCTTATAAGCACCAACTCTCCTGTCCAAAAGGCCTGCAGAGTGCTTTGATAGACCCAAACGGCAGCTATACTCTGAGTGTGTGTCTCACTATATCTGAGGTGCATACAGCAAAGAACCCAATGTAGTTTATAGGAAGCAGTAAGCAGGGTAACTCCCAGACTTAGGGGATTAAGTGCTCACAATGCAACTACTCTAAACACTGTGACCCACTTAAATGACTAACAGCAGACATTGCTCTGCATCAGGAGACAATTAGACCTTCTTGTATTCATTCATGTCCAGAATGAATGAGCAAAGACCAGGGCCGTAACTCACAGTCTCTCCTAACAAATAGAGATGACATGAGTCAAGACAGAAGCTATACAGTGTTAATTATTTAAGGAATGATAGTACTCTCAATATGTATAAGAATGTGTGGAATTTCACAATTTGTTAGGATATCTAGAAAGAACTATTTCCCAGAGCCAGTGAGAGGAGGTAAGGGTGAGAAGAGGCTTATGGAAATTATCAGTAAGTAGATGAATTCACTACTAATAAACAAATGAAGACAAGTTTTTCTGTACTCAATAACTTCATGGAAAATGAATCCCAATTTCTCTACTCTTTCCATATATTTTCTGTTTATTCTTCAAGGGCCAAGTCAAACATGGTCTTCAGCATTTATTCTGAAACAATATTGACTAATGCTAATAATTGACACACTAACTGGCAGAACTGTGTACTAAGTAAGAAAAAAATATGATTTTCTGTGAAATATTTTCCCATATCATTCCAGTCCCTTGTTTCAATTTTTGTAGCACCTTTCATCTTAACTGTTCACTAGGCTCCATGGGTATACCTCCATTTGCAACTCATTTTTCTTGCCTGTTATTGATCTGGAAGTTATTGAAAGACAAGGTATATTAAGTAAATTTCTTTGTATTCCCCCACAGCTTCAGCAAACTGACTTTCCTACAATCAGCAGTAAATTAAAGCTGTCACTTTAACGCAGGCAGACAAAGGAAGATACAAATTTTATGTTTATATTTATGTTTCTAAAAAGTGAAAAAAACATAATAATATCTTACATATTTGAACATGTAGTATGTGTCCATCCTGATATATGCCTCATAATATATTAACTCTTTTAGCAATATTTAATTATAATATAAATGGAGTTGATTAATAGTAACTTACTTATGGGGTTGCATAGATATTATGTAAGTCAAAATTTGAAAAGTTACTTGTCACAGTGCTCAGAAAATAGAATAAGCTTATTCTTATTATTTGCACCATGAATTCTAGGTTTGTGGCATTCTAGACAATTATTTTTATATACTTGGAAGTCTCCCTGATGATTTTACAAGAGAAACAAAGACAAATATCCAAATCTTTTCCCTTTCAAAATCTGGACTCATTTTACTTCTGTCCTTTAAATACTCCTAATCCTTCATGCAGTATGTGACATAATGAATATATTTTTCTTCTTCAAACATGGCATTTCCTTTTTTCCACTCTTTTAACTCCTTGCTGGTGTTCAGTTATTTTTGTCCTTCAACTTTCTGCTTTTATGTATCTTTTTTGTTCTTAAATTCTTATGAATAGAACATTAAAATTTCAATAAATATTTCCTTAATGAATTGGAGAAAAGAAGGAAGAAAGGAAGAAAGGAAGGAGTTAGATTTGCCATTCAAAGATTTTGTGCATTGAGAAATAATATTTCCAAAAGATTATCCAATGACTAAACATCTCCTTGGGGCCATTGTGTTCATGAAAATTCAGGGCTTTACCTATATTCGCAGGTTACTTTTTATCTTAGGAGGAATAAAAAAAAGTTACTGGATAATAGTTACTCATGTATTATTTTTCTTACATACTCATAGTCCCTCTATTTTTGTTTGATTTTTATAGAACACAAATTAGAATTTGGATATCCTTCCTGGGATTTGAATAGATAGATTTATACATGAGTTTATAAAAAATCCTTATTTATATTTAGGAAAAATATGTACCCAACTTTGTCCAGGAAAATCCCAATTGATGCCTGTTTTTCTGGCTTAATTATTAATAGCTTCCTCTCTCAATCCAAAAAGTAGCTTAGTTTTTATGATAAATCACATTGTCATGCTAGTTTTCAAGATTTATGATTGAGATTGTGTAAGAAATCAATGAGTTGTAGCCAACTATTATTTACATGGTTCAAGATATGTAGATAATCCATTAGAAAGGTTTATTGCCTCCATGCACTGAGTGCTATGTATGGGTATTCTACGTACTAGTGCCACGTAATTATGTGTCCTCTACTCTTTTGGGTTCAGTGTTATTTGTTCTTTTGAATTACCTATCAAGAGAACCCTGCTCATCTACCTTCTCTTTTTTCCCATTTTTAGCTTCAACTGGAGCTGCTTTACCTGACCTGAACATGAAAATCATAAGATCTCGGGTAAAAGAGTTCAAAACAATCCTTTTTGTTTTCATTTTCAGAACATGCCCCCCCAACCTTGCATTTTCTTAAGGGAAAAAGAAATGTTTTTCCTACATAAATAAAAAGTTCAGTGCTCTCTCATTTTAGGAATATCTGGATTTGATGTTACAAGGAAGCTCTCTGTACTTCTCAGCTTTGTTTCTACTAGGTTAGCTTCATTCTCAAGAATGCTTTATTCTTATGTAGACCCCCTAAAATCCAGGATGATATTTTTGTAGCTACACATCCATTAGGGAGACTTATGTCTTTCTTGTCTGCAACAAGTATCAAGCTTTATTTTGGTTAGGACATTTTTGGTTATGAGACTGTATATAACCAGGAGGCTAGGGTATTGAATAAGCTGACTATTCAGGCCTGAACCATATGCCACAGCGGAATATGAAATAGAAGTCAAACAACCCAAACTGTAAGGAGACCACACTAGATCATGCTTTCCTTGGCCAATCAACTGCATAATTAATTGTTCATTGCTTAGTTTCTTCATAAAATAGATATTTATTAGTCTACAGTCTGACTGAGGTTTTCTTACTACTTATGCTTGACAGTGTCCATGCATGTGTTTACACACATTCTTTCTTTTCTCACCTTTTTCCTTCTTGACTTCCCTTCACAGAGTTATTCAGGGTATTAGGCTTTCTCTATCTGAACACTGTCCATCTTAGAGTTTGCTACATAGATTAGGGAAGGCTATGGAGGATTGGCATGCATATAAATGACTTTCATGGAATAGGATGGGACCTGTGTTCGTGACTTCCAACTATATTCCATGGGTAACTACTTAGGGATATTATTGAACATACCTTTGAGAAGGACTGAAAATACTGCATAGAAGAAACTTAAACCTAAATCATTAAGTATAATAAATGGCTTTGTTTTGTTTTTGGAGAAAAAATTTCCATATTCTAGTTCAAGAAATGGGTCTTGTGCATTGGTCTCTGTGTCTGAACCCTACCCTTTATTATGGTCCTAGTATTTCCAGACAAAAACTCAAATAACTTTAGAAGTATCCCTGTTATCCAGGATTAAGCTCATGGGACCCCATGTTGCAAACTGTCATGCTGGACTCCCAACTTATCCTTGTCTTATCAGGAGGTCATGTCTCCAGGACAGTAAGGTTTTCTTCTGCCAGTCCTGACTTTGCTACTACTCCATCTCCAAACTGACCGCAGTGATTCTTACTGTGTTGGTTTCTATTTATCAACGTGTTTTTATTGCAGGGGCCATTAAGCATTTACTTTCCCAAGTTCAGCAATTTTTATGGCATTATTTCCAGCCCTGCTCTAGTTAACAGGCTGTCAACCTCTTGATAACAATCCCAATTTATCACTCAGCTGTAAACATTTTCTCCAGGCAAAGCTTGGCCTACATGGTCAGAGCCCTGAAGCAATTTTATTTTTACTCATTCTAAATAAAACTTAAATTACTCTCAGAGTGTGGGAGGGTGTAGAAGAAGAGGAGGACAAGAAAGAGGAGGCAAAGGGAGAGATGTGGGAGGGAAGAGAGAGAGAGAATTATTTACAAAGCTGCAAAACTGTGGAGCACGTTCAAAGAATGAATAGAATAAAAGCATGTGACCAAGTGTCAGATGATTTAAAAAAAATAACAGAATAAAACTGATAGGAAGATAAAAAGAGAGAGGGCCAAGAAAGAACAAAGGGGCAGGTTATAAGTGGAAAGACTATGATAAGAATTTGGAGAGAGAACAGAGAAGACGTATGCTTGAGTACATGTCTGTGTTTTCCCATTTTCATCTATTCACCAGCAAGCAATGAATGCTCATACACTCTTCTTGGGCACATGTGTTCCATATGTCCTCACACATGCATGTTTTGAGGTGCCCATACTATTTGAGCAATTGTGGGTAAGAAGCAAAAGTAGACAGGTTCTAAGAGGTAGAGACTTTTTAGAGATAGAGAAGTCTATGTCAGCTGGAAACAATCAAGTAAGGTGGAAATGCAAATTCTAATCTTTGGAGTTTGTAAGTGACCAAAGAAATAGAGAAAAAGGCTGAGGACAGTCCCATTGGGAAAAGAAGCAGGAGAAATCATAAAGACTAGATTCAATCAGGATGTCATAGTACATGAACTTCAACTGATGAAGGATTTGATGAAAGCAGGGTTAGAGAGAACAGAGAGCATCAGATAAGACAAAGTAAGGTAAAAAAAAAAGGAAATGAGAAGAAAAATATGTACACAGAATGGTGGAAAAAAGAATAAAAGAAAAAAGGCCTGGAGAGAAAAAAAAACAACAACAACAACAAACAAATTTCTAATGCTTTCAGATTTTCAGCGCCTAGAACTAACTTGTTGACTTCATTGGGCATTGACAAGAAGCATGATGGTTGCACTGAGGCTGAGTCCTACATTTTTCTACTCAATTTTTGGGCAGAAAAACCCAGGCTGATCCTTGATCAGATGTTTCAAATCTCAGTCCAGTTGTCAATACAGCCATGTTATAAACCCAAATACCACCAACAGAAATGTCAGTGCTAAAACAGAGGGATGTAAACCCAGACAATGATAGACAAGGAAGTTTGTAATCATATAATTTTTCTTAGAAAATTATACTAGAGAATTTTTAAAAATATGGCACACTTGAAATTCAAATTAAAAATATGGTACATTTTCCTCTATCTAAATCTTATTAAATTTTAAAATGGGTTATGACCTATTTCTCATGTAGTCTATAAATCAGTTATTGTTATTAGAATTGATTTAATTTGCCAGCTTTCAAATTTTATTTGGGACTAAAGTGATATTCATTAAATTCTTTATCATAAAGTCCAAGTATACTAATTAATAACTTCTATAATCCTAGTCTTTCTAAACTAGACACAAATATAACCTTTCTGGCTTCATCCTTCACTAACCACTCACTCACAGTCATAACTCATTCTACCTGAACTACTTGCAGTGTCTTGAATTATTCCCTACGCATCCTCAACTTGAATTTGGGCTGTTTGCTTCTTCAGGAACATTCAGCTTCTCTACTCTTCCCGTTCTCCTACCACCTAACTCTTTTCTAGGCTAACTTCATTCAACAATTCTACTGGCAAGGACCAGCTTTGATGTAGGCCATTTCTATATATAGCTAAGACAAGACTGAATTTCTCTCTTTTGTGGTTGAGTAATAGGTTTGGTTGTGAATTGGTTTGATGGTTTAAGAGAGAAAGAAAGGGATTATTTTTCAAGTAAAAATGTATTCACCTCTCATAGAACATTAGAAACTTAGCAGTCCAGCATTTGAATTTGAAGTTCCACAGTGTCAGAGACTTGGTTATTTACTGGTTTTTCTCTGTCTCTTCTAACAGTAAAGTTTACTCTTGACTTCATGGTCCAAGATAGTTTGCAGCTATATCCACTGTTCATCTAGTGCCAAGTAGAAAAGAAATGGAGAGAATGTTTCATTCACGTAAAGGCACAACCCAAATACAGATAATAACCACATGTTTATCATTGCCCAAATTTTTCATGTGGTAATATTAAATTACAAAGGATGATTGAGAAATTCAACATTTATTGAGGGTAGTAGCTAGGTGCCCAGATATAAAACCAGGGTGAAGTTAGTTTTTATTTTCTGGGGGAGGAAGGACTTCATGTCATCTCTCCTGTGGCCTTATGTATACTGTTATCCAAGTCTCTAAATATCCCATCTTGTCACAAGTCACCTTTATATTGATCAATATTTTTTTGCTTCAAACTTCATACTGAAGTCCTGACCCCTGGTATCTCAGTGTGACAGTTATTAGAGATAAGACCTTTGAAGAGATGATTAAGTTAATATAAAGTGTTTAAGGTTAGAGCCTAACTCATTCTGACTGGTGTCCTTATAACAAGAAGAAATTTCACCAGAAAAAAATGCCACCAAGAATGCCAGTTGAAAGAGGAAAGACCACCTAAGGATACAGCAAGAAGGTGGCCACATGCAGACCAAGGAGAAAAGCTTTAGGAGAAACCAAATCTGTCGACACCTTGATCTTGGACTTCCAGCCTCCAGAAGTGTAGAGTTGTACATTTCTGTGATTTAAACCAGCCCAATTTTGGTATTCATTATGGAAACCCTAGAAAAGTAATAAAACTTCAAATTTTATCAGTTTACTTCCCAACTTAGTCCTTGTGAGAATGGGACCTGTATACTCAGCACCCAGCATTAGATGAGCTTAAATTTTAGAAATAATTTTACATTTATACAAAAATGGGAACATAATAAAAAGCAATATGCACTTTTATAAAGTGAACCCATGCAACCTAAATTACAAAAATCTCATTCTAGTTTTCTATCCTCAGTATTCACTCTCACCCTACACCTGCAAAAGAGTAATTGTTACATTTTTGTTTTGAAATAGTAATCATTACATCTGACATCACAAATTATTGTTATCTATATCAGAACTTGACACACATGGAATCACATAATATGGACTTGTTCGTGTCTGGCTTCTCTGGTTTAGCTTTATCATTGTAGGATCCATTCACATTTTTATTTACAGTTATAATTCATTCATTCTCATTGATGCATTGTATTTCACAGTAAGACTGAATGTATCTCAGTTTATTTAAACACTATTGGAAAATATTGTGGAGACATTTTAGAGATTCAGAATTTCTTTTGGATAGGCAGAGGATCATGGTAGCATAAGGTGTGCAAATATTCAGTGTTAGTGGAAATATCCAGAAAGATTTTTTGCTTTAATTTTTTCAGAGAAGTTATAGGTATGCAGCAAAATTGAGAAGGATCAGACACTTTACATATATTCCCTGCCCTTAGTCATACATAGCCTTGGTCCCTTATCAAAATGCCTCACTAGAGTGGCAAGTTTATTCACTTGGATAACCATAATCACTCAATGTCCATACTTCACATTAAAGTTCACTCTTGATATTGTACATTGTGTGGATTGTGTAAATATATGATATATGTCTATCACTACCATATAAAACTGTATTTTCACTGCCCAAAGAATCCTTTGTGTCCCATCTGTTCATTTTCTCCCCACCTCTAACTCCCATCATCCTTTGATATATTTACTGTCTCTATAACTTGGTTTCTCCAGAATGTTACAAAATATGTAACACAGTATGCAGACTTTTAGGCATTTCTTATTTCATTTAGTAATATGTATTTAATTTTCCTTCATGTTTTCAAATGGCTTGGTAGCTTATTTCTTATTATTACTATATAATATTTCATTATCTGGATGCATTATTGCTTACCATTTCATTTGCTGAAGGACACTGGGTTGCTTATATATTTTGGTAATTTATGAATATATTCTTATGAATTTTCTTCATGTGTAGGTTTTTTGTAGACAAAATTTTCAATGCTGTTTGGTAAAAATCAAGGGCCATAATTGCTGGGTCATATGGTAATGATATATGTAGTTTGATAAAAAACTTCCAAACTGTCTTTCATAGTGCTATATCACTTTTACATTCTCTCTAATAATGGATGAGCATAAGCACTATCTACATCCCACCCCCAGCATTAGGTATTGTCATTAAACTGGATTCTAGCCATTTAATCCATGTGTAGCAATGTATTATTGCAATTTTAATTTGCATTTTCCTGATGTATGGCGTATTTTCACATGCTTAATTGCCATGTGTATATATCTTCTTCGGTGACATATCTGTCAAGATCTTTGGCACAGTTATTATCATGAGTTTTGAGTGTTCTTTGAGTATTTTAGATAAAAGTGTTTACCAGATGTGTTGTTTGTAAATATTTCCTCCTAGTCTGTTTCTTGTCTTTTCATTTCTTAATATTATCTTTCACAGAGTAAAAGTTTTTAATGTGAATGAAATCCAGCTTATCTTTTACTTCTTTCATAGATTACCCCTTTAGTGTCATATCCAATATGTTGTCACCACACTGGAGGTCATTTTGGTTTTTCTCTTATGCCATCTATAGAGCTTTCTGGTTTTGTCATTTAATGTTTCTGTCTGCAATCTGTTTTGCATTAATTTTTGTGGCAGTTCTAAGGTCTTCCTCTAGATTCACATTTTTCATTGGGTATGCAGTTGTTTCAGCACAATTTTTAAAATTTTATTTTATAAGTATATTATTGGTATACCGAGGGTACATTGTGACATTTACAAAATACAAGGCTTACAGTATACCATGGTTAAATTCACACTTTCATCATTCTCTTTTATCAGCTCACTCATTCTTAGAATAGTTTCAACAGGTCAAGTTTATCCATTTTCATAGATGACTACATAATATCTCCACCACATTCACCCTCCTTCACCCTTTCCTTATATCCTCCCCCACCCTTTCCTTATATCCTCCCCCACAACCCCCTGACAGGAACTGTTTTACCTTCCTAGCCTTTGTTTTTGAAAAAAGTCATTTTTGTTGTTTAAGATAACTACACAGACAGTTTCATTATGACATTTCCATGCTTATATGAATATCTTGAATTGGTTCATCCCCTCCATTTTCCTCCTTTGTACCTTAATCCCCTTCTTATGGTGATTTCAACAGGTTTAAATATTCTATATTCATTCTTGTATAGAAAGTACATCAACCATATTCACCTTCCTAACTTTCTTCTTTTAACCTTCCCCTTCTATTAGTGCCCTCCCCTTAGTGTTTTTCATTCATGATCTTCATTGTTTAGATATCTGTTTGTTGTTTAGTGGGATTTTTGCCTTGGTATTATACCTGTACATGCATTGTGCTTAAGTCAATGTAACCCCAGTGCAATGAACTTCCTCATCCTTGTTCCCCTATCCTGTGTTGTTTAGCAGTTTTTAGTGTGTTTTTTGTGTCTTCTTCCTACACAGATGTGATGTATTTCATTATTATTCGGTGTCTTTATTTCTTCCTTTTCTTCCTCTCTTGATCTCCTTTACCAGTCCCACTACTGGGTACATGTTCTGTAAATGTTTGTATGTATATGTAATATTGCTTGCATTTGTATTTGTCCTATATTCCACATATGAGAGAAAACATGTGGCCTTTGACTTTCCAAACCTGGCTAACTTCACTTATGGTGTTCTCTGGGTCCATTCATTTATTTGCAAATGTAAAATTTCATTCTTCTTTATGGATTAATAAAATTCTCTTTTATATGTATACCACAGTTTCTTATTCATTCATCAGTTGTGGGGTATCTTGGCTATTTCCATGGCTTAGCTATTATGAATAATGCTGCAATAAATATGGGTGAGCAGGTGTCTTTATTGTAACTTGACTTAAATCAGCACCATTTGTTGAAAGGTCTTTCTTGCATTGTATTGCCATTGTTCCTTTTTCAAAGGTCAATTAACTACATTTATGTGGGCCTACTTCTGTACTCTTAACTCTATTCCATCAATATCTTTGTTGCCTTTTCCCAATACCATACTGTCTTGATTACTGTAGCTTTATAGTAAGTTTTGAAGCAGGACACAATCTGTCCTTCAATAATTCTCCAATATCATTTTGGCTCTTCAGGGTCTTTTTCCTCTCCATATAAGAAACTTGCTAATATTCATAAAATGACTTCCTAGGGGTTTTGATTGGGATTACATTGAAGCTCTAAATCAAGGCACAAACCCAATAAACTGATATCTTGACAATACTGAGTCTTCCTACACATGGACATGGAATATCTATTAATTTAGTTGTTTTAAAATTTCATTCATTAGATTATTGTAGTTTCTCATACTAAACTGGGATATTTTTAGGTTTATAGTTAATTATTTCATTTTGGGGGTATCAGTGTCAATGGTATTATATTTATATATCAAATTCTACCTGTTCATTGCTGGTATAAAGAAAGGTGACTGGGTTTTGTACCAGACTTCCAATTTACACTATATCATCATCTTTTGCATAATAAGAAGACGATACAAGTGTAAATCTGTTACTATATTTTTGAGGAAAGGCCCAGGCTGGCCTTGAATTTATGGTTCTCTTACCTCAGCATCTTGAGTTCTGGGATTACAGATGTATGCCATCATACCCAGCATACTGCTCATTTTTCTATGGTGTTTGAGTAGTCTTATTACTGAATCTTTGTGCCAATACTACAGTGTTTGTTGAAGTAGCTTATTAACAATCTTGATATCTGGCAGTGTAGGTTAAAATTTGAGCTTCCTAAGCCTTGTCTTGTCTGTTTTTTAACTTTTAAAATTCCACGCATATTTTATAATCAATTTATGAGTTTCAATCTACCCTAAGAGGATATAAAATGTCATTGTATTTATTTGATAGATAATTTGAAAAAATTGAAGTATTGTCATAATACTGATTTTTTCAGCTCATATAAAATATAAATGACATTTACATAACTTTAATCATTTTATATAAATAGCACTTGTAGGTTTCTTTTTACTTTATTCAAGTGAGACTTTCTATTCTTTTATTCTGCTCATTGTAATGAAGTGCTCATCGTGGTCATGGTCCAGCACCTGATTTCTACCATACAAAATGCCTGACTTCCCCTTCACTTCTGAGAAGTGCCTGCCTGGATCTCTGCTGCTAGAATTTTCTAGGCAGATATCTTGTCTGGAACATGGCCTTATATTTCTGTAGCTTTTCCAGATTTGAAGTCAACCTCTTCATCTGGATATGTCTTCAGGACTTGTAAGTGTGGGTTTAGGTTCATAGCAGTCCAGCCCATCATGCTGTACTCTCCAGCTATAGCCATGCCCACACTTAATTATCATCATCATGCTTGGAAGGAGCAGTATGAGCTCTCTTCTCTCTAAAATATAAACATGACATCTATTTCTCCCTTTATCTCTTGACAAGGAGACCTTTTATGAGTGTATACAAACATACATTTGTGTCACATACATGTCCGCAGTTGGATCTCAACAGAGATTTGTTGATTATTTTGGATGCATAGTGAATAAATTGGTATCTGGCAAAGAGGAGGTGCCCTAAATAAAAAGAATGAAGAGTGAATTAATGAGTGAATGGAAGGATATGAAAGTGTCTGGTTATGCCAAGATTTATTCATTTATTTAACAAGTATATAATTAGTGTAAAATACTAGTTCTGCAGCTACACACACAAAAATGGAAAAGATAAATCTTGTGTAAACATGCTTTAGATACAGGTTTTCTTCAGTTTATTTACTGTTCAATAAACATAAGACTTGGAAATAAGACACAACAACATGAAAATACTGTCATATAAGTGATGTAAAACATGTACCATGAGAATAAATTCATCAATTAATGTATAAAATCTTGCATTTAATCAATTTATGTTGAATTCCTAATATACGCTGAAAATTTATGCCAGTCACTTTTAGAGCAAAAAAGAGACAAATTATAGACTTGTCAATGATATAATACTTTTTCTTAAATGGCACATCATCACATGAGGAAAAACTACATGTCCTAAATAAATATTAATATATTAAAATATGATTTACATATATATTCTGAGCTACATGTGAAATTGCATTCATTCATTTATCAATGCAACCAGCATATATTAGGTTCCATCTTATATTAGATATGTGTCATAGCACTAAGATATGTGGCTTCCCTGAAAAGAAAAAACTCTTGCCTGCATGAGGTAGGCATGGAATTGAGCGATGTTTCAAGGAGGCAACATTTAATAAGATCTAAATAAGCAATATGAATAGCAAAAACATTTAGAGTAGAATAAATGGCATAAGCAAAAGTCCAGGGACTGGAGAGTAAATGCTCTAATATACATACTGTCTTGTTGGAATTCTAAAAATTGAAGGTAAGAAAGGGAGGTAAGGTGAGGAGAGAGTTTCTTAAGGTCTTAGCCTTTTCACCATTATGAAATGATTCATTTTAAGGTTAATCTATGAGTTCATTCATGGTGTTCAGCATTCACACATCAGTTCAATTCAATATAACACAATAAAATTCAACACAAAGTTATTAAATGCAAGATTTTATATATTAAGGAATTAACTTGTAGTAATGCATACTTCATACCATTCATTTAGCATTTAACATTCATTTAGAATGTAGCAGTTTTCACATTTTTCAGGGTAAGCTCAGCTATGACTCCCAGTCAAGACTTTATGCATAGTGATGGAATGTGAAACAGGTGTTCAAAGGGCTGTAGGGTCAAACAGCTTCTATGTCTGCAAAAAGTCTTTCACTGGGTAATTAATTACTCAGTGAGTCAATTCAGTGAAGTAATTAGTTTCTCCACGTGACCAGGTCAGATTTGATGGAGGAAGAGAATTAAAGAATACCTATTACAATCAGAATCTCACAGAAGGAGCCCTTAAGCATTTTCTGTGTAAGGAAAGAAGCTTGAATGGGCACGGAATAACTCAGGATGAGAATGAAAATGACGGTGCATCCAAAAGAAGGCATTATCTGTTTTCTTTCTGGTTTTGGCCAGCCCACGGGTGGGTTTATGACACTAGCAGGGAAGCACAAAAAATCAATTCATGAATTATTCAAATGATCACATTTTTTAAAAGCTGGATATTAGGTTGACGAATTCTGTTGGAACAAAAACAAATTATGAAAGAGTGGTTTAATATTCATTATTCAGTTGTAATCAGTAATTCCAGAAAAACTTGACACGAAATATTTAAAATATTCAAAATCTTAATTAATATTAGCTTTATTCTTTTAAATTATTTTTGCATTATTATTATATACTTTACAAAAAATAAAAGAATACAATATAAATATAGAGAACATAAAAGTTATTCATAAGTCCACCTTTTGAAAATAAGCTCTATAATGTTGAAATGTGAAACTAACTATTTTTCCTACATGTAATTTTTTCTATCAAAATGAACTGATATAATATTTTGCAATTTTAAAAGACAATAAATATGGCATATTTTGTCTTCCATAAATACATTTATGTAACATTTTAATAAATTTATCATATTCAATTTTATATATGTGCTACAATTTATTTAACCAATTATTCATTGTTGTTTACTGTGCTACTTGAAAATTTGTCAGTATTATAGATAATGCTGTAATAAGCATTTTAAAAAATATATTCATTCTTGGGCATAATTACTGGATCAAAAGAAATAAAACATACATTTTGCTTCAAATTTTAAATAATGAATCAATTTTATTTTTATCCTTTACCATATACTAACTCTGCAGCTTCCAATGAAGTTAGGAGTTCCTGTATAAACATTTTAAAGTCATGAATTAGCCAGAAAATAATAAAACTGAGAAGACTTAAGTTCTCATTTAAGTTTATCATACAATGAGCAAACTTGGTTAATTTACTTCCGACATTCATTGTCTGATGACTGATCCTTATCTTAATAACTACTGAAGTAACCAGCACTTCTGAGAGTATTTAGATATAAAGAACTATTATAAAAGAAACTGAAATATCCCTGCCTCTGCTTGGACTGCATAGAACTTATGACTCAAAATTAAAAGACTTGCACATGAGTTTGAAATTTCCATTTGAAATACAAACACAAGACTCATCCAGGATCCAGGAAATCCTAAATTCTAGTAGAAAGAATTGTGAAACTTCTTAATGGAGACACATGAATTCATGGATAAGCCATGGGGGAGGGAACTCTATGGAAGATGAAACTTGAAACAATATGAACTAAAATGTGGAATATAATCACATACCTATCTTAATAATTAAAAGGCAAAGAAAATAATCTAAAAGGAATATATGAATGCTATTTAAAATTTTCAAATGCATAACAGAAAAACAAGGGAAAAAGCAATAAAAGGAACATTTGAAGCCAAGTGCTAGAGGCTCATGCCTGTAATCTCAGGAATTTGGGAGGCTGACTTTGGGAGGATAGAAGTTTAAGGCCAGTCTGGGCAAATTGTTCATGAGACCCCATTTCTAAAATAACCAGAGCAAAATTGACTGGAGGTATGGCTCAAGTGATAGAGCACCTGCTTTGCAAGCACAGATCCCTGAGTTTAAATACCAGTCCCCCTAAAAAACACAAATAAAAGCAAAAACCAAACAAACAAAAAACTAACATTTAAAAAAATTGTAGAAAAATATTGTATGGCATAATGCATGAAGTATAGAAGAAAGCAAAGGTTATAGAAGGGAAGAAGAAAGAAGAAGGGGAGTAAGAAAGATGATAAGAGAAAATAATAAATTGTTACTGTAAATTGATTATACTTGCATGTTAAAATGTACCTAGAATACATTTATATTCTGATAAAAAGATATATACCTATAGAGCAAGAAAAAGTAAACCAAATAAATAATAGGTAACAATTCAACGTATCAGTATGAATATCTGAGAATCAAGTTTAATAAAAGCTTTCCAATGTCTAAGATATGTGTTGCATTATGAATTTGCATTTTATGCTAAAATAATTTTTAGTTCCATTATCATTGTATTTTAATAATACTAACAATATCAACACACTTATGAATATTCACGTAACAGCATTTTACCACAAAATCCCATATATGGTATCTCTTAGGAAAGTATATTTTGCACTCTGTTGACCTTAAATATTAAGAAATGAAAATGGAAAATAAAAATCAAGAGGTTAGTTGCCTCAAGAAGCTTAAGAAACCATTCTTTTGTTGGCATCTGAGTCAGGAGTTCTACCTCAGGAGTTCTCAGTTCAAGGATTAGCAAGAGATAGTACTTTGAGTCTTACATACCCCTGTACTCCTCAGCACATAAAACAGTACAATACACTCAGATCTTTGATCATTTATTCATTCATGTATTTGATCCTTCATTCTTGCATCCTAGTTTTTAGTTCTGAAAGGCTATTTGGGCTTTGTTTTCTCCAGATCTTAGTAAGGATTCAAGAAGCAGCCACTCTGAAGTTTCTAACTAAAAGAGAATATATTGTTAACTCTGGATGGTATCATATAATTTGTCTAGTTTAATCTCCCTATTTTGCATAGGGGGGCACTCAAAGAGCATAACCTAAATTCCTCCTACTATGTCATAGAGTTGACTTGGAGTCACATGTTGAAGATTCTTACTACTACTTGAATGATGGGCATAATTGTTTTAGAAGCTGATCAATGGACCCAGGTTTAAAATCTATCTCCACAACTTAAAGCTTGCTCTGTGACTTCAATATTTTTTTACTTCAAATTTTCAGATTTTTTTCAAACTAAAAATTATGAACAGAACTTTTAATGTTATACTTAAGTTTTATACTTTCTGTCTTTATTTTTATGTAGGATAATTTTTTTTACTGTGTGCTGAGTGGGGGTACATTGTGACATTTACAAAAGTTCTTATAATGTATCAAATATTTCATACCTGAATTCACCCCCTCCTCCACCTGAACAGGTCCTTCCAGGGTTGGGTTGCACAATACTGGTAACTTTTCAGATTTATAAACAAGTCCGAGGAGGTTAGGATGTTTGCACAAATCATAAGGTAATGAAATGAGTTGATCTTACAAAGCCCTTAGTGCAATGTGTGGCACAAAGTTTTATACTTCTTGATAACTCCTGATAAGCTTGCTATTATTGATTGCTATTAACATCATTACCATGACATATCCCTCTTTAACTGGGTTAACATTTTTCAGTAATCTTTCAATACTTCCTTTTTTCCCCTCTCACAAGCACACTGGAGAAGACTTTCTCAGCCTGATTTCCTGTCACATTCAGTCCCTTTTAAATTCAACCCCATTTGTACCCTTGGTATCAGTTGCTGGATTACTGTGCTTCTTACTGGCTTAGGAGTTTTGCTTCTTAGGTGTTAAATTACTGCTAATGGAAAGTGACAAGTTTCAGTTTGCAACCTTTTTGCACCAAAACTCACTCAATAAAAACAAAAGGAACTATAGAGAAGCAAGGTTTGGGGACTCATAATAAATATATGTTTCAGGTAGTTTGTGTTTATCCAAGTGGTTAGCATTAAGTGAGTTAATGCTAAGAAAGTAGACAGCTCTAGTTAATGAGAGATTATTTTGGAAAACAGAACTGTTCTCTCACTTGCTGTATAAAGATGTAGATTTGTTCTTTTTCAATGCAGCCCAAATTAACAAAAACATCATTTATTAATATTGAGATGTTCCCAGAGCTGCACTTTGGTTAATAAGATAAAACCCTTATGTTGGTCATCAAATATTGTTTTCTGATCCTGGGAACCTTTCCAACAGCAACCTAGGCACTTAGTACCTGAGATGATTTGCTTAGTGTGATATCATCCAGAACCTGATGGACTCTCTTAACTTACTTTTGTGACAACCTGAGATATGTACTTGTGTGGTCTGCTGAAGCACATTCTAAAGGAAGAAGAAGAGGAGGAAGAGATGGGGAGGAGAAGAAAGAGGAGGAAGACGAGGAGGTGGGGAGGAGAGGAGGAGGAAGAGGAAGAAATTTAGCATCTCAGACCCAAGTGATGATCTGCTTCACTTTTTCTCATCTCCCTCACGTCACAGCCCATTCCCTTTTAGCTGCAGCCCCAGTGCTCTATCCAAAAATGTTCCACTAAAGTCAAGCATGGACTGCATATCACTAAATCTAACAAACAGTTCTAGTCTTCTTGCTTGGTTTATTATAACTTCTTGAAACTATTGCTTCTTTAAAAACTATAGCCAGTTAGTTTCCATGATTCACATTATTCTAGTTTCTTTCTTATTTCCCTTGCCAAATTTATTCTTCTCAACCCAGTCATTAAATACTGGTAGACCTCAGGCCTCAGTATGAGCTCTGCTCTTACCTCCTACGTGCCACTTCTCTTAGAATATCTCACTTGCACCTACGCCTTTGAATGTAATCTATTTGCAGGTGACTCACACACTGATTTGTGTGACTGGTCTGCTCAGACATCTCCTCCAAGCTTTGGACTCACTTGGTTAGCTGGACCTTTCATATATCCCAGAATTATCTCAAAATTTTCACATAAATAACTGCTAAAATAACCAGTACTTGCAATAGTATTCAAAGAGGTTTACATGTTTGCATGAATCAAAAGGTAATGAAATGAGTTGAGCTTACAAAGCCCTCAGTACAGTGTGTGGCACAGAGGTTTATAACCCTTCACAGTCTTGTTATTATTGGTTGCTATTCATATCACTACTGTCACATACCCGTTCTTATCTGGGTTAACATTGTTCAGTAAATCTTTATGTGCCCACTCATAAGCACACTGGAGAAGGCTTTCTCAGCCTGAATATCTCAGTCCATTCAGAGTTTCTACCCCACCATGGGCTTCCTCTAAAACCATGAGCTAGGAACTTGAGTGATACCACGAAAGTAGCCCCACTTTATACTTCATATCCAATCTATCTGCATACATTGGCTCTTTTACCTCTGGAGTGTTATTCATATTTATTCAAATCTTTTCATCTTCATTCCTAACACAGGGTGAGGTATGTAATAGGAACTTAATAATTAAATTTGAACAAACAATTCTCTATCATCCACACTCTAGTAAGAGACTGGACTACTACAAGGGGTTCTGAATTGATCTACTCAATACAATTTGTCCCACATTTACAATTCTCCAGTTTCCTGCTGAAGTATATGTTTTACAAAATAAATAAGATTATGTCATTTCTTATTTCCTATCTTCAATAATTTTAAATTTTGATATTTAAGAATCATATTTGGGGGGGGGAAGTTGGCCCAAACAATGTATACACATGTGAGTAAATGTAAAAACAACTGAAAAAGAACTACATCCAGTAGTCAAATTCTTTGTGTATGGGGCTGTAACATCCCATGCTTTGTTTTTCATTCATTGTGACAACTTCAGTCTGCTTTGTACCCCTTTATAGTCATCATTCTGACCTTCAGGCATAGTGCCTTCTTTCTGACCAATCTCCTCCTGCACCTCAGTCACCTCCTAATCAGTGCCTACTTATTCCTTAATACTAGATGATTTTAGTTCATTTTGCTAGAAATATTTATATTAACCCCCTCTGACAAGGACAATCAACTCAATTATATGCTCTACCAATACCAAAATTAAATTATACGTCATAATAATTTTTCCTTATTTGATTAATATTTAAAATAACCTGTAAAAAAAATTTCACAAAACATTAGTTTATTAGGGCAAGGATGTCCAGCTATTCTCGCAGCTCTATTCCCCCAAACAACTAGTTTAGTAAGTTTAAATATGTGTATATGCATATGCATATATAATGATTTTATACATATATGACTGAGTTGATCTAATACATGTTATGTGTATGAACAAATATCTGAATGCATATATATATATATATATATATCTTGACAATGGACAATTAAGTATTTCTGAGGCTCATTTTGCATCTATTTAATAGAATCAAAGTCATAACATCTAAGAACTTTTCCATGTCTACATGTAATAGAACAGATTATTAATAAATTTGACAAAACATGATAATAATGATGCAGGATGAAAAAGCCATACTCGAAGCACAGATATAAAATTGCAAGATAATATTTGGAATTTATATTATTAATTAAATTAATATCCTTAAATGTAAATAACTATTTTAATACTCATGAAAAAATATCAAAAATCTAATAGAAAATAGGCAAACATCTTTAACAGTATATCTGTTAAAGGGTATCAGATCTGCAACTTATTCTTAATGTTTCAAATAATATATGTGCATACTGTGGGTGCATGTGTGTGTGTGTGTGTGTGTAGATAAATGTATACATAGACATGTAGGAGAAGAGAAAAGATAGGTAGGAAGGAGGGAGCCAGGGACAGAAAGGAAGTGGAAGTGATAAAACATGCTCACGTGTGTATATACAAGAAAGAAAAAGCACAAAAGGGAGGGGAATTCTTCAGTCTCTTAAAGTCTGTGATTGTGTTAAAATAAAGTTTAAAATAACAAAAAAATCCCATGTTTCTGTGCACCTGTCAATAGTGTTCTAAAATTGTCCAAAGCCTAAATGGTAATGTGATTACAGCAAGGTCAAACAACTTGTCAGAAGCAGAGCTGGATGTAGCACGAAGTCTAAGCTATTTTTATTTTTTTATGAAAGAATGATCAACAATATATGACATAGATTTTTCCATTCCTCTATTCTTATGCCCAAGACAGATGTTGACAGTCAATTGATAGAGGCAGGACCATTTCAGATCCTTCTCACTATATTGCTTTAGAAAGCTCTTACTTTAAATGTCGTAGCTTGCCTCCTTTAATTTATAAGTGGAAATTCCTTACACAAATATCTTTGTAGAAGTTTGCTTTTTATTAGTTGAAAGAAGAAAAATACAGAAAATTTTATACTCAGAAAAATTTTTGTTATGATTAAATACATTTTCATAACTAAAGATTGGTCTTCTCTCTGCAAGCAGAATTCTTTTGCTCTGAATGCATGTGAACAACACTTTGTCCTGTGCCATTTTAGTCTGCTCTGCAAACATATGCCTTCACCTTCTGCATAGTTGTAGCAGGAACAGAAGTCTACTAGAAGTTTAAGTTTGGCTTAAATTTTAAGAGCAGAGCCATTGATAGCTGATCATTGCATCTTTCTCACTGCTCTCTACTCTCCTCCATAACCCCATGTTGAGTCTAGATGCTACTTCGGCATCTCTGCATGAAGTCCTCCAGATCCTCACTATCTATTTGAGTTGACATTAAATAAAATTCATTTTTTCCATGGTTCTACCTTTTAAATGAAAGTTACATGGATTAGACAATATTCTCTCATAGAAGGTCATTTCAATTGGGCAATGGTGGTGAAATCAGTGAGAGTAGAAGTTATGGAAAGAAAAAGAAATAGGTAAAGGACATTGTTGACTGATCGATGGCGGGAATATCACTGGTAATCAGGTAGAACTAATCTGAGTGACGTGCCTCAAGGTCTCAAAGACATCATGTGCTGATGTTATAACATGTCAGGGTTTCTAAGCTATAATGTTATATTTTTCATATTAAGATTGGGTTCAGACATAGCTATTCTGAATTAGGGTTAATGGTTAGAGACAGATACATTGCCCAAGGAGCCAGACTTCAAAGGGATGTCTAATAGGTTTCTTTCTCTGTTTCACTGAGTACCATATTTTAGCTGCCTCAATGGAACAAAGCTTTGTTTTGTTTTCAAGCAGTCAGGCCTATTTTACACTATTTGCATGGAAGAGACTGGTCTTTAGTTAAAATTGATTTAATAACAACACAAATCTTGAATATGGGCAATATACTCTCTATACAAGAATGAATATAGAAATCTTAAACCAGCAGAAACTACCATAAGAAAGGGACTAAGGTAAAATGTAAATAACTGTAGGAAATAAACCAACTGGGGTTGGTTTACATGCATGGAAATATCACAAGGAAACTCCCCATGTAGCTATCTTTGTCTCAAACGCAAAAATGTCATGTTTTTCTTTTCATCTTTTGTCTTCCACAAATCGGAGAACAAGAGGGCAGAACAGATCCTGCGGGGGAGGGGCAGGGAGGGGAGGGTTGGCACAGTGGAGGTGGGGAAAAGGAGTAGGAGAGTGAGTATGGTGAAAAAAATGTGTACACATGCATGTAAATGCAAAAATGATAACCTGTTGAAACTGGTCCATGAATCAGGGGAGAGGGGATAAAGGTAAGCCCGGGAAGGGGTGAATTCAAGTATGATAAAGTTGACACATTGTACAAACCTTTGTAAATGCTACAATGTACCTATACCCAGCACAACAATAAAGGAAAAAAAAAATAACACAAATCTTACAGAGGAACCAACACATTTGCCATTTATGGATTAATACTTTAAGTGGTATTCTTATTCTCTAGAACTTGGAAAATGCAAATTGACAGCATTTAAGTATTTTAACAAAATTTCCAATAAAATTTCCCAAATTCACTCACTGGTATCTGTGAGTGCCCAAAGATGTATATTTCATGCAATTAAGCTTTAGAGTTGGAGTCTCTGAGATGGTCAGCTGCCTGAATCCCATTGAAAATTTAGAGACAACAGAAAGTGAGAGACTGACTCACACCTTGGGATGCTCAGAGTTTTCCCTGGTTGCTCTATGGTTTGAATTAGCTGTAAGGGAGACATCAGAAAACAGGACACCATACCATTCATTATGAAGAAAGTAACCCTCTATTTAAGACCAACACAAAACTGAACCAGAGTGCACATAAATTATTATTATCAAAGACCACCATATGTTTATAATAATTTCTTACATGTTACTACATTTCTTCATCTTCTGGACAAAGCTATAATTGGTGCAATTTTGTGACATTTTTCAGACTAGGAAAATAAAATTGTTAGAGGAGCAAGTTTCTTTTCCTATATCATTCCTCTTAGATGCTCCGAAGTTCAGCTTTTCTGAGTCTAAAGTCAGTAAGTTATATTATTATACTCCTAACAGCATTGTTTTCTCTAAATCCTTGGTATATTTTCTCCACACAGAGGTCAGAATACAATATAAGGCTGGTTGGCTTGCACTGGAAAGCTGAATATAAAGTTGGGAACAAGCTCCTGATATTAGAAAAGAGACATCAGCAGACAGAGTGATCAAAGTTTACCAAATTAACTTTGATTCTAGGGCAGAGATGGTCTACTTACAATTGGTAAGGTGTATTTGGGCACACAGAAATAACTGTGATTATAACAGAGTTTCCTGGAACACCAAGGGTCCTTATGTTCTATATTCCCTACAGTATGAGCACATGGCAGCCCAAAATAGATGCGGTGTTGAAGTAATTGGAGGTATTTCCAATACAGCAATCAAAGCCAAGATTTTCTATTTAAAACCCTGTATTAACTGAAGCCAAACTTTCCTTGCAAACACACACACATAGAAAGATCTATTTGCTCTTAGAAGGATAAAAATGATGGGCTGTCGATGCATAAACTTAACCTTCTATAAGCAGGGTGCCATCACCTCCGTTATCCCTAGACTCTGTCCTCATTCTGACTCTCCTAAACATGGGCATTCAGTCTGTCCAGAAGGTGCTCAAACAACATAGCCCTGTTTAGTGGTGCAGTCCTGCTAGACCCTCCATTGTATTTTCTGTGTTCTCTAATTTTACATGTGTCAAAAGCTGTTAACGTAGATCACCAGTCATCAAAAGATGACTCCCAGAGAGGTAATTGTAAGAAACCTTTCTGGGCTACACTTTAGCCTCATACCAAAATGTCCTATGGGGAAAAAATAAGGCTGACAGCCTTATGGAAGTTCTCAGAATAGAGACCTCACTGGACCACAGGTGGCGATATAATCCACTCAATTCTCCTACCATAGGCCTTGCTTTGTAATAGAGTAATAGGTCTTATAAACTTAGTCACATTATAGCCATCAGTGCAACTCAACAGGGCAATTCAATATTTCAGAGGAACCTGTGGTGAATATTCTGAAAATTTAAAGACTCTCTGTTTTCTTTTTAAACAGCTTTTTAAAAGACATAGTTCATGCACTGTACAATACATTTTAAAGTGTATAACTCAGTGACTTTTAGTTTGTTCATACAATGGAGAATCCACTACTACTATTAGTTTCAGTTTTTCCAAAACTAAACCCTGCATTCCTTGGACATTGATCAAATCTCTTCATTTCTTTCCAGCCCCCCAAATATGATGATAAAGTTTTGGTTGTTAATGTCTGTTTTCTTTGACTTAGTATAATGATTTCAAGGCTTATCTATACTGTAGCATGTATCAGACATCATATTTTTATTGCCTCTAACATTCCATTATATAGATATATTACATCTTATTTGTCCATTCCTTTGTTGATGGACATCGAGTTGTTTATAGATGAATTATGCTGTTATGAACACTCGTGTCCAAGTATTTGTGTGTTCATTACATTTTATTTCTCTTGAGTGTATATGTCAAGGTAAAAATGTTGGATAATATAACTCCATGTTACAATAACTTCAAACTGTTATCCAAAGCAGCTACATCAGTCTACATTCCCACCAGCGGTGTGCCAGTTCCCCAGTCTCTCCATTTATTCCTCAATAGTCATTGTTATTTGAGTTTATAATCATTTTGTTTTCTGAAGAGCAATGACTCCAAAAATATTTGAACTTGTTTGTACAAGTTTAGATTTCATATTAGGTGAGGATGCTTCATGTGTTTCTATCAAATAAAGTGCACCGAGTTATAAGGTGGGAGTAAAATGGTAAGTTTAATTTCAATTTGCGGTCACACATTTGTGTTCTCAAATGCTGTCTTTTAAAGTTGTGTGTGGGAAGTTTCCACTCTCCTTTGGGACACAAAGAGTCATATGTGAAAGTTGATTCTATCCTACAAACAAGAACAAACTCCATGAGTGCAGGGAGCAGGTGTGTTTTTGTTCACCTTTGTGAATTCTGTCAATCGGATGTGGGACTGTGGAGGCCGAGGTGGAGAAAGAGCAATAACATCAAGTCCTAGTGGACAGCAGAATCTGGAAGTCCATCAGAAACGTGTTGACATCAGAGAAGAGGAAAGTGTCTCTGTGCCCTCAGTAATAAGGGCTGACCAGCCTTGCAGCCTGGGGCCCATCAGAGGTGGCCTGAAATTCAAGTCCTTCTTGCGGTTGTAGAATGCTATGGCCCACTTTCTGAATGTTGGGCTGCCTGTTGCCTAAGAACAATGTGGGTCTCACAGAATGTCAGTGATACTTAAGGTCCAGTCCAGATCAAATACATACAAGAGAGCTGGAAAAAGTAGATGCGCTGGAAGACTAAATTGAGTCCAAAAACCTTTTTCTGAAAAAAAGTCTTCTATCCACACGAGCCAGATATATCCTAATGGATCTAAAACAGAGTACATGGAAGTTGTGCAGGGCCTGCAATTTATAGTCTTGATCCCAGGGGATTCTTGTCATAGAAGATTCAAATGGTAAACCTTTCTATCAAAGTGTGGTAGGGATGGAGATTGAAGATAAAAAATAGAATCTTTTTATTATTATTTTAGTGAAAATCAATTTCAGTACATTTGTTATTTGAAAATTATGTTCCTCACTAAAACAAAGAGAAATCATTACATGAACTTCTAAAAGTTTTTTAAAAAAAGATTTGAAACTATGCCAGGAATAGGGAAGGGAGGGTAATGGAGAATGACAGAGAAGATGAATTCAACTATGATATATTATAAGAACTTTTGCAAATTTCACAATGTACCCCAGAACAATAAAAACAATTTTTAAAAAGTTTAAAATTTCATAGTGAAAATCAGAGAGCAAAGGGGCTTTTGCTCTAGGACATGACAACCATGAATGTGTGAAGTGAGGTTTGGGTTTTGGAACTGCTGCCTCCAAGGTTCTTCATGGTTATCACCCTTAAGTGACAAGTGATTCAGAGTTCAGAAAAGAGCCTTTTTTGGGGTGATGATATTTTTGTTTTAACTCTCTTAAACTACATAAATACATATATCTATCTATATACATATGTATACATGCATGTATATATATGCATGTGTGCATGATAAAACATAAAAGCCAGACTTTTATATAATCATATTGCTGAAATATATTTAGTCTTATATTCTTATTATCATTTTCTCTGAAATTGTTCAGCAAACTATAAAGTAGTTGGATGTTTAAAAGTTGTTAAGAAAGCATTTCAAATATCAGTTTTTGAAATTACAGACATTTTCTATTGCTAATGCCTCTACAGGTCAGTGAGAAGCTGCATGGGACTCAGTTTTCTGCAGGTGGTGTCAGCTGTCAACTGTTTGTTCTGGAATGGTCTTGACCAGAACAACAGGGCTTCTTTCCATGCCACTTTCACCTTTTTTTTTTTTTTTTTGCAGTACTGGAGTTTGAACTCAGAGCCTTATGCTTGTTAGGCAGGTGCTCTTGCCTCTTGAGACACCTTGCCAGCCCTTCCATGACACTTTCCATGGTCCAGTAGGTTATTATGAGAGTCAAGAGGTTTCAAGAGGCAGAGAGAGTAGAAGCACACACAGCCTCTTGAGAACTTTAATCAGAACTTTCAAATCATTCTGTTGGGCGCAGTATATCAAAGAGGCAAGGTATGAGGAAATAGACTTCATCTGTTGGAGGAAATGAAATTCACATTTCTAACAGATATTGGAGAAATGGGGAAGTAGAACCATTTTTGAAAAATTTATCTATCTGCCACCACGGATATAGTTTACTTTATCTAAATCCCATAAGAATTATCACTATTAGGTATAAATGAATGAAGACATATTACCAAATATTCTAGTACTGCTTTCAGGCCTTTATAATATGATCAGATAATCTCTGCAGTATCTGATGCCACCCATCTAAACATTCATCTGATGATTATTTTCTATGTTTATCTCTCCACCAAGGCAAGTTCTCCAAAGATGCATCTCAGTGTATCCTGGATCATCTCTCTGCTGAATCCTAGACCCACATATTCCTGGGCATATCACTACATGGATAACCTAGAAACTCCTCCAACTTCACATGGAAAAACACAAAGCGTGATGTTTCCAGCACAAACTTCTTTTTATATTCCATATTTCATTGAATGATCCAATCAATTATCCAGTTGCCTAATTACAGTACCAAGAAAGCATTTGAAATTCTTACTCTCACTTTTGGTGCAAATTTGTTTAACAAGACCTACAGCTCTGGTAACAAATGGCTTTTAATTCTTGTTTCACCTCTACATCCACATCAATTGCTTTATTTCAGACTCTCTCTATTTTTAGCAGGTATTATAAAACAACTTTTATACTTGTATCTCTATTTATGGTGTTGTCTGTCTCTAATTCAGTTAACCACAATTATGCTGGAGCAACTTCACTAGCATGCAAATCTGAACATAATCTAGCTCAATGTCCTCAGTTGCTTTCCATTTTAAAGCCCAGACTTCTTACTGTGGCATTTAAATTCTTTTCAAGTCTGGTCTCTTCTTGCCCCTCCAGTGTATATTAATTTTATTACTTTGATGCATTCTTGCCCATGTCCCTTAAGCACAGGTGCCTCCATTTGCTCCAGTGTTCTTCTGTCTATTCTTAGAGAGGAGGCAGGGCCCATGGTACCCAGGAGCAAGGATGTTAGAGTTAAGTAAGTGATTCTGAGCATTGAGTTCCCACTTAATCATGTTGAACTATTCTTTTCTTATTGGTAATCTGAAAATAGTAGTGACATGTAACTCACAGTGTTGTTTAAGCTATTCAATGTAATAATGCATGAAAATACATAGTTAAGGACACACACACTCCACAAAGTTCTGATACAAATATGGCCTTCACCTTTTGAAGACCTGATTCATATTTCAAGACATAAATCATACATCTTTGAGAATCTATTTTGAAAGAAAATTCTTTCAGCAGGCTCCCATTAAGCTCTGGTTGTACTTTTATGGCAGCATTTATTACACAATACAGAACTTTTACACATGTTCTCTATGCTTTTCTCCCCTTAGAAGATTGTAAGCATCCTCAGGGCAGAGACTATGACCATTAACCTTGTGTCTCTGTTTGGTCCTCTGCAGAGGTATTTCAGAGCCCAGATTTTGCAGAAATTAGTATTATAGCCTTAGATGAGGTTGCTAAGGTATTGCGATTTCTTGGCTCATTGAGTGTTATTTACTCAATAGCTTCCAGCTCCTGTGCTAACACAAGAGCTAGTAACTCAGGCATCCCTCAAAAATTGGATCAAATAGTTGTGATCTAGCCAATCTTGGCTCAAGACAAGGACAACTACCTTTGATTCTAAACCATCTAGTTGATTTCAATACTAGTGTCACTCAAGGAATCTGGTATAGGTTCATTTGTAATGAAAAGTATTTACATTCTTAATCCAAAATTTTGGGACTTTACTATCACCAATACCTGATGGAAAAGGAAGGCTATCTTTCTTTTCTAAATTTGCAAATGCAACTAACATGGGAGTGAGAACCATTTCCCAACTTAACAGTCTTTATTAATTTGACCACATTGTTCTTTCTTGAAAGATAACTATTTTTGATATTAAGAATATGTTCCTTAACCTTGAGGTAGTATCCGCAATTTGTAGGGAAGATTATTTTCCCTACCTTTTATTTCTTATTTGAATGCCCTAAAGTTTCTCCTCAATCAGGACTCAGTAAGTTCCTGAATATTAATAAAACCTTCAACCTGAAAACTTCCTAAAAGGATTTTTCAACTCATGTCTCATTTTCATTAATTCTAGTTTTTTATTCCAAATTATTGTGTGACTCTTCTTCCTGATTGCTCAGTTATCTGGCAATTAGTGGTGCAATTACTTGTAGACAAGAAGTTTGAGAGAAGTCCAGAAATCCTGTCTGCCAATTTCCAGATTGTCTTTCAAAACCTAGCTCTTTGGTTTCCTTTTTATCTCTCTTAATAATTTTCTAGTTAAACCAATTTTTCCCCTATTTGCCTTTATTCTAGAACATATGGTTTATATATAATATTTAACTATATTGCAAAACACATTTTTTATTTTTCTAATTTCCTATAAATGGAGTAATATTTCAACATCTTTAGAATGTTTTTGTGCTCTTTAGGAAAAACAACGAGGCATAGGTTCAGACATTTGAATGACTCTACTCTTCTATTGCTGGACAGACAAATGAGTTTCTGAATTTGAGTTTCCACACACTGTTTATAATGAAAGAGAAACATCAGCATGCTATACATTTTTCTCAGCAGCCCAGGGGACTTTCTCCAAAATAGATCATATCTTAGGGTACAAAGCAAGTCTCAGCAAATATAAGAAAATGAAAATAACCCCCTGCATCCTATCTGATCACAATGCATTAAAACTAGAACTCAACAACAAAAATAGCAGCAGAAAATACAGAAATAATCAGAGCCTGAATAAACATTGCTCAAACATCAGTGGGTCTAGAAGAAATAAGAGAGGAAGTCAAAAGATTCTTGGAAGTTAATGAAAACAAAAATACCACCTACCAGAACCTATGGGACATAGCAAAGGCAGTCCTAAGAGGAAAGTTTACAGCCAAGAGTGCATATATTAAAAGGACAGAAAGATCTCAGATAAACAACCTAATGCTACATTTCAGACTCCTAGAAAAACAACAAGGCGGGCAGAAAGAGAGAAATAAAAATAAGGGCTAAAATTAATGTAATAGAGACAAAACCATCCATACAATGAATCAACAAAACAAAAAGCAGGTTCTTTGAAAAAATAAACAAAATTGAAAAACCCATGGCAAATCTGACTATAATGAGGAAAGAAAAGACACAAATTAGTAAAATCAGACATGAAAGAGGGGTGATAACAATAAACACCAAGGAAATCCAGGGAATCATCAGAGACTACTATGAGAATGTAGTCTCCAATAAATTGGAAAATCTTGAAGAAATGGGCAAATTTCTAGGTACTTATGACCATCTGAAACTGAATCAAGATGATTTTAACCAATCAAACAGATCTATAACACATAATGAAATTGAAGCAGCAAGAAAGAGTCTTCTAAAAAAAGAAAAGTCCAGGGCCTGACAGATTCTCTTCTGAATTCACCAGATCATTGAAGAACTAATACCAACACTCCTTAAACTTTTCCAAAAAATAGAAAGGGAAGGAACTCATTTTATGAAGCCAGGATCCCCAAACTGGACAAAGACACATCCAAAAAGGAGAACTACAAGCCAATCTCCTTAATGAACATTGATGCAAAAATCCTCAATAAAATAATGGCAAACCAAATACAACAACATATCAGAAAGATCATTCACCATGACCAAGTTGGCTTCATCCCAGGGTTTCAGGGATGGATCAACATATGCAAATCAATAAATGTAAACAGCACATTAATAGAAGCAAAGAGTCTGGTGCTTGCCATGGAGGACAAAAAGCCCAAGGAAGGAGTCAAGACTGAGAACAATGATCATATTAATTTGAAGGTGGCAGGGCACGATGGTTCTGTGGTGCGGTGTAAGATTAAGAGGCATACACCACTTAGTAAACTAATGAAAGCATATTGTGAATGACAGGGTTGGTCAATGGGGTGATTTGATGGGCAGCCAATCAATGAAACAGACACACCTGCACAGTTGGAAATGGAGGATGAAAATACAATTGATGTGTTCCAGCAGCAGACAAGAGGTGTCTACTAAAAATGGAACCTGCTGCTTCAGAACTTTGTTGTTCTAATAGACAAAGAATGCATTATCAATTAGAAAATTGCAATTTGGTTCCACTACTACAATATAGTTTTCTCTATTTTTTCATTTTCCCATTTCCCCATTCCTTTATTGTACATAAAGTAACTGGTGTATATGCACAAGCATATTACTTTTCTTTTTTTCTCTCTGTTTCTTTAACTAAATGGCCAATGGTATGTTTTGATAAACATCAATGGAGATGGAATGGGGAAAAATACTGGCTCTGTAAAAATATACTTTTCTCCATTAGTGGCATGCTCATTCAGCTTTTGTCTTTATATTCCAGTAAGGTATTTTGCTTTCATTGTTTTAACAACAACAACAACAACAACAAAAAACCAACAACAACATAAAAATTCTTGCAAACCTTGTTTGAAGAATTTTAATGTTTTCATTTATCATTGTAAAATGAAGGACAATTTTATAACTTTTTGGTAAGTAGCTGTTACATGTAGGGCAATTTGTCTTCAAGTAGGAATAAATTTCTCTTAAAAAAAAAAGATTCCTAGATAGTTTTTCCTTCAAGTCCAGCGTCTTGTTTAAATAAACTTCTTGTTTAAAATGAAAAAATATAAATGAATGTAACACAACACATTAATAGAAGCAAAAGCAAAAACCACGTGATAATCTCAGTAGATGCAGAAAAAGCATTTGACAATACTCAACACCATTTCATAATAAAAGCTCAAAGAAAACTAGGAATAGAAAGAATGTACCTCAACATTATAAAGTCTATATATGACAAACCCATTAATGGGGAAAAACTGAAATCATTTCCCCTAAAGTCAAGAACAAGACAAGGATGCCCACTCTCCCCACTCCTATTCAACATAGTACTGGAATTCCTAGCTAGAGCAATAAGGCAAGAAGAAGAAATAATAGGAATACAAATACGTAAAGAAATAGTCAGAGTATTCCTATTTGCAGAAGACATGATCCTACACCTAAAATGCCCCAAACACTCCACCCAAAAACTCCTAGTTACCATAAACAGCTTCAGATATGTAGCAGGATACAAAATCAACTTACAAAAATCAGTAGCCTTTCTATACATCAACAATGAACAAATTGAGAAAGAATATAGGAAAACAATTCCATTTACAATAGTCTCAAAAAAAAAAATCAAATACCTAGGAATAAACTTAACAAAGGATGTGAATGACCTCTACAAGGAGAACTACAAACTCCTGAAGAAAGAGATTGAGGAAGACCACAGAAGAAGAAAAGATCTCCCATGTTCAAGGATTGGCAGAATCAACATAGTAAAAATGGCTATACTACCAAAAGCAATCTACATGTTCAATGTAATTCCCATCAAAATCCCAATGACATTCAACATAGAGACTGAAAAATATGCCCTAAAGTTCATTTGGAAACACAAAAGACCACAAGTAGCCAAGGCAATATTGAACAAAAAGAGCAATGCTGGAGGTAACACAATACCTGACTTCAGAGATCCCAGGAGATGCCACAGAGAAAAAGTCAGAAAGACTCTACCTCCTACAAACATAGGAATGAACAGAGCATAAAAAACCCGCCCAGAGTCACCCAGCCAATGTGGGTGGGACCCATTGCTAATAGTTGCCTTAAAATCAAAATGATCCAAGAGATCCAAAATGGCAACTGGGACACAGCCACAGACTGCGTGAGCTCCATGAACCAGGGACTTTGCTGAAACGCTGGAGAAATGTTGGCTGAGGTAAAGCACCAGGGAGAGATGAAACATCAGCACTCTGAAACCCTAGTTCATGGAAGGCTGTTAGGATTTACTAACAGAACAGCCAGTGCTGCATGCCAAACCCCACCCCATAGGCTCATGGAGCCACTGCTCTGCAGGCCATGGGATCTCTGATCCTCCAGCCCACTCCTCAGCCCTGCCAGGACCACACTCCACAGGCCTGCCATATCTCCCCCAAACTCCCACCACTCAGGCCCATATGATCTCTGCGGGACTGCTACCCTAAGGCCAGTCAAGCTAGCAATCCATAGGCATTAACATTCTCTGCCAGGCCCACACCCCTAAGGCCTGCCAAGCCAGTGAGCCACAGGCAAGCACGATCTCCACCAGGCTGCATCCCTCAAGTGTGCACAATCCTGCACAGATCTCTGCCAGGCCATACCCCTAAAGCTTGCTAAGCTGGTGATCCACAGGCACACACGATCTCCACTCTGCCAGGCCTGTGCCCCTCAGGCCCACCAACCCCACACTCCAAAGGCTGGCTAGATCACCTTAATGACAGGCCTCCACCTGCAAGCCCCTGGGACCCCACCCACTTGCCACCTGCCACAAGAGGGCTCCAAACCTGCCTAGGAGACACAGACAGGTCTAGATGCTAAAGGAGTAACAGTGGAACTACTAACACTGAAATCCCACTATTCCTGAACCAGCAATTTCTTTTCTTTTCTTTTTTAGTTTTTGTTTGCCTTCCTTAAGGTTTGGCTATCTGGTTTGCTCTTTTATCATCCACTATCTCTCCCTGCTGTTTTCTTTGATACCCTCTTTTTTCTTCTTTTTTTTCCTTCTACTTCTCTTTCTTTCTCTGTATTCTCTTTCTTCCTTGATTTGTTAGTTTCACTATTGTAACTCAGCTAACACTAAACTACACATAGTCCAAGGACAGAAATGGTGCCAAGTGGATATATGGGAAGATGAAAAAGGGGTGGAAACTATTCTCCCCCAAAAATAAAGTAGCACAGGATTCAGGGGGAAATGAAGATCCAGACTCCAACAAAACAAAGATAAACTATACCAAAGAACTCAAGGAAGCCCACAAGAACATTCTGGAAGAAGAAATCCTGCAAGTAATCACTGAGAATTTCATGGAGCTGGTACTAAACAAAGTCAACCAAAATGTACAAGAGGCACTCAAGAAAATCCAAGAGGACAAAAATAAAGCATATGAGAAAACACAGAAACAAATAAATGAACTCATAGGAGCCCTAAATAAACACCAAAGTGAATACACAATATACATTCTTCTCAGAAGCTCATGGAACCTTATCCAAAACTGATCATATCTTAGGGAACAAAGTAAGCCTCAGCAAATACAAGAAATAATCCCATGCATTCTATCTAACCACAATACATTAAAACTAAAAATCAACAACAAAAACAGCAGTAAGAAACATGGAAACAATTGGAAGCTGAATGCTCAATGATCAATAGGTTGTTGATGAAATAAAAGAGGAAATTAAAAAGTTCCAGGAAGTTAATGAAAATGAAAACATGACTTACCAGAACCCGTGGGACACAGCAAAGGCTGTCCTAAGAGGAGGGTTTATAGCTATGAGTGCATCTATTAAAAAGACAGAAAGATCTCAAATCAATGATCTAATACTATAGCTCACACTCCCAGAAAAACAAGAACAAGCAAACACCAAAACAAGCAGAAGGAGAGAAATAATTAAAATAAGGGCTGAAATCAACAAAATAGAAACAACAACAAAAAAACCATACAAAGAATCAGTGAAACAAAAAGCTGGTTCTTTGAAAAAATAAATAAGATTCACACACCCCTAGCAAACCTGACTAAATGAGGAAAAAAAAACCTCAAATCAGTAAAATCAGAAATGCAAAAGGGGAGATAACAACAAACACCATGGAAATCCAAGAAATCATCAGAGACTACTTTCAGAGTCTATATTCTAATAAATTTGAAATTTTTGCAAAAATGCAGATTTCTAGATACTTACAACCACCCAAAACTGAATCAAGAGAACATAAATCATCTGAATAGCTCTATAACACAAAACAAAATTGAAGCAGCAATTAAGAGTCTCCCAAAAAAGAGAAGTCCAGGACCTGATGGATTTTCTGCTGAATTCTATCATACGTTTAAAGAAGAACTAATACCAACCCTCCATAAACTGTTCCATGAAATAGAAAGAAAAGGAACACTGCCTAACTTGTTTTATGAAGTGAACATTACTCTCATCTCAAAACCAGACAAGGCACCTCCAAAAAGGAGAACTATAGGCCAATTTCTTTAATGAATATCAATGCAAAAATCCTAAGTAAAATAATGGCAAACAAAATCCAACAACATATCAGAAAGATCATCCACCACAACCAAGTCGGCTTCATCCCAGGGATTCAGGGGTGGTTCAACATAGGCAAATCTATAAATGTAATGCAGCATATTAATAGAAGCAAAGACAAAAACCACTTGATCATCTCAATAGATGCATAAAAGTCTTTGACAAGATCCAATACCACTTTATAATAAAAACTCTAAGAAAACTAGAAATGGAATGAATGTATCTCAACATTGTAAAGGCTATATATGAGAAACCTACAGCCAACATCATAATTAATGGTGAAAAACTAAAACCATTTCCCCTAAAATCAGGAAAAAGAGAAGGGTGCCCAGTATCCCCACTCCTTTTCAACATAGTACTAGAATATCTAACCAGAGCAATCAGGCAAGAAGAAGAAATAAAAGGAATACAAATAAGTAAAAAAAACTGTCAAAATATCCCTATTTGCAGATGATTTGATACTATACCTTAAAGACCCAAAAAACTCTACACAAAAACACTTAGACACCATATACAGGAATAGCAAGGTGGCAGGATACAAAATCAACTTTCAAAAACCATTAGTTTTTCTATACACCAACAATGAACAAACTGAGAAGGAATACAGGGAAACAATTCCATTTACAACAGCCTCTAAAACAATCAAATACTTGGAGTAAACTTAACAAAAGATGTGAATGACCTCTACAAGGAGAATTACAAACCTGTGAAGAAAGAGATTGATGAAGACTACAGAAGGTGGAAAGATCTCCCATGCTCATGGATCGGTAGACCCAATATAGAAAAAATGGCTATACTACCAACAGTAATCTGCATGTTTAATGCAATTCCCATCAAAATCCCAATGACTTTCATCACAGAGATGGAAAAATCTACCCTAAAGTTCATTTGGAAGCACAAGAGACCATGAATAGCCAGCAAAAAGAGCAATGCCGGAGGTATCACAATACTTGACTTCAGACTATATTACAAAGCAATAGCAATAAAAACAGCATGGTACTGGCACAAAAACAGACATGAAGATCAGTGGAACAGAATAGAGAACACAGATATGAATCCACACAACTATACCAACTGCATTTTTGACAAAGGGGCCAAAAATATATGATGGAGAAAAGACAGCCTCTTCAACAAATCCTGCTGAGAAAAGTGGTTACCTGTCTGCAAGAAACTGAAACTGGCTCCATGTATATCACCATGTACTAGTATCTACTCAAAACGGGTCAAGGACCTTAATATCAGACCTGAAACTCTGATGTTAGTACAGGAAGGAGTAGGAAACACTCTGGAACTAATAGGTATAGGCAAGGACTTCCTCAATAGAATCTCAGCAGCCCAGCAACTAAGAGAAAGAATGGACAAATGGGACTTCATAAAATTAAAAAGCTTCTGCACAACAAAAGAAATGGTCTCTAAGCTAAAGAGACCACCCACAGAGTGGAAGAAAATATTTGCCAGCTATACATCAAACAAAGGACTGATAACCAGAATATACAGGGAACTTAAGAAACTAAATTCGCCCAAAATCAATGAACCAATTAAGAAATGGGGAACTGAACTAAATGTAACTTTCTCAAAAGAAGAAATTCAAATGGCCAAAAAACACATGAAAAAATGCCCACTATCTCTAGCCATAAAGGAAATGCAAATCAAAAACATACTAAGATTCCACCTCACCCTGGTAGAATAGCTATCATCAAAAACAGCACCAAAAGCATGTGTTGGTGAGGAGGCGGGGAAAAAGTAACTCTTGTACACTGCTGGTGGGAATGCAAGCTTGTACAACCACTCTGGAATAAAATTTGGAGGCTTCTTAAAAATCTAAACATAGATCTTCCATATAATCCATCAATCCCAGTCCTGGGGATATACCCAAAGAAATGTGATACAGGTTACTCCAAAGGCACCTACACACCCATATTTATTACAGCACTATTCACAATAGCCAAGTTATAGAAACAACCAAGGTGCCCTACTACTGATGAATGGATCAAGAAAATGTATTATTTATACACTTCAGAATTTTACTTAGCCACAAAGGAAAATGAAATCTTATCATTTGCAAGTAAATGAATGGAACTGTAGATCATCATTCTGAGTGAGGTTAGCCAGACTCAGAAGACCAAAAATCATATGTTCTCCCTCATATGTGTTCTTTAGATATAAGGTAAATACAGCTTTGTTGTAGGACTTGGGATACATGACAAGGGGAGAACATATACAGGAGGTATGGGGTTAGATAGAAAACCCAAAACATGAAAGCATTTGATGTCCCTACTCCAGAGGAATTAATACAGAAACCTTAAAGCGACAGAGGTCAACATGAGAAGGGGATCAGGAACCAGTGTAAAGATCAGTTAGAGATGAATCAACCTGGATTGTAACACATTTGTACATGAAAGCAATGCTAGGAATCTCTCTGCATAGCTGTCCTTATCTCTACTAGCAAAAAATGCTATGTCTTTCTTATTATTGCTTATTTCTACTCTTCAATGGAACTGGAGAATAGCGAAGAACAGGTTCTGCCTGGAAGCGAGGGGGGAGAGGGGGAGAAGGTGGAAGCAAAGGACAAGGGGAAGAAATGACCCAAACAATGTATGCACATGTGAATAAATGAATAATTTCAAAAAATACCAGACTTCAAACTATACTATAGAGCCATAACAATAAAAACAGCAGGTCACCATCACAAAAACTGATAAGAGACCAGTAGAACAGAATAGAGGACCCAGATATGAATCCACACAGCTTATTTTTGACAAGGTACCACAAACATATGATGGAGAAAAGATAGCCTCTTTAACAAATATTGCTGGGTAAAGTGGTTATCTGCCTTCATAAAACTGAAACTAGATCTGTGCCTTTCACCCTGTACTAGTATCAATCAAAGTGGATTAAGGACTTAATATCAGACCCAAAACATTGCAGTTAGTACAGGAAAGAGCAGAGAATACTCTGGAAGCAATAGGTATAGGCAAGGACTTCCTCAGTAGAACTCCAGCAGCCCATCAACTAAGAGAAGTGATGGAGAAATAGGACTACATGAAATTAAAAAGCTTCTGCACAACAAAAGAATTGGCCTCAAAATTGAGGAGACCACCCACAGAGTAGGAGAAAATATATGCTAGCGCTACATCAAAGGAATGATAACCAGAATATACAGGAAGCTAAAAAAACTAAACTCCTAAAAAATCAATGAACCCATAAGGACATGGGCAACTGAACTAAACAGAACTTTTTCAAAGTTAGGAGTCCAAATGGCCAAAAAACACATGAAAAAATGCTCACCATCCTTGGCCATAAAGGAAATGTAAAGCAAAAACCTCACTATGATCCCACCTCACTTCTGTTAGAATAGTTAGCATCAAGAACACCACCAACAAATGTTGGTGGATGTAGGGAAAAAGGAGGCCTCATACAATGCTGATGGGAATGTAATCTAGTACAACCACTTTGGAAGACAATATGGAGGTTCCTTAGAAAACTAAACATAGATCTGCCATATGATCCAGCCATACCACTCCTAGGGATTTACCCAAAGGAATGAAAGTCAGGTTATTACAAAGGCACCTGCATACCCATGTTTACTGCAGCACTATTCACAATAGCCAAGCTGTGGAAACAGCCAAGATGCCCCACCACTGATGAATGGATTAAGAAAATGTGGTATTTATACACAATGGAATTTTATTCAGTCACAAAGAAGAATGAAATTTCATCATTTGCAGGTAAAAGGACGGAACTGGAAAACATCATCTTAAGTGAAGTTAGCCAGGCTCAGAAGGCCAAAAATCACATGTTCTCCTTCATATGTGGATTATAGACCCAAAACAAATGCAGTACTATTATTGGACATGGATAACACATTAAAGTGAGAACATGCATGGGAGGAATAGGGAAAGGAAAGGAAACCTAAAACTTGAATGTGGCTGATGTGTCATCATAACACAGAGTAAACATAGATAGGCAATTAATAGGCATTAAAGCATACTAGTTCCAAATATCCATGGCCTTGAAAAAAGGCCTATTGTCACGTTTGACCACATTTTCTGTACAATTTAGTAGGAATCTAAAAGTTCAAAGTTAAAGAAGACAGAAATCAATGGGTTATAGTTATTTGTAGAACAAGGGGAGAAGGGCATAATATATATCAGCATGGTTTTAATTCTCTTTTATCCTATGGTTAATGAAAAACTGGTATATATGGGTATGTGGAAATGGTGTGCATGTGACTATGTGTTTCTGCATTCTTAGTCATCTCATATTATTTGAGCTTAAGTCATGAGTGTAACTAGTATAAACATTTACCTTAAATTAATTCATTTTGTAAGAAAATTACATTATTATGTATAAGTCACAGCAATATAAATAATCATTGCACAGAAAAATACAAACAAATATAGTACATAAAATATGATCCATGGTGTCATTTACTTCTAGAATTTCTTTGATTTTTTTTGTTTGGATGACCATCTATTTGTGATAGAGGGGTATTAAAGTCTCCCACTACCACTGTGTTGAAGTCTATATGTGCTTTTAAGTCCTTTAGTGTATGTTTGATGAAACTTGGTGCACTGACATTGGGTGCATGTACGTTGATAATTGTTTACTTTTGATTTATTGCCCCTTTTATTAGTATGAAGTATCTTTCTTTATCTCGTTTGACCAATGTAAGTTTGAAGTCTACTTTGTTTGATGTAAGTATTGCTACTCCTGCCTGTTTTCAGTGGCCATTGGCTTAGTAAATTTTCTTCCAGCCTTTCACCTTAAGCCACTTTTTATTTTTGTCAATAAGATGGGTCTCTTGTAAACAACAGATTGTTGGATCTTCCTATTTAATCCAGTTTGCCAAATGGTATCTTTCAATGGGGGAGTTGAATCCATTGACATTCAGTGTTAATATTGATAAGTATGTGGTGATTCCTGCCATTTAGTTGTTTTTGTTGTTTAAGGATTTGAGTGTGTGCAACTGAATCAATGCTGCTCTCTGATTACTTGTCTTTTTTCCCCCTTTCTTCTTGTTGTTTTGTTTGCTTTTTTCTTCTGTGTGTAGAATTCCTTATAGAATCTTCTATAGTGGTGGCTTGGTGGTCATATATTGTTTTAGTTTCTGTTTATCATGGAAGATTTTTATTTCTCTGTAAATTTTTAATGATAGTTTTTCTTGGTAGAGTATCTTAGGGCTAAAATTATTTTCATTCAGTGCCCGAAATACCTCATTCCATGCCCTTCTTGCTTTTAAGGTTTCTGTTGAGAAATCTGCTATTGTTTTGTTGGGTTTATCTCTATATGTTAGTTGTTTTTTCTCTCTTACAACCTTCAATATTTTTTCTCTGTTTTGTGTGCTTGTTGTTTCAATGATAATATGCCATGGGGAGGTTCTATTTTGGTCAAGTCTGTTTGGTGTCCTGGAGGCTTCCTGTACCTGAATGGGCAAAACTTTCTTGAGATTTGAGAAATTTTCTGTTATTATCTTATAGAATATATTACATATCCCTTTGGCTTGCACCTCTTCTTCAATGCCCATGATTCTCAGGGTTAGTGTTTTGATGGAATTGCTGAGTTCTTGCATATTCCTTTCATGCTCTTGCATTGTTTGACTAAGATTTCTTCTCTTTTTTTCTTTAATTTTTATTTTATCTTTGAGCTCTGTGATTCTGTATTCCACTTGTTCTAGTCTGGTGGATTTGTCTTCCACTGCATTTTTTGTTTGACTAAAAGGATCTTTTATTTCCAGGATTTCTGCTTGATTCTTTTTTCTGAGATTTTTCATATCTTTGTTCAACTCCTCTTTTATATTTTGTGTTGTCATCTTTAATTCACATATCTCTCTTTTTATAATGTCCTTTGTTTCACTTTGGTGTTTGTCAAAATCCTTTCTGAGTTCATTTATTTGTTTCTGTGTCTTCTCATGTTCCTCATTTTTAGTGTCTTGAGATTTCTTGAGCACATCTTGTACATTCTGATTAACCATGTCTAGTATTTTCTCCATGAATTTCTCAGAAATTCCTTCCAAGATTTCTTCTTTGAGGGTTTTCTTGTGGGCAAGACTGGGCTCCTTAGTGACATTTGTCATTGTTTTGTTGGGGTCAGGAACTGGGTATCCCTTTTCTTCATTTCCCACCAAATCCTATATTGAATTATCTTTTTGAGAAGAGTGGTTGCCATCCCTTCTTCTCCACCTCGTTCTACTTGGTGCTGTGCAACCATGTTTTGATAGACTAGGTGGTGGTTTTGATTGCCTGTTTTCTTTCCCTGATTTAATTTTTATGTTGTGACTGACTTGGGTGTTAGCTAGGTTGATTTGCTCATTCTGTCCCTTTCCTGGAGGTGTAATTTAGCAATAATGAATTCACAGATTCAATGCCAGACCAGTTGTTTACATATTATTTAGAAAACCCCTTGGTGATGGTATCTATAAACAGTAGGAGTTGGGGGATAATGGTTTTTAGGCTAGATATAAAAATTTGGGAAACTGGTACAGGTGGCACTAAAATGGGGATGAGAAAAGGGATGAGTGAGTAGTCGGGGGAAGAGGTATGGGGGCTGCTGTGTTTTGTGGCCTTTGTGTGTTTTGGTGTGTATTTCTGTTGTTGTAGTGGAGATTGCTTGGATCAGGGATTGCAAGGGGCTGGGGTTATGTACAATTGGTACAGCCAATTAGTCAGAATGTTGTCAGTGTGTAGGAGGGAAGGGTAGTATGGTGACAGATTTGGGGAGGATAGAAGGGGGAGGTGAAGATTGGTGGGAAGAGTGAATCAGAAGGGGCAGAAAGAGTAGTTGGGAGAGAGAACAATGGATTGTAGCATGGGAAAAAGTGAAGAGAGTAAGATTAGGGATAAGAGAATAGTGATGGTAAAGTTAATAATACAGTTATTAACTGTAAGTTAATAACTTTATTAAGTTATTAATAAATAATAAAAAAAGAAACAGAATAAGAAATGCCAGGTTCAGCAACAACAAAAAGTACAGTCTTTTGACTAAATTTCTGGAGTTATTACTTAGGCACCCAGTCCTGGTATTGGTGTACAAGTGGAAGCTCTGATGTGGTCTCATCAGGTGACTAGCTTTTGAGTTTTATTTGGTCCTTCTGTCCAAAGAGTTACTTGCAATTGTGAAGTGAGGTTAATTCTGCCAGTTTGTGCAGGGTGGACAGAGCTATTGTTGTTTTCACTAGGCAGCTGCCTCTCTGTTTTGCCAGCCCCTCCCCCAGCAAAGTGAGACAATTCAGTTTTGAATGCTGCCCTCTGTTCCATGAGATCAGCTCTGGGATCCACCATCTGCCCCACTTCAGGAGGTTGGCCTGTTGTCTCACCCCTGCACTCAGCCTTTGTGCCTTTCTTGACCTCTGCTGGGTGCTAATGGCTCCTGTTGGAGGTTGGCTTGTCATCCCACTCCCACTCTCAGCCTTTGTGCCACTCCCAACCTCTGCTGGGTGCTAGCAGCTCCTCTGGGAGGTTGGCTTGTCACCCCACTCCCATTCATTCACTGAGATTTCACCTCTGATAGGTTGGCTCCTTGCCCCACCCCCATCCTCTGGGGCAGGTTCAGTATTCCACCCCCATCTCCACTGTTCATGGTAGATTACAGTTCACTATTTATGTTTTCCAGTTTTGTTGCGGGGTTCAGTCTGCCCGGGGACCCACTGGATTATGTTTCTGGGAAGTGGGTAGGGGAGTGGTGGTGTGTAATGCACACCAGTTTGCTCTGCAGATTCACTCAAGCAGTTTTGGAGCTGGTGAGGAGAAATGGTGTTGCTTTTCTCAGTGTAGCGCAACCTAGGGAGGTTTTCCATGGGCTGGGTTTCCAGGATATAGCATAGTTTGATTCTGATTGATGCTTGTTGGGAGAAAGAGAAATGGCTGGGAGGCTTTTTTCCCTGGACTGGACACGCCTTGCTGCCTGTACTGCACAGGATTTTCACAGCTGTTAGGTGCAATTAAAGGCTGATTTAAGGGTCAGTCTTTGAATTTCATTTGCACCTAATGTGATAGCAGTTATTATTTTGGCTAGAAGCAATCAGAATTACCCAAGTGTAGCTCTGATGTTTCAAGGTGGTTTCTGGAGTCACAGAGCTTAGGATTTCTGATTCCCTACCCTAGCCACCATCTTGGATCTTGCCATAATTTTTCTTCAATTCATTAGACATCTAAGTTTTCAGTGCAATTAGTTAGGCAAAAAATGAAGGAGGAACAGGTGCCTATAGGAGATATGAAATGTGAGCACTGACTTATCTGGGGTAAATATGGTCACTGATCATACACTGTTGAGAGGGTGAAGCTTCTGGAAGACAAAAATAATTGGAGCAGCCCACATCCTTCCAAAGGACTGATCATTTTCTCTGTGAACCCACTAAGTTCTCACTGAACAGGTTGAGAAAAAGTAACAAAGTGGTCTTTGCCATGCAGAAGTGTAAGAGAGAAGAATTCATAAAGAGGAATTAGAGGAGAAACTTTCTATACACATGAAATTCTTAATCTCAATAGTGAAAAAAAAAAATTGCTATTGACCCTAGTGTTGACCAATTGCAACTGAAGGAAGTGGCCAGAAAAAAAGTATCATTATCCTAAGGGAGATGCAAGAATGTGTTCTGGATTTAGAACTACTGCCAAAGTACCACAATACCATGACCCAAGCACAGTGTCATTTAAAAGAACACATGAAGCAGAGGGAAGAACATCACTGAGGGAAAGAAAAAACAAAAAAACAAAACCAAAAGCCTTTTAAAACCAGCCTCCTCTTTAAGTAAAAGATACAGCTTCAGGGATCTGAAGAGTGTTATGTACTGACAGTAACCATAGTAACAAAAAACTGAACATCAGCCAAACTCCTTGCTATGTTAAATAAAACCCTAGCACTAAAGGCCAAACAGAAAAAAAACCATGCCGATTTCCAGGCATAAAGACTGTCTTTCCCAGTCTTTATTATCTTGTGCAAGAATATGACCTCCAAGACAAAACTATATTGAAGTTTGTGAAAAAGCAAGGAAAAAAAAAAAAAACCAGTATTACCAAGAGACAAACCAATCATCAGAACCAGATTTCTATATGATACAGAAATTAGGATTGTGTGACAATTATTAAGACAACTCTGTTTAGCAAAAGAAAGGTTTATTGGGAAAGTTATACAGCAGGTAATAAGTGTCTTTTCAGCCTCGAGACAGAAACTATAACATACAGTCAGATTAAAGGGCTAGAAATGATTACTACACAAGTACAGATGAGCAGTGTCTTCAGCAGGCTTATCAGTATACTGGTCACAGAAGAGGCAAGAATTAGTGAACTTTAAAATCTATTAGAAGAAATGATCAAATTGAAACAAAATGAGGGGGAGGAGGAAGACAGAGAACAAAAATCAAGACATGTAGAAGAAAATATCAAATAATATGTCAAATGAGTAATTAGAATCATAGAAAGAAAAAAGAAATAGCTGAGGAAATAAGAGTGAGAACTATCTGTAACTAATGATAGGCCTCAGACAACAGATTTGGGGAACTCAGAAAACACCAAAAAGAATATAAAGAGCACCATAGTGTATTCAAACTTTTGGAAACAAAAGTTAAATAGAAAAGTGAAGTCGGGGGGAAGAAAGTCACAAAGCATACAGAGTAACAAATACCAGACTAATAGAAGAATTAATTAGAAATTCTTATAAAGCATAGATGGAAATGAAATGATACATTTAAAATGATTAATTGCAGAAATGAAGACAAACAACACATCAACCCAGAATTTTATGTCTAGAGAAAGCATATTTTAACATGAAAGTGACATACTTTCGCAGATAAACAATCGGTGTAAGGAAATTCACTGCCATCAGATCTGTTCTATATGGAAAATTATAGAATGTCTCAAACACTAGAACTGGATATCTAAAAGAAACTTAGATCCACACAGGAAAAAAGGACACCAAAATGGTAATAAATGAAGGTAAAATAAAATAATGTTTTTCCTATTTAATTGCTCTAAAAGGTAACACTTTAAAGCACAAACAGTTTAAGGTATATAAAAAATAAAGGGTATAAAAACACCACAAAATTTGCAAGACATGAAATGGAAAATATATGATACTTAGACCACATTAGTAGAATAAAAACACTGGTAAATATACTGACTGTATCAAACTCCAGAAAAATCTCTATAAATTATTTTGAAGCTTATTATTCTAAATATTTCAAATATAATAGTAATGAAAGTGCAATCATTACAATCCAGCAAAATCTCTGCAAGGTATGGATGTTGAAAGAATGAAGCCCTTATAAAAGAAATCAAGAAGATTTAAATAAATAGAGGGCTATTCAAGGAATTAAATTTTGACAGAATTCAATTCCATGTGATTGTAGGGCTGATGTATTTGTTTTTAGTCAGTAGCTTCTCTGGTCTTTTTAAGGTCACTTGAATTCATCACATTACTTCTTCCATCTTTTAGAAACCATGGTATGTCAAGAGCCTTCTCAGGATTCACATCTGTCCAACTTCACCTCTGCTACATCTCTTCTGCCAACAGTCAGAGGAAGTTACTGTTAGGGGCTAGTGTTATTAAATTGGGCCTAACTTGGGCAATCCAGGATATTTTCCCTATCTCAAATCATTAACTTACTCATATCTACCAAGTCTCTTTTCCATGGAAAGGAGTGGTGCTGAGTATTAGGATGTTGGCATATTTTGTATGGGGCATTATTCATTTTACCACTAAAGGAATCATTAGAAAGAGAAAAATAAGCATGCTAGAAATAACACACCCTACTATCTATCTATCTATCTATCTATCTATCTATCTATCTATCTATCATCTATCTATCTGGGTGTTCAAAGGACTTTGATAAATTGTATTGCAACAAAGAAAGAATTAACATATTTGAAAACAGGTAGGTCAATATAAATTATCTAAAGCAGGAAGATGGAGGATTACAGAAACCACAAACTGGAAATACATAGCTACAGGGAAAAGTGAGCGAGTTTACTAAGGGAAGACAAGTTGACCAAGAGAGTGTAGTAAAAAACTATAAAGATAATGACTAGAGAAAATAAAAGATAGTGAACTTTAGAACCATAAAACAAAGGGAAAACTTTGCTCAGAGGAGCCCAGAGCCACCCTAAAAGCAGGACTAACTCTGCTCCATTCCTATACCATTTCCTGCCTACATTTTCTGCTTTGCTTTGTTTTGTTGTTTTTTGTTTTTTGGAAAGAGCCAGACATGCAATCACAGACTGGAAAGCCTTGTGCCAGACCACTGGATGGAAGACAACTTACAACTATGTCCCCTAGCTCAACCAACAACAGGCCCCTACACTTTGCTCAGTTCCAGTGGTCAAGTAGAAGATGCTCAGTCTCTGAGTTCCCTGTTCAGAGCATAGGACAAGCATGCAAGCAAGTTAATCCACTTCCCACCCCAGAGCTGTCCATGTATACACAAGTGACAAGAGCTGTTCTCCACTAACACCACATAAAAAGCATCAAACTGGCGGCCTAGGCAGAAAAGGAAAAAGTTCCTTGTGGATAAGCTGGAGCTGCCACTGGATCTCCTGTGCAGGACTAGGCCTTGCCTTTCTTCAGGTCCCACATTTCTCCTATGTTCCATGTGTTCTTCTAGATGATACTTTTGTTCTGGGCACAGTTCCCAGCTTGAGACCAGGTGTCTCAGTCCATGTCTTTTTGTTACCTCATAGCCCCAAGCCTTAGCTCTGTCCCTGGGAATCTAACAGCCCCATAGCCTGTTTGACATCAGCTGCCCTGTGGCCCACATTCTCATCAACATGCCCCTTCTGCCCATGTCTGGCCTGGACAACACAGAAGTCCCTAGCTCTCTGACCTGCTTCCCCTATGCCTCCTTGTGAGTCATCTTATCTCTCAGAGCCACAGTTAGATCTGATTAAGCTAATACATTAATCAGATCATCTCACTGCCCTGCAGGGTTGAAAGACTTTCAAAGGCTTCCATGATGTCCTAGAAGGAAGCAACAGGTCCTATTAGTTGTGCCCTCCTCTTGCACCACCTTGCCAACCTCCAGCCTCCCTGCCTCACACGGTGCCTTGAATGCACAGGGCACAGGGCTCACTGCTACCGTAGGGCCTCACCTTGCCATTCTCTCTGTCTGACTCCTGATTTTCATCCACACCTTACCTCAGGTGGCTGCTGAGAGAACTTTCTACCTAGCTGACTGAAACAGCCACCCCTCCCCAGTAGCTCCCTGTTCTGAACCCATTCAATTCTTTAATACCTGTATCACCTGATAAGATAGTATATATAAAGCCAGCTCTGTTCTCATTCTGTATGCTGCTGTGTAACTTGTGCCTGGTAATGTGCCTAACCCCTACTAAGTTGCCAGTAGATAAGTGATTTTTAATTAGCAAAAAATACACAAAAAACCCTTTCAGCAATTTAGAAAGAATGAAGAGCATGTGTGTAAAATCTAGTGCTACCATCATACTGAGTGAAATATTGAATGCTTTCTCCTTGAGATTTGGAAGAATAAATGGACATCTGCTCTTTCCTCCTCTGTTCACCATTATACCAGACATCTCAGTCACTGAAATAAAAAGAGAAAGAAAATAGATAAAAAATAGATTGTCCTAGTGAACAATCTTACAAAACATTGTCCTCTTACAAAACATTCAAAAGAACTGCTGGAAGTGCATTTAGCAAGACCATAGGATACAATATTAATATCTAAAAATAAAATGTATTTCAAAGTCTAATTGCAAACAATTGAATAAATGAAATTACTTAAACAAATAGCAGTAAAGACTTCAAAAAATAAAAACTTATTCAAGACCTGGGGAAAAAAAATCAATATTCTTCATAATTTCTTAGTGTTATTTATATCAATACCACTCTAAGTCATGTAGAACAGGAACCAGCCAGATCTTGTAATGACCATATTTAAAGTTGTAGACTTGAAGGTCATAGGGTCTCTATTAAGAATATTCAAGCTCTGCCACTGTGGCACAGAAGCAGCTATTGACGGTAGGCAAGCAAAGAGACAGGGTTGTATTCCAGTAAAACTTTATTTACAAGAACAGGCAACTGGCCCCCAGGAAATAGTTTTTGAAACCCTGATGTAGTACTATACCAAATAATTATTTTGAAATACTATAGCCAAATTCACATCTGTTCAGCCAACTTTTACTGAGTATGCATTACCCACTTGATATAGTAAATAGCATAAATCTTGCCTCCGAAGTGAGTTTAATAGATATCCACCTCTATTTACTCACACTGTCTCATTATAAAGAGTGTCATACTTGGTCTTCTGTCTAATTCCTTCCTAAACCATTCAGAGTATATTTAAAAGTATTCTCTTTTAATAGCTCAAAGATATTTTGTGCCACAGACAGTATGTCAACATAGTCCAATTCATAGTTATAAGGAAAACTATCATGCCATAACTCATAGATTCTCTGACCTATCTTGGTCTTTTTGCAGAAGAACATAAAACATGCAAGTTAGTAGAATTATACAGTACGAGAGCCTCATTGTTATTTCAAGAAAGGTCCTTAACTCTAGCATAAATAGTATTGCTGTAAACATTGAAATACAGCCATAGTGCTATTGTATGTACTCTCTCTACATATATATATAATACACATGTAATAATTAGCTCTTGTCCCATCTGTTTATGTTTCTGGTGTGTAATACGTGCTTCTCTGGCCTTGTTCATGGCATCTACAAGTATGTCTTTGATTAAAATAAAGCTGTAGAACAATGCTGGGTGCTGATTTGTTCTTCATGAAGAAAGAGACCCAAGGCCTGAGTGACCTTTACTTATTCAGAGATTATTATTAGCTAATACTATTATTAGCTAAAGTTGGTCTCTTTGGATTGAAAATCAGTTTCCTATTTCTCTTATTCTATTCTGGAGGGGAAAATAAACTAAAAATTTTAAGAGATTTGCCTGATCACTACAAAGTGCTTGTGCAGCTTATGGGTGCATCAGAAATCAAAATTTAAAGACCATAGGCTCTGTGCCTTATCTCAAACCAGTTATAATGATTGTGTTATTGGGTTTGCTTTACACAGTTATGGTATTCTCTTGGTAAACCACTTCTTTTTGAGGAAATTCTGTGTGGCTCTAAGTGCAGTTATACATTAAATATGGGCAGGAAGTCAATACATTGATCAGATAAATATTATTTCATGTGAAGGGTCCTTTTCCCCAGGTTTTTTCATTTTATCTTCCCTACCCCCATTATCCCTGCCCCATGAGGTATCTGTATTCATCTTAGGACAATTCAGGGGGCTGGTTGCTAGATACCATCAATTGCTGTGTTGTGGTAGAAGAATTTTCAGGACTGATAGCTCACAGAATTGGTACAGGGATTAGTATCTTCCTGGGCACACCTCTTCTCTGCCTTCCCAGAATTCCTTAATCCAGGATAAGTCTCTCCTTAGACACAAGGAGACATGGATTGAGCAGTATGGGTAATCATTCTTCTAACCCACCATGACATAGGTTCAACCACATGCTATTTTACTCAAAAATGAGAATAAGCCCAATGGCATAGGACTAGCATTAGAAGAGATAATGAATAAAAGGCAAAAGGTACAATTCATCATATAACATGTGTGCTTGAAAAAAGGTAAATACTTTCAAATCCATTTTAGAGAATCCTTAATCTGAAAGAGGCACTTAGGAGAACTCATTCCATTGGTTCCACTGGTAGATGGCTGCAATAGACTAACTGGAAGTTACCTGCCACAAACACAAGTATTCAGGCTCCCCCTACAGCTAGTGAATCATACTCTTTCAAGTTTTCATGTGTGGAACTCTTCCCAGTTGAGTCTGACAAGCAATAAGACTTGTGAATCAGTGCATTATTCACCCCAACTTCTAGTGCTCAAATCCTTCTTTCAGTACCCACCATGTGTTCTACTACCTTTTCTGTGATGGTGAACTGACACGGATGGTTCTTGGAGAACATCTTTATACATGTGACAGATTTGAAAAGTGCTTCCTTCTACCCACAAGAAAGCTAGTCATGGTGTTTTCTATTCATTAAAGCTAATTCTAACCCTGGGGGTAATGAAGAATAATTTTAATACTTTATTCAATTTGAAACCCTACAGTTGTATGAAAAAACTTATCTTCCATCTTTTCTTTCATATGGCTAATGTATCTGACAGAGCCTTGGTCCTATAATCCTAGGTTCTTGTTCAGCAATTTTTTTCCAAATGCTTTCTGATAGAGTTTTGGTTGTATACTTACATCTCTCTGACTGTTATCCCACTTGGAAGTTTTTTTATCTTTATGAATGCAAATTCTTTAAATGTTTCTCCTTCTTCCCTTAAGACAATGGCTTAAAGCAAAACAAAAAAACAGAACAGAAAACAAAAGATCTTCTGCAGTAACTACCTCTTTGATCAACTAACAACACCCATTCCATTCCTTGGGGGCCAGAAGTCTCTTTGGCTGCCTGGAGCTCAGTGGAATTCTGTGCTTGCACACTCAGCAGCCAGTCCGGCATTTTCTTTTTTTTGTTTGTGTTTTCATTTATTCACATGTACGTACATTGTTTGGGTCATTTCTCCACCCTGCCCTCCTCGCCCACCCTCTCTTTCCCTGCCCCCCTCAGTTCCAGGCAGGTCCTGTTCTGCCCTTATCACTAATTTTGTTGAAGAAGACACAAGCATAATAAGGAAGACAAAGCGTTTTTGCTAGTTGAGTTAAGGATAGCTATAGAGAGAGATTCCTAACATTGCTTTCGTGTACCCATGTGTTACAACCCATGTTGATTCATCACTAACTGATCTTTACACTGATTCCTGATCCCCTTCTCATGATAACCTCTGTCGCTTTAAGGTTTCTGTATTAGTTCCTCTGTAGTGGGGACATCAAACGCTTTCATGTTTTGGGTTTTGTACCTATTCCTATATCTCCTGTATGTGCTCTCCCCTTGTCATGTGATCCAAGTCCAACCACATTGCTGCATTTGCCTTAGATCTAAAGTCCACATATGAAGGAGAACATATGATTTTTGGTCTTCTGAGCCTGGCTGACCTTGCTCAGAATGATGTTCTCCAGTTCCATCCATTTACTTGAGAATAATAAGACTTTATTCATCCTTGTGGCTGAGTAAAACTCCATTGTGTAATAAGAACCACATTTTCTTAATCCATTCATCTGTAGTGGGGCATCTTGGTTGTTTCCATAACTTGGCTATTGTGAATAGCACTGCAATAAACATGGGTGTGCAGTTGCCTCTGGAATAACCTGTGTCCCATTCCTTTGGGTATATCCCCAGGAGTGGGATTGCTGGATCATATGGCAGATCTATATTTAGATTTTTAAGAAGCTTCCATATTGTTTTCCAGAGTGGTTGCACTAGCTTGCATTCCCAACAGCAGCAAACTAGGGTTCATTTTCTCCACATTCTTGCCAGCACATGTTGTTGTTGGTGTTTTTGATGATGGCTATTCTAATAGGGGTGAGGTGGAATCTTAGCACGACTTTGGCTTTATGGCTAGAAATGGTGAGCATTTTTTCATGTGGTTTTTGGCCATTTGAATTTCTTCTTTTGAGAATGTTCTGTTTAGTTGCTCTTTTCTTAATTGGTTCATTCATTTTAGGAGCGTTTAGCTTCTTAAGTTCCCTGTATATTCTGATTATCAGTCCCTTGTCTGACGTATAGCTGGCAAATATTTTCTCCCATTCTCTGGGTGGTCTTTTCAGTTTAGAGACCATTTCTTTTGTTGTGCAGAAGCTTTTTAATTTTATGAAGTCCCATTTGTCCATCTTTTCTCTCAGTTGCTGGACTGCTGGGGTTCTACTGAGGAAGTCTTTGCCTTTACCTATTCGTTCCAGAGGGTTTCCTGCTCCTTCCTGTAGTAACTTCAGAGTTTCATGTCTGATATTTACGTTCTTGATCTATTTTGAGTTGATACTAGTACAGGGTGATAGACATGGATCTAGTTTCAGTTTCTTGCAGATAAGAAACTACTTTTCCCAGCAACATTTGTTGAAGAGGCTCTCTTTTCTCCATTGTATATTTTTGGCACCTTTGTCAAAAATGCAGTGGATATAGTTGTGTGGATTCATATCTGGGTCCTGTATTCTGTTCCACTGGTGTTCATGTCTATGTTTGTGCCAGTACCATGCTGTTTTTTATTGCAATTGCTTTGTAGTATAGTTTGAAGTCAGGTATTTGGATACTTCCAGCATTACTCTTTTTGCTGAGTATTTCCTTGGCTATTCATAGTTTCTTGTGTTTCCAAATGAACTTTAGGGTAGATTTTTCTATTTCTGTGATGAAAGCCCTTGGGATTTTGATGGGAATTGTATTAAACATGTAGACTGCTTTCGGTAGTATACCTATTTTTACTATGTTGATTCTACCCAACCATGAGCACAGGAGATCTTTCCATCTTCTGTAGTCTTCCTCAAACTCTTTCTTCAGGAGTTTGTAATTCTCCTTGTAGAGGTCATTCACATCCGTTGTTAAATTTACTCCTAGGTATTGGATTTTTTGAGGCTATTGTGAATGGAATTGTTTCCATATATTCCTTCTCAGTTTGTTCATTGTTGGTGTATAGAAAAGCTAATGATTTTTGAAAGTTGATTTTGTATCCTGCCACCTTGCTATTCCTGTTTATGGTGACTGAGTGTTTTTAGGTAGAGTTTTTTGGGTCTTTTAGGTATAGAATCATATCATCTGCAAATAGGGGTATTTTGACAGTTTCTTTACCTATTTGTACTCCTTTCATTTCTTCTTCTTGCCTAATTTCTCTGGCTAGAAATTCTAGTACTACATTGAAAAGGAGAGGGGATACTGGGCACCCTTGTTTTGTTCCTGATTTTAGGAGAAATGGTTTTAGTTTTTCACCATTAATTATGATGTTGGCTGTAGGTTTCTCATATATAGCATTTACAAGGTTGAGGTACATTCATTCTATTCCTAGTTTTCTCAGAACTTTTATCATGAAGTGGTGTTGGATCTTGTTGAAGGCTTTTTCTGCATCTATTAAGATTATCAAGTGGTTTTTGTCTTTGCTTCTATTGATGTGCTGTATTACATTTATAGATTTGTGTATGTTGAACCACCCCTGCATCCCTGGGATGAAGCCAATGGTGTATGATCTTTCTGATGTGTTGTTGGATTTGGTTTGCCATTATTTTATTGAGGATTTTTGCATTGGTATTCATTAAGAAAATTGGCCTGTAGTTCTCCTTTTTGGAGGTGTTTTGTCTGGTTTTGGGATGAGAGTTATATTGGCTTCATAAAATGAGTTAGGCAGTGTTGCTTTCCTTTCTATTTCATGGAACAGTTTATGGAGGGTTGGTATTAGTTCTTCTTTAAATGTCTGATAGAATTCAGTAGAAAATCCATCTGGTCCTGGACTTTTCTATTTTGGGAGGCTCTTGATAGCTGCTTAAATTTCTTTTTGTGTTATAGATCTATTCAGGTGATTAATATCCTCTTGGTTCAGTTTTGGGTGGTTGTAAGTTTCTAGAAATCTGTCCATTTCTTCAAGATTTTCAAATTTATTTGAGTAATAGGCTCTCAAAGAAGTCTCTGATGAGTTCCTGGATTTCTGTGGTGTTTGTTGTTATCTCCCCTTTTGCATTTCTGAGTTTACTGATAAAGGGTTTTTTCTCTCCTCATTATAGTCAGGCTTGCCAAGGGTCTGTCAATCTTATTTATTTTTTCAAAGAACCAGCCTTTTGTTTTATTGATTCTTTGTATTTTTTTTTGTTTCCATTTCATTGATTTCAGCCTTTATTTTAATTATTTCTTTCCTTCTGCTTGTTTTGGGATTTGCTTGTTCTTGTTGTTCTAGGAGTTTGAGCTGCAGTATTAGATCATTGATTTGGGATCTTTTTGTCCTTTTAATATATGCACTCATAGCTATTAATTTTCCTCGTAGGACTGCCTTTTCTGTGTCCCATAAGTTGTTGTAGTGCATGTTTTCATTTTTATTAACTTCCAGGAACCCTTGAATTTCCTCTTTTATTTCATCAATGACCCATTGATCATTGAGCAATGTATTGTTCAGCTTCCGATTGTTTGCATGTTTTTTACTGCTGTTTTTGTTGTAGATTTCTAGTTTTAAAGCATTATGTTCAGATAGAATGCATGGGATTATTTCTATTTTCTTATATTTGCTGAGGCTAAGATATGATCAGTTTTGGAGAAGGTTCCATGTGATTCTGAGAAGAATGTATATTGTGCAGAAGTTGGATGAAATATTCTGCAGACATCTGCTACGTCCATTTGATCTATGATGTGATTTAGTTCTAGGATTTCTTTATTGATTTTTTGTTTGGATGACCTATCTATTGGTGATATTGGGGCAATAAGGTCTCCCACTACCACTGTGTTGAAGTTTATATATAATTTTAGGTCCTTCAGAGTATGATTGATGAAATTGGGTGCATTTACATTGGGTGCATATAGGTTGATAACTGTTATTTCCTTTTGATGTATTTCCCCTTTTATTAGTATAGAGTGTCCATTATCTTCATTTGCTCAATGTAGGTTTGAAGTCTACTTTGTCTGAGATAAGTATTGCTACCTCTTCCTGTTTTTGGGGACCATTTGTGTCGTAAATCTTCTTCCAGCCTTTCGCTCTCAGCCAGTGCTTATTTCTGTCAGTGAGGTGGTCTCCTGTAGGTAGCAGATTGTTGGATCTTCCTTTTTAATCCAGTTTGCCAATTGGTATCTTTTGATGGGGGAATTTAGTCCATTAACAGTCAGTGTTAGTGTTGATAAGTATGTGGTGATGCCTGTCAAGTAGTTGTCTTTGTTGATTAAAGGTTTGATTGTGTGTAGCTGAATCAATGTCACTCTTTACTTTCTTGCCTTTTCTTCTCCTGTGGTTTGGTATTGCCTGCCTTTTCATGGTTTTGTTTGCTTTCATTATCTGTGTGCAGAATTCCTTGGAGAATCTTTTGTAGTGGTGGCTTGGTGGTCATATATTGTTTTAGTTTCTGCTTATTATGGAAGACTTTTATTGTTCCATCTATTTTGAATGATAGTTTTGCTGGGTAGAGTATCCTAGGATTGAAGTTATTTTCATTCAGTGCTTGGAAGACCTCACTCCATGCTCTTTTTGTTTTTAATGTTTCTGTTGATAAGTCTGCTGTGATTTTGATGGGTTTACCTTGGTATGTTATTTGTTTTTTCTCTCTTACAGCCTTCAGTATTCTTTCTCTAGTCTCTGTACTTGTTGTTTTAATGATAATATGTTGTGGGGAGTTCTATTTTGATCAGGTCTGTTCGGTGTTCTGGAGGCTTCCTGTACCTGAATGGGCATAGTTTTCTCTACATTTGGGAAGTTTTCTGTTACTATTTTGTTGAATATGTTATGCATTCCTTTTGCTTGCACCTCTTCTTCAATGCCCCTGATTCTCAGGTTTGGTCTTTTGATGGAGTTAGTGAGTTCTTGCATTTTCTTTTCACAGGTCTGAGTTGTTTATCTAATAGCTCTTCAGTTTTTACTTTAATTGCCATTTCATCTTCAAATTCTGAGATTCTGTCTTCTGTTTGTTCTATTCAGCTGGAATGGCCTTCAATTTTGTTTTGTATTTCTGTTTCATTCTTTTTTCTGAGATTTTCCATATCATGGATTACTTCCTCTTTAGTATTATCAATTTTTGCCCTTTATTCATTTATCTCTCTATTTATGGTGATCTCTGTTTGGTATTTATTTAGGATTCCTCTGATTTCATTTATTTGTTTCTTTGTTTTCTCATATTCTTAAATTTTGTTTTCTTGGAATTTCTTGAGAGCCTCCTATATGCTTTAGTTGACCATGTCTAGTAACATCTCTATGAAATTCTCATTAATTACTTGTAGGATTTCTTCTTTCAGAGTGTTCTTGTGGGCTTTGTTAGGTTCCTTGGTATAGTTTATCTTTGTTTCATTGGAGACTGGATCTGAGTATCCATTTTTTTCATTTCACTCTAAATCCTGTACTACTTTATTTTTTGGGGGAGAATGGTTTCCATCCCTTTTTCTTCTTCCCATATTTCCACTATGTACCATTCTATCCCTGGACTATGTGTAATTTAGTATTAGCTGGGTTACAACATTAATACTAACAAAACCAAGAGAGAAGGATAAACAAGAGAAAGAGACAGAAAGATAAAAGGAAGAGAGAAGGAAGGACAAAAAAAATGGGAGAGATGGTGGGTGATCAAACAGCAAACCAGGCAGCAAGACCCTTAAAGAAGGGGAAAAAAAGAAAAAGAAAAAAAAAATCACCAGCTCTGGAACAGTAGAATTGTAGACTTTGTTGCTCTGATGTTACTCCTTTAGCATCCAAATCTGTCTGTGTGTGTCTGTTAGGCAAGTTTGGAGCCCTCCTGTGGTAGATGGCAGGTGGGTGGGGTCCCACAGGCTTATGGTGGAGGCCTTTCATTGAGGAGAACTAGCGGGCCTTTGGAGCATAGGCCCAGCATGGCTGAAGGGCCTGGGCCTGGCAGAGTGGAGATCATGAGTGTCTGTGGATTGCCAGCTTGGCAGGCTTTATGGTCATGGTCCCAATGGAGATCATGCAGGCCTGAGGGGCATGGCCTGGCAGAGATTGTGAATGCCTGTAGATCACTGGCTTGGCAGGCCTTAAGGGCTCAGTCCGGTGGAGATTGTGTGGGTCTGAGGGGTGGGAGTTTGGGGGATCATGGCCCTGGTGGGGCTGAGGAATGGGCCCAAGGATTGGAGATCTCACAGCCTGCAGAGCCACTGCTCTGCAAGCCTATGGGGTGGAGCTTGGCATGCTGAGCCTGCTAGTCTTTTAGTATGTTATGGCATGGAGAAGCCTTCCAGGAGGCAGGGGTTCAGAGTGCTGATGTTTCTGCTCTCCCTGGTACTTTACCACAGCCAAGAGTGTCTCCAGCTTCTCAGCAAAGTCTCTGGTTCATGGAGCTCAGGAGGTCTGCAGCTGTGTCCCAGTTGTCATCTTGGATCCCTCTGAAGTTCTTTTTAAATGTTGTGTCTATTTATGCCTTCCTCTAATGAGTTTTGTCTATAAGCTTTTACAAAAAGATTCTAAGGTCTTTTTCAAATCTATGTGATTTCTATATCCTCAATCATACTCAACATAAAGTGAGTGATCAATATAAAGTTGTGAGTTACTCAACATAAAGACTGATTTTTTTCATATTAAAATACAAAAATTTAGATTTGCATTAGGTTAAAAGCATTAAGAAATCATATTGCAACTTGTTATTCTTAGATACATTTTAGGAATATGGTATCAGTGAAATTACAGGCTAAGTAGTTCCCTCTTATTTCTTAGCTTAAAATCTACTTAGTTTAATGGACTACATTGTATAAAGCATGAAAGTAGGATACCAGCCAGTGGATGTGTTTTTTCTATTTATAATTGACTTTTTTGAACTAATATTTAAGAATTAATGATTCTACCTACTACTGTTGGAAAAAAATGAAACATGGTGAGATCTTGCAAAGTTTAGATCAGAATTCCCAAGTACTAAGGGTGGACTACAGCTAAATGTTGCTTATCTATGTAGACAGAAACACATCTTTCTAATGATCTATCTGAACATTATATTCATTTAATTTTCCCTTGCCACTCTTACATGCCTCTTTAATTTGAACTGTGGGCTAAACCTATGCAATAGATAGAATTGGCATATATGTGCAAATTCACAGGCAGTCTTTGCCTTTAAATGATTTGACTTAAGATTTTTTTCAACTTTAAGATAGTATAGAAGCATTGAGTAATACACATTCAATAAAAAATAGGTCTAATTTTCGATTTTGATCTTTTCTCAGGCTAGAGAGCATTTGCATTGTAGATTTGTGTGGACTAAGTGAACTGAAGTTCCTAGTTTGTGAAGTAGAGACAGTATTTCGTGGTTTGAAATAGTCTCTAAAACCAACCTGCCTGTTTCAAACCCCATTTTATCACTTGAGAGCTTTGGAACAGTAGGGAAATCATTTGCTTTCTTAAATGTCATTTCTTTATCTACAAAATGGAAACTGTAACATTATTGGGAAGCTCAAATTAGGAAATTAATAGAATGAAAGCTTTTAGCAAAAAGCTTAATAATTAACTGTCATTATTTTGTAATGACTAGGCACTGGAACCCACATCTTTTGGGACATTAGTCTGCTTAAAATGGAACTGTTTCCATTGTGTCATTCTGCTATATATGTTTGTCTCCTGTTGTAACCCCAATCCAGTTTCTGGAGTCTCATGGGTAAAATTCTGACTGAGGCTGCTGATTAGCACTAGATTGGTCATTGAAACATCTCAGCGTTCTGCCAAGCCTGATCTACCTCCAGAGCTTCTCACATGGTAAACATGAGGAATTCTCTGTGTAAGATGACCCCTTATTATTTATAAAAGTTGGATTATGAGTAAGATTGGATGATTTTATGACTATTTAATATCCTTAGTAAGGAATAAATATGAATGAACCAAATTAAAAGATTGGTTAGTAAGTGAGTAACTTGGGATTCCAGCTAATGTCCTTTGAAAACCCTGAGTCTTGTACACCTTGTGGGCCACCCAAGTGCATAGCTCTCCTCTATTGAATTACCACTCTGGAAAATTAACTTCTGAGAGAATCCTGGGCTACTACCATTACCAAGACAAAAGGCAGCCAAATGTCTTCAAGCTTCAACTTCTCAAGAACAGTCTCTTCTCTTTCCTGTCTACATTTGCTTATGCTCAGAATGCTAAAAGTTGTATAACTAAGTCAAGAGCAGAGATGTTCCTGGATTTTTGCTGTTGCTTTTTGTATTATCTTTGTCAGTGTGCATGTGCACTGGAGATTGAAACCAAAGAGCTTAACCATTGAGCTTCATCTCTGGGCCTTGTTCATGATTTTTAATACAACCTTTAATAACACCTCCACAATACTCTGGAAAGAATCAGTTAAACCTTATTCGTAAACTTTTCAGAGTTTCATCTTGCCTCACTTGCCTGAGAATAATTTGTTAATTGTATGAAAATAAAAGCAAAATTTCTCAACTTATTCAAGACCTTCTAAATAGTAACCTTAGAAATGGATCCTAGGAATGTATCTTCTTTCTATCCAGATAATACTGAAGTACGCTAAAGTTAGAGTATTAAGACATCAGCATCAGAAGAAATATGACAGATTAAGAAGTAGTTGAAGAGACTAGGAGAGAAGTAAGGTCACCCCAGCAATAAGTAACACTACAACCTTAGATATAAGGGGAACATGAAGAAGTGGGTCCAGTTGTTTAGGAATGTGTGGATGCATTGTCTATGAAAGTGGAAAATAATAAATAATGAGAAATAGATAAGAAAGCAAGAACTTCCATGTTTAAAGATTAAAATGGATTATGTTGATTATTAGTATACAGGGTTTCAGCAATGGGCAAGTAACTATAGAAGGAACTTGTTTGGTACTTTGGCTTGGAGGTGATAGGATATGAGATAGCTATTAAAATGTGGTCAATATTTAGAAGGGCAGAAGAAAAAGTAGATTCTTTTTGTGGTGAAGGAAAGAACAATATGAGTAAATATGAGATAGTAATAAGCCTAGAGTTTAGGAGAATTGAAATTTGAAAGGGTACATTAAAGGTAAAAACCAATACAAATTAGGGATTGAGGATGTAGTTCAGTATGTACTTACCACGTGTGATGCCCTGGGTTCAATCCCCAGTACTACAAAATAATATAATAAAATAAAATAAAGACTGAATTTCATATGGATGCTTCCAAAAGTAATAATAATAAGATCTGAGATACAAATTTTCAAAAAGCTTTGTTATGCTTTGGTAACCTATTGATCTTACAAACAGAAAATACAAGTCTTTCTGTAGCAGTGAAACTTCCCTAGGCATTTCACCAACATTGCCCCTTCTCCTTGCAGACTTTGGAAGACTTGGGTCTGAAAATTTGTGGACCAGCTTCACCGTGGGCAAAAGGAGATGAAGAAAGCATGTCCAAGATAGAATGAAGCATTTGTGATAGCAAAGTAACTCTGCTCAAGTGCAGGGAAAGTTAAAAAGAGGGAAATAAGAGGAAAGCCAGAGATTTACCTGTCTCTGCTTATCTTTTTAGCTATGTCTCAAGGGGCTACTTCTCTCCTCTGGAAAGCCAAGCAGCACCTCTCCAGTAATCCACGTGTGCAGCAAGATAAACCTATGAAGCATAGCTTTGTAAAAGCTGAAATGGAAACTGAAAGCCACATTCATTTTAAATGAGACTAAAACCCCAAAATCACATTCTTTCTCAAAGTTGCAGGTTCCATTTAGTATTTCTTATGCTAAACCCCAGATCTCTTAACAACCACAGAAGATTAAATTCCTATTCTTTTTTTTTTATAGTCTTGTAACATTAGAAAAATAATGCTTTTGCCTTTCCTTTTATTTTTCTTTTACCCACGTCCGTGTCATTTACCCATCTCGCTCTGGAAATGTGATAGGAGGCACAGAAAGAACCACAGGAAACATGTAGGCAGGATTTGGTGTTAAGCAATTTGTTTGAGATTCTAACCAAATAGTTTAGTGACCAGGAAGGTTGTCTTCTTGTCAGGCATTTGGCAAGCATAAAAGCTCTGTGTGTAGTGACAGGCAGGGCTAGAAGTCCTCCATGATCTTGGAGAAGTATAGTGTGTGTAAAACCATGCATTGGTCTAAGAATCACAGTGTAATTCTTATTTCTTACATCATAGTTTAACCTAGAGTGCTCATATACATGCTGAGTTTAGCATACGTATGTGAAAATTTTAATATTTATACGAAAATACCCTTATTTTCCTTTGTGAAGCTACAACTTTTCTAATCTCACATTTTACTCAGAGGAAGGCATGTGATTTAGGTCTGAACCTCTCCCTTAGTCACAAATCAGATGCATGGGTAGACACAGAGATAAATTGGAACAGATAAAACTAATCTTAGGAGATGGATGGGAAGACCAAGAGAGAAGAATGCCTTTTTGATTTTTTTTCTCCTATAATTTTTGTAGCCATCTTTCATCACAAGGGAAAAGCTCATCTAAGGATGGGCTAAATTCAGAGAAGAAATTGCAGCCTCAATAGGGAGAAAATAAATTGATGCTCTCATGTGTCTTAGACTCATGTTGTATATGAAAATAAATTTTATCTTTGATTGTTTTATGTAATTCATTTAGAAATAAAAAGTTACATTAAGCCGTTGAGGCAGGATTCAGTGGTATGTTGGTATATGTCAGGAGTACGTCTGCAAATGTTTATCAGTTGGATCTCTGATATGTATGTGGGGGTTAGGATAGTAAAACCCTTGAGTTATCCTATCTGCCAAGTACTGTAGTTTAAATATTCTCCCATGTCAACCTGAAGTCACTGAAAATGAAGCTGGAAAAAGATGTTGTAGAATTAATTCTTCCAAGAATATAAAAGCTGGCTCAAAACATCACTGGTCAAATTGCACACTGGTTTTTCAGTTTTGGGATTGAGCAGTCTAGTCAGTAGTAGAGTGCTTGTCTAATATGGCAAAGTTCTAGGCTCTATATTCAGCACCACTAAAAACAATAGAAAGAAACATTACACATTTTTTCAGTCTGTAAAGTGTTATAGTATGATGATGCTTAGAATTCTTTCTTTTTAGTTTGTAAATAAAGGGTGAAGAATAACAAACATTCCCACTACAACAATAGTAAGGGAGGATTAAGAATACTTGAAATACTTCATGAAACTCTTGCTTAGTAATGGAAGGTAGCATGTTTAGAGCACTAGCTTAAGCATTGGGGAGACATAAGATTTTGTGTGACAGCATTTAGGTTCCCCTGTCACTGTGGTTATTTAGAAAACCATTTTTCTGAGTTCATTTTATACACTTGGAAAAATTGGTTGTTTACCAATATTTAAGTCATGGATTTGAGAAGAGAAATAAATGTGATAAGCTTAGTTAATAAACATGAAAGGGCTTAGCATGATTCCTAGAACATGGTAAGTATCCAGTAAATAATAGTGATAATTATCATAGCTATAAGTAAATAATTTCCTACTTTCTCTCTCCTTTCCTTATAGGAGTCATGTTACACGTACACTAAAACCTGGATGCACTGTCCCTGGGGAATCTCTCATTCTACTTTTTTCAGATTGGGTAATTTCTGTTAATATTTTCATTATCTCTGACCTTACTATCTTTTATTTCTCCAGAAGGCTATTAAGACCATCAGTGTAGTTGCCAATTCATACATTTTACTTTGCAATCCTATAATCTCCAGATTTTTTTTTCTCTTGATTTTCACTTTGAGATCACTCTTTTCCTGTTAATTTAGCATCTGTGATATATTAACAGTTGTTTTTTCTGTTCAGTGCTTTACATCTTAATCTTGGCTAACATTATCCTGTTTCTCCATATACTTGGTAAATTTTATTGTACACTAGACATTTTCAATATCTGATACATTACAGATTCTGGCTACTGGTATCTTTCTATTGATAATTTATTCTAATAGGCAATTAAATTATTGGTTAATCACATTGAAATTGGGCATTCTTTACTTTGTACTTTGTTAGATTTTTCTTCCTTTGTTTCCTTCACATTTTCCCTTAGCCTTGTCCTTGCTCTTGCACCTATTTACTATTTTGCCTTAGCCCTTCTGAGGTTTCAGTGGAATGCCCAAAGTTATTACCTCCTGTTTAACTTGCTAGGGTTTAAACTTCAGGATCTCCCCTCTCCCCCACCCAGTGGAGGAGAGAGTAGCTGAATTTTCTACTAGTTTTGTATTGTTGGGTTTTTTTTTCCCCCCAGTTACAGAGTTCCTGCTTTCTGCTGGGTTCTGCAGTAAAATGGAAGGGGTCAGCCATGGACTTCAGATGAACGTTTCATATGCACCTTTCTCCTTTTTAGGATTATCTTCTCAATTTCAAACTACATTGTTAATAGTAGTCTCTGTCTTCTAACACATCAAATCCAGAAGCCTAGAATTTTATCCAGGAGTTTCAACAATTGTACACACCAAAATAATGTGAAGTGACCCAAAGATAAAACATGTAAAATACCGTGTCATTATCTTCCTTCAAAGGTCACCTAGTCTCAAATTTATGACAGAATTTTGCTATTCCCTAGTCTTCAAAGGCTATTGCTATTTTTTTTCAACTTTTCCAAAGCTTTAAAATTTTATTGAAGGGGAATTAATCTAATACAAGGTACTCTGGCATTACTGTGATTGCAGTAAATGTGTTCTCTTTCAATTTGTGCCATTTTAAGATGTCTCTCTTTTTTAAAAATTTCTTTTAGTTTCCTTATATTCAAGAAAAATTATGTCTTAAAAATATTGTTTCTAACTCTGATTATTTAGAATAGGTGAGGCTATTGCTTGTACTTCTTCAGATTGAATGAAGTTTTCAAAGTTAGTTATTAGATGGGTCTCTTTGCTAAGCATTTGCCTCTAAATGCACTTAAATGTTTCCCAGTAATGAGTAAGCATCAGTTTTTCCTACTATTAGAAAAGTCTTTACCCATTTTTAAAAATTTTGATCTAGGGTTCTGTTAACCATCTCCTGTAGAATGTGTTTTTAAAGGGTTTTGAGTGGGAAAATGATTTTATTTATGGTATAGCCGGGGTGCACCAGTGACTGACATGATTGTGCATCCATAACTTAATTCCTCCAGACTCAATGCCACTGAACCTGCACATACACACTAAGAAGGAAGACACAAGTAGGCTTGGGCTCCAATGAAACAGTGGCATGTTTGGTAGGTCCTGTTAGGACCCTGTCTGTGAGGCTAGTGCATAAGGTATAAAAGATTTTACAGGAAAATGGAGATTAAAACAGAAGCAAAGTTTGATTCACTAACCAAGTGAAGAACAGTGCTGAATGCTAAGAGATATACACCCAGAATTAGGTTAGGGTTGAAGTTTATAAACATTTAAGAAGCAAAAGGAGTATATTGCTGACTTTTTTTTAGTTTAGCTAACTGTCCCAAGAAGCCACTGGAGTGGTCAGTTTCTCAATGCTTTGCCTTGCTGAGGTGTGGTTTGTTAGCTTAAATGATCTTTTCTATGACAAGTGGTTGGACTATGTTGTCAATAATTTGCAAGTAGGGGTCTACATGAGTTCAAAAGAACAGTTTCTGAAAAATAAAGTAAAACAGATTTCCTGCCAGACAACCTGGAGTCCTTTACAAAATATAGTGGGTTGGGCTAATTTGAATTGGGGTCTTACAGTGTCAATGTCAGCCCCCTTTTTGTGCAGATGTGAATTTGGCTTCTGTTCATCCATATACCTGAGATTTCTCAGTAACTCTCAATAAATCTGGGCTATCCCCAGCTGCTTCCACACTTGCCAAATGTAAATCATCTCAGGATGCTTAAAGAAATAGAACCCACTAAGGAAAAGAGTAGAAAAAAACTCTTCAAAGTTTTACCTACTGTGTTACAATAAGGAACTAGTCTCTTTTCCCTTTAAAAAAAGTGCATCAAATGAACACTAAGTAAGAATATAATCATTCAGACTAAAAGAGTTCTTATCTCAGCTATGATCTTAATTGTGATTGATTTGAAATGTAACTAAGGATTCTCCTTGACAAGAGATATCACAGTGAGGAAAGTCCAAAGGTGCCAAGGGACTCACTTGCTGAGGCCCAGAATCCCTTTTCAAATGCCTTTGACCATTATTAGCAGGGGAAAGTGATGGTAACTTTGCCTCCTTAGATTTTGTTCAAGACCTATATATACTCTGATACCAAAAAATAGAGTAAGTGGAGTTATCCAGCCCTTTTCAAATGGAAGTACATATTGTTATTCTTCTAAATCTTATCTCTTAACTGTAATTTGAGTTCTCATTCTCTGCTTCCAGAAAACTTGAACACAGATGCTACTATAGATGTTCTGTGCTTTACAAGTGAAAGGAATTAAGGGACGCTTTGGAGACAATATGATATGAATTTATGATAAAAAACCCTAACCTATATAATCTCTGGTATTGGTCAGTACTGGGTTTGAACTCAGGGCACCACATTTGCTAGGCAGGTGCTTTGTCATATGAGCTATGCCCCTGTCCCTTTTTGGCTTTTGCTGTCTCAGGTTAGGTGTCCTATTTTTCACTTTTGGTCCATGCTGCCCTTAACCCATGATCCTCCTGATCTCTGCTTCCCAAGTAGCCGGGATTTTATGCCCAGACATGGGCATCTTGATTAAGCTCTTTATTATGCTATTGGTAGTTTGGGGATGCGGACATATGATTTTTAGACCTATGAAACAAATGTCCATTCATTGCAACAAAAACGGAAGGCATGTGAGGTAACTTTGTCAAATAAAAATTTGGTTTGAAGAGATAACTGGTCATAATAGGAAATGTAAGCAATGCTAGATAGTTTCCCAAATCAGACATTGTTCTCCCAATAGTCTCTTACTGGGCACCATTTGTCACTAAAACTATCTGTGGATTAAGTCATGGCTTCTCTGAAAGGACATTTTTGAAACAATTTGTGGTCATTAGTGGACAGGGGAACAATGGAACAGGAAGGTGACAATTTAATTTTTCATGTATTGATTTTGAGTTGTTCATGAGCGTTCTGATGGAGAAGATGTCCAGTGGATATATTGGTTAGGATTCAGGAGATGGATTGTGATTAGGGAATTAGGTTTAGCACTATCTGCATATACAAGATTACAGAAGCTATGAGCAGACCTAGAATTGGCTAGGGAAAGGATTAAAATTAAGATGAAGTATTTATAGTCAGCTTATAAACCAGATAATATCACAATTTCAATGAAAGCAAATTAGTCCCAAGGAGTTTACTTAATTTTTATATGAACAGTAAGTTATGAAATAAAAAAATAGAACCACATTCTTCCTCTTTTAGTAAAAAATATTTTTACATGACCACGATTTCTTCCTTGTCCACAAATATCTTTCAGAGTCTACTATGCTCCCAGCATGTATAAGGTGACATAGACATTTAAGAGACACATACAAGAAAACAAGAATAAGGCAGGAGCACTTGATCTGCCAGTGGTCAAGCTTCAGTGATTAGTGTCTTTGTCTCCATGTTTTCCCCTTCCTTCTTTTAAGAAGAAGTGCCATGCATCATGTGTTTCCAAGTTGTGGTCTTTATGCCACAACCATTTTCTTTCTATGAGAGTTGTATAGGGGGTTTCCTTGTGACATTTCCATATATGCGTGCAATGTACAATATTTTAGTTCATTCCCCCATTCTTCTTCTTCTCCCATGTCTGTCCTTTTTTTTTTTTTCCTGCAGTACCAGGGCTTGAATTCAGGGCCTACACCTTGAGCCAGCCATTTTTGTGTTATGTATTTTCAAGATAGGATCTCATGAACTATTTGCCCATCCTGGCTTTGAACTGTGATACTCTTGATCTCTGCCTCCTGAGTAGGTAGGATGATAGGCATGAGCCACTGATGCCTGGCCTATCTTTGTTCTTAAAATGAATATGACAGGTTTTAATGTTCCAGATTCATAAATGTATAGAGAACCATCTTATAAAGATGCCTTACTTTTGTCAAATAAAGACTTACTTTTGTTAAAGAGGAAATAAAATCCAGTTTAATTGTACTCTTCTTCTTAGGATGAAATCATTGTCCAGCCAGACTGAAACTCTAATTGTACCCTTGTTTTATTTTCTATTCTATGTAATAATATACTCCAAATTTAGTGGCATATGCAACAATAATCATTTTTCTTATCTCTCACAATTATTGAAGTTGTCTGAGTTATGATGGGCATTCTTTGTTTCCCATGCAATTGAGAATAGGTGGCGGATGGAACTGAAGCCATCTTGAAGGCTTCTTTACTCACAGGTTGATTCACAAGCTAAGAGGACTCAAAGACCTGAGATATGATTCTATTAGATTTCCTCAAATATTTCTAAATTTATGGGTTCTTTCCATGTGGTCCCCCTTGCATGATATCTTGCTTATGAGATCTTTCCATGTAGTCTTCCCTGAATAGCATCTTCATTGTAGCCAGTCTTCTTAATGAATCAGGGTTCTAAGTACACATCCTCCATAAAAGGGAAAGTTAGGCAGAATCTGTAACATCTTTATGATTCAGTCTTGGAAGTCATGCAGCATCATCATGCCATCTTTAATTTGTTATAAGGAAGTCATTAAGGCCAAGCTATTGTTGGGGGTATGTGGAATTGGATTCCAACTTTTGCTTGGGGAAGTGTAGAATCAATTTGTGGATATGTTTAAAAACTACTGCACCATACAATAAATGTTCTGTGCTTTAGGGTTATATGTTCATAAAGATAATGTTGTATTTGACAGTGTTACCTCATTTCCTTATTCATCTAATTCATATGTATTCTAATATCACAGTTATCTTTCCTTCTTGGGGAAGCTTTCACTCATCATAATAGCCATTGATGATGTCAGAACTATTTTCCTCAGTACTATACATTGCCTGAAATATTAGGTATCATTTTGCATGAACATTTGCCACCTCCCCAGATAGAAAATATAATAAGGTTTTAAAAGATAATAACATCTTTCAATGATTAATACGTTGGTTAATTCAGGATATTAGAGAGCCATTTATTTCATCAATAATAGGAACATAGATTATTCACAACTGACAAAATCATAGAAATTTCTTAATTACCTGGCTGAATATAGTATAGATAAAAGCTTAGGTTTGAGGATCAGGAAGCTTCAAATCTAATTTAGAAACCCTTTATTTATTTTTTAATATATATTGAATGAGCAAATTTTATCCCTTGTGAGCCACGACTCTATACTAGATAGAAAGTGCAAAATAAGGGCCTTTGAGTAGGGACCTACAGAAGGCCAAACTACCCACTTCTGCAGGGTAACCCTTGTATGATCAGCAAATCACTGGAGGCTGTTACAGACTTGTAACTCCTCAGCATTTTCTCAAGATAACCAGGTGGCATTAGTTTAGAGAAGGCTATAATCTCAGCAAATACTCATTAAAATAAAAGGTCTCTCCAAGGCCCTGGAGGGGAACTTTATCAGGAAGCCAATTAGTTTAGGTCCAACCCTGGACTCTCTCTGTTCAGAACTTTGAAATGACTGGCTTATTTCTTGTTTTATTTTCTTAACCTGTAATTAATTACTTCCCATTATGAATTCCCAGACCACAGGAATCATTTATCTATAACTTTAGGTCACTTGGAAGAAAGGTTAAATTTGTGAAAAGAGGATGCTGAAGGACTAAGACTCTGTCTCTCTCTGACTCCAGATGCGGCTCCCTAACCTGAGAATCAAGGTGTTCTATTATCCACCTAATACAGAGCTCTCCAATCAAGACTAAGCAGTGCAGCAGACAACAGTAGTTCCTTCTGAGACAAGTGTCACTAGGAAATCACAGTTCTGGGACAAAGGGACGATGACTGGTCACTGCTTTGATTCTGAAAGAGTACAGCCCTCTCACATCAATAGAGAACTGAAGCAGAAAGGCAGACACAGTAACATCAGGAATTATGTTAGATTACACTGATCTTTGTAAAATAGTAAATTTTATTCAGATATGATTTCATAATCTTACCATCTTAGAATCTTAAGGATTGCAGAATCTTTATTAGTAATTCCCCACCTTGTGCTTATACCAAACTGTTGACACATATTATTTAATTTAATGTTCACCCTGATATAAGTATTGATACCCCGTATTTAAGGGGAAAATTAAAGTTCAGAGAAGTTAGGTAATTTTTTAAGATAACAAATTAACAGGAGTAGAGAATAAAATTGAACCTAAGTTCTGCTGTTCACAAAATACGTTATTTCTCCTATATCCTACATTTACAAATACATATGTGTACTTATATTCTATACATTATATATCTTATATTAATTTATACCTACAAAGAACACAAAACAATAAAATTAGAGAGAGAATATCATAGAAAAATTTACTCAGATATGTTTTAATTCTTATCATATTTGTCTTGTCTTTCTGATGACTTACATGGTGGCTGGCACAGAGGGGAAATGTAACAGGTATTTGTTCAGTGGTGAATAAACCTGTGAGATGTGACAAGGGACAGGATGCAAGTAAGTCTTTGAGAAGAAGAAAAGGATGGGCCATCACCGGCAAAGATATTGAGGTGGGAAATTTGAATTGTTTTTTATATAGTGAAGAATTAAGTCCTAGTAAATCAGAGAATAAACAAAAAAGTCAATGGGAAATAAAACAGTTGAAGGTGAACTATCAATATTAATATACTTATAGTAGGTATGGAAGTATTTTTCAGTTAAGTCAAATTTTACTCCGACTAAAATCACTTCAAACATGGGACCACAAATAAGTCAAAACTTGGAGATTTCCCGAAGAACTTCATCATGCCACCTGAACTGCCCTAGCATAAGCTTGTGTTCAAATACAATTAGATTTTCATTCTCTATGCCATCTTCCAGACATAGAAGAATCTTGTCCACATTCGCTAGAGTAACCAACTACTCAGAGAAATGAGCTGGGAGAGTTAATATAATCTTCAAAGTAGTCCTCCCCACCCCTTGCATATTTATACTCCCTTTCTTCAGATTTTTAGCAGATGTTTTATATCCCTAATAGCTTTGAGGAATATAAACAAGGATAGGCTGTTGCCTCCAGAGAAGAGAACAAGTAAGTCAGTAGGTGAAAAAGAATAGTGTTGAAGTTGAATTCACATTTCAATCTACTGGCTATAAATCAGTATAACTGATACTGACATGTACTTTCTCCTGTATTAACATGTACAATGGATGTGAACCTAAACAAGTATATTACTTTTGCTTTATTCTCTCCACCCTCTCTCAAGTACACTAATAGAACACTTGCTTATGCTGTGATTACATTGAGTAAAACCCCATCTTTCACCCCAACGACTGTGTACTCTAATAAGAAAAGATGATGTGTAGGAATATGACTCAGGACCCAGCATATACAGGAAAAGAGTCAAAGGAGGTTAGGAAGAGGGAGTCATTGTCACACTGTGCTCAGGTATAAATAAGCTCTCAGCTCAGTTTTCCAGGTTTATTACCCCCATTTTGTAGATGAGGTGATAGAAACAGAGAGAATCTAAATATCTCTTCCAAATAAAAATTCTACAAAGTGATAAAGAAAGAATAAAACCCCATAATTTGCCTTCTATTGCATTATTACACACTGTCTCTAAAAATACAAAATATAAATGCAAAATATCCATCATAATCAGAAAAATTTTAGTATTCAAACATTTTATGTCAATGAACACATACCACCTTACATTTGGTTTAAATGTTCAACTATTTAAATTTATTGTTAGATTCAGACTAATGTATTAACGAAGCAAAATTTTAAAATTAAAGATTCATTTTACTGAAAGCAAAATTCTGTCTTTCCTTCCAGATTTTATATTATTCTACATGTCAGCCAGAAGCAATGGGTAACCATAATGGAAGATATAAGATAGATAAAATGACTCAGCTCTGGTGCTCCCTGGCACACTGGCACTAAGCCCTACCTCAGGAGTCTACACTTGCAAGTTTCCTGAGCTTTGTACTGGACAGAAACTGCATGCTCAGCTTTGAACAAACTGAAACATTTAGGGCCCTCCAATATCTTTAATTCATTTTCATAGCAGACATCCTGAGGAACCTAATAAGCACTTGGTCTATATCAAAGTCCCAGGCATTTCTTGAAATTGAATTTATTACAATCATCTGTTCTCTTTTCATGAAGCATGAAACAGACACAGTAAGTAACTATTAGACATTAATGTTCTAGGTGACTCATTTTTTGGCTGTAGCTATAACATGTACACACCATACACACACACACACACACACACACACACACACACACCCCAGAGGAAAGAAGAAACAGGCTCTTGCTCTTGGGAAATACCACACTGGTAAACAACCATGTGAGAGCTCCTTGAAGACAAAGACTGAGACTTTGCTTTCTATGTCCCCAGCACTCAGTACGCTGGGCTAAGTAATTACATATAGAATATTTGAACAAATGATTCAATGTACATTCAGTAAATCTTTACTCATTCATTCAGCAAATATTTATTAAACTTTGGTAAAGAAGATGGAGCAATTATATGGGAGAAGACAAGGATTATATTGTACATTGGATTTATACAGAAAAATTTACAAGAACTTTCTGAGATGGTAGAAAGGAACAGACTAAAGGAGGAGACAACTATGGCATAGAAAAAGGAAATATTTTATATAATGCATGAGAGGATAGTTTAGGTCCAGTTTTCTAGGAAGGAAAATGTGCATGTCTTCACCTAGTAGGAATTTTGAACCATTCTTTTGGTAGTAAGCACTGTTCTCATTTGTTTCCCCATTAAGATTTGATCCTACCATATTTCTTTAAGTTGCTAAGTTGTCCAGATAATTCATGTCTCCTTTCTCAGAAATAGTTTGTTGGTATATTAATTACTTGGAGCTTTTCCAGTTTAGGGGAGAGAGTTAAAAAGAAAAATATGAAAGTACCAACAACAATAGTATCTACCACATATCTTCCCCATTTCAAACTGCAGCTCTGTCTTTCTTAATTTGTTCCATTGCTGAAAACTGCATCCTTTTTTACTCCACTGGAATGTTGCTCTTCTACTTCCTTTTGAGGCTCAAATCCCTGCATCTTTTTCCTAGCTAACTGGGACCAAACATTCAGACCTTCTCTTTGGGAAGACATTTCTGGGGTTCCCTGAACGCAGTCTGGGTCAGGTGTCTCTCATCTCTTTGCAACTTGTGCTAATGTCAAGAAAAGGTGCACCCTTCTGTCATTGGTAGATCTCAGGTCTCAAATCATACCACCAAGATATGTTTTTGTCTTTTCTCCTCCCATCTTTGTCCTGTGCTAGGCTCATTTTTGACAAACATCCTTCATGTATTGGGTCCTGCCCTACCATTTCTGAAGTAAAACATTTTCATTTAAATCTTGGTTTAGCAGAAATAGCAGTTAACACTTTCATTGGCTGAGGCTGGAGACATGTGCTTACTCTTAGAACCAGGATGAACAATCTGTCCAACTAAATTACACAAAGAGTGAAAAAGGAATAATTCCTCCAAAGTCAGTTGGAGGAGGTGTCATAATACAATTTCTTAGAGGAAAGGATAAGTTAATCGATTAGAGAGAGCTAGATGGTTTCAAAGTAGAATGACTTTGAAATAGTTGGATAACCTTACTTAACACAACTCCCCCCACCACACATACATACGTACACACACTGGGAAATACTATCCCATGTACCATAAGTATTCAACAAAAGAGGGACCATCTTTCCTTTATAGAACTATTCACTTAGCAATTAACACAGGTCTTTCTTGAAATGATGGATTTGAAATCTAAATTGAGTCTTGGTTTCTTTTTTGAGTTGCTAGAGAGTACCAGTAAGAGAACTGGTTTTTGCTAGCAATTCTTTGACACAGATATTTGGCTAGAATGCTGGGGACCTTATCTTATTTGATCAGTTCAACAATCTGGATTTTCCTTATCTCTCAGTTTCATAGAGGAAGAAATAGTATTCTTAAAGTTAAGTAACCTGTTTAGAGCCTTATAGATAGTAAATGGCCAGAAGATGATTTGATTCTGGGTCTTTTCATAAAAGCCCTTGCTTATTTCACTAAACCATGGGGGTTGTTTTCTTTGCCTTGTGTTTGGTTTCCAGGCACAGTTCCAGCTTTCCATTTGGCACATTTACATATCCCCTCTTCTGTAATTTCTCCTATATAACCTTTCTGACTCTAGAAAATTGGTACAGAAAATGAATCCCTTTTCTTCCAACAGAGGCTTCTTCCTCAGATGCTCACTGAGTTTGTGATCTTACCAAATTTAATGGTAGGTCAAATTCATTCAGCATTGGAAAGCCTGAATATGGTCTTTTCCAAGAGAACTGATGCAGAGGTATATACTTACAACCTGTTCTCATGCAAAATTTTGGCTTTCTTTCCAAGTGGGCTGGTAATAATGTGACAACATTTTTGCATGGTACTTGCCTACTTGTGTATGAGTTGCCTAGGAAATAGACTGGAAATGAGCAAAACAAGATTTAGCTGCACTGGTCATAAGCAGAAAATGGACTTTCCCAAGTAGATCTGATGCAAACAAATGAATCTGAAATAGAGTCTAGATACAAATTGTTTGGAGGAGAGAAAAGTGACTGATAGGAGGTTTTGCTAATATTGTAATTTTTATGTATTCATTGTCATTTAAAATAAAACAAAAGCAACTGAAAGAAGGGAAATGAGATTCATGGTGAATTTTAGACATACATGGCTTCATATACTATTTACCTGCAGTGACGTGGATTTGATATTATATGATGATAAATACATACAAATATAAAACTACACTGAACTCCAATTCTTTTTAACTTGTCCCTTTCCATTTTTTGTTGAAATATGTCTTCTTTGGGACTGATAAGTGTCTTTGATTTACATTTCTATCATTTTCTTCCCCACATGCCAATATCCTAACTCTTGAGCTCTCCTGGTTACTTATACCTATAATGAACATGATTTTTAACTACTTGCAGGCAATTCTAAAGGCAAAACTTAAAAGTTTATAACTTTAAGTGGAGTGTGGAAAAAGAGACAGTGAAGGATCTGAATCAAATTGGTCATGAGGGTGAGTGGAGGGCTATATTATGGGAATAATGCAGGGTCCCTACTTCACTGTCCTATACTGTAGCACAGCACAAGGGTTAAGACTACTGAACTCCATCTGTCTGGCCTGGAGTTTCAGTTCCATTATGCACTAGCCTTGTGACTACGGGTGTGTTACTTCTCAGATTTGTGATCTCAAATGGTAGAGAAAATATTATCTATTCATGGGGTAGTTTTTTTTTTTTTTGGTGGGGGAAGAGAGAGAGTGAGAGAGAGAGAGAGACAATATCTGGCACATGAAAAATGCTTAAAAAGTTTGACATTATTATATGTATTGAGTGTAAACGTTATTCCATGTGCTTTTACGCTAATAGGGAATCCATAGCATTCCTGAAGTTCCAGGATCCTTTTGAAAGAGCCAGGGTAGGTAATAATGGCATAGATGTTGATATTCTTGCCTTATACTTTATGAGACTCAAGAATAACAATCTCTGCATTCTTTATAAACTGAATTTATACAAAACATTTAGATGCTTCCCAACACATATGCTATACAGTTATTACCAACCCAATCCAGTACCAAAGAGGCCAATTTGCCTACCCTGTGATAACATAATTCATAACTGCAGCTCAAATAAGAAGTGAAACTGGAGAAAAAGAAAGGTGGGGTGGGGCTGGCTAAGGTGGTCACAAAGGAGACAAAGACTGACCAGTGTTTTGTACAGTTTCTGAGAAATTGTCAGTGACACTGATTCTTCATTAAATCACTGTGGTGATTTACAAGATCTTAGAATTATCTCATTTTAGAAACTGGTCATTGCAAAAGATACAATAATAAAAGTATCAGTTCATTCATAAAAATAGTAATAGAATTCATCTGTGCAAAGTAGAGTGGAGGCTAGAAATATGCAGAGAATGTCAGATGGCATGGGAAAGACCATGAAATTTATTCTTTAGAAGAAGGTTGATTACCTATCAATGGAGATGATTACTGGATTAATGTTGGGTTTACTTTTAAGTGAATAGAATTTTGTGCTTAGTCCCTGGCTACTTTCTTTTATTTCAATAGGATACGATAGGAAAACTTCCCATTCTGATTCTCTAAGAAAACTCATAGGCCAAAGTAAAAATTACCTGTTTTCTGATTGGAAGTAAAATATGAGGAGAGTGATAGAAAAAGTCTCTAATACCCTATCTTTCTGAAAGGCAGTGTCATCACTTGACCAAATATTTCTCCTTTCCAACTTTTAGCATTACTCTTCAACCTTTTAATTCATGACAACAATACTAGCAAGTGAGAATAATTGTCATATTCTCACTAAGTAAACATTGTAAAGTGGTAAACCGGGGTCCTCTTTCAGCTTACAACCCTTCAAGAACTCTTAGCTATTTACATTTAGTATATGTCAGCTCTTAATGATATCTTTGACAACAGAATGATGCTGACTCTATGGCACTAACTGACTGAACTATTCATTGCTTTTGATACAGTTGAGACCATAGTGCATTTTCTCTTCTAAGTGTTTTGCATGGACATTTAGAGAAGAGGAATAATAAGTCTGCTTATGTGTGCAAATTGAATATTTGTGTTTAGAGTTCAGGAAACTTATCTTCTGTAGAGATAAAAGTATGTAATAGAGAAATGGGTTCTATAAAGGAGAGAGAGACGGGGGGGGGGGGCAGAGAGAGAGTTGAAAATTAAATGCCCTGGTTTCTAGAGTCCTGGCTGCATGGTCAATCACAATGAAAAGTCAGGTTGAATCTGACAGAGACAAACACTGCTTGTTAAGGAAATTATTCAACTGGTTCATTTTTTAAAGCTCACCTTTCCATTAGTGTTGTTGACTCTGAACACTGACGCATTCCCTCTGTTTCTTTTGCCACCTCTAGCCTTTAGACATTAATACACTTTTAATAAGCGATGTTCCTCAAGCTGCAATTAACAAGTCAGAGCAATTTCTGCAGCTTCTTGTTAGAGACTGACATTCTTTACCTGGACCACACATTACTCCAATCTTTCTAACTTAAGTCAAAATGCAGTGTGAGATGGATACATTATTTTTCCATATCCTACTCCATAAACCATTTATCTTCATGATTAAATTCTTCTTTTCTGAGCATTGTGAACAATCCTCACAGGGCCATAAGGTAGATTTTATTATTTTCATTTTTAAATGGACACATTTGAGCTCTGGAAATGTAATTGCCCTGTTTAGTGCAGAATTGGTACATTAAAGGGTTGGAATTTTACTTGAGGACTGTCTGTCTCCTAACCCAAAGCTCTTTCCAGAATCTTATACTGCCTCTTACAGTATGGTTCCTTATGTCAGGAATTTAATCTTGGATCTTTGTTTGCCTCATGCCTGTGGGGATTTATAATATTCAATACCAAGAACCATTTTAGACACTTTTGCATTTTATTCCTATTTACAATTCTAAGAGGAATGCATTCATTTACATTTTGAATTCAAGAAAACAAGGTCTTTTAGTTCATTTCTATTGCCATAACAAAGTGCCCGAGGCAGGCTACTTTACGGAGAAAGATTTATTTAGTTTATAGTTTGCAATTCAAGAAAAGGGTACAGGTTTCTGCTTTGGTGAAGGCCTCATAGCTGATGCCATCGCAATAGATCACATGGGGGTGAAAAAGGAAGCCACAGAAACAAGAAAGGGCCAGTCTTGCCCTTTTGTAACAATTCTCTAGTGAAAACTAACCAGGGTCTCATTAGAAATACATTAATTCCTTCTGAAGGCAGCACCCACAGTGACCTAATTATTTCTCACTAGGACATACTTCTGAAAGGTTCATCATCTTCTAAATAGCCACATTGAGGATCAATCTTCTAACATGTGACATTTAGGAAATTTATTCAAACCATTTTCAAACCTTATCACAGCTCTTTGAACGTGGCAAGGTCATAGCATTCATAGATTTAATGTAGGAACAGCACACCCCAATACGTCTCACTGCTCTCCCCACTCACAGCACTTGCTCCAGAACGTTACTCTCTCCTTTACTTTCCATTTATAATCTGTAGGGGTTGAACTCAGACACTTGGAACAACCCCATTATGCTCTAAAGACCAAATGATTTGATGTACTAATTTAGAGCAACAGAAAGGAGAACAAAGGGAGAGAAAAAGGAAAAGGTGTTACTACTAACAGATTGCAAAATGAGCTCACAACTCATGTAAAAAGCAAGAATTCTTCATGCCTACGCCATCCCCCAACCCTGATAAAAAAGTAAATATGCTGGCTAACTTTGTAGTAACCTCCCTCTCCTGACTGTCATACACTCCATCTCCCAGGCCGAAAGTTGTCAGCTTACACCATGGCTTCTACTCTTCATCCCTCCCTAGTATTGATGTTCCTTTCAACCTGATTGCACCTGACTGCAATAGACTGATTCATGTGCTATAAACCTTTCTCCTCTCTCTGTTCCCTCCTTCTGGTCATGACTCTTTCTGGTTCATTCATTCAATCAGTCAGTCAGTCAGTCATTCAGTCAGTCTTTCCACCACCAATATTATTCTCGTATTCATTTTTTCCCTTGTATGTCATAAAATAGAGACAAGAGGGGGGGAAAATATTCCTTTTTCTCAAATGCATTCCTTAGCATGTAATTTCTGTAAGGAAAAGTAAACTTGCAAGGACATTTTGGAACTTTTAAATACAATTAGTATTTTTCCTGTTCAGACATGGAGAGATGTAGCTTCAGTTACTATCTTTTGGGCTCTGTTCTAAAATCTACACAGCTATTTCGTCAGACGTTTCTATTCCTCCCTCACCTACTTTCTTCCACATGGTTGGCTAGTTCATTTCCTCATATTTAAACATCAGTACATACGACAATTAATGACTGAACATTTTATCCTACATAAGAGCCATTTACAATCAATTTGAAACTTTTCTCCGATGAGAGCACCAAAGGCTTCTTTATGTTTCTGAGTACTTGAGGACAGAACTGGCCATTAACTAGGATATCAACATACTTCATCCAATCTTCCCTGCCCAATCCTAGCAGACTTCTGAAACATCTACTTAACAGGTATTCTCATTTAGGTATATGGAGCCAGCCTAGCTTCAATAAAGATCTCTTATTAGGAAGCTTATTTATGTTTTTATGAGTCCTGAGCCCTTATTTAATTACTGCCTGCACAGAGCACCAGATCTGTTGGGAATGATAAAGTATCATCCTCATTATAAACTCAAATTTGCATCCCTACCACCAATTACATCAACTTTTATTAGTATAAGTTATGACCGTAAAAAACTAGAGTTAATGAACAAAGGTTACTTGTTTTTAGAATGCGAAAGCAGGCATGTCACTGATTTTTTTTTTTTTTTGGTGCGGGGTAAGGAACAGAAAATGTCATCCAGTGAATATATAAAAACAATGAGAAGATAGTTTTCTGGATTGACTATCACTTACCCAGTTCATAGTTAGAAGATTCTGTTTGTGAGATGGAAAATAATGAGGAAGTAAAGGGGGAAAAAGCAACAATCTGCCAGACTGAGTGATTGACTGGTGAAGAGATAGAGGTGATGAGGGGAATAAAGAAAAAGGAGGTAGTTGCTTTCTTGAAAGCAGCAATATGTGAAATTACTCCTATAAAAGAAATAATAAACCAGTAGTACACATTAAATAAATGATGTTTGGTTACTGAAAAATGCATCACTACCCAGTTTCTAACACACTTTTATATTTCTAAATAAGACAAAGTGGAATATTGCTCATTTTGGATGTTTTGTAATAAATATTAGTGTTCTTCTGGTTTACCTTTTTAGAACTCCCAAAGCCTTTTGGTTCAATGTAATATAAACAATCACATTCTTCTTCATAGAGTAAAAAAGAATTTGAATGTATACTTTTGGAAATAGCTGTATCCAATATTTACATTACCTCATCCAGATTTTGTCTATTTCTGATTTTTGGTTTTGAGGCCTCCAGTTGTACTCTTTCTTAGCCTGGTTCCGTCCTTTTGTGGTAGCACCATGACTTCTATAACCTGAAGTTCAAATGGTCCTTAATACTCAACAAGTAAGAGATAGTGAGTTCTTGTTAGTCTTCAAAAAGGTCATAATTGACTAATGCGAAGCAAACATTCTTTTCTAGGGAAGGAATGTACCCCTGATTAACAGGTGTAACTATTCATGAAGAATTACAAGGAAGCGAAGAGAAAATTCAAAAAGGAAGGAGCCGCAAAAAGGTATCAAAGTTTGTGACTTACTGTTTCCTGGAGAATTCTTTGCAGATTAACCCCAAAGAAGTCCATGCTGTCCTTCCTAACATTAGTTTCTGATACATAATTCAAATCACAGGGCTCACAGTCTTGTACAATATCTCTGCACCTGAATACCTTTTTTTGTGCAGTTGCCCTTGCTGTAAAAAGATCCTGCCATGTGATAACATGTTGTGATGCAGCCAGCTGGCCATCCTCAGACACCATGCTGGTGGGCTTTCCAGTCACCAGGATTAAAAATCAAAATAAATCATTATTCTGTGCACATTATGAGGCATCAGGGATTCTTTTAATATCAGCACAAAATGGATTTGAACACTATTTTCAATAGACCTCCCCTAAAAGATCTCATTTTCTGAAACTCCTTTATTTAGTTGATGTTGTAGCAATCCACCTGTGCTTAAAAGAGAATATTCTGTGTTATTTACTAATATTCATGCCATACTTATTTTGCAGTGATACTACAGTTTCTATCATCCATTGCACCTAGCACAGTATATATCACATACTATGATTATATATTTAAAGGCTATGAGTTTGAATCAATCATTTCATGAACCTCCAGACAAAGACAATGATACTAGCCTCATAGGACGTATGTAAAATAATGTCTCTAAAGCATTTGCCATTTAGTAGACAGACAGCTAATAAGTTATATGCACATATGTGTCTGTACGGTAAATTAGCGATTATGACTTTAAGGCTGGATGGCCTATGGTGGGCTTTGCAACATGCATATGGCTATCTGGTTTTAATAACAGCCTCTGCTACTTTTGTCCTGCATCTCATGGTGATATGACTTAGAATGTCTGCCAGCAAATACATAGCTTTTCTGAACTCATTCCTAAAAATGCTTGGAAATCCCAATTTTTAATTGAGTTTTGAATATGTAACTCTACCTGATTTATTAGAATCACATAAAATAAACTTAGGCAAGCATCATATGCAAACAATTTTCATCACTCTTCTATAGGTTCCAGTCGCTGAAGAGTAATTCCTGATTCCTCTGCCAGTTGTCTGTATAACTACTTACTTTCATTGTCTTTAAGTGGTGTTTGTAAGTAAATGAGCAGTCCACCTTTTGCAAAGATATGGATCCAAGGATTAAGTGTGACTAATTTCTATTGTCAGAGGTGAACTGTAAGGGGGTAAATGTAAAATGTTCATTGATATTTTCCTACTGTGTTTTCATAAGTTGAGAACATCAGCACACTAACATACTGATCACTCTGTATTTTGGCTGGTTGTTTATGGATTAGTGGAAAATTTAGAATCCTATAAAATCCATATGGGTTCTTCAATAATAGAACAATTTTATATTATATATAGATATGTAGGTACATAAAAATTTAGCATGAAATTGTATCTCTGAGCAATAACATAAATTATATATATAACTTTAGTTGTATTGAAAAATTAATTTTATATAAAATTGTGTATACATATGTACATAATTTCTAGCTCTAAAATCAAGATCATAGCTACTATTTTCTTAGAGAGATTCAAAATTGATAAATATACAAAGAAAATATTTTTGAAGCTGTAATAGTGAAATATTAATTTTATTAAATCTCTGATATTATTTTCATTGGAAAGTTTAAAGGTTGGTTTCAAAGAACACTGTAAGTGTATATTGCTTGTGGTGAGAATGGTTAATAATGGGAAAAACTATTACTTTTATATTTCTGGATGACATAAAGAATCTTTGTAAAGAATCTGTTCATTGTTTCCTCTTACTATGCTCTCATGGGGAAATAGAACTGAGTGGAACAAAGATGAACCTTTGAATCAGACCCAAACCAACAATGGTTTTATATTTTTCTACATAATGAGATCTTGTACAAGTCCCATCCAAATTTCAGTTTTTTGTTTGTTTGCTTTGATTTCAGTTGTAATATAAGGACACTAATTCAACGCTTACTGAATTATATGAGGGGAGAGTTAAATGAGATAATTTATGCCTAATACAAAAGTACTCCATTAAAGACAGTAATAATGACAATGACAATTTGAGTATCACAACCTGCAATGTGACCCACTACAAAAACATTTTAAAAGCATTGTAAATTTTGTGAAATACATTGAGAAAGGTTCTAGAAAAAATTGCACACAGGTAAGGTACTAAATACCAGAAACATCCAATGTTAAACTGGAAAAGGCAAGTTCAAACATGTTTAATTACAGGAGTTTCAATTGACTATCAAGAACTTACTTGTCACTATGTATACGTGACTATATAATCTCAGTTCTGTGGATTGCATCAAGTTAAAAATTTCCATAACTGGATAGGGTTTTCCCTCAACCCTCTAAAAGGCCTGTTTAATAGAATCAAACCAAAGGGAGATGGTGGACATGTGCAGAGGCAGTAAACAAGTCAGCAAGCTCCATGCACTGAGTGAAGAATGATCAATACTCAGCAATATAGGTGGGCCATGAGCAAAAGAACATGTTAGGTTTTTGCAGTTTAAGCTCAGTTAATATGTGACTGATTACATATTTCATGGAGTACTGTTTTTTATGTACCAGCAGTCATAAGAAAATTTCACAATGTGCTTTTCTAAAACTTCACCTTCCCAGATACAGAGGTCTTGATTTTCATGGAAGTTTTAAAGGTTATGTATACATACATGCCATATATAAATACAGGTTTACCATAAGAATCACTGCAATTGATGAAGTGCCAAAATGCTCCAATTTTCCAGCTCACTATCTATCTACAGTGTTTGAAAAGTGACTTGCAACATTTCTGTCTCCAACAATAAAGGTGGAATTTGTTATGCTTTTAGCCTATTATACATCTTTAATTTGGACAATAGAGTGCAGCAGACGTGACACTGTGCCTGGTCCTCAAAATTCTACTTTAACTCTTTGAATCCTGAACCTGGCATGAGAACACATCATAGTCAGTCTGTAGGAGGGAGAAGGACTACTTAACAAGGAGTAAGTTTGAGTCTTCTAATTCTATATTAGTGCAACAACCTAAACCAAAAGAGACTTAATGTTTCCCTCACATTTCTTAACTTTTAGAGAGGTTTCTTCCTGGTCTAGATGCCTGACATCCTTTTTCTCACAGCATTTTCCTTAGAAAAATTGCAAATTATTTCCCTGGGCCATTAGGGTTTAAAGCTTTTTAAAAGTCTCTTGCCAGTTTTCAAACTAGGAATGTCATTCTTAAGGACTTGGGAGCCATCACTTCAAAACACAATTGTCAAGCAAAATAGATGCCCTAGCTCACAGTCTCTGTAGGAGCCAAACTTTCAGGGCATCTTGCTTCAAGTTGCAAAATTACCTACTGTCATAAATATTGAGACATATGCTTTTCTTTGGATAAAGCAAATTAGAGAACTCAGGTGACCTATGACTTCACTCTAACATCCTCCATTAATTTCCACTAGCTTACCCCAGGCCTAAAATCTCTTCTAACTTTGTTTCTGGATTTCAGACTGAACTCTGCTATCTCTCCTCTATTGAAGTAGCCTTGAATAAAGTGGGTTTTTTTTGCCTGCTAAACATTTTGTACAGTGAATTTTTTATTTAGTGTCCCTGATCTGATAGACAGTCTGATGACAGACCACAGAAAAGCAAGTGCAAATTATATCAGATGAGCCTGACCTAAATCAGCAAAACTGACAAACCAACCAACCTGTAGATTCTTAAGCAATAATAAATGATATTTGTTTTAAAACACTAAATTTTGAAGTCTGTCATGCAGCAATGATTAACTGATATAGAAGTGGTAGCTAAATGTGAGATGCTTTCATGACAAAAACAAAATATGTAACACTAGCTTTGAGACCAATCAACAAAAAAGGACAAGCTATGGTGAGAAAATTGTTATAAGTGACTGCAAAATGTCTACTTAGGTTATACAGTAGTAAAAGTATTGGTAAAGCAATCAGCTACACTAACTTGCAGACAGAAAATTTATCTAACAATCATATATATGTGGGTTTGAGATTTTGAATGGAAAATATAAAATAAGAACTTTCTAGCAAGAGGTAAGTTAATAAAGGAACTATCAGGTTGCTACTATAGTTAAGAAAGAATACAGTGCAGTCACTAATGCATTAGAAATAACATTCTGTCTATACTCTCCAAATTTTTCACTTGGTGAAAGTTTCTCAAAGTGAATTGAAGCTTTGAAGTGGGGGGGATATTAAATTAAGGGTATGGCTGCAGGCTTTTTCATTGAAACTTCTTAAAGGGTGGACATAGTGCCCAATAAAAGCCTTGTGATTGTTAATTTTATGTATCAGCTTGGGTTAGCCAACATTCCTGGATAAGTGCTAAACATTATTTTGGAAGTTTCTGTGAAGGAGCTTTTGGATGAAATTAACAAATAAATAAGGGGTCTTTAAGTAAACCAGGTTGTCTTCCATAAGGTGAGGAGGCCTCATATAAACCAGTTGAAAGTTGACCAAAACAACACACTGACCTCCCCCACACAAGAAGGGAGTCTGAAGCAGAAGGCATTTGGAATTCAATACAAAAGCAGCTCTTTCCTAAATCTTTAGCCTGCTGGCCCACCCTACAAATCTCTACCTTGGCAGCCTTGATAATCATATGAACCATGAATCCTAAAGATAAATCTCTTTCTATGCATAGTTATAGACATCATATTGGTTATGTTTTTCATATTGATTACTGGTGATTCACATACCTCTTTCTCTAGGAAAAAAGTGGTTCTAAGAATTTTAAGGGAATTTTCCCATGGAAGCATGTCACATCCAACATAATACTGTATATGAATAAACATAAATATCTGTCTTGAAAATGACTGAGGAATTAACATTTATTGAGTGTGGTGAAATTGTATCAAATCCAAGGAATCCCACCAAGTTTTAAGGGACTTACAAAGGTAAACCATCTTTGGTTATAGTTTTATAAAGCATCTTGTTCTTGAATTTATCATGGATTAGAAGTCGGTTGAGACATTAAGATTCTACTTTACTACTATTAGAATGGCTATCATCAAGAACACAAACAGTAATAAATGTTAGAAATTCCCTATGCAACTACCTTTATCTCAAACAAGCTAAAATGGCATGTTTTTCATTCTATATTTTCTATTTTTTCTTCTATAAAACCAGATAACATGAGTGTAGAATAAGTCCTGCTGAGGGGGGAGGGCAGTCACCAGCAGGACGGGTGATGGGGACAGGGGTAGGAGGGTGAATACGGTGCAAAAATGTGTAGACATGTAAGTAAATTCAAAAATGATACCTGTTGAAACTACTCTAGAAATCTTGGCGGGGAGAAGAAAGATAAAGGAGAATGGTAGAGGGGTGAATTCATGTATGATATATTTGATACATTGTAAGAACCTGTCCAAATATTACAGTATACCCTCACCCAGTACAATAATAAAGGAAAAAAATCCAAAATTCTAATATATTGAAAGAAAAGATAATGAAAAAGGAGATAAAGTAGACTTTACCAGAATTTTATAGATTTGCTCTTCAAAAGATCAATTAATAAAATGGAAGACTAAACCTATTATGTACTGAACCAAAAATAAAATAGCTTCATTGATGACATACTTAAAAAAGGGGGGGAGGTTGAGTGAATTGCTGAAAGGATATATTTTCAATACCTTTGTATTAGTCAGCTTTCCATCACTGTAACAAATGCTTGTGATAACCTATAAATAGGAAAGATTTATTATGATTTAGTTTTAGATATTTTAGTCTATGAGTGATTGGCCCTACTGTTTGAACCAGTGGCAGGAAGAATGTGGTTAGGGAAGCCCATTCACCTCAGGGCCAAGTATAAAAGAGAGAAAGAAAGGGCTGATGCCCCATCATCCCCTTCAAGGCATACCATCAGTGGCTGGAAGACCTCCCATTAGGTACTATCTCTCACAGTATGTACCACCTACCAATAACACCAAGCTAGAGACATAGGCCTTTGGGTCCAAACTATAGCAAGCTCCTTCCTAAGTGATCAAAGAGAGCAGATAAAGAAAAATATCTGATAGGCACACACAAAAATAATGGATAGCAATGGACTATTCACAACTTCTATGGATAACTAGAGCCTCATCAGCAACATTTCCAATCTAGCAGCATCTATACAGCATGATTTTGGAACTGCTGTCAATTAGGAAGTACTGAATCTCTCACTTTCTTCTTTTTGAATGTTAGTTGTAGCTGTCCTGCCTCTGGTCACCACTACATATACAACAGAGTGGGAGTGACAGAACATGTTTTTTTAAATTACTATCTCTTCAAATTAGGAAATGCAGTAAAAGGAAATTCAGATAAAAAGATGTTGGATTGTGAAAGTGATACATGACTGGATTAGATTTGAGGGGATTTTGAGAGTGGACTGGTACAATTTTCTTGTGAAAGGACTGAAAACTTCCCTAGCTTTATTGCCACAGTAATGCAAGTTTTACTTATTTCTTCATCATACCCTGTATAACGTGACTTTGCAGGTCATCCCATAAAGCAGTTGATTCCATTTCTGCACCCTAAGTTTGTGCTGGTCTGAATACTTTGCAGGCCTCTGGAATAAGGCAGACATGCTGGTGTGTCAGGTCTAGCCTATGTATTCTGCCATTTTCCTTGGCTATCTGTCTCCACCATGAGGAACATGATGAGTTAGCAAGTGTGCTGGAGGATGAAAAGCATATTTAGATCAAGGCCAACTTATCTTACTATAGACCATCCAAGATTTCCCCACCGTTAAGTGACTTGACTGTTGACTGTGGGAACATAAATGAATCCAGTTGATAGTTGCCAAACTTGTCTTAGACTGGCACAACTGCTTAGCACATAAGAAATAATAAATGTCTAATAGTTGGTTTACAAAGAAATAGCTAAATATGTGATTCAATCACAAGTTAAATATGTGATTCAATCACATATTTGTTTCTGTAATGGAAACCTAGGATGACTGTCTCGGTCAGATTAGGTACTGTGCTCACTCCACTCCAGTCCTAACTACCCTGTTTTTCTAGAACACACTTGGCATGCTATTGTTTTTGATCCCTGTTTATATTTCAAATAGGTCTCTCCCTTACCTTTTTTTTTTCTTTTAGCAATTTGCTCAAACATATCCATGTTAGTGAAACCTTTCCTGGCTACATTATTTAAAATCACTCCCTATTTATCTTCTCTGCTTTGCTTTCCTCCAAGTAAATATCACCATTGAATATACACCATGAAACATGCTGCTAATATAAATATCCCACGAAACTAGGAGTATTGATTTTTGTTCAGAAATGTACACAGAAAAAAATAAATACATATATATTAAATTAGAGGTAGAAAAGTAACTTAAGTAAGAAGGAAGGCAGAAAAAATACAGGAAGGAAGGAAAAGGAAACAAAAGACAAGCAATCGTAATAGAAAGAAGAACATTATGTGAGGTATAATTTTTATTTATGCGTTAAATAAAAAATAAAATGTACTAGAAGTCATTTGTCACTAGAAATATAGTGATAATAGCTAGTTTGGTAGCAATAATAGTGATTAGTAATAATGATAATAATATTAAACTACAAAGTCCTTTCTTGAAAGGAAGGAGGGAACAATATATATGTTTGGAGATCTGTAAAAGCCTCATAAAAGGTTAATGAAAAAAGTATATAAGGTATTATCAGGCAGAACTGGTCATTTCAGGCTGAACTAAAAATATTTGTAAAGTCAGAATGGTATCAATGAACTTACTGTATGTGGAAATCAGCCATAATATAATTGCAGCTATAGTATCTCTAAATTCAGATTGGTACAAAATTGTGAAACATGGCTTGCTAAGAGCTTGTAATGTAACCTATAGGTAATGCTAAGCCAAGAAAATCCTTTAATCGTGGTGGGGATGCAGTGTTTGATCCTATTTAAACTTCATGTCAATGTGTAACACAACCATTGTTCAAGAATAAATGTTCCCAAATACATAGAAATAGTTTGGAGCTCTGCAAAATGGTGACATCAGTCTTTTGATACAGCCATTTAACGAAAGTTCCAAATGGAGCTAGAGAGGAAATCAAGATAAATTCCTTTAAGCTTTTAAAGAATCCATCTTCTTGCTGTAGCTACAAGAAGTATGGGGTCTCTGAACAAAACTCTAAATCACCTTGTCTACCTGCCCATTCATGAATCATTCTCCAATTTATAGTTGCTTTTTTGCCTGTGAAAATGACTTTTCTGAGCTCAACATAAATAAATAAAAACTTTAGATCCCCTTTCTAGTAGTGAAGTCTTATGCACTAACCTAAATATGTTTTCTCCATTTATTCACTTTGTGACAAAGTGATGACAGCTTATGCAATAACTGAAAATATTTTAAGTTACAGTACAAAACCAGGGACTAAAGTTAAATTGGCCCATCCAGAAATTGACTTGTCTACTTAAATTCTTCCTTGGGCATTAACAGTGGACAAATTAATAGTGTTTTGGAGACAGTTCTTAAGCAACTTTGACATGAGTAGGTGAAAAAGTTCCTAGTCCAGTCAGGAGTACCTGAGTTTTCCCCTCTGCACAGCCAGCAAGCAGCAGAGTGGACAGAGACTGCACCTCTTCTTAAGATTAAAGGTAGATTTGTTGCATGAGATTCTGAAAAAACTAAGCCATTTTTTAAGTTCCAGCCTTGTGCAGGAAATATAGAAAACAAAAACTCTGCTAGACAACTTTAGCAATGTGTCTCTTTTGTCTATCCTCAGTACCTCCTTTCTCACTCCACTGGATATGACCTGTTAGTTCCATGATAAATTGAGCAGTCAACATGCTTCTGCCTGTCTCTGTGTTTATTATGAAGACTCCATGGTCCTTGAAAAATGCATCAGTGAGATTCTGATGACCTCCAAAACCTCCCTTGCTGCTTGAATGCCCACACATACACAAAAGCAGTGTTAAAAGGATATTGATAAAGTGAATGACTTTCCCTAGATAATGGCCCTACAAAGAAATGGGGCAGCTTACAGAGAGCACTAGAAACATGTCAGTAGACCTTAGACAAACTTCACACTGGAGCACAGAGGCAAATATAAAAACTAATGGAGGTTTTGTAAAGGAATGTGTGTTTACCAAGAAGAGCAGCAGAAGAGAAGGGAGAGTTCAGTAAGAGAGCAAGTAGAAGTTAGGGTGAGGGAAACACACAAGTTTGCATGTTTTACGTTTGGAAAAAGACTGGGGCAAAAATTTGAGCGGATTGAAGTATGAGTGTACCCTTGCTTTTGATTGCTCAACATCCAGTCCCCTTTAATGGTAATTGGCTCTCCTTTTTTTTTTTTCTAGGTGGACCATCACATGTTCAAACCATGTTGAGATGAAGGTGTGATGTCCCAACTCAGCTACTGGGTTTGAAATGTAATTTGCTCATTCAGAGTGTCACATCATCAAGTTGTGATTCTTTTCTGGGGTAGATACAACCCACTCATATCTGAGACAATGAGGTCCCATTCCATATCTTTGGTTAGAATTGCTGAGAAAGAAAACATTTTTTTTCTGCTGAGCTTCAGACTATTTTGCTCTAAGTAGGTCACCATGCATGGGGACAGTCTTCCGTGTGAAGGCACCACAGAAAACAAGCAGAGCAGAAAGAGGCAATGGGGCCAATTACTAAGAAAATGGTCTAATACCCTAGAACCAGACTTGCCTTCACTTATCAGCTAACTTGGCTAATGAGTCACATTGTGTATTTAAACCATTTTGAGTTAAGTTTCTGTCCCTTGCAGCAAGAACTCTGACTTACACAAAGAATTAAGACTGTGGTTAGGCTAGGCAACCCCATTACTTCACACCCACATCTGCTGAATCATAACCTAAAACAAGGCTTATGTGCAAATTGGTTATTTTGGAAATTAATCCCAAGGAACAGAGGTGGAAAAGTGAAACAGGGAAGAAAGGTAAGCAAATCTAACAGTGTGTTGTCAAATCTATCACCACCATAAGCAAAATTCCACAAGGAATTTTGTGATAAGCTATGTAGAATGAGCTTTATATTGTATACTCAAGGAAAGGGAAAGCAGAATATTTACCTTTGGCTCCTGTTCCCACAGTAATGGATTGCTTCATAGGGTTTAAACTTCTTTCCACAAAGTTTTTTTCTAGACCCATCAGACATCAGAAACAGCTGAATGGGTTCCTATAGGACTCTATTACACAGGAAACAGAAAGCAGGAAGTATTTGATGTAGCCAAATACGTAATTGTGAACTGGACTGGATTCAGAAACACCTTGGAGATTAGTAAAGCACACCTCTGGGTATGTCTGTGAGGGAGTTTACAGAAAGGTTTAACTAAAAGGGGAAACACATCCTAAATATGGGCTCTACCATGCCCTGCACTTGGGGCCTTGATAGAATAAAAGGGGAAGAAGAAAGCAAGAACACAGTCAGTCTTCTGCTCTGCTTCCCTGGATCCTCTGGTAAGAGGTACTTTGCTCTTGATGGACTGAAACCTCTGAAACTTTGAATCAAAATAAATCCTACTTCCATTAAGTTGTTTTCTTAGATGTTTTCTCACAGTGGCAAAAAGTTTGGCCAACAGTCACCAAAGCCTTGATCCACTCGTGCACTCATTAAGGCCAATCCATTAAAAAGACCCCTACATTGTGGCAAGCAATAAATCTCTTCCAAAGTCCTGAAACTCCAAAGTTAGTGATGTAACCAATAGGATTGCCTCTGTAGAGTGCAGGTGAGGCACCAGCAGGTGAGAAATGTAAAGAAGGAAAGCTAACTCAAGGATGAATTATTGAATTAATTGAATGAGTTGACATTCTCTGAGTGCTGGACAATATTTTAAAATTTAAATCAATGTTTATCTTATAGCTTTGTGGTCTGGATAAGCAGAATATATGTCCACAATCAACAGAGTAAATATAGGTTTGGGAAAGATTCCCAATAAACCTAGCAAACCACTTGGGACATTTGTGCATTGTGCCTCTGTAGATATAGAGGTACATCTTCCTAAGGAGGAAATACCCTGACCTAGGCTAGTGTTACCAACTATCTAGGTTTTAAAGCTAAGAGTCCTGCTCCTCAGAATCTCCTCCAGTCCCAGGAAAACTGTGATGATTGGCCACCCTAATCAGGGGACATAACATGAGTTTCCAAACCTTAAAAGCTGCAACTGTACTTGGTCACTTTTGCTTCTGTATGATAGCTGATCAGCAGAAAAGAAGATTTCATATAAGCAGTTTTACTTGGCCCTGATCATCAAAATGAAGGGTATTGCTTCATTATCAGAGTGTGGAGGAATGTGTTTGACACTCAGTAATTATACTGGAGTTAGGTATCCATTGATAATTGTGCCCAGTTTTAATGGTAAATAAGCAGCTTCAGCAACTGTAGCTCAATAAGTGCATATAACCAGAAGCCCAGACCACTCAGGAATAAGCATCTGTTATTCTTATAAGACTTTATTTCATGCAGAAGCATAACCGAAATTGTCTTATGCACACAATTGGAATGTCACAGCCTAATTAACTGATAAACTGAAGAGACCCTAGCCCGTGACTAAAGTAGTTTATTTGTAACTGGCTTCTTTCCATATTTCTATTCTGCATTTATTTTACAATGGCTTAACATTTCAAAGCAGGTTCATATGCATGGTGGCTCTTTTCTACTCCATGTGTATAGCAAAAATATCAAGAAGCAAGTGATGTTCTTTTTTTTCCTCAAAATTTCGACAGAGACCTAGAAATGGGTCTCAATGTATACAATGCAAGTAAACATTGGTTTTAGGCTAGATTCTTCTCAAAAAGTACAGCCTGATATGAAAACTTGCATATAGCTAATTTCTTGATAAAGTAATCCCATGTAACAGTGGTGGGGACTTACTATTTTTCTACAGGCTAAGAATCCCATAGGAGTCTTCTGCCAAGTACTATGTCCCAATTATGCCCCGAGGATCTAGTGTGCATCATTTTGCCCACTGAACCTACCATGATATTTACTTAGGTCAGTACTCTGTTTATGATCTGAATACCACAAGTTGATGCTCTGTGCTCTATTATGTCTATACTAGAATGCTGAAATATTAATTCAGACTCTTTATTAATAATCCCTGGATAATGATGGACATGTCACTTTCTTTGGGGAACAATTTTTCTAATAAGTGACCAAGATTCCTGTGGGAACAGATGGGATATTATATATTTTATGTATAGGTAGAGGTGATACAGGGAAGTTCCTGAAGTGGACACTGCTTTCCTTTTAATCAATAAAACCTGGCATGCATTAGAAAACTCCCTGTGAGATCATGAGTTTTATTGTGACACGTACTGTCAACTTTTTACTCACCAGTTCTTGTGTCCATTCCCTACACAGCATTTTGTTCAGCTTTCCTAGTCAAATATACTCAGATTCATTCTAATACATAATGTTCTGCTTTCTCCCAGTACATAGGTAAATATTGCAATATTTGGGGAGGACATGCATTGTTTTCTCTTATACTATGCACTGCATTTCTTTACTTGGACTGTGCTAAAATGTGATTAAGATCATGAGTGAACGTAATGAGGGAAGGTGTCACCAGCATTTAGAAGATCAGATATTAGTTCGTTAAGTATCTGACTTAGTGGAAGTATTGGACACATCTCTGGGTCACTACTTACAAGGAGAAGAAGACTGCTGCTTTTTCAAGTTGTATGAGCTTAGGAGAATGTGAGAACATTCACTTTACTTAAGCTAATGTATTCAAACATCCATTTCTAAGCCTCAGGGTTCCACTTTTTTCCTGAGGTTCTGTATTAACTCAACTTTGTAGCAAAATGATTTTTACGGTTAAATCCTGAATTTAGTATTCAGCACAATCAGCTAAGCAACAGTGGCTCATGCCTGTAATCCTAGCTGCTCAGGAGGCAGAGATCAGGAGGATCATGGTTCAAGGCCAGCCCAGGTAAATAGTTTATAAGACCCAATCTCAAAAATACTCAACACAAAAAGGGCTGGTGGAGTGGCTCAAGTGGTACAGTGCCTACCTAGCAAGTGTGAGGCTCTGAGTTCAAATTGCATACCACCAATAAAAAATATTTATCACAATCTCATGGTGGTTACAGGAGTAAAGTATTTATCTCAATACTTGTGGAGGGTCATTCTAACTCATTTTAGGCTTGAGCTGATAGTAGGATAAATTCGAGCATGGCATATTCACATCTCAAGGCTTGTAAAGCTGTCAGTCAGCTTGATAACATCTATAATTTAATTGTCCACATATGGCTTAAATGTCACCATTCTTTATGAGCTTCACCTGATACTATAATTTCACCTTCCTACTTCATATTCTTCCAATCTACCACTAGTGACAATCCCATGTTGCTTTTATATGCCAAACTGCTGTCACCAATACATTGACTCCTACTGATAAACTATGAGGAATGGTCCAGTTTCAGACCCTATTCCAAAGGTGTGCTTTCCTGGGCACTTTTCATTTAACTTATTTTAGTTTAGTCCCCCTTTAAAAGAAGAGCTTATATGCAGTTTTTTTTTTTTTGTCCCAAAGCAGAAGTGGCCCCAAGGATTTGGAAATGTAAGTGTCCAAAATGAGAAATGTAAAGAAGGAAAGCTAACTCAAAGATGAGTTATTGAGTAATTTGTATCTCAAGAGTAACTTAACTCCATTATAGATCCACTAAGTTGCCCCGAAAAATAGTTTTCTATGTGCATAATTTCTAGTTTTATTGAATTGTATTCTGATTCAAAAAATTGAGAAGCTTTTTTAATTTTCTTGTATTTGTTAAGATTTTCTTTATGTCCTAAAATATGCTCTATTGTGTAGATAATTCCTTGGGGGTGTTAGAATTGTTCTGAGGCTGTTGGGTGGAATATTCTGTAGATATCTGTTAAGTCAACTTTATCTATAGTTCATATAATTCTGAAGTTTCTTAGTAGAGTTTTGTATGAGTGACCTCTCTTGGTGAGAGTGGGTTTTTGAAGTCACACACTGCTATTGTGTTGGAGCTATGCACTTTTATGTCCACTAATGTTTGTTTAGTCAAATTGAATATGCCAATGTTGAGTGTGTACATGCTTAGAATTACTATATACTCTTGATGGATTGTTTCCTTTGCCAATATAAAGTGACCTTTTTGTCCCTTCTGACTAATTTTAAGTCAGCTTTGTTAGATATGAGTACATATGTTCTTGCTTTCCTTTGGGTTCTATTTTTCTGTCTTTTTATGTTAAGCCTGTGTTGTCTTTGCCAATGAAGTGTGTTTCTTGTAGGCAACAAAGGGTTTGGGTATTATTTTTAGAGCCAATCTGCCAATGTCTTTTGATTAGAGAATTGAGACAACTAGCATTCAAAGTTGCTATCAAAAGGTATGTAGTGATGCCTGTCATTTGTTGTCTTTGTAATGTTTGATTCTTTCTCAGTGTTCCTTCGCTTATCTACTTACCTAATAAGATTTATTCTTTTCTGTATTTCTATTGTTGAATTTATTTTCTTTTGTGTGTAGGATTCCTTTAAGTATCTTCTTCAGTGTTGGCTTGGTGGTCATGAATTTCTTTAGTTTTTGTTTACGGAGGAAGGTTTTTATTTCTCCTTCAGTTGTGAAGGAAGTTTTGCTGGATACAATAATCTAGATTGGTGATTTTCTTTCAGGACTGAAATACGTTATTCAATGCCCTCCTTGCTTTTAGAATTTCTGTTGAGAAATCTGCTAATATTCTGATGGGTTTGCCTTTGTAAGTGACTTGGCACTTCTCTCTTGCAGCTTTCATTTATCATTATAGCTTTGTCATTTATCATCTATCTATCAGCTATTGTGGCTTTGGCAGAACTAGCTGTGACACAACCTGCATATCCTCCAAGCTTTAATTCCATTGTAGGTATTTGGTGTGACAGTAATGTCTTCTCCATAACAGGCAAGTATTGGAAAAGAAAGATATTTCTTCAATTCCCATATCTTGACGAGCTAGTTGTAAATGCACCATCTTGAAAGGGGGTCTCTTGTTTGGACTGAGCTGCCCTGTTCCTTGAAACAAGGAACAATTGTGGCTAAGGGAGTCTTGGGACATCAATATTCTTTCTTTTAACCATAATAGGACATTGACAGGTGATTTTCTTTTTTTTTTATTGTTTTCTTATTCATATGGGCATACAACACTTGGGTCATTTCTCTGCCCTGTCCCCACCCCCTCCGTTACCACCCACTCCACCCTCTCCCTCCCCCGCCCAATACCCTGTTTGGTTTGCTACAAGCCTCCTCTACCTGGATAAACATATCTTTCTCAAGATGTCAGAAAGTTTATGTTATTTTTTTATTGAATTTTTTTCTATGCCTTAAGCATGCACTTCTTTTCCAACTTGTATGCCCATGATCTTTAATGGTACAGATTAATGGAAGTAAAATGACACTATAGATAAAGTTGACTTAACAGATATCTACAGAATATGCCACTGTTTTCATATTCTCAATTTTTACCTTTATCTGAATGTACTAATTCTTCTAATTTGTACAGATAGTTTATCTTCACTTGATCTTCTTTATTGGGACATCCTGTCACAGTGTCAGAGTGTAAGATAGCTGAGAGAAGTGGTTGTGGCTAGGGAGAGTGTCTGACTTGGCTTCAATAAGAGGTTTAAGTAGCAGAAAGCTTAGGCATTGAAAGTCACGGTGATTGGCAGCCCTGCACTCCCTGGCAAATTCCCACTGACTGAGGAGGAGGACAGTGGAAACAGAGTACCAATCCGTGGCTGGTAGAATGCTTGGCCTCTGAAATCTGCCTGTTGGCTGCAAGAATTTGTTGCCAGGTGGGGCTGAGAACTATATTTCTTGACCTATCTATCTATCTTGGCTGAGTTAAAAATATTTCCATGATTCATTATGGGTGAGCACAGGGAAGGAAAACATCAGGAAAAGTAACTTAAAATGAACATTTCCGAAGAAGAGCAGGAGAAATATTGTTCTAGTATGGGTTCCTTTTAAAACTAAGTATGAGAAATGTTTGTGAAAAGGTAATTTATTTGGGAATATAACATCATAGATTAAGTGTCAGGTAATTAAGAAGTGAAGACAGGAGAAGTGAAGGCAATACAAGGGCAAGTTAATGATTTGGCCACTGTTTATGGTGAATAATCTTAGAAAATATTCTGAGGAGCTTGTGGAATGGGTTTCAAAGTGTATAGTTCAGAGGATAAATGGAAAAGCATGTATTCCTAAATTCCTTGCCCTTTGTCAAGGGTAGACCAATGGTCACTGATTTGCTCAACTTTTCAATTGCATGATCACAAATAACAAATTCCCATAGGTATATCTGGCCACAAGTTCATTAAACAATGGGTAAGAGTCTCAAGCCTGAGGCTGAACTTGGACAAAGCTGGTCAGGGTCTGGATTGAACAAGGGACCACTACTGTAACTAGAATTAGATGAAAGACTGAGAGTAAAGAGTGTTGCATTGGGAGTGTCTGATAGATAAAGATGAGGGAATATGATTGATGAGCTTTGTAAACATAAGTGAAATAGAATGATGAAACCTCTTGCAAATGCTTTAAGTGGGCAGGAAGATGTGGGGGTATGGTGGGGGCAACTTAACCAATGTACAATGTAAGACTATATGGAATTGGCACAATGAATATATGCTAATAAAAAATGAGAAAAAGAATATAAAAAGGAGTATCTGATACATATATTCTACATCACTATATTCTTATTTTCTGCAAAAATCTGTGCTGACTGAACAAATCTCACTAATCCAGAGGAGTGTGCACACAAACTGTGACCTTCTCAGGTATAATATTGCTTGGATCTGTGTAAGTCCAGATTTAATCTTTCAACAGTAAATCATGCCATTCAAGCTTAAGACACAGCTGTTACAAAGGCAACAGTGTCAATGAAATAAAATTAACAGTGCAGCATGCTGATAAAATAGGTGAAATTCCAGCATTCTCTTTTAAAAAAAGACATTTGCCTGACCCATATTTATTATTCTTTTCTGCAAAAATTAGATTTCCCAGAAGATTTTGAGACGCACACCAACAGTAATGAAGCAAAAAAGAAAAAAATGATGGATGTTAAGAAATTAAGGTGCTCCAGAATGGGTTATAAACTTGTACCTCTTTGTAACCCATGCACTTTTGATGAGCTTGCAAAGTTTTAGACATCTTTAATTTAAGATGCAGCCATTTTATTTCTTTCGGCTACTGTGGAAATAATTTCCTTATCTATCATTAGAATGGTTTAATACTTTCATTAATCCACACATCATAAAGCAGAAAGTGATTTTTATACCTACTCCAATCAGTCATTGTGCCTGCTTCAGAATGGAAAACGGTTGTTTTCTGCTGATTCCAAAGATTAACTTAAGGCCAGTGTCTTCATGAGCCATCACAATTACAGGGACAAAATGGATACAATGAAATGCTGCTGTCACCACCTCTCCTTTGGCATAATTTGCTTAATTTCAATGAGCAGCAGAATATTTACAAATGTTTCAGAGACCCTTGATGTTGTAGCAGCACAAAATGCAGGGTATCAGGAGGTACTAGGGCTGTCCTTGGTATGGAGGATTTGTATCCTCATCACAGCTATAGGAAGACTGTGTGGTTGTTTATCTCATCCTCTTGCTACATGGCCAAGTTGGGCCAGGTTTAAAACCAGATTTCCATATTATAGCACAGTAAGGTTTAGTCACTGTTCCCATATAAACACCATCTATGTCATTATTTCACTAAACTTTTGAATATTTATTAAGTTTTCAGTCTTCCTACACAGGGCTCTGTTTTTCCATTCAAAATGTAATTGAAAGTGGGAAGAAGCTGTTATACATATATGCTAGTCAGCTTCTCAGTCCTCATTGATGTGGACTTGAATGGAGTTCTATCACTTTGGATGACTATTTATGGAGGTGTAATTTAGAAGACTGATAGTGCTATGGAGGAAAGGACATTGACAAACTAATAGATGGTCAGGACTCAGAGTTAATACTGAGACAGAGATTGTACTAATGAAATCCCTAGTGTGTGATTTTTAGCTTCACCAAGTTTGATACTTAATTTTAGATAGCACCTGGATTGGGTTAAGAGATATTCAGGTAGCTGGTAAAGCATTATTTCTGGGTGTTTCTGTCCAGGTTATTTCCAAAAGAGATTGGAATATGAATCATTGACTCACCAAGGAAAATCTATCCTCAATCAATCTAGGTGGGATAATCCAAAGAGCTGAGGTTCTTTTCTGGATAGAACAAAAAGTGGAGAGAAAACAGATTCATTCTCTCTCTCTCTCTTTCTGTTTCTCTCTGATTCTTATACCTACCTTGTAAAGTAAGGAAGTAGTATTATCCCTATTGAAGATTAAAAATAAGTGAGAGCTGGACACTGATTGCTCGTATCTGTAATCATAGCTACTTGGGAGGTAGAGATTAGGAGAATTGTGGTTCTAGGCCAACCCAAGCAAATAGTTTAGGAGACCACCATGTCCAAAATAACCAGAGCAAAATGAAATGTAGGTGTAGTTCCTCAAGTGGTACAGTGCCTGCAAAGCCCTAAGTTCAAAGTCAAGTTTCACAAGAAAAGAAGTAAGGTTGAGAAAAATTGAAATGCAACCTTTCAATTTTGTATTTTTAGAAAGTTGAGGCACTTGGATCTGAGCACTTAGCTGTCTGGTATGCATGCTCCTTGACTTACAAGAGGATTAGTTCCCAAAAAGTCCATCATAAATTGAAAATATTATAAGTCAAAAATGCGCTCAAAACACCAAAAAATGGGAGACATACATGGGTGATTTGTAGACATCAAGGGCATCATAACATAAACCACAACATCTAAAAATCATTTGCAACACAGTACACTGTAGTTTGTTTCCCCTGATGATCACATGGCTGTCAGATACAGCTTGCTACTATACTTCATAATATTAACCCAAGAAAGCACCAAAATTCTAAATTCAAAGAACAGTTTCTACTTGATGTGGATTGCTTTTGCACCACAATAAAGTCAAAATATCATATGTAAACTAACATCAGGGATTGTTTGTATTGCCTGCATTGAAGTAATTGTCTAAGATTGATTTAAAGAGAAAAAAGTTGTCAGCAGCTAAAAAGGAAGTTTGAAATCATGAAAATCACTTCAAAAGATTTTCTAGAAAGAAATTAGATAGACTAGAGAGGTATGTCCAAGGCTTCCAAAGGATTAGATATGATTTATGTAGATCTGAAAGTAGTCATATGCAATTTAATAATTTGGTTTCAGTTCTTAACAATATGTTAGACAATTTTGTAGTAATGCACCATAGGTCATGGAAGACTTCTGATTCTCTTGTTATATTCCCTGAAATATGATTATTTTTAACTGATTTATATAGAATAGCTAGAAATGCTATTAGGCACCAGAATAAAAACTGGCCTTTTTAAAACTATGGAACAAATTCCGCATAAACATGGCAGCTGACATGCACTTTGTATGCTTCAAATGTGCCACTCCATTTGTGGGTACTGTCTGTGCTACTGATCTCAAGAGGGAACTGGGGTCCAAATCCATAAGTTACTCTCTGTCATTAGATTCAAAATTGACTTCTGAAATTGTGTGTTCAAATTTTTTGGTACAATAAAATCGTGTTGCATTTTTTTCTTTACATGATGGAAAAAATTAGGAATAAAAGAGTAATTAATTTTAGTGAGGGTACATCATTCAATGAAGACTTTCTTTGATGAATAACTTAAGGTCCACTAAATTTATCACAATGGAACAGAGTTATGCTGAGAGGTAGCTTTGACCCACCTGGTCTCCTGACACTTTGTTGTTAGTATCTATTACTAGAGAACCTATTGGATGTCTTTTGGACTAGATGCTCTTTATCTCCCAAAGATAAGAACGACTTGTAATACAGTGACATTGGTGGTGCAGGTAACTCCATAAAAAGAAGTAGTTGAAATATAATAATATTTTGGTTAACTGATTGATTCATGAGGTAAAAATCACATTGTCTCCATATTGAAAAATAAACTTGGAATTTGAACAGTATTAGGTTAAGAGGCTGGGGTGATAAGGTGAAACTAGGAAGGAAGAATTTCGAGGTAGAAATGAATTAGGAAAGAAGCAGAAAGTAAATGGAAACTGATGAATTTGTGAACTTAGGGTTTAAAATTGGGTGTCAGGTCATTAATTCCCTGGCTTCATCTCTCTTTAGAATTAAACACCAACTATAAACAGTGTTTAACGGTTAAGAACTAGTGTTAGATTGAGAGGAGACCAGTGTCTGTGCGTATGTTGCACACACACAGAGAAGGATTTTGCTCTTTTGTTTTGTTTCGATCAATGAGCTCCAGAATTTAGTACAAATGTAACTCAACATTCAAAGCTACTTAACCTCAGCCTTATCTCCTGCCATTTCTTGCGTTTTCCTCCTTATATTTAAGCTTATAGGGTAGTAGCTATCCAGGACATAATAGGCATGAAAATAGTGCTCAATAATTAAAATAAGGAAAATATTTTACTAACCACATTTCATTTCAGAGTAATTTTATACAAGTTACAAGTAGTACTTTGCTGGGTTGCTTTGGGTCTGCGGTAAGAGTTATAAAAGCAAGCCTGACTTTCACCTTCTGGTTACTGTGATTCCATGTAAGATGACTGTGATTAGAATGAATGAAGTTTGGCTAGAAGTGAAGTTTGGGTAAAATATAAACCAGACTGTTCTCTAGTAGATCTTTTCCTTAAGCTTTATCCCAATAATGTGCGTACATGCATGCATGCTTGTGTGTAGCAACTCTAATTTATTTATAAAGGTCTGATGAGACACCTAACTTTTAGCCCCCTTATATCCTACCTGTATTTTTCTTGCCCTGCTTCACTTACACAGAATGCATCTCTCCTTACTCCTTTCAACATGCTGAGCACTTTGTGCTTTTTCTCATTTGCTTCTCGGACACTAGAACATATCAAAAGTCTTCTATGTGCCCATATGATTCCAGTTAAAACACACCAGTTTTTCCTGTTGGCTTCATACAGTTGTTTACTTCTTTCTTTGAAGTCACGTTGCATTTGGTTCAGAAATCAGTTTTATCACGTATCACTGCTGATTGGAAAACCTCTTTTGTGTAATAGATTTTGCGTTCCTCGTGGACAAGAAGAGCATCTTAATAGTCTTTGTAATCCCACACCCATCCTGGAACCTGGCAATGGAGAGATGGTCAGTAAATATTCATTAAATTACTTCTTAACTTCTAGGTTTTAGGTTCTAGCCCTGAATAAGTCACTAACCAACTACTTAACCTTGGAGAAACACCTATATTTCTGAAGTTCGGTGCTTCAGAAAAATAATAGAAATAACAAAAATATGCTCTACCAAAAATAGAAAAGCACACTTCATCCTGTGTACTGATACTGACATGGAGCAAAGTGGAATATGATTGAACAGTAGGTGATTAAGGTCCAGGCTCCTACAGAAGATATTACTGTCAAAATTCAAGTTTAATTACAGATTCCATCTCCTTAATAACAAAAATGCAAACTCCATAAATACTACAGCTTGGAATCTCAGTTTTTTCAAGGACATCCCAAATGACAGTGTTTATTGTCAGCAAACGGTGATGCTCAAAGGGCCTAGCAAGATCCGTGCTGAGCATTTCTTGAGACACTCTAGAAAGTGGAAGAAAATCCTGGTAACTGTGTTTAAAAATTCAGACTCAACATGGAAATTTCTACTAAGAAGATTATAAAGAGAAATGGCTGCAAGGAATGTCTTTGTATATCTTCTTCCAAATTGGTACAAAAATTACAGTTCCAAAGGACATTGATTCCAGCCAGAATTTCTAAGTTTGCTTATTATTACATTGTCTCTGTAGTTGCACTAAAATGTTGAGAAAGATTAAAAAAAAAAACAACAACCTGTTTTTTCCTGCCTTGGGCAGAACCAGTTTCACCCTTTCATCCTCCTGCTCTCTGATTTTGTAGAAGGCATAAAAGATAAAAAAAAAATATATAGTGTTTTTGCCAGTTTGCAATAAAGATAGCTACATAGGAGATTCCTTGTGCTGTTTCCATGCATATATGTATTACAACCCAAACTGGTTCATCTCTACCAGACCTCTTCACTACTTGCTAGTTCCCTTTCCATAGTGGCTTCAGACAATTTAAGATTACTATATCCATTCCTATACAGTGAGTACATCAACCACATTCAAGTTTTTGGTTTTCTTCCTTGCCTTATCCCTCCTGTGCGTGTTCTCCCCTTAGTGTGTGACCCATGTCCAATAATATTACTGCATTTGTTTTAGGTCTAAAATCCACATATGAAGGAAAATATGAGAATTTTGGCCTTCTGAGCTTGGCTAACTTCACTTAAGATAATGTTCTCCAGTTCCATCCATTTAGTGGTGAATAACAAAATTTCATTCTTCTTTGTGGCTGAATAAAATTCCATTGTATATAGATACCACATTTTCTTGATCTATATGTCAGTTGTGGGGCATCTTGGCTGTTTCCATAGCTTGGTTATTGTGAATAGTGCTGCAAGAAACATGGCTGTGCAGGTGCCTCTGGAATAAACTGGTTCACATTCCTTCCGGTATATCCCTAGTAGTGGTATTGCTGGGTAATATGCAGATCTATTTTTAGCTTTTTAAAAAGCCTCCTTATTGTTTTCCATAGTGGTTTGTACTAGTTTAAACTCCCACCAGCAGTATATGAGGTTTCCTTCCTTCCCTTCCCTCCCCACCACAGAAAGCAACAGAGAGGATGAATTCAAGTATGATATAATTTGATACATTGTAAGAACATTGAAATACTCCAATGTACCTGCATCCAACACAACAACAGTATTAAAAAAGTGAATAAAAATAAAAAAGTAATAGATGGAGAGTTAAAAAAATAAAAATGTATAACAAAAAAGAAAAAAAACCTGTTTCACTCAAATTATTGTAGTTAATGTCCACTGTTGGTAGGTATATGTTATTTTGTTTGTCCCAAATTATAAATCACCAATTTATTTTTCAGTTCAAATTATAGCATAACAAATGAGTCCAAAACTTACTTGCTTAAACTGCCTGTGGATTCTGCAAGTTTGGAAATTTGACAATTGCTCAATGAGATACTTTTTTTTAAGATGCGGGGACAGACTTTGTAGTTGAGAGGCAGAATCATCGATGGAATAACTCACTCATAAATCTTGCACCTGGGGGAAATGCCCCAAAGATTACGATTGACTATCATACAGTTTACATATTATTTGTCTTCCATGTGGCTTGACTTCTTTAAAGCATGAATACTTATCTGAAGGTAGTTAGACTTCTTACATGGCAGCTCCGTACTTTAAAGAGATGTGTTAGTAAATTAGGTGGAAGCTGTGACTGGCCAGAAAGCCTGGAGAAGTACAGTGTCACTTTTCTGAGTTGCACTGATGGCATGCAAGTAATATGCACATCTAGACTCAAGGGAGAGTGGGCATCTTAAGGGAAACAATGTCACCACAATTTTTTTTGAGCTGCAAATTATTTACCTTCTAAGCAGAAAATATTTGAATACCTCCTGTGAGCAAAACACTCTCAACCTTCTTTATGTACCTCTTCTTCCCAAATCTCATCATATGATTACGAGGGTCAGAATCATGGTCCAGAATATCATAATTTAAATCAGTTCCCATATGGAGTATACTATTTGTGTGCTCTTCTATTGTGAATTCTTCAGATTTGAAGAGCCAACCTCTAAAAGAAACAATCTATTTGTTCTATACACAATAATATACAATGACAAACAGGACAAATTGGAAACATCCAGCTGTCACTGCTGTACAGTAGGATACATATTGACAGTTTCTGGACTAGAGCTCACTCCTCAAATTTTATTCTTCATGACTTTTGTTCCACCCTCAGAATCATTATGGCCTTTTCATAAGACATAGTTACTAGTTGTAATAGTCATATCCTGATTCCTGACCATGAAATGTTGGGAACTCAAAAGCCCCACTTCATTTTCTATAATGTTTCTGTTACTCAAACCACATACAACTCATTTAAAATCATTGTGGGCTTTCTGGTTATCAACTTATAAGATACTCAAGTGTTCCAACGTCAAACCCACAGCTTACTTTGAAATAATCCTTTCTCTACCTTAGACCCCTTTTGAATTTCCTATAGAACAATACTCTATAAAGATTAGTAGATGCCCCTCTCCCTTGTAATTTAACAGAAAGAACTCTTAGTAGCAGCCTTAAGATCCCCTGGTGTCTTTGATCTACCTGAAGAGTCTATAAGGTATTGACTTAGATCTGAGGTCTTAACAGAGGAGCTAATAGTTTAAGTATGAATTTAATCTTTGCCTTGAGACTCTTTCTTGCTTTGAGAATCTTCTACTGGCTGAAAAGATTTTTCTGGACATTCCAACAGTTTTCACAAGAAAACTGATGAAATCATCCATTAGTTCTCATTTCTCCTCTGTTGTCTTTACTCTAGGCGTCTTAAAGAAGACAGGGGCAACTTCAGTACCCTCTTCTGCTAGATCACCAATTCATTCCATGTATTTTCTATCTTACTGAAGGTGACAGTTTTGCTAAATTTTTTGACTTGACATGACAAGGATCTCTTTTCTTCCAACTTCAAATAAAAGTTTATTCCTTGTTTTCTAAGATTTAGCCAACAGTCTTCTCAGTTCCTCTCTAGCTTCTGCCTGCCATCTGATTCCAACGCCAGTGTAATCTAATTATTTCTAATTATTATTTTTACGGTTTAAGATATTTCCCAATGCCCTTGTATGAGCCTTATCCAGACCAAGGCTATTTCTAAACATTTGCAAAATAATCTTCATTTTTGGAGGCCTAAAATATTTAGAAAGTTTTAGGTCTAGACATTCTGTCAGCCATTTTGCTGCCAATTTTTCTGTGCTTGAGAATTAAATTAATAAGGAGAAAAGTAGGCTGAAGGATGGAGAGAGATAGTACTGATGAACTTGTTTCTAGTTGTACACACACAAAAAAAAAATCCATGGATTTATCAGTAACACCAGTCAATAATTGTTCTTTAATCCACTTTCACTGATGTTTCTGAAAAAAATCTGTTCTTGAAAATACTATTTTCAAACCTCATCTAAAGCTGTGCTCACACTGCCATATCTAAATGAAACAAATCTTCCTTCCTATTTGTGTTAGTGCTCACTACCTGTTCCTCAATCAGAATCAAGGCACCTCTCCAAGAAAACTCTTCTAATGTAGCCTGGAAGATACTGATCACCCTTTCCTCTTAACACACAGTGCAACAGAGGCCTGAGTCTTAGGTTCATTAACCTCTGTCCCATGGTACTTCAAGTTGTCTTTTTATAGTAGCACTTCCTCCTGAGATAAGAATAAATTTGTACTAAACTCACAACTGTCCTTTGTAGGAAAGCTCATGGCCCCTGCAGTGAATTTTGCAAGTTAGGAGACCTACTTTTTCCCAGTCCCTTCTACCTTCATCTTTGATAAAAATCAACACAAGGTTTTTATGTTTATTACCAATGTGGAATCAGTTGTGGTATTTAAATTCCTTTACTTTTTAAATAAAAATTCTACTGATGCCAAGCATTGATGAATTTAGTGACTTAACACTTGTGTCTTATGAAGATTGCAATCCCTAGTTCAGTTTTCTACCATCTCATTAGTTTTCTCACTTTTCTGTTTGCTTCCCCCAACTCCCATATTATCTGTTTCTGTCTACACTTCCCAGGAGCAAAATAAGTTCCTCTTATTTTAGCATATGGATTTGTTTGGTGGACATTTTTGCAACTTGGTTATACAGTTTCCTAAGGGGTTTGTTCAAGTGTTTCTTCTAAAAATACATAGCTAAATCTTGGAGAACATGAGTAAATACATTTACCTCTGCCTCTCTTCAGTTTATACATATGTTTGCATTCTAAATAGACCTTCCACTGACTATGAAGTAATATGGAAAGGAGACCAAGTTTAAATTTAAATATGTGTCAGTAGAAATCTTGAGTCTGTGTCCTAGAAAGTTCCTTAAACTATGTCCATGAACTTTGTCCCTTCATGTATTAAATTAGGATAATAACATCTACTCCAAACATGGAATAATGTATACAATGTGCCCTTAGGAACCCACATATGTTAATTGCCCAGTTTTTCTGTTTTCTGTGTTCAGTAACTGTCACCTAGCTTGTCAAGACCAAATTGCTCAGGAAATACTGAATGATGTAATATGGCACTGTTCTTGAGATTTTAACACATACTCTGCAAATTGGGCTGTCCTACACACTGTGATTCTGACTGGTCTTTGAAGGAGGTCTAACCTATTTAGTTGCTGATCTACTTCTTTCTCACATGAGTTATAGCATTATGCTCCTTGCAATGTAATGAACTTCTAGCTTTTTATAGAATTATGAGTCAGAAGTGTGAATTAAAACATCAAAAGATTTTAGGTGGGGTGTGGCTTAAGTGATAGAGCACCTTCCTAGCGCGTGTGAGACTCTGAGTTCATGTCCTTGTACCATAAAAAAAATCAAATTAAAAAAAATAGACTTTGTAAAGAAATAGGAAAAAGTATAAAATTACTTTCTTGAGGGAAAACAATATCTCTTAACAAACGTGTGTATATGTGTGTGTTTTTCTTAGACTGTTTGGGTTGCTGTAATAAAGCACCATAAACTGGGTGACATAAAAATAGTAAATTTATTTTTACAGTTCTGAAATTTTAGAAATCCAAAACTAAGACATTGACAGATTGGCTGTCTAGCAAAGTTCCACTTCTGGTTCGTTGACTATTTTCTTACTGTCAGAACATTCTAAGTTCAGAAACTACAAAGGACAGTGTAAGGAATGAGGAGTTTCTGGAGTCTTTTTTGGGAGAGCACTAATCCAGTTTACTAGGACTCTATCTTCATGACCTGCTCAACACCCAAATATCCCAGTTCTAATATTGTTACATTGGAAGTTAAGTTTCACCAGAAGAAATTGTGGAGGGCAGAAATATTTAGGTATAACAATATGCACACACACATGCATAAATATATACTCAAGAATCATCACCTCAGGTAATACCTTGTGAAATTCCTCATTAAGGAGAAAACATTACAGAGACACCCCATCTTTATTATTAGCTGTGCTTTTGAATAGGCCACATTTATGCTTGCTCAAAAATTTGAAACCTTAGTGCTTCAAAATTAGTTTATATATAGTGAAATTCTCTTCATCTAATGAAAATGGAAACATTGACTGCCAGAGGGATGGCTGATACTCTGAAGGAGTATAAGGCAATTCCAGGTATGGAACTAATAACATCACAGTTGTCAGTTCAGTATATTATAAAGAATAATTTGGTTTTGCCTCCATGAAAACAACTGTCTTATGAGATTTAGAGGTTTGATGATCCTATAGGAAACGGAAACAACTCAATAAGTATCAAATGATCTTGTATTTAAAAATACGTAAATTAAAAATATGTCAACATCCCCTTAAAACATTAAAACCCAAATAGAAAGTCTTACCATAGTTGATCAAGATAAAAACATTAAAAACATTCACACATATTCCAAAAGAATGTCAATTTATCTCTAAGAGAGAGAACTAAATGTTACTGAAAATATATTGCCAATGTGCCAATTTGTTTCTTGATTATCAATACTTAAGGCGCAGTAGAGGACTCAAAGGAAGGGTGAATATAGTATCTACCCCTGAGTTGACAACATCTCACTGACAGGGGTGGACTCAGCAGTCATTTACTGTAGCTATGGTTTCTGTGACTAGTTTTGCATGCAGGAAGCTTCTATGAACTTCAATGGCGAGTTTTGCCCTCGGGTTCCTTTATTATTTTTATTAAATTATTTTGTGTCTACTTTCAATAATTCTACAGAATGAAGCATATAGCAATCCTTATCCTTGGTTATGTAGAAAGACTGTATTGTCTAAAATCAATTCTCTGTTATTTATTCCTATCATAGCTAATAAGTGCTTATTAAGACTGAAGTTCTCTAGTGGGTATTTGAGATAGGATGTTTAGAAAAAGAAGGATATTCAAATACGCACTTTTTCTAGAGTGAATTAAATGCTTTAAGGGACTAATTTTTTTCCTGAATAATATTAATAGGTCTTGAGATTTTAAGAATAGCATTGCGGTGGCTTTGTGTGAACTTGGAAATGTGGAAGGTTTCAACTACTACAGAACTCCATTTCCAGTATGTTTCCATACTTTTGTGGGCAACAAAAGAAATTACTGCGTGAGACTTGGAGGGTGGAAGGGAAGCAATAGCCATTGGGTAGCTCACATGCATCATCAAGGACCTATTGATTGATGAACCAGAAACTCAGCCTGCAACTACACACATTCTATAGATTCTCCTTTAACTCTTTTGACTTCTAGGCCAGATTGGTATGTTTAGCTTTCGAGCAAAGTGTCCCAGTTTCTTCAGGATATACCAACAGTACAATTGGAAACAAGAAGAGCTGATACATGTTTCACTTTGGTCTCCAAATTGTGCTTGGGGGTTCCAAATTGTTGTCAATCTCACCCAACCGTTTACATTCATAGTTTCAACGTCCTGATCTGTGAATTTCAAATTCTAGCATTGTCATACAAAGAAATAAGATTATAGAGATTGCTTAACTGGTTTCCACACTTAAGTGAAGTCCAATGTCTGTTAAAAACAACTTAGTAAATCTTTTCTTCTTGGTTATGCATCTATGATTGAGCAAGCCCTTACTGATGTAGTCAGTTACCTAACAGGTTTTCAAATTTAGGCACTTAAGGACATCTTAAGAGGGATCTTAATAAGATTTTATCTCTCAGGATTGTTGTGAAATTAAATGAAGATTATCTATCTATCTATCTTTTATATCATCTAACTGTCTGTAATCTAAACAATACCTGGCACATAGGGAGAGTCAGAAAACATTTCTTATCTCTCTCTTTAAGCCTAATCTGAGCTTGAGACTTATTCCAGATCAGTGGCCATCAGTAGCCAGTGCATTTCTTGGATTATTACCAGTACTTTTTCCGAGGTATGTTAAGTATTTTTCTGAACAGATACATTTGACATAAAGACATAAGTCTTTATCCAAGGGATATCTCCATGGGAGATTTGCTATCCAACAAAAGCAGATCTCTTTCTTACTCAGTAAACATTTTATGGGAAAGAGCAGGCTTTATCTTTGGGATGACATGTGCCTAAAATTTGACATGTCATTTTTACCACTCATATGCCTCAAATAACCCCCTCATGGCAGAATATCTAGGCATCCAAGGTGAAGTCATTGAAGTGAAGATTTTCCATGAATGTGAAAATTAGAAAGTTGACATTTTATCTCAGAAGATGATCACTTATCCCCCCTCATATACTGTTGGTAAATTAGAATTTCTTCCATTCCCTATTCCATTCCATTTTTCCATTCATGTCCTATTTTCTTGTACTTGATGAAATTTATCTCAGACTTAGCCTTCAGAAATTCACATCTTTCAGTGCTTCTTCAGGTGGCTTCCTGAAGGCTTCTGCTTTTGGTAAACTGTGTAATTTCATGGATTCTTCTAATAATTTATCTGGAAATGAAAGCTGGACAATTTGAAATCACATCATGTCTTCCACCCTTTAAATAATTGTAATGAACTTGAATCCACTTTGAAAATAATGCAAGTAGAATATTTAAATACTTCAACAAAGAAAATTTTGGATGAATTTTTAAAATATGCCATTACTGTAGAAATTAATACATGTTGGTTAACAAGGAGATGAATTTTCATATTTGTGAGTAAGGATTTAAGTTAAAATGCACTGATAAGGTAGAACAAAGAAAGCTACAAAGTTTCATTTAACATACAATACCCAATAGGAGAAATTTCTTCCGTTTTCATAGACACGGCTTATGATGTATAGATTCTTCAAGAGGAATAATAACCATGTCTTCAACTCAATGAAAACACCAAAATTGACTTAAGCTCCTTTTCATTGGAGCACATCTTTATTACAATCACCATGAGAAATTAAAGCTTAATTTTCTAAATTTAATTTTTTCATAATATTAAGAAAGATTTTTTGACTTCTCCAAACAAACCTCCCAGTAACTTAAAAGGGAACAAGATGTATCCTTGTGAAAGTTTGAAGGTAGTTGCATAGTTTGTCCTGGAAATGTAACACTGGGGAAAGATTTGGGTAAAGGTGTTTAAAAAATATTAAATTCTCTATAAAGTTCTAGAGAGAGAGACAGAGAGAGAGAGAGAGAGAGAGAGAGAGAGAGAGAGAGAGAGAAGAACAGAACACAAAGGAAATAGAGCAGGTTAGAAAAGCTAAAAACCTTTACAGGTCCTCTCATATATGATTTGATGCTAAAGTATGCAGTATTGACTCAGTACATAATGAAGACATATGAAGAAGCTTTCACAAAACATAGGTTTTAATGGGCTTAAGGGTAAAGAAAGAAGGCTTGAAAAAATATATACATTGGACTGAGTGGCATATGTAGCTATGAGTTTAGAAACTACCATGACTATACAAGCAATGTCTCCAGAGCCTCAAAAAGGAAAGAATGGGTGTGAACAAATGGAAATTTGTTCCCAGTAGCATAATGGGAATAAGTACTTTCATCAAACTTTGCAAATTTCTGAAAACTAAGTACACTAATTTCCAAACTGAAACAGTGTGCTATTAACTCAGCACAATGAATGAAAAGAGACTGAAAGCTAGGAAAATATTTTTAGAATTTCAGAATGACAAGGATAAATCAAAGGCTCTCAATGTTACTACCATGACAAAAAAAAAAAGTTGTGGTGATGAGAGTAGTATCATACCTATCAATAGTATCCTTGGTTGTCAAAGCCAAGAAATTCATAACTTTGATAATATTATGAGGGACAAAATAATTTTAGAATAGAATTATACATTCAGCCAAAATGTCAAGCAAGTGCACACACAGAACAGAAGCATTTTGAGCCATGCTATGACTTATTTTTATTTTCCTCCAAAATATTTTTTGAAAATGCTATGAAAGATGTGCCCCAACAAAATAAGGGGAATATATTCAATAAAATGAACAGACAGGTTCAAGAAACAATAACCTTGAAACAGGGCAAATAAACAGCCCATCAAATGTAAGATGCCGGTTCCAGAGGAAAGGCTTTTAGGAAATGAAAAAATAAAATAAAGAGGATTTATTTAAAACTGAAAAGTTTAGCCATTCAAGGGTGAAGAAAAAATAAAACCAAACAGCAAAACTGCAAATTGCCACATGATAGTAGTATTGGAAATAAAAATTAAGTACATCAGAGACTATGCTGATAAAAAATTATCAGTATTAAGAAATAGAATTCAAAATGTGGCAGTATTTATTTATTTTTAGACTAATTTTCTTATTACTGTGACCAAATACATGACAGAAACAACTTAAGGAAGGAAATATTTATTTTGGCTCAGTTTCAGAACCAAAATGGGGGACAAGAAGCAAAGAGAGAAGCAGGAGGTGGCCAGAGACAAGATGCTCCCAAGATCTTCTCCCAGTGACTTACGTCTTTCAGCTACGTCCCACCTCCTAAAGTTTCCAGAACCTCTCAAAATAGCACCAACAGCTGGGGACCAAGCCTTCAACACAAGAGTCTGTGGGGGACCTTTCATTTTCTAACCATAACTTCTATTTAATGACCAGAAGACAGATAACAATATAGATGCCTATTTAGTGAGCAACAGGTATATAATTAGTGTAAACATATATGCTAATGAAAACAGTGATTATGTATTTAAGTAAACATATATGCTAATGAAAACAGTGATTATGTATTTAAGTAAAATATTTGAGAAAACTCCATAAGAAGTACAGAGAGAGGGGTGGGCGGTGTGTTTGTAAAAGCAGTAATTTTGCATAAAATGATATAAATAGGTAATATGAAATCATGACAAAGAGACAATTAGGAAAGAGCAATACAAATATATTATTTAGAAATATTAAGATAATTACATCTAAATAAAAAATGACTGTCTTCTATTGAACAGACTTATAGATTAAGATATATTCAAGCAGAAATTCCTCTTTTTGTTGTAAGCACCTTTACATTTAAATTTTCAACTTTAAAATTAAAAGACAAGGCTGAGCACTGATGGTTCATGCCTGTAATCCTAGCTACTTGAGAGGCTGAGATCAGAAAAATCATGGTTTCAGACCAACTTTGGGAAATAGTTTGTAAGACATCTCCAAAATAATCACAGAAAAATGGACTGGAAGTTTGGCTCAAGTGATAGAGTGCCTGCTTTGCAAGCACAAAGCCCTTAGTTCAAACCCCAGTCCCACCCTCCAAAAAAATTAAAAGACATCTTTAAAAAATTTCTAAGTTGGATGAGAAGTATTAAGGATTCAAGATCAGAGAAAGCATCTGAAAGTTATGAATGATCCTATGTCCCGGACTTGGTCAAAATGGTCTCCCAAAGTTTGAAATAAGCCAGTCCCAGAAAGACAAGTATAATACCATATGTTTTCTGTCATTTTTAGAAGTTAGGGGGAAATATAACATAGCAAAACAAAACAAACAGGTCATGAAAGTAAAAGGGGGGACTATAGGGAAGTGGAAGAGGAAGGGAAGAGGGGGGACCATTGGTCTGCATGGAATGAATCTTTACTATAGGACCTAAGGTCTGAGGAATAATTTAGGTGCATTGAAGTCTTTCTTGGGATGTATGCCATTGATTAGCACACAACTATTTTTTTAATTACCTAGAAGGCTGCATTACCAATGCAGTAAAATATGAATTTTCATTATGGTGTGATGAAACAAAGCTGAACAGCTATAGCGAGGTGGCAGGATACAAAATCAAGTTACAAAAATAATTAGCTTTTCTATACACCAACAATGAACCAACTGAGAAGGAATATATGGAAACAATTCCATTTACAATAGCCTCAAAAAAATCAAATACCTAGGAGTAAAGTTAACAAAGGATGTGAATGACCTCTACAAGGAGAATTACAAACCCCTGAAGAAAGAGATCAAGGAAGACTACAGAAGATGGAAAGATCTCCCATGCTCATGGATTGGTAGAATCAACATAGTAAAAATGGCTATACTACCAAAAGCAATCTACATTTAATGCAATTCCATCAAAATCCCAATGACTTTCATCACAGAGATTGAAAAATATTCCCTAAAGGTCATTTGGAAACACAAGAGATTGCGAATAGCCAAGGCAATACTCAGCAAAAAGAGCAATGCCGGAGGTATCACAATACTTGACTTCAGACTATATTACAAAGCAATAGCAATAAAAACAGCATGGTACTGGCACAAAAACAGACATGAAGATCAGTGGAACAGAATAGAGCACCGGATATGAACTCACACAACTATATCTACCTTATTTTTGACAAAGGGGCCAAAAATATACAATGGAGAAAAGACAGCCTCTTCAACAAATGTTGCTGGGGAAAGTGGTTATCCGTCTGCAAGAAACTGAAACTAGATCCATGTCTATCACCCCGTCCTAGCATCAAGTCAAAATGGATCAAGGACCTTAATACCAGACCAGAAACTCTGAAGTTAGTACAGAAAGGAGCAGAAAACTAATAGGTATAGACAAGGACTTCCTCAATAGAACCCCAGCAGGCCAGCAACTAAGAGAAAGAATGGACAAATGGTACTTCATAAAATTAAAAGGCTTCTGCACAACAAAAGAAATGATCCCTAAACTGAAGAGACCACCCCAAAATGGGAGAAAATATTTGCCAGCTACACATCAGACAAGGGACTGATAACCAGAATATACAGGGAACTTAAGAAACTAAACTCTCCCAAAATCAATGAACCAATTAAGAAATGGGCAACTGAACTAAACAGAACTTTCTCAAAAGAAATTCAAGTGGCCAAAAAACACATGAAAAAATGCTCACCATCTCCAGCCATAAAGGAAATGCAAATCAAAACCACACTAAGATTCCACCTCACCTCTGTTAGAATAGCCATCATCAAAAACACCGCCACCAACAAGTGTTGGTGAGGATGTGGGGAAAAAGGAACCGTCATACTTTGCTGGTGGGAATGCAAGCTGGTGTAACCACTCTGAAAACAATATGGAAGCTTCTTAAAAATCTAAACATAGACCTGCCATATGATCCAGCAATCCCATTCCTGGGGATATACCCAAAGGAATGCAACACAGGTTACTCCAAAGGCACCTGCACACCCATGTTTATTGCAGTGCTATTCCCAATAGCCAAGTTATGGAAAAACCAAGATGTCCCACTACTGATGAATGGATGAAGAAAATGTGGTACTTGTACACAATGGAATTTTACTCAGCCATGAAGAAAAATGAAATCTTATCATTTGCAAGTAAATGGATGGAACTGAGCAAGGTTAGCCAGGCTCAGAAGAACAAAAATCATATGTTCTCCCTCACATGTGGACTTTAGATCTAGGACAAATACAGCAGTGTTGTTGGACTTAGTTCACATGGCAAGGGGAGAGCACATGTGGGAAGTATAGGGATAAATAGAAAACCCAAAACATGAGAGAATTTGATGTCCCCACTCCAGAGGATCTAATACAGAAATCTTAAAGCAACAGAGGTGAATATGAATAGGGGATCAGTAACCAGTGTAAAGCTCAGTTAGAGATGAATCAACTTGGGTTGTAGCACATTTGTACATGAAAGCAATGCTAGGAATCTCTCTGTATAGCTATCCTTAACTCAACTAGCAAAAATGCTTTGTCTTTCTTATTATTGCTTATGTCCTCTCTTCAACAAAATTAGAGATAAGGGCAGAATAGGTTTTGCCTAGAAGCGAGGGGGATTGGAGGGGAGAAGGTAGGGGTGGAGGGGAGGGGGGAGAAATGACCCAAACAATGTATACACATGTGAATATATGAATAATAATTAAAAAAAGAGAAAGTGTTGATGGGCTCTTAAGAAACAGTAATAACATTTTCGGTCTTCTACATCCATTTAGTAGACTGAGATAACTGTCACATACTGGAACAGGGAGATGAACATGAGTCTGTGACAACCACATGAGGTGTACAGTTCAAGGCATAAGATTGCTGCGCTGAAGGACACAGTTTTAGTGAAAAGTGGAGACTGTGTTTAAATATGTGAAAATATTGCCCTACAGAGAAGAATGGGATCTGCTGTTTGTTGTTTTGTGAGAGAGTAGATCTGGGAAAAGAGGATGAATATTTTAACCAGAGAAATTCTCTAATTAAATGAGGGTTTTTTCTTTTTTTTTTTTTGGGTGATACTGAGGTTGAACTCAAGACCTCATGGATCCTAGGCAGGTACTCTACCACTTAATCCACTCCAGCAGCCCTATCTGTGTTGGTTATTTTTGAGATCGGGTCATGATCCTCCTGTTTGCACTTCCCCACATTGCTGGGATGCCCTTAACCCACCCCTGAATGTAGCCATTGTTGAGCTGGATCTCACGAACATTTTTTTTTTTTTTTTTTGCCTGGCCTAGTCTGGAACTACAGTCTTCCTGATCTCTGCCTCTCAAGTAACTAAGATTTCAGGCATGAACTACCACACCTATCCCCAAACATTTCTAAAAATGATCATGAGCTCTGTGGCAGGAGAATCTCAAACAGAACCAATGGTTTCTCAGATCAGGGCTGGTTCTCAGTATTTTGTCATTTTATAATAAATCTGAGAACAGACAAAAAAACTATTAGGAAGTAAAACAACGTAATTACAAGGACTTTTGGATACTATCACTATCCCTTGTACCCCCACTAACACACATATGTGCTCCTCACTGAAGATCCTGCACTGAGCCAGATTGGGTACAGGTACCTGCTGAAAAGGAATAAATATTAATACTCAAGTTCACGCTACTTCAAAGGTTGCATGGGGTGAGTGAGCTATCTTTAGAACAGGGATGAAAAAAACTTGCTTCCTCCCACCCATCATTAAATACTCACAGAACACTCTTTTGTTGCCTTGAGCAATCTCAGAATCCTCTTCCATACAATTCTTGACTACTCTAAACTGGCATTACAGATGCAACTTGCTTATGGTCTCAACCTCGGGACAAACTTCATCTCTTGCCACAACTCTCATCAGTGGATCAGTAACTTTAGTCATCTGACTGAAACTTTCTTCTTCCTCTTTTCAACACATTGGCACCTATCTTGTCTTGCTAATCCCTATCAATTTTTCCATTTTCCTTCTTTTTAATGGAGCCACCATACATAATTAATTCCTTTTAAAAAATAGGGCTTCCATATATAATTGTTTCATTTTTAGTGGGGCCAGCATAAGTAATTGTGTTGTGTACAACTCTAAAAGGGTCTCAATTACATTAAAAATCATCATAGATATACATATATTTGTTAATTTCCAGGAAAAGTGGTAAAGAGAAGAGTTTCTCATTTGCATAAAAGCTAGTAATGAAATTCTTTTTATAATTTTTGTGTGTATTAATTATGCAAAGTGGTTTCATTGTGGTATTTCCATGCATGCATGTAATATGTTTTATTACTCTTTCATATCCTTCTTGTCCCTCCTGCCCTTTTTGCAGTTTTTAGTGGGCTTCAATATACTATGTTCATACATACATATGATGTATTTTGATACTATTCACTCTCCATAATCCTCTCCTTCTTCCTCCCTTCTCATGCTGGAGTCCCTGCAAACAGTACCCCTTTTATATTCATGTCATATTACTATTGTTTTGGGATGAGACTCCACATGCAACATTTGTCTTCTAAGTTTGGCTTAACTTGCTCAACATGTGGATCCATCCATTTTCCTGCAAATGGCATAATTTCATTCTTCTTTATGAGTTAATAATACTCTGTTGGATATATATATATATATCCACTGACATTTTAGTGAATTTAGACTGAAATTTTTCATATATATTTATATATGTATACGTATATGTCTATGACATTTTAGTGAATTTAGACTGAAATTTTTCATATATATTTATATATGTATACGTATATGTCTATGACGTTTTCTTTATCCATTCAGTGGTTGATGAGCATCTAGGCTGATTCCATACCTTAGCTATTGTGAACAGGCTGCAATAAACATATGTGTATGTGTGCAGGTATTTCAATTTTTAACAATTTTTATTGTGCTGGGTGGAGGTATATTGTGGTATTTACAAAAATTCTTACAATCTATCAAATACATCATACTTAAATTCAACCCCTAATTGTATGTTGACTTACATTCCTTCAGGAGCAGGATACCAGTTGTAGCCTGTGAACAATCAGTGCATAACTGCATTTAAATTGACTATATATTAATTGTGTAAATTAATAATCAATTGTATAAATTGACTATATAATTGTATAGCTGAATATAGAGGCCCTGTATAAAAAATTGAAGGTGTGTGCATATGTGTGTGTCTGTAGAGCAAGAGTTAGGGGAAGAGAGAGCTGCAATGGATTTTCAATACTGTCCCATTCAGTTTTCATAGTTTACAGATGAGGAAATTAAGGTCCAACAGTGATGGAGGCACTTACTAAGGACATCATGTGGATTTTGGGTAGAATAAAACAAGGATTTTACCTGAAAAGAAAATGATTCATTTTATTTTAGACAGTGCTCCTCTACGAGAGAGAATTGTGATCCAGGATACAGAAGGCTACCCAGGTAGGTACTGGAAGTGAAGCTGTTTAACTGTGGAATAATAAACACACAGTTTGACCTTGAGTGACAAGAGGTGGGCACTGAGTGAGGTCACTAACAGCCTTGCATTTCTGAAAGTGTCACTTCCTTTTGATGTCCTCTGATGGGAAATACAAATAATGAGTTTGAGCTGATAGTGGAGAGAGGAGCAGAGAAGTTGTGGAAGAAGACAAAGCAAGAGGGTCTAGATGACAATAGTGGGTGTTGTCGATGGCTATCACTGGAGGATTGGAGATGATCTTTAAATCCAAAGTCCTAGACTTTGACTTATTAGAGGAAAATAGAAAGACCCCAAGAAGGGGGCTTGGCCACTGTAGGGATAGCAAAGTTATCACTGAGATGTGGTGAGTTTTGTATGAAATAATATTGAAGTTTGGGTGGGACATCAGTTAATGCTATAATGCAGTAGTTATAAAGTGACTGTTTTACAATCTCCACAATCACTTTTAAAGGCAAAAAGAAGCTGAAGAAAATAGCATGCAGAGTTCATCAAGGAAATGTTGTTTATAGAATAATTAATCAAAAACTTCAAAAATCATAGTTTCTAAGAAAATCTGTACACTACCACCTCTTCACTGCAGGAAGGAAGACAAGGTTCCAGCAGGCAGCTCTAATGCAAGTGCTCCCACTCTCCATACAGAGAATTCTTCATGGAAATCAATTAATGCAATTAAAATCACACCTGTTCTGACACCAGCATTATGTAATACTCCAGAATCCTGAGCTTCCTGTTGGCACAGTTTGGGGTGTTTTTAATAATTGCTCTAATTTGTCAAACATTATTGTTTACACTTTCTGCACATTGTCTTATCCCACTTAATCATCACAAGAACTCCTCAGGGGAGGTATTCTTTTCCTTAGTTTGGAGACCTACAGAGGTTTAATAATTCCCCAGCATCTTACAGCATAACTACTAGAACCAGGATTGAACCTTAGTCACCCTGCTGCGAAACCCTTTGCTCTTTCCATGGCATCCTGCTGTCTTTTCTGTGCCCACCTGACTATATTTTATTGACAAATGCTTCTCCTGAGCTTCTAGGTTTTGCCTACGGGATCCTCAAGCACTTCATCCTTGCACACAGGGCCTCTTCAAGCCAGAGTTTTGTAAAATAAGCATAATGTAATAGTGAGCCAAGAGTGAGGGTAGGAAGAGTAAGGATTAAAGAGTGTGCAAGTCCAGCTGGCTTTGTCTGCACCTTTTCTATCTAGATTTGTCTCTTTTGTCATCCACTGGCTTGCATTGCACAAAGCTATTGGGACAGCCCTTAGGTTCTGGTTCTGTCATTTAAGAAAAAAGAGCTAGCTTCATCAAAGTTGAATTGGCTTGCTATTTAAGCTGTTTAAATGAACTTGGTGTTCATTCCTAGGCCCTTAATAACTTTTTCACATTACTAGTGCTGTTTTAAAAGAACAGACAGTGTTTTCCTTTGTGTCTTTCACTTGTCTGAGACAAGTCTAAAACACCAGAGGTAAAGTCAGTGGAAGAAACCCCTGGGCTGTTACTTTCTAGCACCTTTGGATGCCTGTCGACATTCACATTCAGAGAGCAGAGAACAGGAGGAATCCACTTTTTTTAAAATTTTATTATATTATTCATATGTGCATACAAGGCTTGGGTCATTTCTCCCCCCTGCCCCCACCTCCTCCCTTACCACCCACTGCACCCCCTCCCTCTCCCCCCAACCCCCTCAATACCCATCAGAAACTATTTTGCCCTTATTTCTAATTTTGTTGTAGAGAGAGTATAAGTCATAATAGGAAGGAACAAGGGTTTTTGCTGGTTGAGATAAGGATAGCTATACAGGGAGTTGACTCACATTAATTTCCTGTGAGTGTGTGTTACCTTCTAGGTTAATTCTTTTTGATCGCACCTTTTCTCTAGTTCCTGGTCCACTTTTAATGAAGGCCCATGCATACCAGCACGTAAGACAGAAGGAAAAGGTGGAGGAGGAAAAAGATGACCAGTCTTGAAGAGTCAGGGATTGGATTCATCCTCAAAACTACACAGGTGGAGGAGTTGCTATATCTTTAATGTTGAGATAAAGATAGAGCCATGTCAAGACTATTCAATAAATCAGAGAGAATCTGCTTCCCTGAGTGGTACAGATTTTTTTATTGTTTTATTATTCATATGTGCATACAAGGCTTGGGTCATTTTTCCCCTCTGCTCCCACCCTCTCCCTTACCACCCACTCTACCACCCTCTCCCCCCCATCCCCTCAATACCTGGCAGAAACTATTTTGCCCTTATCTCTAATTTTGTTGAAGAGAGAGTATAAGCAATAATAGGAAGGAACAAGGGTTTTTGCTGGTTGAGATAAGGGTAGCTATACAGGGAGTTGACTCACATTAATTTCCTGTGCGTGTGTGTTACCTTCTAGGTTAATTCTTTTTGATCTGACCTTTTCTCTAGTTCCTGGTCCCCTTTTCCTATTGGCCTCAGTTGCTTGTAAGGTATCTGCTTTAGTTTCTCTGCGTTAAGGGCAACAAATGCTAACTAATTTTTTAGGTGTCTTACCTATCCTCACCCCTCCCTTGTGTGCTCTTGCTTTTATCTTGTGCTCAAAGTCTAATCCCCTTGTTGTGTTTGCCCTTGATCTAATGTCCCCATATGAGGGAGAACATACAATTTTTGGTCTTGTGGGCCATGCTAACCTCACTCAGAATGATGTTCTCCAATTCCATCCATTTACCTGCAAAATGATAACATTTCGTTCTTCTTCATGGCTGCATAAAATTCCATTGTGTAGAGTGGTACAGATTTTAGAGTGGCCTGGGGTGATACATGTTTCTCTGCCCAGAGCAGGACACTTAAGGCTGCTGAGTAAGAATTAGAAAGGAAAACAGGCATTAGATGGTCTATCCATGAAACATATAAAACCCAAGACAGTTGAAAATATTAACTATAATGACACCAGATTGGCTGAATCAAACTTTCGAGCCCAAAAAATTAAATAAATAAATTTGAAAGCAAGCAAGCACACAAAAAAAGGATAAGACCAAGGTCTTTCGCTTCTTTTTTTTTTTTTGTCAGATGTCACAGTTTGTATTTGCAAATGTTTTGACAACTGGATAGAATTCTTATATTTGGATCCCATAATAAAAATATCTTTCCTACTGTGCTCTGGTGGCTCATGCCTGTAATCCTAGCTACTCAGAAGGCAGAGATCAGGAGGATCCTGGCTCAAAGCCAGCCCTGGCAAATAGTTAATGAGACCATATCTAGAAAATAACCAAAATTTAAAAAAGGGGTTATGGAGTGGCTTGAGTGGTAAAGTGCCTGTTTAGCAAGTGTGAAGCCCTGAGCTCAAACCCCAGTACCACCAAAAAAAAAGAATCTATCTATTTATCTATCTGTCTATCTATCTATCTATCTAATCTATCTCACTTTCAGACTTGGATAGAAAAAAATGCATTAGCTATTAAAGGAAAGAAAATCTCCAATTTCTGCAGAACTTTCCAGAGCTTTTAGTGATAACTCTTAATAACAAAACTTAGGAGTAGTCATATATCCACACCACCAGATACTGTACTTGATGACACTATTTCCATTTCCACTCATTTCCCCTTATTTTTCCTTATTGTAGAGTAAGTAAAAGGTAATATCTCAAATTCTTTAAGCTTACTTGTTCTTAAGAACAAGCCATAAAATACAGTGCTGTCCCAAAACACCCACAGAGATTTACTGCCTCCATAACTTTCTCATTATCTCCCTTCCTTCCGGAATTCAGATGAGATAATTGGACCATGGAACCCTTTGGCCAATCTTGAAATGACAGCCATGTAGAAACGTAAGCTAAGTAAGGAAAGCAGAATAAAAGAGGAAGAGTGGAAAGAGTGGGTACTGGTTATGTAGCTCAGTGGTAGAGCTCTTGCCTATAGTGCAAGATCCTGAATTTGAGCCCCAACATGGAAAGGGAGAGGGGGAGAGAGATAGATAGGGAGAGGGAGAGAGAGAGAGAGAGAGAGAGAGAGAGAGAGAGAGAGGGAGAGAAACAGAGTCTCAGATGTGAAAGTTGTACCAGCTTTTTATTCTTTTTGTCAGGGCTCCTTTATTGTAATTACATATGGTTGACCACTGATATGGGATGTGTGCCAGCATGGGTATGCGCTAATAGATGTGTAGTGACATGGAACATGGTGATATGGCACAGGCTCCAATATGAGACATTTGCTAGCTGAGGGTATGCACTCATATAGGCAGTGTGTTGAAATGAGGTGTGCACTAACATGGGGTGAGTGCTAGTACATTATCACTGTATATGCTAACATGGTGTGTGTACTTATATTGGATTTTGCCAAAATAGTTTATACACTAGCATGATTCATGTAGAAATGTTGGGTATGCATTAACTTAGGAGATGGGGTAATATGGTATGTATACTAACAGGATCATGGTTTGACATGGAATATGCTCTAACTTAGGGTATGTACTGACGTTAATTATGCAATAATCTGGGATATGTGTAAATATAGGTGTTCGTTTACATGGAGGGGCTAGCATGGGATGTGCATTAACATGGATTGTTGTAACATGGTATGTGTAGAATCATGGGACAATAGTTAACCCTAACCCTAGATAACATGGGGTGGCCAACATTGACCATGGACCTAATACTAGGCATGTGCTAATTTGGAATGTGTGCTAATGTGTACATGTGCCATGCTAATGTGTACATGTGCCAATATGGGTTGTGTATTAAAAATGCTTTAAGTACTTCTGAGAGAAAAATTGAGGAAAAATATCTAAACTGTCATTACTGAGGGAGAGTCCATGATACCAAAAGGAGCTTCTGGAATAACTGGAAAAAATATTCAGGAATAAGGTGTATAATCACTTTCCTAGTGTAACAAGATTGTGGGTGAGAGAATTCTAAGCAGCTTCTGAGATGGGTGCAGATTCTGTGGTGGGGCAGAGATCAGAGAGCTTTTCTTCTGCTGGACTTCATAAGTGACTGTGTCATTCATATTACTCTTTTCTTAAGTAGGCCATCAGCCTCTGGAGTGTGGAGTTGCTACATAGCTCCAATTCTGAGCACACAAGTTCCTTGCGTGTACTCAGGACTCCATCAAACATCTGTTGTCAGCATCACTGCAAATGGAATATATTCCTTAGCTTATTATTATTCACCCAGAACAAATATTTAAGAATAATGAAAAAAAAAGAAGTCAATTAAATATTTGTTAAGTATTTCATACAAAGTTATTAATTATGAGAACTGTATGTTTTTATGTGGACCATAGTAACACAAATATAATGCATTTGAAATAAGGTTAATTGCGTTCTTCAGCCAGGCTGCTGAGCAGAGCAGTTAGGATTTGGCATTCTCTCCCTTTTTTCGGCCACAAACATTAACAATTTTGTAGAGATGACCTCAATTAATAATTGAACAAAGAAAAAGTGAGTATTTTCTTCTGCTGTTTTGCTAGGTAAGCAACCATATTGTCTTACCTTAAAATCAATCTTAACTGTATGTTCTATTATGTAATGCATGTTGTTCCAAATGAGACTAATTTATTTTATGCAAGTCACTGAGCAGATAGTACTAAAGTAAAATTGATTCTGAATGTTTCCCAAGAACCCCCCTTGCTTTTTTCATTTTATAAAAGCAGTGTTAATAAAACCACAGAATCTTGTAACATTCAATTTAAGATTATTTTTTCACCTGGAGAAACTTAGACTCATAAAAATCACTTATTACTGAAACATGGGACTAAGAGAGAAGATTGTTTTCATAAAATAATTTTGTAAGATAAACAATCTAACAGTCACATTGAAAAAAGTGAAGTAGCTCTCTGTCCTCATATATATATATATATATACACATACAATCCTTAAGGAACAGGCAATAATCATTATTCATGAAGAATTTCCAGGTTATTGCTTATTTAAAATGATAACTTAAAATGAGATAAGCTATTGGAAATATTTTGATACTATTTATGAAAATTATTATTTTAGTGTATGATTTAAAGCAAGATTTTTTCTTTTTTTCTGTTCTTCAGAAGACTTTTCAGAGTCTATATCTTAAAGAAAAATCTCATGATACAAGTGTTAAGATTTTGTCATTGCCCAATGAATTTTAAATCACAGTAAATGTTCACAAACTATAAAACCAATGTTTAATATACTGATACTGTATTTATTTGTCTAACAAATATTTTGTTAGCACCTCTGATGTGCTAAGCACTGTACTTACAATATACTATTTATATTTAGTATCATGTTTAATTCTACTGCTGTAAACCAGCTTTATGATAGCCTTAATAAATACTAATTAATATGCTCTATTGAGATTTTTTAATACTTAAATTGGGCATGGTATGGTTCCTATTTTATTTATATTCATTCTAAAAATCAAATTAAAAACTAGACGCATATATACAATATGTATATTTAAGATTATTTCTTACATTTATTAAGTACATAATTATTTTTAAGCAAATACTAATCTTGTCTTCATTTAAATTCTAGTACATCAATAGCTTAACTTCCATGTTTTCAATTTAGAGTCCACTGTCTTCCCTCATAATTGTTCTTTGTGACAGTCACCAAAACCTTTGAGGATTTGTTGAAAGAAGTTTATTAGAACCACTGGCTTTTGCCACCATTAATTTTTCCAATTAGAATATACTTCTTGGGGCTAGGGGCATAGTGTAGTGGCAGAGTGCCAGACTAGCATATATGAAGGCCTAGGATCAATCCTCAGTTTCACAAAGCAAAAGAAAAGAAAAAAAAGAAAAGGAATTCTTCTTTTGACATTTCTTCAGCATGGTTAATATCAGAATAATAGCTACTTCCCTTGTTCTCTCTGTGTGTATGTGTGTGCGTATATGTGTATGTGTTGAGATGTAAACATGGTTCAGAGCTTAGTTGTAGAATAACAAAACTAACTCCTAACTGAATCCTGGCTTAGTCACTTCCAGAGCATGACTTATAAATTTCTTAAGCATTATGTCAGCTCAAAAAAGTTCATATTTACAACAGCCAGTTCCATGAAGTTCCATGGAACAGCCAGTTCCATGTTGTCCATATATGAACAACATTCATATATCTTATTTTAAAAATGTGTAAGAACATATACTTTCATTCCACTCGTTTATGAACTTGTTCTTCTTAACATTTTAAGAAAAAAATGATCAAGCTCTGACTTGGCTTTGGGATTACGGTAAATTAGCATGTTATAATTAATTTTAAAAGAAGATACTTTGACATATGTTGTTTGCTTTTTAAACTCAGTATGACGTGCTGATTAAAAACAATTGAACAATGAGGTCTGCCACCAAGAAAGCAGCCCAGTGCAGGGCACACAATGCTTTTATGGATAATTCAGTAGTTGTATGTCCCTAATCTCTATTTAACCAGGTCATGTTTTCAGAAATAAAATATACTTATAATGTTATTTCAATACTCAATCTTATAAGTGACCTCAGACGTCAACTATTGTGAAATAAACACTACAAACATTATCTCCAAAAAAAAGTAAAAAAATTAAATTAAAAAATTCCCACTAGTTAATAAAACCTTAATAAATATAGCAGGTATGCCAGTTTTCAAGTTTCCAAATTTTAAAATAGTACTGGAACTGTTTAGGGACTTATTCTAAAGGATATTCTTTATCTGAGGAAGCTGGAGGAGGAACCTACAATTTTCTAGCTAATAATTATGCTATTTGAAAAGTACGATTTGGAACTAAACAGGTTACTAAAGCAAGACACAGGCTTCAATTTAGATATGTGGCTATTATTGCTTTACTGATGTTCTCTAGACCTTTGAATTTGCTGATGAGCACCATGAGGAAGTAAGTATTCTTCCTGATTTAGCCACATTTGCATTAACTTCAGCCCATTCAGCAGACTAACTGCAGGCTTTATGGCCTCCCTGACTCAAATGTCAGGGTTGAATGAGCCTCGGGTGTCACTAGCCTGAGTTTTAAAACATTAATTTGTAATAGAGTATGTTTATGTTCCTTAACTTTGGGACATGGTGTTTCCTGTCCAACTTTTTCAAGCACTCAAAATTTCCTTTATTTAATGTCTACTTTAACAAAATCATGTTTTTAAATAGTCAGAGAGTAAACAAACTCCTACTTATTATACAAAATGCAAATAGTTATTCCATGTACTTTCACAGTTCAATTTCGTTTATTACATCTAAAATTTCCTCCAACTGCTAGAAAGTAAGAATATGCCACCCACTTTCTAGCTAAGCTGTGGACTAAAAAAAGGGCAGAGGATGAAAACCTTTGCCAACCATACATTGGATTTAAAGAAAAAGATAATTGAAATTGATAGAATTCCTTTAGTAAACTGGTTTAAAATAAGTGTATTTCTCAGGTCAATAAGGAAAATACAGAATGTCCTAGAGTTTATCCATTAAGTATCATAATAGCCTCATTAATGATCATGGCTCTCTCCTTAGGCATGTTCAGCCTGCTAGTCTCAGTCCTCAGGTCAATGACCTATAGATCATAAACTGACTGTCACTGCCATAGACAATATTCTTCCACCTGCTCATGCTCAATGGCAAGAAGTAGATGCCCTTTCCAGATTTCCCTCTTTAGCATCCTTCGTATTTATTTCTCCTGCCTCTTTTCAGTCCCATTTCTACTAGAGGTTCCAGCTAGCCTCAAAGTAGACTGGTGAATCAAGTATATTATCTCAACATTTCAGGCCTATAACCAATAACAGAAACAAAGAGCTCTGAGGTGAAACATAAGACATTAGAGCTCAAATAGCACAACCATTGACCATTAACCATTCAAACTCCAACAGTATGTGCAGAGGATCCTATGTGTATTTTGAAGTGGAGGGCATTGGAAGAGAGAGAAATGTAGGATGTGAAAGACATGGGAGTATCTTTAAGACAGACCTTTTCCACAACACAAGTTTACCAGTGATCATCAATGACCTAGCCATGGGGCAGTCAGAGCAAAGGGATCAATGGCCAAATCAAATTACTTAATTTGCTTGAGAAACCATTTGGGAAGCTCTACAGTGAAGGATGCCTTGAAAAGTAGTTTAGAGGCTGCATGTCAGCTTAATAGACAAGGGTTTTACAAACCTCTGTGCTTTGTATTGTGGGCGTCATATATGGCAAGAAGAAAAGATGGCCTTGAGCTTTGACGTTTAAATATCCAGACCAGTGTTTGGGGAAAGAAAATTGTAGCCTTTGGAAACAAAATGATTTTTAAAAAGATTTTCAGTTGTTTATTTTTATCAAAGGCAGAATTTTTATAGTTTCAGTCTGATTACTGTGGGTTTCATTTTAAGCTTTATTTGCTTACTCTAAGATTTGGGAAGCATCTTAGAGTTTGAGAGTTATTCTCTTTTGGGAATTACTCACAGATATTTTAAAATAAACATTCAAAGAATCAGAGAATATCATCCAGGAAAGAAAGTCAAATTTTTATTTCTTACATTCCCAGAAAAGAGAAATTGAAGCCTAGAGAAAGAAAGTGACTTCGCCAATGACACTTGAAGACACACTTGGAAACTGGGACTGCTAGCCTTATTGCTTCTGCAGTTAATGCCATGCCATACAGATTGGAAGATGTAGAGTGACATGACACTCATGCACAATGATGGGTTACATGTGACTTTTAGCACAGTAAGTTGGAGAAGGATCACTGGAATAGATTAGGTGTCTGCTTCTGTGAGGCCTTCCTGAGCGAATATAGGATATGCAAAGTATAATAGTGCCATGTAAGTAAATCTTAGGAATTGAGAAGATGCATTTTTCTTTAGCAAATTTTTGATAATTAAAGTATGTATTAAGCAATTTGATGATTTTGCCCATACCAACCTCACAGTTAAAGAAATAGAACATTTCCAAAGAAATAGAACATTACCAAAAGACTTTCAGCCATCTGTAAATTAAATATTTCAGATAATTATTTCCTATATATATTTCTGAACACTGCATATGCTGTGTGGGTTGGTATCTTTAAAGGCAAGAGTTTCCATGGTTTGGAATATGTGAATAGCTAATCACTCATAACCTGTGTTGTATTATAGCAAAATGACCTTTCGAAACTAGTCTCTAATTCTCATCTTATCACACATATGTGTCCTTGAGAAAACTACATACCTTATTGTAATATTTTATTTGCTTAAATGAAGAAATATATACAGCAATATTATATAACTTTGCTATAGCGTTGATCTAAATATTAAATGAAATAATGGTCATCAAGTGCTTAGCCCAGTGTGTGACCACACAAATTTCCTCGTAAATAACAGCTATTTTTGTTCTTTCTCTTGAAGAAAATGATTTGAACATCTAAAAGTCAATGGTGTTGTTCATATTTCAAACATCCCTGTAAGTGGGATGCTTATGGTATAAATCATGATGCAGGTGGGAGTGTGTGATCAATTATGACTACCAGTACCGTGGGAGCTGGGCTGACAATTGTAACTATGTTTGATCTGTGACCTTTCTTATTATATGTGTTATATAACTGTACATGTATATAATTATATGTCTACTATATTAACTTATTTACATATGTACATAAATTCAGTTACGGTGTATATATATTTAGTTAGTTAGGGTAAATTCTGGTTCTTGTTCATTTTTCATTCACTTTAGAATTAACCCAGGGTGATTCAGGGGCATAGTGAATGACACAAAGGACAATTTCAAATTCCGCTTTAAAAATCTAGGTTTTTAAAGACCATTTTGATTGATGTTTTGGATATGAAAATTTTCATTCCTAGGCAGACTGAAGAGATCATTATTCCTAAATAATGAGTTGCTTACAAAGAGCTTTAGAAAGGACAGTTGCATAGCACAGTACTTTGATTTGTATTGGGTCTTTCCTGAAGGCAACTCTGAAAAGTTAGCATATAGAAAGCCCTTGGTCATTCACCAGGCAAGGTGACCAGTAAAAGTAAGTCACAATCAACTTAGTGGCATTTTTACAAGAAGCTTTAAAAATCTGATATTGTAAATGTCAACTCCATAAACTCTATGGGCCTATTTTTCATTCGAGTAGAAATACTGAAGTGGACAAGAGCATCTGAAGAGAAAGAGTTTGAAACATCAGTGTATATGGGAAGAAAAGAAAGATTTGTAAGCTCACAGTTGACCTCCAAGGCACTTTGTAATTTAATCTGTTTTGTATTTTGCTTTTCCATTGGAAATACAAATTTCCAAAGGGAATTTGAAAATTCCCTCCGAAAGGATAAAAATAACTGATGACAGTCTTTGGGATTACAGATCATTGCTAGGCTTTGTGTTGACCCATAATAAAACCAGGGCCAGAGAAGGCCAAGTTTGTTTGCTCCACTACAGAAAGAATTCCTTACATATACACATTAAGACTTAGGTTCCAAGTTGTAGGATTGATTCAAAAAGCAAAACACCTGACTTGCAAGTGCAAGGTTCTGAATTCAAACCCCATTACCACCAAAAAGAAAAGACTCAAGATGCTCTGTCCCTTATGTAACATTCCTGATTACTTTCCTTTTTGTAACTTCTACCACACTATCTCTTGTGACAAAAATTAGTCATATTAGTTTTCTTTCTGTTTCTTAAATAAACTCATTTTATCATTATATGTAAACTGTATCTTTTTTTCAGAAATGTCTTCTCTCTTATCCACTTCATTTATTACCATTGTTCAGAAAATGATTCATATATTCAGTTAAAATTTCCCTTGGAGTCAATATAAATTAAGACATGATGTTATTCTCTTTTATGGTAGCAGGGACTATTCCTTTTTAAGAATTTGATATTGATTATTGCTTGATTGCCTACTTAATGCTTGCCTCCTCAGTAGACTTGCCATTTAAGGAAGGCATGAGCTGTGTGTATCCTTAATGTACTGAAATGATATAATATAGTGGCCAAGTCAGAGTAATCATTAATGTTGGTTAAATAAGTGCATGAAGATGAACCCCTAGTTCTTAATTCCTAGTGCTCCATTTGGCAATGTCAACTTACTGTGGTTGTCTGTTATCCCTTATAGGCTAAAAATTCCATGATAACAGAAATAATGTTTTTGTGCATTTTGGAGACTGACACTTTGTCTTCTTTATACAAGAGAACATCAGTATTTGTTGATAGACATTCAAAAAGCTATTCTGAAAACATGCATTAAATATTCCAGAGAAAGTTTATTATTGTTTCAGGGAGTTCTGGTTCCACTTAGGGTGTTATAAGATAATGGAGATAAAATGTAGTATAGCCACATTGTCAGAGAGTGAATGGTGTGTCCTTCAGCTTATATGTGGCACTCCAGGACACTGTAGTACAATGGGAATTTATAGTGACTGCTATACAGTGTCAAACACTCTCTGTTTATATGATTTGTGTGCACAACAGCAAGAGAGGAAAGATATAGGTACATAATAACTAATATCTACTATTAAGAAAGTGATAATTCATTATTAATATTTAGAAATTAAGACAAAATTAGAGAAACATTTGGGTAAGATATTGTGCTGAATCAGTCTTGACATTAGTGACCGATAATCCCTTCCTCCCTCCTCTGTACCTGCATTTTTAGTTAAAGGCAGTTTCCAACACTACACTCTGTGGACTCAGTAGGATGTCAGGCAGGCAGTAGTTCTGGTACTCCTGCCTTCTTAGGAGTATCTGTCTGTTCTGCATAGTGGTGACTCAGTTGAACAATTTAGCCATATGTTTGCATGTCAGTTATCAAACATGGCCTGAAGGAGCTATGAGTGTGGAAGTGCAATTCCTTCCCTCCTAACTGTGTTAAAAATACAATAGAGAAAATGTCTAATCAGAAAAAGCTGAAATTTTTTGGTTCCGTTATTTTAATGGATGTGGGGACTTTCTTTAATGACCCCTCCCAGACACTGATTCCCAAATGATGTTCCTTCTGCTCTTTCTAAGACCTAGTTCTCCAGTTAGACAAGAAAAAGGAATTTCCATTTGCTTTTCTATTTTGCTATTGTTGTATTCCAGTGCTTCAGTAAGAAAAAAGAGTTTCTATATACTTATATACACATTCCAAAATTCTGAGGCTTTTCATCTCACAAAAATCTTCTTTCTTGAAAAGATATTGCACTTAACACTAGAAACCAGAGTAAAATTAGTAAATATGAACCTTAAAGTGGTAGGACTGTCCAGAAGAAAAAAATGAAAAAATTAAGTACTATTAGAAATCAGTCTGACCTGATTGTAGATCATAGATTTTTCTATTTCTCTTTTTGCTTTATTCCAATTAAACTGGCATAATATCTAGGGCCATTAGAAAAACATGTTTGGAGACAATATCTCATCAACTAAAGGCAATGGTTAGAGTTCAGCCCTTTCTCCAGGAAATAATCTGTATTGCTATTAAAGAATTAACACAATTCCAGAATCTCACCTGTTCAGAGCAACAGCACACAGTGTACTCTAAAAAAAGTTCACCTCCTCATTCTGTTTCTTAGCATCAAACCATCTTTTTTGTGTTAGGTGTGTCTACGGAGACATTACCTATTATAAAATAGTTCTTCATGCTACCTATAACTTAATGATGCTATAAATTGATCCATTTAATGTCTTTACCATAGAGTCAATAATAAATTTCTATAATTTTTAAATTGGTAAAAAATTAAAACTTTGCATTGTTCCCTTCTGTGATACAGTAAAAGCCAATTCTCTTTCTTTTGCTAAAGAGCTAGGTCATATATTTTTATATCTTAGTTCACTTTTTGCTTTGGTTCTTCAGAGATCATTGCTGAATTTTATAGCTCAGTATGTTAGATTTCTCAAGTTTACATCTTCTGATTTCATCTCTATCATTACTACTCATTATTTAATTCCTTCTTTTCCTTTGTTTTTCATATTTAGCTTTGAGCTTTTTTTGTTGTTCTTTTGGAATTTTTGATTGAGTGATCTCAGTTCATTTTTTGTGTTTGCCTACTTTATTAAATCTTCCTTCAAGGGTTTTTTTTCAAAACCTCTTGAGGTAAGAATAATAATATTTATAAATATACTTGATATTTATGGAAAGCAAAATATGTCCAAATGCAAATCAAAGTTCCTTTAATGATGCACCATGTGCAATTCATTCCATATGTGTTTTCACCATACTTTTATATCAGAGGCACTCTAATGTTGCTTAAATTAGCCCCAGAGATGTGAGGTAAATAGAAAGAAAGTCCTGATTACTCCACATGGATGACCTCTTAGCATCAATGCATGTTCTTCCTCACTAGCATATTATAAATGTTATATACTTACTAGGAAGTAATCACTTTTCTACTATTTGACATCTTTTAAACTCCCAAGGTGGGATTAGGGAAAGTGTGAAGCAGGCGGGTTTTAAAATCAGATGTCTTGAGCTAGGGAGCTCAGTTATTTTATTTACTGGCTGTGAGATTTTAGAAAGTTTCATAAACTTTCTGATTCACATTGTGCTTAGATGTGAAGTAGAACTAGTGATACAACTGCCAGTCAGTCTTGTGTACAGTCAGAATTCTATTAGGAACCTACTGGGTACAAATTAAATTATTTTAAGATCACTCATATACCACATATACCATATACCACATGTCTTTAGTAAAAATAGCAAAGGGAAACTGATTCTCAGAAAGATTAAGGACTTCACCTAAAGTCACATAATTATTGCCCATTTACTTTTAAATTTTCTATTGTTTAATAAAAATTTATCATGTAATAGTTTCCTTACAAAGCACCTTATCTTGGAAGTCTTCCCTTGCCTTCTTCCTCAGACCCACCCACCTTCCCTTTCTGTTTAGTGGCAGTGTAGCTTTCCTCTCTTGGTTGTTATCATGCATTGCATTCATCTGTGTTTTGGTCTTCTCCCACTAGAAAGTAAAATGCTTGAAGCGTGGCATTATGCCTATTCTTTGTGCTCTCAGCACCACTAGCATATTAACCTAACAAGTATTTTCTCAACTGTTAAATGACTATATCGGTGAATTAGTATTGTTTGCTTTGTGAGTTGGATTCCTTGATAGCAGAAGTTTATCTGCTTGAAACCATCATAGGTGTGGCAGACATGGGTGACTGCCTTCCCAATATCGTTTCTACTCTTCTTTATATTTTTACATATAAACTTTATATTTTTTTGTCAGTGATATTCCCAGCAAAGTATTAATTTTCCCAGGATTTTTGAAGATAAGGGAAGCTAAATGGCATACTGCTGATAAAATATAAGCAAATATCTGCTGGAGATTTCTGGAAATGTTTACCATTTCTAACACAAGCATTACCACTTCTTTTTGGTTTCTTCTATTTCCCTGCCTGGAATACTGATGGAGGCAAGAAGATCAGAAGCCTTCTTGCAAGCTGAGAAAGAAAGCCACATGCTAATATATAGGAAGATGAAAGGAGCTTGGTTCTTTGAGCAGCTGGACAAGCCCAGAATTACCTTTGTCATTTGGTCAAGACATTCTAATAAGGTTTCTTTTGCATGAAAATGTAATAAAATCCATAACTGATAGCATCTAAAACACTGTTTGCACTAATTGCTTTGGAGAAGACAAATGAATAGCTGTACAACTATGGTAGTGAGCAGGAAAATTTCTATTTTGCTCCCAAACTTAATTACTACAAGACTCAGGATCCATTTCTAGGAAGAAATGATAGTTTTTTCCTGCACTTTGTTGGAACTCAGTGATCATTTGCACTAAATTCTGTAACATATGATGCCCACAGATTTTTATTCAGGTATTTTTAATATTATTTCCAAGACTGAGTCTTTTAAACAGAAACAAATTTGTGCCAAATCTCAATTCTTACTTGAGATACAGATAAGTGTAGAAGAAGGCAACACTGAACTAAAACTAGAGTTTTCTAATCTAGCCTCATTTTTTTTGCCACCGGATGGTCAAGTTATATAATTTCCTGAGTTTAAAGTCATGTTAGAGAAGTTGCAACCACCTGTCACCTATTTTCTACTGCAATAGTTAGCTTAGCTAAGCTTGAAACTAGAACTCTTGTGACTGTTTCCCCATTCACTCTTCCAATTGCAGCCTACTGAGTCTCAGTGAACTGGCATCTTAGAGGCACCCACACACCCTTCACACTCCTGAAAACCACTGCCAACCACCCCTGCTTTCTCACAATTACTCTCCAGTTCTGCCTGTCTATAGCTGTCACCATTATTCATGGAACGCCTCCACTGAGCAGAGATCAAGAAAATGATCTTCAGAGCTTGTTCACCAGTAAGTTGAGCTGTAGAGACTCAAAAAAATTGAGTTTACAAGGAGGTAGAGCCCAGAACTTTATAGGATGTTCTTCTGAAGAGACTTAGCGTGATCAACAACCTCTTTGCTCATCACTTGGTGAAGGATAGAAGTATACTCTGTGAAGGGGTCTTCAGAAGCAGCTATGGCCTTCTTCTGGGGCCCTTAGAAACCAACAAGGTCACCACATCATTGCCTTAAGAGCCCCTGGTTTTAATCACAACATATCATATCTGTAGGGAGGACATCTCGACTCCAAATGTCTTGAAAATTATAACTGTAAATCAGATGGTTTCTGAAGCTTCTGATCTTTATGATCTAGAAAAAATTGTCTTAAGTGCGGGACCCCACAATGCTGAAGCCTGTGAAAGTCCACAGCAACTACACAAGACATCTCTGAATTCCCATGGGGTTTCAACTTTCTTGGTTTCCCTTGCATTGGGGCCAGCTGGTACCCCTTTCTTTATGTTTTGGACCCTGGTCCACAGTAAAACTTGGGGATTTTTGATGCTTCGCCTATGAGTTTTTTAACTACACACTTAATTCACTCATTTTTACTTCACAGAAGACCTAGGGGTATGAGGAAAGCACCAGTCATATACTAAACCATCCAGTAATTAACCTATTTGCCTTCATTATATAGCTTGCCTCCTTTTTAACACTGTAGTATGCAGAATCCAGACCCAATCTTATCTAACTTTTGCTAACTTCTGATTTTTCTTTTGGAGTCAGCCTTTTTCTGTGTTATGGACTCAACACCAGATACTCAGCAGGGAGCAATTTAGATTAAGAACATTTCAACTATAAATAACCAGACCTTTTAAACCACTCGGACTCTTAGTGTTAGGAGTGTGTGTGTGTGTGGTGTGTTAGATGTACCAGTAACTATCTTTCCATCCACCATAGTGTTTGAGTTTAGAAATTATGACCAAAAAGGTACCAGATATTCTAATAAGCCAGCATCTAAACATTTCTCAGATTGACTTTTATTTCTTGAATGACATGAGTCTAAGACCAAAATTTCAAGCTACTCTAATCACTAGCACTCCTTCTGAAGTTTAGTATGTGTACAGCACCCCACTTTGGCCTAAAATGGAGGAACAAAGGATTTGAAGTTACAACTTATTTAAGTTGTTGAAAACCTCTGTTACCACTCCCTGAGCTCACAGCAGTGATGAAGCTATAGATAAAATATGTAATATACATTTTCTCTTTATAAAAGTACTTAATGTTTTTGTTACTACATATGAAAGATTATAACAACATGCTATCTGGGTATGAAATAAGGTAGCCACATATCTTGTAGTATAAAACAATAATTTTGGCACCTACCTTGTACTAAACTTTCCTAAGTTTTTAGGTGAATTACCTCATTCAATTTCTTCATCCAGTGGTATAAATATTCTTATCAACCCTATATTTCTGATGAGAAAATTTAGATTCAATTAGAGAGAAATGATTAACAAGCTTAGGTCATCAGATTAAAATGTCCCCAAATGAGATTTTAATTTAGATCATATGAATATGGAATATATTTATAACATTGCTAAAATGTGGTTTGTGTGGATTTTTATGGATTAAATTATTGGATAAACATGGTCCAAGTGGTCAGGTGATGAAAGATAATACAATCAAGAGAATTAGTGAGTGGAGGCTCAAACAAAGCCAAAGGGTATGTTTTCAAATAGCAATTATTTATTTCTACATATCCCTTACACTATTGGAAATTCATTAATGTTACATTAAAATGTTAGTCTGTGCACTTGATTGTTAGATCTAGTCTTCAGTCAATTTCCCCATCCGGAGCCTGACCATCAACTCTATTACTTGAATGGGAAATTATTATAATATGAATTTTCATTTGTTCACTTCAGAATAAAGAATAATTCCATTCCTAATCCAGTGTGTATTACTTTAACAACTTTGAATACATCATCAGAGGTTGACTTTGATATTTCTCCATATCTTTCTGGCATTTCTAGTTGAAGAGAAACTAAAATGGAATATAATAAACTTTAGACAAATGCAATACACATTAGCTGGAAAATGCACATCAAATCTGTGTGATTGTATCACTGAGAAGGAATGCATCCCAGTTATTAACAGACCATATCTAGAAGGTAACAAGTTTTACTCTGCGATGACTAACTCTTATTTTCCAAAGCCTCCACACTGTGGTCTCTAGTCTTCTCTTTCACTCAGTTGGGTAAATATTCTCCCATTTCTGTGTTCTCTTTGAAGCATAAAACATTGTGTGCAAGAGTGTTTTTTGGAATGAAAATTATTCAGTGCTTCATTAATGAGATAATGTATTTATTTATTATGACAATAAACACAGCTGCAAAATGGACCATAAAGAAATAGACAACTTGCAGATTTCTGTGCCCAATGTGTCAACGGTAATTGAGAAATAAATTAAATGATCCATCTGCTTCCCATCATCTACTTCTTTATACTTGTCAGTATTCATGGTTTTTAAAACCAGTCAGAATTATTTATACTAATTATTCACTAAAAAATAAATTCATGCAGAAATTGAATGACTTGGTAATGCAATTTTGTCAACCCATAACACACTGTGCCTCTTCCCATACCCTCAAATCTAATGACTGTGATGAGCTCTTTCTTCTTATTAATAGTTTTTGTTTTGTCATGACAATACTACTGGATTTTCTCTTTATTAGTGTCTTAAAGGCACTGCTAAAATAATATATCATATTATAGTCTTAACAGTAATCAAATCTATTGCCCTGGTAGTGTTTTGTTTGCCCAGGAAAATCAAACAAGCAAGGAATTAAAAACAAAATAGGCAAGTGAACAAAATATCTGTTTCTTACAGGTGATAACACAAGAGCCAACCTGCCTGCTAATAATATTCAGAAATGATGGTTAAAACAGCCAACGCAACTGGAACTAATTAAATATAGTTAGTTCTACCTTTTTTCTCCTACCTCATTGTTATAATTATCCCACTGAGAAACCACATGTCAGTGCTAGGGAAAACAGCAATAACTCCTTTGCCTTCTCAAACATTTTGAAGTTCATGCTTCTCTGCTCTGGAATTTTGTTAGTTTTCTTGAACCCCCAGGGATGTCCCTGAGACAGTTCTATAAAATATTTGCAGCATTTTCTGTGATGTGGGAGAAGGGTTAGGAACACGAAACTCTCTTTTTAAAAGTCTTTATTGGTATTGTTTTCTTTTTTTTTTTTAATGACAAATGAAATCAATGTCATTGTAAAAGAAAATAAAGGATAGAAAAAATCAAGAATTATGCACATTCCTCAAGGAAATATTACCACTCCAAACATTTTGTTCTGTATTCTTCCAATATTTGCCTAAGCATTTATACAGTTTTTTTTAAGTTGAGAGGCAACAAGACTGCTTTATAACTTGTTTTTTCTTAATTCACCTGGTAGTGCCTCTTTCCTTACCTTTAATATAGATTTACATCATCATTAAAATGTTAGCCTGTGTGCAAGTTATGTTGTCAACTTCTTACCACTATGTATTTAGACTGTGTGAGTATTACAGTGCTGTTCATTCAGTTTCTTTTGAATCATTTGACATGTATTATAATTCCCTTCAGTTGGCCCATATCTTCGATGCTTTGTAGCTCAGTAACTGGAATTCTTATAATCATTATCACAAGTGATTTTCAATGGAAAAAAAATAAAGGGAAGAGATGTTGTTAAGAGTTTGGGGTCATTTTTTCCACATCTCCAAACTGTGTCTCCTGTTGTTTCACAACAACCCAACTTTTATGTGGAAGAGTTTCAAGATTTGTGTCTATGAAAGGGAGCTATTGTGGCGGGCGTAGGGGTGTAAGAAGTTAAATCCTTTTCCATGTTATGATTATGCAGCTTCCTTCTTGTAACTCACTCTGCACAGTGTGGACTACAAACATATTTTTCACATTTCCTGTAATAAGATAGCTTTGGAGGGAAAAACAAATACTCATAACTTTTAATAAAAAGACTTTAGTTTCACTTCTGAGGATATAATGAAGAAAGTTACAGTTTTGAGGCATCTTTTTATTTCCTAAGTTTGTTCATTCTTTTTTTCTGTACTCTTCCACTGCCTAATATTCTTTTTCTATCCTACTGCTAGACAAAGACAAATAGAGCTATATAAGCTAGACAAGACAGTAGAGTTTGATTAGAGGATTCCTCCTGCTCTCACAAGAACTAGTGTCCTGTGTAGAAGGTCAATACTTAGAAATGGGATGCTTCTGGATAATAGTAAAAAACTTAAAAATATGGCATTGAAATTGGTTTGGGATATACACCTGCTGGAAAGGCCTCAGGCAGATCACTGATAAAGAATGAAAGAAAACAGAGGGAATTATTATTGGAGTCTGGATAGAAAGAAACAACTATAATGTGACAACAGGTAGTCTGGAAAAATTGTCACCTGGAAAAATGGAAAATATAAAACATATTCAACCATCTGGTGATTTGGCTAAGAAGATTTCTAAGCAGAACATTGACAGTGCAAACAGGTTTTTTTAGTAATAGATAATTATACGTATAATGTAATGTTATATCTAATGTTTACATACACGCACACACACACACACACATATATATATATATATATATTCAGCATTCAGGCAATATTTAAAATATAAATGAAATATAAATGAACCAGGAGAGTATGGAACAAAAAATAGAACTGCTTCTCACATAACAGCCTACCCACAAAGCAGATGTCTTTCAAAGTCAGATCCATCTCAATATAAATAACATTTAAAAGGTTTAATACATGCCCTTTGTTAAGATTTCAAAAGGAAGCCAAATGCTGCTGATTCACTCCTATAATCCTAGCTACTTGGGAGGCTGAGATCAGGAGGTTCACAATTCAAGGCCAGCCTGGGCAAAAAGTTAGCAAGAAATCATCTCAACCAATAGCTAGGTGGAGTACCCATGCCTGTCACCCCTAGAGAGGCTAAGATTGAGAGGATAATATTTCCAGGCCAGCCTGGTAAAAAAGTTCTCAAGACCAAATCTTGATGGAAAAAGCCTGGTGTGACAGTATGCTCCTGTCATCCCAGCAGTGGCAGTAAGCATAACATAGAAGAATAATAGCCCAGGGTGGCCTGGGCAAAAAGTGAGACCCAATTGTTTAAGTACCAAGCACAAAACCCTGAGTTCAAATCACAGTGCCATCAAAACGACAATAACAAAAAATTTCAAAAGGTTTTAGGTCATGCTTCACAGACCTTCTAAACTCAACAAAGAGACTTCTAAGATTATCAAGCGTACTTCCCCACATTCAACCTGTCTCAGTCCAAGCAGGGAGGCATTTGCCTTGAAGATATTTATAGATTTAACTTTTCTCTAATGAATTGAGAAAAGTTACAATATTGAGAAAAGTCCCATCAAAACTTTAGGGGAATTTCAATTAAGCAAGAGTATGTAGTTCAGCTCTTATTCCTTACATGACTCTAAAGTTCCTTCATCTACCACTATGAAGGTTCAGCTGTGTTCGTCAGGACTATGGCTGAAGGAGGAGGAGGAGGAGGCTTTTGGAAGCTTCATATTTCTATCAAAACTCCACCACTTACTAGTTCCATAAATTGGGAGAACATTTAAATTATTTGGGTGTCAGATGCTTATTAAAAGGGGAAAAACTAGACTTTCTTGAATTGTCATTTAGTGGGTATATGGATTTATGGGTAGTCCCATCAATGTGACTGCCTAGCATTTTGCCTAATATATAGCAGGTACTCAAGTGACTATTAACTTGAATCAGGGAATAGAGATAGAGCTCTGTAAGTCAGGTTTGCTAACTCTTTGGCAACATAGATAAGTTTTTGGATGTCCAATCCCCCCTCTCCAACTTAATAAGTTTCAAGAACCACTGTAGAGGCCAGGCGTGGTACACTTCTCTATATTTCCAGCTACACAGGAGGCAAGGATAGAAGGGTCACAATTCCAGGCCAGTGCAAGCACATAAGTTAACAAGACAAGCCAGGTATGGTAGCACACATCTGTAACAGCTATGCAGGAGGAGAGGTAGTAGGATTGGTCTAAGCTGACCCTAGGCAAAAATCAAGAAGGAAGGGAATGGGAGGGAGGGAGGAAGGTGGGAGAAGTGGGGAAGAAAATGAGACAGAGAGAGAGAGAGAGAGAGAGAAAGAGAGAGAGAGAGACATACATAATGAGAGAACAAGCAAGCCCTGCTAGTCACATAAACACAACTTGCCTTGGATTAGCACCTTTCTTAGCACAGAGATGGAGGATTGTTGGAATTTATGTGTTGCTATCTAACAGCTTTTGATAAAGGAAATGCAGTGTTGCCAAAAGAATTATGAACTTTAGACAAGAATGGCCCAGACGAACACTTTTAAAGTAGGTTGGTTTTTTTTTTTTTTTTTGGTGGTGTTCAATAACTTTAGGAATCAAGGCACATAGTAGACTCTTTACTAAAGTGCCACAATAAGCACACATACTTTTAATATCATGAGGAGTTATGCTATTTCTACTTTAACTTAAAGAGAACCTGAAAAAGATTAATTCTAGAAATCTTTTTGCTAGTAATATCTCTCAATATACGAAGAAATAAATGCATATGATAAATGGTTGTAACACAAAATCAATCTGATAAGATTAAAAAAAAATAAATATAAGAGCAATGTACTGGTACTTGTTTGTGAGAAATGTTTTCATTTCAACTGAGTTTGCTACTGAAAAAACTCACTTTAATTGGTTTGATCAGTACATAATGAATACATGTATTGAAATATCACATTGTAACAAATACAGTTATTATATGCTAATAATTTTTTTTAATGTTTAAGAAAATGGAAGTGTTAACTACTCTGATTTGGCAATTACACTGTACACATACATCAAATTATCACACAGTACCCCATAAATTAGCACAGTTAAAATAATAATTTAAAAGAGGTGGCACATGCCTATCGTCTGAGCCACTTGAAATAGAGGTAGTGGGATTCAGTTGTCTGGTTAGGGTAAACGTGTCAGTTCATATTTGAAAACCAAACTATAGTTAAATAGGGCTGAGTGTGTGGATCAAGTGGTAGAGCACTTATCTGATGAGCAGGAGGCCATGAGTTCAAACCCTACAGTGAGAAACAACAACAGAAAGAAAACTAGGAAGAAAGACAATACCCACCCACACACATTGTAATGAAAGATAAGATATTGTTTACCTTCCCATACTACTGCTTTAGCTTTTAAAGAGGTAGTGGCTGTGGGAAGAGGTAGGAAGGATTATCTATTCAATTTAAAGTAAAAAAAAAAAAAAAATCAAGTGATTTGCCTAATGTCACCTAACTGAGTCTTGGACAGAGCCAGATCTAGAGGTCAGAACTCCTGACTGTGGCCAAGGAGAATTTCATGGAATGTTTTGATTCTAGGGTCTTTGAATTAAGTTATTTATATTTTATTCCCAAATTCTGTGATCTTAGACATGGAATTCATTCTTGGTAAGCCCGTTAATGCCTTTGTAAATTGAAGTTGACAATAACAGCAGCTTGATCATAAGGTCATTTTGTGAAATAAATGGCACTACATAATATAAAGGTCCTTTGTCCAATGTCTGCCTTACATCACATACATTTAATGGTTATTATTCTATTATCAAACCCCATGTTTTTTCCATCACATGGTATTCCACAAAACATTTTATTTTAGCAATTTATTTTCTATAATTTATTTTTTATCTCACTCTTATATCTCTTCTCCTAACCTGTTTAGATAGGCTGAAGGAGACTGGATGAAATCAAAAGCTCTCCATTTCCATTATAGCTCTATCAATTTCAAGTTCTGTAGTTGGAACATTATTTTGAGGATTAAATGTCTTACAAGACAGAATAAAAGAAAATATGATGCTACCTGTGGGCAAGACTTACCTGCAGGGATAGCTTATGCCAGTGAGCAATCTATGCTCAGAAGAGCCCTATGGGAGGCTTAGCATTCTAATGTGGCTATCTTAAAGTTCTGCATAAATTTGAGCAAAGAAGGTCCAGTTTTAAATCTTCACCATCCAGTAGGTGTTCTATAAATATTAGCCTAAATCAGAGGATTTATGATTAGCAAGTACTAATTACCTTTGGCAAAATAGACAACTTTGAGTGTTCATTATCACAGTCCTTTTTATGAGATTTGAGACTCTTTTAAAGCATTTATAATTTATTACAATATTAATGATTTTTAGTGATTTAATCATCCTTCCAATTAGTAGGAGTGATTATAAAAACTTTCCTATTATTGTGAGATTTGAATTTTAATGACCAACTAAACCCAAAGGGCTGTATTGAGAAGGCAATCATTCGGTTATACAAACCATCCTCTTGTGCAAGGGCATGACCCTCCCACTTCATATACAGATGATCTAGAGCTTGTTGAGAGAATGACAGAAATTTCTGTTTGATTATTTGCTGACTCTGCCAAGCCAGCTTTAATTGCCTAGTTGAGAATATCCAAAGCATACCTATGCTACTATGTCCCAAAATAAATCCTGGAAAATAGTCCTCCCACTTAAACAAGATTTCTTTCAAATAAAATGCACTTGTAGTCAAATAATTTGGGAAGATTTTTCAGCATTGCATAGAAAGTCCAATTGCACATGAATATATGACAGATTGTGTTATTAGCCACACCTACTTAATTTTAGTTTAACACACATTGAAACATTATATAATTATGTATTAAAAAATTAAAACCTATTAGTGTTAAAAATTAACACACAAAGTATAGTGTACTTACAGACTGCCAAAAGTGCTTTTCCACAATAGCAACAAGGGTGCTGCTAACTTTTTCAGAACACCAGAACTTTACATAAAGCTTGCATACATCTGAAGAGTGTTTTTTCAAGAAAAAGTGGCTGTCTATCAAAACAATGAGCTTTTAGAGTCTTAATTTGCATTACTCCCACACACTCTGCAGGTCCAAAGTAGCTTTGAAAATCAGTATGATGGCTCAGACATATGATGGCTGTAAAAACAAAAAACAAACACCACAATTTAACAGCCATGGGAGGGAACAAAATGGTTTGGCTAGCCTCTCTCTCACACCCCCTCCCTAAAAATGTAACATTGTTTGACTTCTGGGAGCTCACTGGAAAAATCCATTCACTAGGCTTGTGTTACTTGTTCTGATACAGAACTCACTCATGACAGAAACCCTTTCTTCCAATATATTTGCTGAACCAGTAATGATTATTTAATATTGTAACTACTTGAATTGGTGAATGTGTTGGGTGAAACAGGTGAGCTAGAAAATACATTTGTGATGAAAATTAGGGAACAAGAGGTATACAGGCAGCTTTGAAAGTTCTTACCTAGTTTTGGGAATCTAGATGTCCAGAGACATATATAGGGTTATGCTCATGCCCAGGGAAAAACCGAAAAGGCCTCTATCTTCAACTTTTGTCTCTGGCTGACCTTGAGTCTCTGTGCAAGAAAGAGTTGAAGACGAATGCTGAGACGCAAAGTCCCAGAGTGTTGTATATGTTGCTTCAATAGACACATAGAAAACTGCAAGAAAGGACAGGAAATTCAGTAGTTCAAGACTAAGCTTACCAAGTTTACCAAGCAAATATTTTAATGACTATACATGACAAAGAACACAGACTCTATAAAACTAGCCCAGAACATTTACCAAACTGATACCTGGAAAATCAACAACAAAGTCTGAGGAAGGAATCTCATTTCAGACTTGTTACATTAAAAAAATTCTGAAACATACATAAAAACAACATATGGCTTATAAACTGAAAAATAGCCAAAAGAAACAGCCAAAAGATGGTTCTTAGGTACTGAAGTTACTAGAAAAAGACTTTTAAACTGAATATACATTTATTTCAAATAACTAAAAGAAAAATCTAAGGTATGAGAAAAGTATCTGGTCAAACAGAAAATTAATATAGAGACTGAAATTATACTAAAACAAATGAAACAAAAAGAACTTCTGAAGTTTAAAAGTACAATATTGGAAATTTCAGTGGAAGATTTGAACAGATTGCAGCTGACAAAAGAAATAACCAGAAAACTTGAACAAAGATCACTTAAGATTTTCCAGCATGAAAAATAATCACAAACAATGAAGAAAAAGGAGCAGAACTTCAAATCCTATGGGATGCCACCAAGAATAACAATATATACATAATTGAACACCCAGAAAAATAAGAGGGAGCAAGGAGAAAGAGAGAAAGAGAGAGAGACAGAGACAGAGACAGAGAGACAGAAGAGAGAAGACAAAGGGGCAAAAAGTACACTCAAATTTCATCCCAAATTTATCATATGGAATTTATCCAGTATTTTAGTAGGATAAACATGGAGATCCAACCGATATATATTAGAGTCAAACTCTTAAAATATAAAGACAAAGACGTACTGAGAGCAAAAATAGGAAAATGATTTACAAAATATAAAAAGTCCTCAAAAGTTAACAGCTTACTTCTCATCATCAACCTTGTAAAGCAGAGGCAGTGGGTAACCCAAAAGAATTATTATCTACCAATAATCCAATATCCAGTAAAATAAACTTTTAAAAGAAAGGGTATGAAGACATTCCAAGAAAAACAAAAGCAGAGTTAAGTCATCACTAGCAAAATTACACAAGATAAGATAAAGGGAGTCCCTTAGAAGAAAATATTACACTAGATAAAAACTTGTATGCACAAAAAGACACCAATAAAGGTAACTATGTAAGTGAGTATAGGAATGGTTTTAGTCTATTTTATAACATTATAGTGTCATATGCTTAAATCTTTAAGAAGTTTTAATTATAAAATATGTTAATGGGTCAGAACGTATTTATATATGTGAATACTATATGAAGTAAGGGAATATATATGAAGATGTAGAAGGAATTAAGTTGGCATTAATATGAGCTAGATTATTATAAATTAAGGGGTTAATTGTAACCCCAGAACAAAACCTAAAAATAAGGCCCAGAATATGCAATCAGGATTAAAATACTATACTGAATAATCTCCATTTGACAAAATTAGAGATAATGATAAAGAAATGGAGCAACAAAAATGGAGGGCATATAGGAAACATATAAAAATGGCAAATGTAAATTTTCTATTATGATTATTTACATTAAATATAAGTGGATAGAATACTCAGAAAGGCATATATATTGTCAGAGTAAATTATTTTCAAAAATACTATTCAGCTGTATGGATGGGCTACAATATAATTGGAATAAATGGATATTAAGAAAGAATTATTACTAAAGAATAAAAGGAAGATTTTGTAATGAAAAAGTTATAAATCCATCAGGAATATCCAACAATTAAAAACATACACTAATCAATGGAGCCTTAAAATGAAGGAAAGAAAAATTAGCATAATTGGAAGGAGAGAGCCAATTCAATGTAGTCAAAATTAATATTTAAATACATTTCAGTATGGAAAGCTTTTATTGATAAATCTTTAATCCACCTGCTTCTTTGTATGTGCCCAGCATAGTGGAGATCACATTAAACACTTCTGTTAGGTTTATAGTGCTAGCATTTCCTTTTGATTCTGAGAGTTTTGATATCTGCCTATATTACCAGTGTGTTCCTCTATGTTGTCCACTAAAGCACTAAGCATATTAATTATAGTTATTTGCACTCTCAGTCTGAGAATTCTAACATGTCTGCAATATCTGAGTTTGACTTTTTGGCTTCTTTGTCTCTTGAGACTATGATTATCAGTGCCTTTAGCATGACTCTCTACTTTTTTGTTAAAAGATGGGTGTGGTATATTGGGTAATAGAAACAGAGGAAAATAGGCCCTCAGTATGGTGAACCACATTTGTCTGACTAGAACTTATACTATGCTTATTGATGTCTATAGAGGTAGATGCCTGTAGATGTCCTAAGAAGACAGGTGATAAATATTTGTAAAGGTGCTCCATATTATGTCATTAGAGAATTAATTGCGAATTAAAACAACAAGATATTACTATGCACCTATTACAATTGCTAAAAGCAAGGTGCTGACACTAACTGCTGCTGAATGTGAGGAGCAATGGAAACTTCCATACACGGTTGGTGTGAATGCATTAACTTTGCTACCACTTTGAGATATGGTTTGCCAGTTTCACACAACCTAAACATGCTGTGCAATACAGCAATGTTGCTTTTAGTACTTATCCAAATGAGTTAAAAATTTAGTGACATAGCACTTATATCTGAATGTATATATCAGTTTTATTGAAATTATTAAAATTTGGAAGCAATCAAGATGTCCTTTAGTAGCACATGTACAAACAAACTTTGGTACATCCATACAACAGAATCCTTCACAAACAAAACAAAACAAAACAATCAAGCCACAAAAGGCATAGGGAAATCTTAAATGTATATTGATAAGGGAAAATAAGCTTGATTTAAAAATTTTCTTCTCTATGTCCTGCTTATCTAAGAATCCAAATTCAATACACTGTGCTATAAAGATAGTGGTTACTATTATAATATTAGCAATACCAGTAACATACTGAAATTCAAATCTTTTTTTAGGAAAATAGCAGAAATTAACCAATTGACCCCTTCAAGTGATTTCCTCATGTCAATCTATTAATTAATCAAACATAAACATTATATTTTATTTCTTTTATGCAATCATTATATTTATTATATGAATTAGTTTACTGTGACTTCCAATTAACAAGTGTCAATTAAGTTCAGCATTTTGTTAATAACCAAGTTAGAACATTTTACTCATTTCTCTATTGATTTAGACTGTGGGTTGGGTTTTGTATTTCCCTTGAGTACAAATTGATACTAGCCATCTGATGTCAGCCTGGGACTTGTCAGGGTTGTCTCTATTTATAGAGTTTATAAGATTGCTATTGCCTTCTGTAAATGTGTTAGGACAGCAATTCACTTTATACCATACCTAATCACAGAAATACTATCCCTACCTCCTTTCTTCCCCAAACCACTCCCATTCAAGAATGACTTAGCACCTGGAATGTCCTGATATTATTCTTATTCATAAATGCAGTTATTTTAATCAACAAGTGGGAAATCTAATAACATTGCTGTGTTTTCATGTTGGGGAAAGCTTTTTTCCACTCAAAAAGAAATACCTTTAAATATTATAACTGACAGAAACTCAACTCTAAAACTAACTTTAATCAGTAACTTTGGCTCTTTGGGGCAAGTCATACTAGATATTAAATTCTACTTTATAGACAAAGAAAGGGATGTAAAGAGAGAAAGGGGGGAGTCTGCTTTGCATCATACTTTGTACTGTGTTTGTCTCAGCAAGAGAGAAAGATTCAAACTGAACTCACCAATGAGAGCTTCTGGTTTGACTTGACCTTGAGTTTGCCCTTGATAAGAATTTCTTAGGGTAGAAGGGAGGATGGAATCTTATAAGATTAAAACCATGTCATGCTGAAAGTATAGTCACTAAACTGAATTTGGCTCTTTCCCTTGCACTATTTTGGGTATTTGGAGATATAGCCAGGTGCAAGAAAGATGAGGTTACTGCCTTTACATTTATGTTCTAGAAGCAGAGTTAAAAATAGACACAAGGTTTAAATCTGTTGTTATAGAACCCTATTTCTTTACCAGTTACTATTTGTTATGTTACAAAACATGTTCAAATTGTTACTTCAGACAACAAACTTTTTTAGTTTATAATTATGAGGCTTAGTTAGGCAGATCCTCTGGCTGAGCTCAGTCAGGCTCATTGAAGTGGTCGTAGCTGCAGATTAACTGGTAACTGGATGACCTGAGATGGACTCATTCATTCCTAAATCTGGCGTTTGGCATATTGTCACTTGTGGCAAAAGTAGATACCTATAAGCTTTGACTTCTTCATACAAGGATACAGTAACACCCAAAGCTACAAAGCAACACACACCTGAACAAGGTCATTCTACCATAGGCAAATCAAAATGCCACTGAACAGTGGCATTTTTATTGGGGCTACAAATTCCATCTTTTAATAGAAGGCTGTGCAAAATATTGTGGCCATTATTTACAATCTACTATGGTCTCCACTGCAGATCTTCCAGAATGCTACAGTCATTATCTTCTACTAATTGTTATTTATATTTACTCTCAAAAGCTGATAATACTTTTAAATTAAGAAAAAACAAAATCAGTAAATTATATGTCTGTAGAGCAATATGTGCACGAAAGATTAAGTGAACAGGCAAGTGCCCAAATGGCACACATTCATTTCCAGGCAGATTAAAAAAACTTCAGCAGGTGCTATTTTTAAAAGCAAGATGTTCATCTGTGGCGACAGCCGTGTTTCTCTGAGGAAGTCTTCTAATAACAGAGTTTTTCCAACAGAAAGGGAATTTCAGTCAGTGTTATTTTGTCCCCAGGAAAAGTTGCTCCAGCAGCTAAGGAGCCCCAAAGACACAAGTAAGAGGGTGCAGACAACTCACAATACATAACATTTGCATGTTGCTTTGGAGCAACACTTCAAGAACAATTAAATTATATTGATTATGGCTTGACTTCTGTGGCATATTCCTCCCCGGGAAACTCTTAATGAGATCTTATTTAAGAATAAAATTCTACTCAGCTAGGCCCTAGTAAAGGGGGTTCCTGTCTTAAATTTGGGAATCTGAAAATTCTAAAATGTGTATATCAGGGGAGCTGTCAGGGTGAGATAATACGAAAAGAAAATGAAAGAAAGAGTTTTTAGTGTCTTCAAACCATAATAAGAGGTTCATTTCATGGTTCTAGCATTAGAGATTCAGCTCTCTCGTTTGACATAGTGTAAGGATGTTAATCCTTTGAGAAATACTCTGTAAATGCTAATACATATTTTTCTAAAAACAATGAAAAAGCTGGGGAAATCAGTGCTCAGATTTAAAGACCATGATTACAACAGACAAATACCTGCTTGTAACATACAATTAACCCCTTATCTTATGCCTGCACCAATTTTTTGATATATAAATTATATGACCACACAGGAAGAGCCAAAGTAATTATAATGGTGGGGAGTTCATAACTTTTATCTTTGGAAACTGCTAAACTTTTCCACTTTTACATTTGTATAATTAAAATATCTACTCTTTAACACTCACTCTGCTAGCAAGAAATACATAAGAGTTAACAAGGAATATGAAATTCTTACCCTAAAGACACAAGACTATTAAGTGATAAAGTTGAAACTGCCAAGATAATATAGGATATTTCCTTATTCTGAGCAATTCTCTCTTGACTCAAATTGTATTCACTGTTCTGGTCAAATGTAGTAAGTCTAATCTTTCCCACATTGAAAATTTGAGCACAACCAACAAGATCTTTAACAAATGAAAAATCTTCTTAGACAATTATTTATTTATGTGTATATTTTTATTTTTATTCATTTATTTATTCATTCCTTAGTCCATAAATTAATTTCTGATCATTGGCTGTATCTCTAGGAATGTAACAGTTAACAAAATAGTCGTAATTGTTCACCTTTAAGAATGGTCTTACCTATCATTCTTGCATAAAACATTACTTGGTTTGGAAGAACTCTCTTCCAAATCTCTCTCCATTTTCTTTCTTTTTTAATTAGGGTACATTCATTGTATAGGGGGGATTCATTGTGATAATTCCATATAGACTTACATTGTACATCCCAATTAGATTACTCCCACTGTCTGTCCCCCTTTGGCCTCTCCCTGCCCTACTCAAAGCAACCTTGTGAAAGGTTTCTTTGTTCTACTTCATATATGAATTTGAAGTCCATCAACCATATACTATCACCTTAATCTCCTTTATTCTCCCTCTTTCTCCCACAAATACCTGCTCCACACACTGTACCTATTTAACAATCTTTCTTTTGTTATTAATATTTAGGCTGATGTTCAAAGGGGTTTCTCAATGTATCCTTTACTTTGGTCCATTCAACCCCTTCAATTGCTCTCACTTACCCTTTTACAGACCACCCCTCATTTTTCAGTAGCTTTCAATACATATCCTTATATTCTCTCTCTTCACAGATGTATTATGATAATTTTGATGCTCTGTCATTCTCTTTCTTTTTCCCTACTTCCCTGAGTTCCATGGATTAGTTACATTATTACAAACATGTTACACATGTGAGTTTGTATGATCATGTTTGTTTTTGTGTATACATTTATCTTTTGGATCTATCTTATACATATGAGAGAAAACATGCAGCCTTTATCTTTCTAAGCCTGGCTTACTTTGCTTAACATGATGTCCTCCAATTGTATCCATTTACCTTCAAATCACATGTTATTATTCCTTTTGGCTGAGTAATATTCCAATGTGTATATATACCACATTTTTTGATCCATTCATCTGCTGTAGGGCACCTGGGTTATTTCCATAGGTTGGCTATTATGAATAGTGCTGTGACGGACATTGGTGTACAGGTGTCTCTGTTGTATCCTGACTTATTTTCCTTTGAGTAGATGCCCTGGAGCAGCAACACTAGATAATACGGCAGCTTTAGCTTTTTTAGCAGTCTCCATACTGCTTTCCATATGGTTGTACTAATTTGCATTTCCATCAACAGTGTATAAGGGTTACTGTTTCACTACATCCTCACCAGCACTTGTTGTTATTGCCCTTGAATATGGTCATTCTAACAGGGGTGAGATGAAATCTAAGTGTAGTTTTGATTTTCAGCTCTTTTATAGCCAGGGAAGTTGACCAATTCTTCATGTATTTACTGGTCATTTCTACATCAGACTTTGAGAATTCCCTGTTTAATTCAGGCAACCATTTCTTCATTAGATTGTTGAGTCTTTGGGGATTAAGCTTGTTTGTATTCCCAGTAGATTCTAGACATCAGTCCCTTATTGGATGAATAGCTGGCAAAGATTTTCTCCCAGCTTTTTAGTTTGATGGTGTCCCATTTGTTCATTGTTTCTCTATGTTGAGTCTTTTGAGTTCTGTTTAGAAAGTCATTTCCTCTGCCTATCTGTTCCAATGTATTTCCTACTACTTCCTGGATTGTTTCAGGCCTTATATTAAGATCTTTAATCCACTTTGAGTTGATTTTGGTACCGGATGAAAGACAGGGATCTAATTTCAGTCATCTACATGTGGGTATCCAGCTTTCCCAGCAACATTTGTTGAAGTGGCTGTCTTTTTTTCCATTGTGTGTTTTGGGCTCCTTTGTGGAAGATCAGTTGGCTATAGCTGTGTGGATTTATGTCTGGTTTTCTATTCTTATCCATTAGTCTTCCTGTCTGTTTTTGTGACAATACCATGTTGTTTTATTGTTATGGCTCTACAGTAGAGTTTGAAGTCAGGTATTGTGATCCCTCCAGCATTGAACTTTATGCTCAGAATTGCTTCGGCTATTTGAGGTCTTTTGTGCTTCCATATGTATTTTGGGATTGACTTTTTGATTTCTGTGGAGAATGTCACTGGAATTTTGATAGGGATTGCATTGAACATGTAGATTGCTTTGGTGGTATGGCCATTTTCATAATGTTGATTCTATGAGCATGGAAGGTCTTTCCATATTCTGACATCTTTTTTGATTTCTCTCTTCAATGTTTTACAGTTTTCATTGAAAAGATCTTTGGTTTCCTTTGTTAAATTTATTGCAAGGTTCTTTATTATTTTTGAGGCATTATAAATGAGATTGTTTCCCTGATTTCTTTCTCAGTCTATTCATTGCTGGTATATAGGAAGACTACTGATTTCTGTAAATTAACTTTTTATCCAGATACTTTGCCAAAAGAGTTTATGATTTTTAACAGTTTTTTGGTAGAGTTTTAGGATTTTTTATGTATAGAATCATGTCATCTGCAAATAGGGATAGTTTGAGGTTTTCCTTCTCTGTTAAATCCCTTTTATTTCTTGTTTTTATCTTATTTCTCCAGCTAGGAATTCTGAAACTATATTGAATAGGAGTGGAGAAAGTGCATCCCTTTCTTGTTCCTAACTTTAGTGGCAGTGATTTCAGTTTTTTTCAGTTTAGTATAATATTGGGTATAGATTTGTCATATATAGCCTTTATTATGTTGGACATCCCTTCTATTCCTGTTTTCTTCAGAGCTTTATCATGAAGGGTATTGAATTTTGTCAAAGGATTTTTCTGTATCTATTTAGAGTATCATGTGGTTTTTGTCCTTGCTTCTGTTTATATGCTATATTACATTTATAGATTTACCTATGTTGAACCATCCTTGCATCCCTGGAATGAAACTGATTTGGTCATGGTGTATGATCTTTTTGATATGCTTTTGAATTCTGTTTACCAGTATTTTGTTGAAAATCTTTGCATCTATATTCATTAAACATATTGGTCTATAATGCTCTTTTTTTGTTACATCCTTATTGGGTTTTAGAATGAATGCAATGCTGATTTTATAGAATGAGTTTGGTAGTGTTCCTTCCCTTTCTATTTCCTGGAAAGTTTTGAGGAGTATTGGTCTTCATTTTTCTTTAAAGGTTTGCTAAAATTTGGCCATGAATCCATCAGGTCCTGGGCTCTTCTTTGTACAAAGTTTCCTTATTACTGCTTCAATTTCATTGCTTGTAATAGGTCTATTTATGTGGCTAATATTTTCTTGGTTCAGTTTTGTTTGGTTATATACATCAAGAAATTTATCCATTTCATACAGATGTTCCAGTTTACTTGAATATAAGTTTTCAAAGTATTATCTAATGATTCTCTGGGTTTCATTAGTATTTGTCATTATGTCCACTTTTTAATCTCTGATTTTATTAATTTGGATATTTACCCCTCAGTTTTGTTATGTTGGCTAAGGTTTTGTTGATCAAAGAGCCAACTTTTTGTTTCATTGATTCTTTTTGGTTCCCAATCTCATTTGTCTTGGCTCTGATCCTTATTATTTCTCTCCTTCTACTGTTTTGGTTTGGTTTGTTCTTGTTTTTCTAGAAGCTTAAGGTGCATTATTACATTATTTGAGAAGTCTCTGTTTTTTTAATGTAGGCACTTACAGCTATAAACTTTTCCATTAGCACAGCATTTTCTGTGTCGCAGTGATTCTGGTAGGTTTTATTATAATTTTCTTTAGATTCTAGGAACTTTGTGATTTCTTCCCTTATTTCTAGGGTCACCAACCAGTTATTCAGCAGTGTGTTTTTCAGTTTCCATGTGTTTGAATAATTTCTTTGGTTTCTTTTGTTGTTGAGTTCCAGGCTTATTCTGGTGTGATCTGATATGATACAGGTTTTTTTTTCCCAATTGTTTTGAATTTGTTAAGACTTGTGTCCTAAAATATGATCTATTTTTGGGAAAGTTCTATGAGCTGCAGAAAAAAAAGTGTAGTTCCTGGTTGTTGGATGAAATACTCTTTAGATGTTTATTGTGTTCATTTTGTGTAACATGTGTGGTAACTGTGAAGTTTCTTTGTTGATCTTTTTCCTGGATGTCCTATTTATTAGTGACAGTGGTATATTCAGGTCTCCCACTATCACTGTGTTAGCATCTCTCTGTGCTCTAGGTCCATTTGTGTTTTCTTGAGGCATTTGGGTGCCCCTATGTTTGGTGCATATGTGTTAAGATTTGATACTTCCTCTTGATGAATTGTTTCTTTAATTAATATTAAGTGAACTTCATTGTCTCTTCTGATTGATGTTTGTCTGAAGTCTACTTTGTCAGTTATGAGTATACCTTCTCCTGTCTTTTTATGGAATACATTTGCTTGGAAAACTGTTTTCTACCTGTTAACTCTCAGTCAGTGTTTATTTATTTTATTTTTTTTTAGAGATGAGTCTCTTGGAAGCAACATATAGTCTTGTTTTTTAACCCAGTTTGCTATTCTATATCTTTTAATTGGAGCAATGAGACCATTGACATTTGATGTTAATATTGAGAGGTCTTGTTTTTTAACATTTAGTCTTTTTCAAAAATTCAGTTTGCTATTCTATGTCTTTTAATTGGGGCAATGAGACCATTGACATTCAGTGTTAATATTGAAAGGTGTGTGGTGTTTCCATTCATTTTTATTCCCCTGTTGTTTACTTTTTATCCATTCCTGTTTACAGGTCTGCTTGGCCAAAAAGGTTTATTCTTTCTTGCTTCATCCTTTCTCACTCTAATTTCTTTTTCTTGTGTAAAGTCCTTTAAGTATTTTCTGCAGTGCTGGTTTGGTAGTTGTGAATTCCTTTAGTTTTTGCTTATTGTAGAAGGCTTTAATATCTCCTTCAATTAGGAAGGATAGTTTTGCTTGATAGATTAGTTTAGGTTGACAGTTTTTTCTTTCAGCACCTGAAATATGTCTTTGCATGACCTTCTTGTGTTTAGAGTCTGTGTTTAGAAATCTGCTGTTATTCTAATGGGTTTGCCTTTATATGTGACTAATTTTCTATTATCTATTTGAAATACTAATGACCAATACTATGTTAAGGATTAATTTACATTGTTGCTTCTTAACTGAAGGTAAGCTTTGTCCATCAAGGAATACTTAGCAATGTCTAGCGGCACTTTATGTTATTACAACTGTGGGTAGAAACTGATAATGTGGCTAAACATAGTCTAATACAAGAAACACCCTTCCTGAACAAAGAATGGCAAGGTCCCCAAATTTCCAATGTTAAGAAACACTATCTTGCCTGATAAGTACATGACATAGCTCTACTTTGTGGAGAAATTTATGTCCATCATGCCATTTGTTACTACCTTACCAAGGAGTGGTTCACTGCAAAATTCTAACATTTAAAAAGGAATAACACCAATCCTTCTCAAGGTATTCCAAAAAATTTAAGTAGTAGAAACACTTCCAAACTTATTCTAAGACGACATTACCTCATTGCCAAAGCCAGACAATAACACTACAAGAAGAGGAATTACAGCCAACATTGCTGATGAATATAGATATAACAATCTTCAACAAAATACTAGAAAACTCCACCAGAGTAAGGGTTTGGAGGACAAAACTAATAGAGGATTGCACAAGGTGAAGGTATATTTAGAGGGTAATGCTTTAATTTAATTTTCATTATAAATTATTTTAGAGAACTTACATGACAAGAGTTTCACAGAAAGTAAATTCTTGTGGATCTTTCACCCAGCTTCCTCTAATGTTGACATCCTATGTAACCGTAATGTAATGTTGAAAAACAAGAAATTAACATGTGCATAACTCTAATAATTAAACTATATTCTCTATGGATTTCAATCACTTTTCCATTAAAGTTCTTTTTCTAGTCTAGTATGGAACCCAAACACATTGTATTTAGTTATCATGACTGCATTATATCTTCAATCTATGTTATTTTCTAGGATTGCCCTCATTTATAATGACTTTGAAAATTTTGAAGGATAATGGCTTACTAATTTTTTTAAGAGATTGTTACTCTTTTAGGGTTGATCAAGCATTTTTAGAAAACAATACAATGACAGAAACATTTTGTAATAATTACTCCTTTTTATATGACCTCAAGAAACAGAAATAATAAGACTTTATTGAAGTAAGTAGAGTTTCCCAACAATATGCCAGTTAGCCATTAAATTAGAAAGCATAGACAAAAATGTAATATTAATTTTAATACTGAAGATGCATTTATAGCATGATGGTGTATATGTCAACATTTCTATGCTTTAGGGATATCTTATATACTCAGCTCATGAACTCTCCCTTTTTTGTATGCCATACTCCACAATCCATTTACTTTCTTCTCTCTTTTCTCTCCCTTTTATCTCTCCTCCAAAATCCATTCTGAGAAATTTTTCTCTTAGCACCACACAAACAGAAATTCAGAAAACTTACCCAAACTAAGAAAACTAGAGAAATTGTTGTGTTGGATTGACCATGGCAAAGCCTACCAAGAAGGCTTGGTAGTCCCTGTTTCTCTCAATTTCTGCTCATACACCAGTGTCTTAATAGCAGTCACTTTTCTACACAGAGATTCTACTTCCCATTGGAAGTTCAGTCCCTTATAGAAGTATATGACTGATGCAATATGTGTTGTTAACAGGGGGTTTACTATGATTTTAGGCAACCCAAATGGATTTGGTTCTAAGAAGGGTTTTTAACTGACTCCCTTTGCTTTCCTTGCCGACTCATTTTAAATTTATTCCCTCTGCTTATTTATTTCTGAGTAAAGTAAAAAGTATATAACCAACAGTGATGTTTCTTCCAACTTTGAACTTTGTAATATTGCCTTCAGAAGATATGAAGGGGAGGAGGGAGACTGTGAGCCCTACTTAAAGAAAAATGTGGAAGGGGAAATAGCATGAAAATTGCTATGATTTATCATGTACTAAAGTCAAAATAATTTTTCTAAGGGAGTAATGGTGTGTGTGATATTAATGAACTGGCAATATATTGGGGCATAGTCTCCCACATATTTCAACTTAGAGATAAAAATATCAAAAATAAATCTATATCTATAACTGAATCTGTATCTGTATCTATCTATATCAATTGTGTCTTTATTTCTATCCTGCAGTCTTAATACTGACCTTTCTAGGCTGGAATTAGAGGGCACTCAGACTCATTCAAATTCAAGAATAAAATGTCTTTCTGAATGTTTCTTTAGTATTCAAGTGCTCGATTTTTGTTTACAATGATAAAATAATCACAATAAAGAGAATCATTTTAATCACAATTTTATTCTGCAAACCACAATTCTATAGATAAAAAAGTACTTACACACACAAAGCCTAAGAGAAGACAGAAGAATAAAAAAGAAAAAGAGCAAGTAAATTTAAAAAAATGATGGTAAATTTAAAGTGTTACTTTACCAATAATAACATTAAATTAAATGGTTTACATAGTCCAAATAGAAGCTTATCGGTTTGGCTGGATTGTCTGTATTAAACTCACTTAAAATATAATGACATAAATAGGTTAAAAGTAAAATGATGAGAAATGATATATCATGCTAAAAGTATGAAAATTGGAGTGGCTGTCTAAATATTCCAAAGCTAGATATCAGAGCAAATACATGAATTGCAAAGAGTCATTTTAATAACATTCATAATGACAATACATAAAACAGATGAAAGGAACCTAAATGTTTATGCTCTTCTGTGCGGGTCTCTCCTTTTCTGTATTCTGTCCAGAAAATTCTGGCTGCAGCAGCTTCCCTGATTCCCAGATTACCAGACTCTTCTGGGATTGTCCCACTATACTATGACTTAGGCATTGTCTCCATGCTATTAATTAGAGTTCACCTTGTTTATTTTCTTATTTTAAAGGATTACTGTCTTCTGTTGCCTGAGGTCTAATGGCTTAAAAACCATTGTTTCATGTATTATTTTCAAGATTTGTAGTAATTTTGTGCTAGAAGGAAAATATGGCCTTAGTTAGCCCACCTTGGTGGGAAGTAGACATTTCCTCATTTTTAAATTTATCTCATTGATTAACTTGCTCAAAAAATATTGAATGTTTAGGGCCCCACAAAATTCATATGTTGAAACCAAATCAATATAATGATACTTGGTGGTAAGTCAACGGGGAGGTGATTTGAACCTCTTAGTCTCCAGGACTATGAGGAATTAATTTTAGTTATTCATAAATACTTTTATTATGGCAGTCAAAATAGATCTATCTATCTATCTATCTGTCTGTCTATCTATCTGTCTGTCTGTCTATATATCTATCTATGAACTGTATAGATTCGTATGCTGGATATGAAGATAAATATAGTCTATATATGTGTATGTGTGTGTGTGTGTGTGTGCTCTCCCCTCTGTGAAAAGAGAGAGAGACAGAATCACATACTAAGCTAAGAAAAACTGAAATATACTTTTTGCCAGTATGAACTCATAATTCTGTGGTAATGTCAACAAAATACTGGATTATAAAATAGTGTAATATAAAATAAATCATTTAAACGAAAAGGAAAAATCATTAGTTTATAAAGTGGAGAGGATAGGAATTGATCTTTGTGCCTTGTATTCTGGTCTTAGCCTGCATTTTTCATGGGAAAAATTTTAGGAATCATTCTGAGGAGAGGAAACTGCATGTGCATTGGTGTGCAGTCATTTGTACACATACATTTTAAACGGACATGGAAACAAAGAGTAAACTGAAGAAACACTAGATTATGAGGAGCCTGGTAGATATTCTAAGCTTCATACTATAAGATTTAGGAAACCACTGTGGGATTTTAAACAAGGAAGAAACAATACCCTATTTGCATTTAGTAAAATCACATTGGTGACAGTGGGAATATAGACAATACAATAGATGGCAACAACTTGTGGCTTGTGTAATAATTCAGTTGAAAAAAATAGACAAAAATCTTCTGCAATGGATAAAGAGTTGAGAGTGCGATAAATAATACTGAAGTCAAAGGCAGAATCTATTGATAACAATTAGATTTAAAATTTAAGGAAGAAAAAAATGGAGAATGAATATTGTTTAAAATTGAAGGGGAGAAGTTCGTGACAGGACATGCTGATCCAAAGACGTAATGGACTTTCTACTGATGGTGAGACATAACAAGTACTTATGTGCTCTTTTCAGACCCAAACCTATCATTTTTTTTGTAAACAGCAGTAGAACATACTTCATAGCAGGTATTAGTATAAGGCGACATAAAATTAGGATAGATTAGATAACAATATATTTGAAGAAGATAAAGAGCATGGGTATATTAGAAGGAAGCCAGAGGAAAGATATCAGGCAAAGAAAAAGAATTATTTTTTAGAAGCTTTGCTCTAAAATATTGGGTTTTTGAAGTCTGTTAAAACATTTCAATAAGTGTCCTGTTCTTAGTATGAGGCCTTTAATTAGAATCTCACTTACTATAGAAACTTGGATTTCAGATTAATGGGATTTCATAAAAGAATCCAATGAGTTTGGGGAAACTGTTTAAATGCTAAGGGACAGACATTTTTAGAGTGAGCTGTGTCATTATTTATAGTGGCTTCTTATAGACACCAATGAGCAGCACAGAACATTAATCAGAACCTGCATCATAAAGATCTTCACCAATTTTATATTGCTCAGTGGTTAGCTTTAAGCTCCATTAAAAAAAAATCTGTCAAGTCTTGATGCAGTGGTTCATAATTCCTGCTACTCCAAAGGAGTATACCAGGTGGATAGCAGTGGACAAATGTTAGCAAGATCCCCTCTCAAAAAAAAAAACCCAAGGCGTGGTGGTGCAGACATGATAATCTCAGCTATCGGGGGAGCATATACAGGAATATCCAGGTTGATCTGAGGCTTGCCCCAGGCAAAAGCAAGATCCTACCTGAAAAATAAACTAGAAAAACTAAAAGAGCTGGAGGCATGGCTTATGTGGTACAGTGTCTGTCTAACAAGTAGGAGGCCCTGAGTTCAAACTCCAGTACTGCCAAAAAAACCAAACAAGCAATTAAATCAATTGCCTTAGTATATTTCACCACCCTCCCATGCTCAATCTTTCTGGGCTAAGTTACTTGGAGCAAAGCCAGTAAACAATGCCAAAACACAAAGCTCTTGAGGGGAATCAAGCATGTCCTCCTGGAAAACCAGCAGGGAATGATTGAAGAAAGTTGTGATCATTATAAATGGTGAGCAGAATGAGGTGGGGCAAATTCCTTGTCTCACAACCACAACTGAGACATCAGTCATCTTGTACCTTTCCTGAAAAGCTTGGTTAGCAGGCATGGTATCCTTACTCAACCACTAAAATGATGTATGATCTAATTTCAACCTTAAAATAGGGGCTTTCTCTAAAGTAAACAAGTCACAGCAGTTATAGTCACCCTCTTTAGTCTTCTTGGTTGTCTGGTGAGCTGGAAATGGAGGGTGGTGGGAGATGGATATCACAAATGAGGGGTGCAATGGCCAAAGAACAAAAGAGGATAGAAAAAGATATCCACCTGATTTATTTCTTTCCTTCCTCTCTCTCATTTCACCTTCTCCTTTCTCTTTCTGTCTCTCTCTCCTTATTTTTCTTTCTCTCCTTTCCCCCTTTCATTTTTTTCATTAAATAAAAAATGCATTTCAGAAGGAAGGGATGTAAAGTTCTGTGTCTTTGTAAGTGGTGAAACAAAATTTCTGCTCTGACTTTCTTTATAGAGTGTATAATGAGAGAAATTACAGAGTTCTGTAATTCCCAGTACTATGAACTTTGCTTGCAAGTTCTATTCCATCTAGAAGCCAAATCTGTAGTGTGGACAAAAAGAGTGGGAACACTTTACAGGTATCTTTATTTCTGATAAAAGATAGAAGTAGAGCAAGACACAAATGGAATAATGTAGCAATAGGCAGGCATGATTAATTTGGAATTAACGGGTAAAAGGCAGCATAATAAACAAGTACTTTGAATCAACCAAGAATCAATGAATCAGAATCAGTTAAGTTAAAATAACATTTTGATCCCAAAAGAATAAAGGCCTCATAAGAATAGTGTAGCAACAACAGTTCAACACCAATCAGCATTTAACTAAAACAAGATTGGTGACATATGTTTCATAAATATGTGTCAGAGATAGAGACCAATAACTATCTCATATCTGGATAGAGCAGAGAAAATAATGTTTAAGTTCACTGTGCACACCGCTATCCATCAAGGGAAATGATTTATTAACAGTGTGACACTCTTTCCTAACTAAGGCATTAGTCCCATTTCAAACCAGGTCTTTCCTTAAGTTTTGTTTCTATATTTAATTCTGATCCTGTGAAAAATGAATTACTTTGCACAGTAGAAATATAATTAGACATCTACTTCATTAATTTGGTGAATGCTCCTCTTTCCCCAGCTCATGTATTTGCTGAATATTCTTCTTGACCACAATGGCTGGACAGAGTTTCATCTGAAGCTTCAATGTATTGAGACTTAAGAATATGAATGAGTTGAATTATTTGTCACTAAAGAAAAGTTGTTGAAGGTTATTCAAATTATCCTATTTTAGGGCACAAAAGTGAAATATATCTAATAGAAAATAGCTTGCACATCTTCCATATCTCTTTTAAGTAAATGCTCAACTTGCATTATTAACACTTTAATTCTGAAGCAGAACTTGTTACCCTTATGCATGTATCATCACAATAAGGAATTCCATAGTACTACCTGGAAACTTAATAGTACATTTACTATTTACCATATAGACATTATTTCCTCAACTTACTTTTTGGAAATGGATTTGGAGGAGAAAAAGAAAAGAAAATCCCTGGTTGAGTGTTGGAAGTAATAGAACAATAAGTCACTGAGATTAAGATAAGCGTCTTAGCCCATTTTCAGTTGCTAATAGCATAATACTACAGGCTGGGTAAGTTATAAAAAAAATAGGCTTATATCAGTTACTAGTTCTGGTCCAAGATCAAAGGCCACGTCTGGCAATCACTACCTGGCTGGCTCAAAGCATTGCATGATGAGAAACAGGCAGCTTGAAAGAGATCCAACCAAACCAGCTTGAGATAAACCATTAACTCATTAATCAAAAGATTGATTAAGTCACTCACTGGGGCAGAGTCCTAATTATTGCTTTAGCTCCCACCTCCTAATGGTGATTAAATATTAAGATAAGTGTCAGAGGAGGCCAATCATATTTAAACCACAGAAATAAGCAAAGGACCTTATTCCTGAGAACACTATAGACTGGTCCTGAGGATGTTTCTTGCCATTGTTGGCACAACTGACTAAAAGGTCTCATTTGCCTTTACCTCATTAGGGAAATAGCAGCAAAGTGTGGCAGTGATGATTGAATTCTGGCTCTCTTGCATGAGCAAAAGGACATTATTTCTGCACAGTGAAGCTGTACTGAAGTACTTCTGTTGTCATCCTTGAGGCCGCTATTCTCCCTCCTTAACTGCATCCACCACCAATAGGACTCCCACTGATTATTATTATCTTTTTGGTGATAATGAGATTTGTACTTAGAGCTTCACACTTGCTAGACAAATGCATTACCACTTGAGTGAAATCCCTGTCTCTTTTTGTGTTAGTTATCTTTTGAAGAGGGTTTTGCTTTTTTTTTCCAGGCCAGCATGGACTGCAATTCTCCTATTTACACCTGCTATATAGTTGTGATGATAGCCATGTACCACCATGTGCACCGTGTTGATTGAGATGGGGTCTCTCTACCTTTATGCTGGAACTTGCCTAAAACCATGATCTCCCTGATCACCATCTCACAGGTAGCTGGAATTATAGATGTTACCTACTGTGCTAATCTTCCCACTTTTATTTTAAAATACAGTATCTAAATATTCCTGATAGAAAATATTTCCAGAAAAATCTTAGTTTATCACTTTCCTGTGCATCAAAGTTTCAATCTAGTATACAAATGATGTGTGCTTGTATTTCTGGCTTTATCATTCAACAAATGAATGTTACAGAAAGCAAAGTGAAACAAATAAAACTGTAAGGTGGACATCGGTCTATGTTCATGGCCATTTCTTCTCATTGACTTTGGTAGCATGTCATTCATCACACCAGATCATTAGGCTGTAGCTCAACTTCCCTGCTTCAGTCCTCTTCACTGACATTTCAGTATTTACAAGTTTGATTATTGTGTGGGCTCCTGCTACTGACATGTTTGTTCTCACTTCAGTTTTCTACTATATCTAAAGTTAATTTCAGTGCTTGTATTCTTATCATGTACACATTTTACCAATATCCATCTTCTAAGATCATATTAGCAGGGTAAAAGCATTTATTCAGAGGAGTTATTTGCTTAGTAAATAGTGTGAGGTATAAAATTTAGCCTGCTAAGAAGGTTACTTCCCTTACACTTTGCTGTTTGTCATTGAGAAACTGACAGACAACTCAGGTAAGGCAGACCCAAATGTAGAAACATGAAGAAAGGGAAGGGGAGAGGAAAGAGAGAGAGAGAGACAGAAAGAGAGAGATACAGGCAGAGATAGACAGAGATACTGAGGGAAAAAGGCTCAGCTGGTAAAGTAAGAAGCCTCTGGGAATGCTGTAACATCCTCATTTCTCTAAGCAACTGCTTCACTTTTACAATTCTTTAGTTGAGTAAGCAAAATGAGTATTTAAAAGTGAATCTAAGCACATATCACACCTTCTTACCTTAAATACCTAAAATATAACTCATAAACAATGGAAAAAAATACAATAAAAGATACAAAAAAAAACCCTCAAAATAACAAAAACTCTGTTAAACACAGTGAAAGATAAAAGCAAAAATAATAACAGCAACATATATTTTAGACAACCCATACTCAACTATGTGCCTATGAGGATAGGAAGAATTACTGAAGGAAATGCTTTTAGAAGATAAATCAAGAGGAAATGCCTAAGAAAGAAGGTTTTTATGGGCACCAGTGCCATAATCTATAGGCAAAATCTATTTTAGTGAGTTATTGATGGTGTTTATTCTTGCATATTTTACCTTTTTATGATCCTTTCCCAATGGTAGAGAGGAAATTGAGGAGACCTAGAAAGACAGGATCCAAGGGGAAGAAGAAACAAACTAAGCATGAACACGTATCCTTTGACGACATCTGTTTTAATGTTCCCCTCAGCTTGATTGTTCACAGAATTCATTCTGTCTCTGTGCTCCTGACTGCACTCTTCTTAAAGCACTCAGTTTAGAAAAAATGTCATTGAAACCTGCTGCTTGCTACGTTTTTTCTTTTCTTTCTTTGTCCAATCCTGGGGATTGAACCCAGAGTTTTTTGCTTGCTAGGCAAGTGTTCTACCACTGAGGTCCATACAAATTTACTGCAATCACCATTGAAATTTGAGTGATATTCTTCACAGAAAAAGAAAAAAAAATTTCTGATATCCATATGGAAACACAAAAGACTCCAATAATTAACTCGATCTTGAGCAAAAAGAATGATACTGAATGTATCACAATACCTGACTTCAAATTATCCTACAGAGCCACAGTAACACAAATAGCAAGGTGATGGCACAAAAACAGACACATAGAACAATTAAATTGAGTAGAAGATTCAGAAATAAGTCATAGAGCTACAGCCAAAGGAATCTTGACAAGCATGCCAAAATACATATGTCAGATAAAAGACAGCGTCTGTAACAATTGGTGCTGAGAAAACTGGATGTCCCCATACAGCAGGCTGTAATGAGATCCCAATGCCTCATCCTGAAGAAGCACAAATGGACAGTAAGTACATGAAAAAATGTCCAGCATCCTTAGTCTTCAGGGAAATGCAAATCGATATTATGTTGAGGACTGAGGGCTTGGCTTGTGTGGTAGAGCACCTGCTGAGCAACACAAGGCCCTGAGGTTTCAGGACCTCCATATGATCTAGCCACACTACTTTGTATATATAACTGAAAGAATGAAAGTCAATTTACTATAGAGAAACATACTTATCAAGGCACCAATCTTAATAACCAAATTATTATCTATTAGCTACACATAAATAGATGAGTGGATAAAGAAACACCCCCCACACCACCTCCACCACCACACATACACAGACATTAGAGTTTTACTAAGCTGTAAAGAAGAATGAAGTTATGTCATTTGCAGGAAATTTGATGGAACTGGAGATCATTGGGTTAAGTGAAATACGTCAGTCTCACAAAGACTAAGTATTGCATGCTTTCTCTCATATGTGGAATCTAGGGGAAAAATAAATAGGAATGTGAAAGTAAAAGGGGAACTACTAGGGATGTAGAAGAGAATGTGGGGAGAGTGAAGAAAGGGAGAATAAGAAAGAGTAATAGAGGGGTGAATGTGATCAAAGTACACTATATGAATGTATGGAAATGTCATAACAAAACCCGTTGCTTTGTATAATTAATACATGCCAAGAGAAAAAGACAGACAGAAATAAAGAGAAAAGAAGAGAAAAAAAGAAAAGATGTCATTGTAAATCCTTTCTCTGATACTTTGAGATGCAAATATTTTCAAAAGCCTCTGCCTGTGTTACTATCCAGGAATGTTTCTCTCAAGGACCTGGGAACCATGCCTTTGAAATGTGGTCCTCACAGAAGGTGGTGTCCTTAGTTCTCAGATTCTGTGGGAAATTCTGAGCCCAGCTTCCCTGGGAGCACCCTGCAGCAAGTTGTAAAACTCCTTCTTCATGAGAAAGTTTCCTTTTCCTTTCTGATAACATCAGAAATGGTCTCAGATCTCCCCCTCCCCATGCCAATCACTAAAACTCCACTATTCGTTGTTTCAGTGGAGTGGAGTTCAGACACAGCTTTGGTCAGTTTCCCCTATGGAATAACCTTGAATAAAGTCTTTTGGCTTGTTATTATCATCCAGGTCAGTTTTGCTTTGACACATACAATAAAAACTACCTTCCCCCTCCATATTTTTGTCATGATGCAATGGAGAACGGGGAGTTTTGAATACATTCAGAACTGATCTCTGCTTTGCCATCCTTATTCAACATTTTTCACCCTTCCTCTCTTAATTAATAAAAGGAACTATGTCACGTGATTATTATGAGAACAAATGTAAAATTCCTGGCACAAATCAGTCAAATAGTTCCTGGCCCCCATTTTAATCAACAAGTAGGTTGTGTGCCTTCAGATGTATGTTACCAATGTAACTCTTCCTAATTACCTGTTGTTGGTGGCAACATCAGTGAGGAACATGCTGACAATGGAGATTTTATTTAGAGAAAATACATTCCTTCCTTAGGACAATTGCTTTTGCAGAATTAGAGCAGAAGGTAGTGTTAAGATGGATTGCCCATTGTGAGCATTGCTTTCATCATCTTAATATCACACAGAAGACACACACTTGTCAACAACACACCTGTTCCTGTAGGAATTATACAATTTTACATACACAAAGATATATGTGCAAAAATATGCATATATAGATGACCATGCATATCTCTGTTCATATCATCTCTATAGTATGAAAAGTAAAGTAAATGTATTTGTTATGCAAACGATCCCTAGGGGTGGCATGCTGATTTATTTTTATAAGCAACTATATCCAAATGTGGCAGTTGTAATATAGATGTCCAATTTTACTCAGTAGAAATTGTTGAGAGACAAACTCCAACATCATCATATGTGCATAATATGGCATTGTATTGTGATTTATAGCAGGCAATTTTCCTAAGTAAAGTTTATTTCGGGTATTGAGAAGAAATTATCATTTCTAGAACATCAATTTGTGGCATGGTATTTGACCAGGAATGCGTTGGGAAGTTGGTAGAAAGAGCCTGGTTGTTATATTAATTTGCAGAGTGTTGAGATTAGTCAACACTTGTGTGTTGAAAATCCACTGTATGTTTAGAAGTGAAACACTTTTTTGAGTTGCTAGAAGTTGCCATATTATGACAATAGTCATAATATAATTGTTCACCTGTATGAAACCTTGATTCTGCCACCAAGTATGTACTTTCGTGCCAGGATATTTTTGGGAATAAGGAAATTCTCTGCCTGACCTGTGGGGAGAGATTTGTAGCATTGGCTAGGAGTTACCGGGGGTGGGGGGTAGGAGGGAAACAACTGCTGTATAACTGTCACTGTGTGTGATTGACCAGTGAGCTACATTGTAGAGAACAAGTTAAGACAAAATATGCATAATTGGCACATTGATTATTTCAAACTAAAGTCATTTGAGGAATGATAATTCCAGAAGGGGCCATTTGTCCTGACTTGCCCTCCACATAGCAAGCAACAAACCTTTCTTGGGGAGGGATGTGCTTCACACACCAAGACTGGAAAATACACTGGGTCATCAGAGAATGGTAACTGAGGTGCAGTGATAAAACTGAAGTAACCTTTATTTCCACTTGGTTCCCTGCAACCATATATTTCTTAGTAATACCTCAAGAATTAGCTACACTAGTCCAGATACTCATTTGTTCCATAAATCAATGAAGCCATGCTTTTCTCTTGCATTGTTTGTATTATTTGGGTTCCTAAGTTCAGCCAATAGCCCACATAAGAACTAAGGGGGTACAGTGACCCATCAATTCTGTACAATATCTGAGCTTCATGAACAGGTGACTGCTTTGTGCATTATGGCCTTAACAACACCCTGAAAATAAAAAAGGTGAGTGAAGGTAGAGGAAGGAAACCTCTAGTGTATCTTAAGTCAATATTTATCTATCCTAATAATCAGTCTGCTTTGGAAAACTTTTCTGTTACACTCCCTGAAGATTAAGTATTTTTAAAAGAGCTATCGAAAACACTTATCTCCTTATTCTTTATACTGTCATTTTCCTGTAGTTTAATTTTGGTTGGCATCTCAAGAGACCATTGTAAATATATATAGAGAGAAACCTGTGATTAAATTTGTAATGAGGCTATCATTAACTGCACCCACATGAGGGTGTCAGAATGATGTGGTAGGTATGCCCCCAGTGAATTACTCTTACTGCCTTTTAAGATATCTAACTAATGTAATTAACAAGTGACAGAACCAATTTTCCTCTGGTAGAGAAGAAAATTATACAGCTCACTTATCAATAGCAATGGGCTGATTAAGTGTCCTTTCCAATGGCAGAGGTAAACTCCCTTATTAAAAATTAAATTTTCAAGGGTCTGCCCAAAACTTCTTACAATACTTTTTGATGATTCTTGGCAATTCCTGACTTCTCCCTTCCTCTTCCTTATCTTCTTCCTCTTCCTTCTCTTCTTCATTCATTCCATACCCCCCTTTTTCTGCTGTATCACACTGTCTGAATTTTTATCATGCAAAATACAAAATGTACTAGGTTTACCGGTATTATCTCATTTACTTCTCAGAAAAAAAGAAAAATTCCATGGGGATGAGGTATAGTTCAGTGAAAGAGTGCTTGCCTTACATGAACAAGGCCCTGGGTTCAATCTTCTACATCACACACAAAAAAATTTTATGGAGTAGGCACTCTTGTTAAGCAATTATACAAGTGAAATATAGATACTCTTGCAACTTAGAAAAAGTTAAAACATTTTTAATGTAAGATATGATAGCGTCTTTCTAAATATGGAGTCTGGGGCTTTAATTACTAGACTCTACCACCTCTTATCTGAAACTATTGATGAAGAGGTCTGGCTATATGCTGAAGAGATTAATGTTTCTTGCTTTGTCCTTGAATGTAGTAGCATTAATGTATACAGAGTAGGACTTGCCTATTAAGTCACAGAAGAAATTTTCTTAACAAAAACAGCAACTTGGTGTCAGCATTAGAAAGAAAATTCAAGAAACTGATTAATGACTAATCTGTTTCAGAAAATAGATACAAGAAAGGAAAGCAATCATTTCTGGGAGAGTTGGGTGACAGGAAAGGGGTTAAGCAAGAGACAAATGGCTTTACTATTACTGCTGTTAATCTTCTTAGTGAAATTTTACATTGCTAATTACAAAATGTTTATGGGGAAAAAAGAACAAAATTACCAAGAGTTTAAATCAACAGAAGTTACTAGAATTTCTGATTTTCAGGCTTGATTCTATTGCTGGAACTGGCGTTAGTAAGACAAAAACAGAAAAAAGAAAGAAAGAAGAGAAACAGGAATCCAGATAATGACTAACAGGCAAGGCAAGACTATGATCCCTGATAGAATGACAATTAATGCCAGCACTATAATTGTCCTGGCTAGGTATATTTTCCAGATCACATTTGGAGGGGTAGAAAGTGTAACCCAATAGAAGTTGGCTGGTTGAATTGAACTTGGAGTTGAATTCTGAGATAAACATCAGAATTGAGGTAGGTGAGGCAAGTAGAATTTGAGATCAAAAGGGCTGGGGGCATAACTGAAAGTAGTAGAGCACTTGCTTAGCATATGCAAGGCCCTGGATTCAATCCCCAATGCTGAAAAAAAGAAAAGAAATACAGACAAAAATTTGAACTGATATTACCTCCAAGAAAGAATACAAGCAGCAATAAAAACATGGTAAAAGATGCCCAGCATACTTAGATGTAAGGTTAATGCAAATCAAAATCATGTGGCTATACTACTTCGTAGACACTGCTGTGAGTATAATCTAAAAGAAGTCCAAAAAAGACTGTTAATAAGGATTTTGAGAAATTGAACACTCAAAAATTATAGGTCAGAATGCAAGATGGTGAAGAAGGATGGGAATTTCCCCAAGAAGTTAAACATAGTTACCATTCTACTCTTCTGTGTGTACTGTCAATAAGTTAAAACATATGTCATACAAAAACTTGTCCTTGAATGTCCTTAACAACATTATTCATGATATTCAAAAAGTTGAAATAACATAAATGTCCATCAGTTGGTTATTCAGTAAACAAATTGGTATTACCATAGAATGGAAAATTATTCAACCGCAAAAAACATGAAAGAATGGATTCATGCTTAAATTTGAGTGAAACTTAAAAACATTATTTTAAGCAAAAGAAGCAATACACAAGAGGCAACAGGTAAGAATGTTCTATTTATAACATATTGTAGAATAGGTGAATCCAAAGAGAAATAGAACAGTGGTTTCCAGGAGAGGAATCAGACTCATAATGTGTACAGACATTTTCTGAGAACATGAAGATATTCTAAATGTGTTTGTGATTGTGGTTATATAGTTTTTAAAATAAACAAAAATGTGAATTGTATATCATTTAAAAAAATGACCATTGACATATAATCAGAAATGATAAAAGCCAGAGAATGCAATGAAATATTTAAAGTTCTAAAAAAAATAGAGAAAAGATTCTTTTATTGTATAATATATGTGAAGAGGGAAGGCATTTTAAAAATAAAAGCCAAACCCCAAAACAAACCCCCACGTAATTTCAGAAAATTATATGCTTAAAGAATTAAAGGATAAAACAGAAAATGTTAATATATGCCCATTCAGTTGGAAGGAAAATGATACCAGAGGCAATTCAGATCTAAATGAATGAAGGCAATCAGAAATGTTAAATTTGAGAAAATATTTGGGATGAAATATTTTTCTAATTCAGATAAATGTTATTTTAATTTTTAATATATTATGGGATTTATAATGCATACAAAGATGACATTATGACTATAGGAGAAGTTTTTAAAGGGTTAAGGAATAGTATAGGTTTGTTATATGTGAAGTGATATAACTTCAGAAAATTCATAATATACAATAAAGGGACACTGACAAGTAAGGACGCCTTACTGAAAAATGATTAATGCAGAGTTATAAGTATTATAAAATAGAAACCAGAAAATTAAATCCTTAATAATATTTGATTATTCTAAAAGAAGATAGGAAAGTAATACAAAATAAAGAGCATAAAAGAGTGATATTATTTAAGATGGTGGACATAAGTCAAATTATACCAATAATTATATTAATTATAAATGAGTTAAATGATGTAATTAAATTCAGATATTTGTAGATTATGTAGAAAGCAAGTCACAGCTAGTTGTATTCTACAAGACATAATCTTTAAATATCAAAACACAGGTTAAAAGAGAAACAAAATGATATATCACACATATATTAATTACCCCAAAACTATAGTGCTTATATTAATAACAAAGAAGGTTTCAAAACATCTAGTGCAACAGAGGATTTTAAAAAGACTTTTTTTGCAAATGAAAAATGATCAATTATTCAACAAGATACAAATTTCTAAATATTCATACATTTAGTAGTAGAACCTCAAAATGCACGCAAAGGAACTAGCAGAACTGAAAGAAATAGAGGCATTTCTATCAGTACTCATAGAAACAGAGCCAGAATTAATAAGACAAGTCACATTATTGATCAAATTGGTTAACATTACATTCATAGAACACTACAGCCACATTTATTTAGGGGGTACATAAAACATTCAGCAATAAGATCTAACAGACTTAGTAATTAAATTTCTGAAGTCATATAGTGTGCTTTCTGTGAAACATGTAATTATATTAATAATTAAATTATAAAATATTATTGGACAAAAAGGCAATGTATTTGGATACTAAGCCATATATATAACCCACTGTCAAAATGAAAATCATAGATAAATTAGAAAATATTTCAAACTAAGTGTTAATAATAATATCATCAAAATTTGAGACCAGATAAAGTAGTAAATGGATAAAATTTTAAATTTTCAACTGCATATTATGTTTTAAAATAACAAATGCACACATGTATGTATATATACATGTGTATATATATATATATATGTACATATACATGTCCAATGATAACATGAGGAAATGCAAATTAAAGCAAATTAACTATCACTGCACACCACTGACAGGATTAACAATAATAAAATGGAAGAATTTAAATATTTGCAGAGACAGAGAGCTAGTTCAAATTTTAACATTTTACTTGTGTATGTATAAAATGATATAAACATGTTGTAAAACCATTGGTTGGGTACTTCTAAAGTCAACCATTCACTTATCACATGGTCAAGGGGACACAAAAGCATGTCCACAGAATGAATTGACACACAAATGTTCATACCAACTCCAAATTCTAAATTACCTAAATGTCCATGAACAAGTGAACTTTAAAATACTGGATATTTAAGCAGTGGAATGTTATTCAAAAGCAAAAAGGAAATTTGATTTTGCACTTATTATAAGTGAATTTCATAAATATTTTGCTAAGGGAAAGAAACTATTTAACTCATAGTTTCGAAACCTCGAATCAAGTTTGTAGTAATAGAAGTAAGACTTTTGATTGCCTAAAATTGGACTGAGAAGGGACACTGAATATTTGCATGATGGAAAATTTCTACATACTGATTTGTCTGGAGCAACAATAGGCAGTCTAATGTAAAGCACAGTGTATGACCAAGGCTAGGTGTTGTGAACTCAGTCCATGTCAAAAGTAGATTTATAATCAAAAGTTAGCACTGAATTTTTAAATAAGCCATGAGTAGTGATACAGAATCATGATGGTTAATTTTGGGTAGGTCAACAAGACTAGGTGATAGTGCCCACTTGTTTGAGTTGGGGTACAATTACAGTTAAAATTATGGAAGATACAAGCTTAGGTAATTATTTTCTGAATATTTTCCAATTACCTAGGAAATAAGAGCAAGAATTGACAAATGGGACTGCATAAAATTTAAAAGTTCTTCCACTTCAAAAGAAAGAATTAGCAAAATCAAGAGACAATTCATAGGATGGAAGAAAATTTTCACCAGCTACTCAACAGATCAATGATTAATATGCAAAATATTAAAGAACTTAAAAAACTTTCATTCTTACTGTATGCCAGTCACTGTTCTTAGTGCTCTGAGTGTGCTTTTTCACTTAATTTCCATAGCTACTCTGTCACCTATAAGATACAATTTGAAGATCAGGCAACTGAGGCAGAAATTAACATAATTTTCCCAAGAGCAGTTGGTGACTAATGGAGCCAAGAGGTTCAAATTCAGACTTTAGTTCCCAGACTCTGGAATACTGGGCATTCAAGGATGTATCTTGGAGGACAAGCAGAGACTTATGAAGTATAGCACAAAGAGGCAACATGGCGGACAGAAAGAGCAGTAACAATGAAAAGACTATGGCCTATTGATGGGTTTCTGTGAATTCAGAATGAATGACAAGAGGAAAGTATGACAGGAAGAGAAGGAGATATTAATGTTGAATCCAGGATTAAAATGTTAGTCAATGTCATGCTTAAGAATTTATACCAGCTTCAAGAGGCAAGAGTTTTTAACTGGAAGTATGACATTATAAATGATCAATAATATTTATTGAGTACTTACCAGGTCCCACACATTATTCTAAATAACATAGAATATTGTAACTTTATAAAATCCCAAATGGTGGTTGCCATTTTAACCTCAATTTTATACATGAAAAAAACAAGACTCAGAAATTAGGCAGCTTAACAAAGTTCGTACTTAGAGAGTAACAGAGGTAGGATTTGAGTGAAAATGGTAGACAATAGAGCTTTTCAATGCATCTATGATACAGCAAAATAACTGGTTGTATAGCTCAAGGTGACAACATTAAGATCAGATATAATGACAAAACTATTGTCATAATTTGGAAGATTAAGAAAATGAAAATCTAAGTGAATTCTGTTAATATGAAAAGAAATTACGCTCAAAAGGAGGCAAGAATTGCATTTTCAACCTGCTTATCACATAAATATTGATTGATCAGTCTCATAAATCACAAAATTCTGGTCTTCCAATAAGACTGTTTATTTCTCTACAAACTCATTGTTGAAAAATAACTGTGTTCTTTGTAAGGTCATTCCTTCTTAGTTCCATATTTAGCTAGTATGGCCAGGGATGTCCCCATAAATAAAATGTATTCTTCCATTCCTAAGCCAACAAGCTAAATGTACCTATCTTTATGAAAATATTTGCAAATTATTCAATAATTTATACAGAAGAATTTATTGCAGTAATATGCATCTCTAACTCACAAAATATGTCCTGGCCTCTTCTCAAGCCTCAGAGAAGATTTCTTCTTTTTGCAGAGGCCTTGGGGCATGAACAAACCTTCTCAGAAATAACTATCCCTGCTGTGAGCATTCTGTTTGCATTATAACTTCATTTGATGTTGCAATATACTGTATACAGACCAGTTTTCAATTTGTCTGGGAACATTACTAGCTTAGTGTAACTGTCAAAAGTATTCATGACTCAGGAGCCAAGTTACATTTTCCTCTTTGTGTATTCAAATCATAAGACTAAAGGTAAATAGAAATGGTTTTTCTTTGCACAGATATTTTACTAATATTTGCTGTTACTCATTTAAAAATTGTTGTCCCATCTGTGTTATTGCTGAGGATATCAGAGAAACAAACTCATTTCCTGAGACTTGGAAAGCTCTATCCAATGTTCCTAGTGAGCAGATCAAAATATTCAGGCTGATAACAAATACATGAATGGGATTTTTCAGATATAGAGGGAATAATTAAATCAAAATGGTCCTGACACCAATGTTAAGGATCCAGGGACTCTATAGGGCTGCTGTAAATGACTGTAGGTTATTTACTGCAAAGAATAGTTTGTTAGAGAATAGGTTAAAGTGTTGATGAATGGGACTGTAAGAGTTTCTGCGTTCCATTTGATAAATGATGTTTATAGACAGGTACGTGTTGTCCTGAACTGTGCATTTCCAAATCAGTTCTTTATTTTCGAAAGAGTAAGTTAGTTACTTGCGAGTACTAAAAAAGTCAAACAAAAGAAGATCATGGTTGAACGTTAGAAATATCAGAACCATCAGGATGCTCAAGATGACCTCTCTCTCTCAATCAACTTCTCTCTCTGTATGTATATCCCTAAATCTCCTCCTCCTTGACTCTGCCTTTCTTATCCCCACCCTCATTTCTTATCCAGCAATCTCATCTTGTTTTACCTCAGTATAGCTTTCTACTCATGACCAAACACATGATCAAGAACAACATCCACACGTCACATCTTACAGATCTTAGAGAATTGACCTAATTTCCAAGACAAAAAGTCTTTGATAGGTGACTCTTCTGTTTAGCTAAGGTCAAGGTCCCACTGTAAACCAATTAAATATGGCCAGCAGATCAAGCAGTGGATTGCTACTTCAAGAAGAAAAACTGGATTCAGACAAAACAATTAAGTGCTCATTGAGGCAACATAAATTAGGAAAAATCAATTTGCTCACTCTCATGAATTACATTCATTTGAAGCAAAGAATATTAAAAAACAAGTAGCATACTATATTTACCCATGCAAAGTTGCTCTGAAATATAGCACCATTTTTAACACCAATTTGAGGAGTCCTTACTTATATTTTATTCTACTTATGTTTTATTCACCCCAATCCAAGCCACACTATGCTCAAGTCATATCTCACCTCCTCCAAGAAGCTTTCTCCAAGTATTGTATTACATATTTATTTTTCCATGCTAATACATTGACAACAAGATTAAAACATTGCAAGAGGTAGAGGCAAGAAGATTATAAGATTGAGGCCAATCCAGGCAAAGGTAGGAAGATCCTCTCTCAAAAATCAAAACACAAAACAAAAGAATGGGTAGTATAGTTCAAGTAGTAGAGTACTTCTTAGCACATGCAAGCAAGGTCTTGGGTACAATTCCCAGCACCATATGACTCATAATTTGCTTTCCTTATCATATACTATTTTATATTTTTCATTATTTATCTGAGGAATATGGTTCATCTCCTTCTAAGATGCTAAGCCCCATAAATCTTTTATAATAAGCATTATTGGTGCATAACAACTTAAATAATATTTATTTTGACCCCTGAAGGCATCACATAATGCTGAATACACTGACAAAAAAGAAATAATGGCAAAATTGGAGAATATTAGTTTTAACACTAATTGTACAAAGCACATTGAAGATCAAAGATCCCCAGAGCAAGCCAGAGAACAGTTTCTATCCTGAGACATAAATGGGCTATTAAACATCAAATAATATGTTAAAGAATAAGCTCAAAGGCATAGTGTTTGTAAACTGCTCTATTTTCACAGAGCTTGGAGGAAGGACCAGTACTCTTTTTATCTTCTTTATTTGATGAACATCCTGAAAGCAAAAGTAGTCTATCAAATTTACAGAAAGAAATAAGTGTATTCTTCTTGGACAGAAAATAGTTTATTTTTTAATACAAATGTCTAATTCTGAGGTTGTCAACTGGGCCAATCAAAATGAGCACAGTAATTTATACTCACTGAAATAACCAACAATTTGAATCTGACAAAATGCTATTTATGTGAGTATTTAAAAGCCACAACTAAAATCCAAATTAAAGTATTACTAGAAAATATTCAAGAGGGAAATCTTCCTTAGTAAGCTACCCATAAATATCAGCTATTTGCAAGTTTACCATATTTATCATTAGGACACAATTTAAGTTCTAAAAGTGATAAAACAATTTCCCTTTGAAAATAAGATAAAAGATAAATTTTCTGTTTTATGCTCATTTGCATTATTGTTTGTTGACTCTATTTGTTAAATATTTTCTCACATCCAGGTATTTCACACATTTTAAGAATCTATTCACATTAAATTTTTTTATATCTCATAAAAAGACGTACTTATGACTCCTTCTCAGAGACAAACAAAGGCTTAAACATGCTTCCTCACCTGCCCAGGTTGCAGTGTGACTAGGGAGCGCAGTGGGACCAGAGTGTCTTCCTCATGCCTCTGTGGAATAACTACCGACCCATGTGGCAACACTTCTGTGTGAACAAAGTATGTAAAAAATAAGATTTCACTATATTTTGAACTTTAAAGAGAAAAAAAAAGTTGTGTGTCCAAATAGAACACAACTACATAGACGAAAGATACTTCATGTCCTCCAGATTAATGAATATGCATGTATCTTTGGTATGGAAAAGAAAGGAAGTTCTTCTATGCTAATTTGAATTGATCTTTGTTGCAATATTGAAGTCTTATTGTTTCACCTGTTTTAATTAAAAAGACATAAAGATGATAAATATCTCTTTCTTCCTGTCTGTCTGTTGCTCCTCTGGAATTGGCAGGATCAGATAACTAGAAAGAGATGTTTGATCTGATCTTTGGGTTTTACACCCTAAATGCTCTTTTCTCCCCTCTTTGTGGACTGTACTTCTACAAAAGTAAGCTTGTGGAGGAAATTGGATTCGCTGTTTGCACACAACAACATATTTAGCTGGTGGCTGTGCAGGTCCAATTAACTCTTTTAACAATATGGTTGAACTGAGGTTATTGGATTATGTTTGTAGCCAATTATAATTGTTTTGGTTGACTACTCCCTCTTGTAACCTTATTTACAGCTAAGAAAACAGCACTGAAAAATATTTCACAATGTGGGATAAAAAAGCCTGGGGAAAAATTGGAAGAACAATTTCCTTTCTCTAGATCCTGAAACATGGCCTCTTATGTTTAGGCATAAAGGAAAGCTATTTTTTCTTTTCAGAAATAAAAATAAAAGTGTCTGACATAAAACACTTTGAAGACATCTCATTATCACCATTATCATTATTATCTCTATCTCATCATGAAAAGCAGTGTCATGGATGGGAAACAATGTGATAAGATGGAAGAAACAGGCTGAGACCAAATAAGCAGGGATCTAATGTTAGCTTTGCTGCTTGTGAGCCACAACCTCTCTGAACTTGGTGCCCTTCATCTAGACAATGAAAATAACAAGCCTGTTACCACAATGACCAAATAAAGAAATGGACACGATGTGCTTTAAAAGTAAAAAATCATATGATACTGGCTCTGAAATAGTATTGAATAACAGGTATTCCTTCTGAAGTTATTTAAAATTATACAGCAAATATATTTTGTCATATATATTGAAATTATTCTTAGGAAGTGTTAAGAAAATATTGTTAGCTAGTCATCCTCCATCTTCCCCTCTTGCAGATACGTTGCAAATGTGAATGGGGTTTCCTAAAAGCAATGGGGGAGTCCATAATACTGGATTGGAAATGTCACTGTAAGGGGATGTTTCTCCAGGACAAGTGGTTCTGTAAAGAACCAAAGTCAAATGCCAAAGAATAAGTGAATGATTTACTCTGGGCCCTACCTTAAAATGTGGGTTTTATTATTATTCAGTTATGGTGTTAACAGATCAGGAGACAATTGTTATTGAAAAAATACTTTTCCTCATAGTTCCTAAAAGGAGGGGCCAGGACAAGACACACATAGCCACAAAAGGGACCACCAGTCTTGGTCAGAAAGGAAAACAGCAGGAAAAATGGAGAAGAGCCTGTGTTTTGATTCCTGCGGGAAGAAACAGACAAGACAAAATAGAAAGGTTCAGCATTGTCTAGTTTTAAAAATTTCAGTAGCCTCTGGGGCATGGAGGTATACCTAGGTGTCTGGTATGTAGCTTTAGGATATTTATGGCAGTGACATTCACTGTAAGTGACTAGGAGAGGAAGAGGTAGTCTATGGGTTTTGGATTGATTAGTTTGCACATGAAAGCTACATTCCCTTAAAAGCATGTTGTTTACCATTTCCAGAAATTGGTTAGCTCAGAAACAGGCAGCCTCAGGCTCAGTAAGGCCCTAGATGTGAAAACAACAGAAACAGATACTCAATACAGAACAGGTATTTCCTGTTGTAGTTATAGTTTAGGGCCTCATTCAACAATGGCAGTAGCTAAAAAATTTCAAAAAATTTCCAGGTGGATAACATTTTTATCTCCAATATGCAGAAAGGTAAATGTATGCTCCGGCAATTTTCAAAAATTTGCCCACATGAAGGAGATTGATTTGCCCCAGGATATACTTGGTGAGTCCAAGTTCTATGTCCTTTCATTCCTCTTGAAGACTTGAAGAGCCTGGTCAGCCTGGATCCTTATGATTCACCTATTCTGAATTCAATGACCACTTTCTTTCTTGCTTCTTCACCATGGATAAAACATATTCTAGCTCTTAATGATATACAAGAAGATAAATTAGATTCTGAGTTTAGCTGTTAAAAACAAAATGAAGGTACAGTCAAATGGTATTTGAATTCTTTTATTGTCTAATAGTGCAAAAAGAACAGATAATCAATAGGGTCACTGAACAATTAGGAATGTCAACCTCAGAAGTTTAGTTGCCTGCTGTGTGTTAAGAGAACTTGATAAAAGGGAAAGGAAAAGGAGGGAATAAGGTCCTAACCTTATTATTGTCTTTGAATCCACTGATCAGCCCACCAGAGAAAAGCAAAGCTGGGCTTTTCTTACATAGATACAAGCCACAAGGAGACATTTGCCATTCAAAACTCACACACACACACACACACACACACACACACACACACACACACATACACACACACACTCACACACACACACACACACACACACACACACACACACACACACTTTGTCCACAATTAGGAAAATATCTTTAATCAACATTAGCCTTGAGAATTAATACAGTCTAAGCATTCTCACTTAAATGGCTGTAGGTAAGTAAGTATGTGACAGAGATAGGACATAGTACCTGAGTATTCTCACACTTCTCATTAATCTTTTCTGTTGTTATTGTGAATAATAAAATATGAGCAAGCACAGGTGTATGAAAGTGATCCATATGTAGACCATGCTGGTTTATCATTCTATGCAGATAATGGCCAACCTAGCCATCTCACAGAGAAATATAAGCCAGAAAGTAAAGATTATTACCAGAAAATAGAAGGAAAAATCCTAAAGGTAAAGTTATACTTGCAATAAGATAATAGTATCATTTTTTTGATGGAAAAGATTATTAGAACATTTCTCTAGGATTATTTATGCCAATTTATGTATTCCCTATAAGTAGGAATGTTTGCTGCATGACCTTTGACAGGAGTTACTTTTTATATTAATCATGAGAGGGCATGTGTTCAGTCTTGACAATTATTCTTGACTCTCACAGGCTCATGAAAAATGTTCAGAAGAGGACTATCTCATGCACATGTGACATGTTTATAGTTGCATCTAATTAGTAGAAAAGCCAATACTCAAACCTTAATAGTCTTGAATCAGCATCTGTGCTGGTAACCTCTACTTTGTATGCCTGGTCTTCATACCAATCCTATTGTTCTTGATCATATTTATGTGACTGTAAAATTTATCATCCAAATGAGGACAATTTTGTGAGTGAAACTTGGCATGTTTAATATCTATGCTGAGAAAACAGTGTCTTGTCATTTCCTGGTTAGTTACAGGTATGTCCTCTGAGACACAGAGATGCCTGGTTCATCAGTTGTAGAGCCAGGACCAGTTTTTGGTGTTATTCCACAAGCTATCCCCATCTCAATCCCATTGTGTCCTGACACACTTTTCTCAGATTTTGTCAGCATCTAGTATTTCTGTTCACAAGACACAAGCTCAATAAACCCAAGAAGAGGAAGTTAAGCAACATCTTTACCATCTTTTCTTAGTTGATGACAAAGGAGTCCAAGAACATAGAAAGATGAGAATAGGTTTTTGAATTTAGAAAAGGAAACTATCTATGTAAAGACAAGAGTTTCTCTTTTAACTATATGTCATTAGTGCTGAATAGACCTTTGTAGCACATACTCTTGGTACCATATCCCTTGGAAAAAGCTAAGAATAAACATATACTAACATCACAGCATTAAAAATGCCCTAATAGTGTACTCAGGTGGTGAGAAAGCAACCTAGGAGGGGAGATACAGTATGCTTTAGTCCAGCTCTTGTTACTCTAAGGGTAACTCTGGGCATTCAGGGGAGCCAGTCATCTCCATGTGTGGGACATCTTATAAGGTTCACGGAATCCCTGGTTCTACTGACATAAAAGAACAGGACAGTAAGATCATTAAATTTCCTACATCAATGCAGAAGACTGGTGCTTTCTCCCTCATGTCACTGGCTTTTGTGTCATTCTGGCAGATCGAAATAGCTGTAAGTTTTCTTTAATATCAAAGTACCAAGGTTTACTTCTCAGTGTCAGACAGATCAGTGACTAAGAGATTATTCTTTGGAAAAGAACAAACCGAATTTATAGTTTCTCTTTGACAATTCCCTATATATGACTATAGACGATTTAGCTAAAATTTCAGATCCTCACCAAAACATGGAGGTACTATTAGGAGGATTAGGTGGGAAAAAGTATACAAAGTATTCAACATAGTATCTTTCACTAAGAAGCACCTGATAACTGGTTATCATTTATTAAACTTTTTTTAATTTAATGCAAATTTACATGAACCCAGAGAATAGTTTTTTTCAGAGCTAAGAAAGAAAACTAACATTAACTTTTTATTCTTAAAGAGCAGAAGGTAATTCCAGGGTTCAGAGATTTTAATTTCTTCTGGCATTCTATCAAGACTACTTATTGAGCATAACTCTAACACAGATGTGGACTAGGACACAAGCAATTCCCTACCATACATATAAATTAGGATCCATTGTTATATATTCTTATGGAGATCTTTCAATATTTATAGAGGTTAATGTCAAAATTATATAGTGATGGATTATGTTCCATGTCTGGGTATATTATGATTCTTTTAGCCATTTCCCGAATGATGGCTATCCAGTTAAAAGATGTAGTTCAGTGACTGAATTGTGGTATGAATAAAGGCAAGGAATAGCCAAGCACCAGGGGCTCATGCCTGTAATCCTAGTTACTTGGGAGGCTGGGGTTGGGAGGATTGCAGTTTGAGACTAGCCTGGGAAAATAGTTCACAAGACCCTGTCTCCAAAATAACCAGTGCAAAATGGGCTGGAGTTATGACTCAAGCAGTTGAGTACCAGCTTTGAAAGTATGAAGCCCTGAATTCAAACCTCAGTGCCCCTCCCCCCAAAAAGGCAAGGAACTGATAATGGGGGTAAGATAGGAAAAAACAGATTATCCAGGACTTTCATGACAATTTAGGAAAGTATGATTTTATTTGAATACAGTGTCAGTATATGATAAGTATATCAACATCCATAGCTATTAAGATTATGTCCATCAGTATCAATGCCTTGCTACTATTCCATTTCTGCATTGAAAATCATGATACAAACATCATTGAGGAAGCGGGAAATATTTATTCAAGTTAGTTGGTTAGAAATAGAATTCAGCTGCACACATTTTACATTTTCAAAAATACTTACAAAATGTTCTTCAAAATTACTTCTCAGTCATCTGAGCCAGTGCTCAGAGTGCGTGTAGACTTACACACCCAACAAGTTATTAGTATAATATTTTTATTTGGTCATTGTTGAGAGAAAAAGGGTACAATGGATTGGCATCTTGCAATGTGCATTTATGTCCAGCAGGTTGTAACATTCTCTAGCTCCTAGAAGAATTTCAGGTTGGAATCCACAATTTCATTCGTTTCTTTGGATATGTCAGTATAGAATTTGTCCTTGAGCACTTAGGTCACATCCTCATGGATTAAAGAAATTGTTGAGGAATGAATTCCATACCTAAACATGACATATCTCTGCTGCTGTGGATGGAACACCACTTGCTGCTTCATATCAGGTGGACTGAGAATCATGGGAACAGTGGAGAGATGTATGATGTGACAGAAAATAGTTTCATGATTTTTTTGACAAATTTATGTAGGCTTTTGTATAGAACACAAGACATCTAGACAATGAAGCCCAAGACAGAAGTAACCAGAGGTCCAGAGGTCCATGCTGTAGGCTACAGTTAAGCACAGAACTAGAAACATTGTGGGCATTTAATAATTAGAAGTTTAAATAATTAATGTCTTACAGTGATTTTGACTTTGTGGCCTTGAAAAAAGTAACATCAGTAAATAATGGTAAGATTTTTATTCTTCTTCTTCATTAACCTGTTGGTTACCAACTTTATTCAAAGCAGAGCTTGATGACACTGTATTACTAATGTGGTTATTTTATTGTCAGTGATAAAACTGAAAATCTCTCAGCAAATCACATTACTTTGGAATTGACAATCTTATTATTCAAAATTCTCTAAAAGCCTTGATGGGCCAATCAATGTTGAGCAAACGAAAACAGGAATTCACAAAAGGCTGTGGGCACTGAAGGAAGTGACAGCCTCATCACAACACAGTTATTAAGGGAATAGGAAAAAAAAATCAAAACATAGGCCATAGCTGCCATTTCGCTTATGCAAAATGAATTTTTATTGCTGTTGTTATAAATAGTGATTCTAATGCTTGCCTTTTAAAAAAGTAGTAATTTAAGCCCTGTAGAGACAAGGGGACTTAGTCATAAGTTCATGTTATACTAACTTTAAACCATGTTAGGAAGCCATGAAAGAAAATGAGAATGGAGATGGACTCTGTGGGTTCTGAATTGCAGTTGATACAAGCCAACTCTAAGGAAAGAGTCATTATTCAAAGCTGGCACCTTATGGAAGTAACCTAATCTGGTAATTATGGAGAGTCTCCCTGATAATATGATATTTAAATTATTATTTTAAGGATGCATAGAAGAAACCCTGAAAAGAAAGGACAGAAGAAAAAGAGGAGAGGGGAAATTGACATGTGAAGCCCAGGACTGAGGGAAAAGAATGCTGTTTGAAATAAGTTGAGTAAACTTAATATTCAAGTAGAGTTGACATAGATAAAGTCTGCCTCTCAATATGAGGGAAAAACCTTACAAAAAATGGACATTTGATTTATTAATTCTCAACTGTTCTCTGATTCAGATAAATCATTTAACTTCAAATGTGTGAAATATTATATTTTTGGTGATGGATTCATCTTTTTTCAGTACTGGGCCTCATGCTTGCTAGGCACGTGCTGTACTATGTGAGCCACCCCATAACCATGTTTTTTAATTTTATTTTTGAGATGATCTTGCCCTTTTTGCAAAGGCTGGCCTCAAACTCATAATCTTCTGGTCTCTGTCCCCAAGTAGTGAGATTTCAGGAGTGTGTCACAATGAGCAGCCTTCATTTTTCTGTATCTCCTTTGTGCAAGCAGGGGCTTCCGCTGTCTTTACATTGGTCATAGCTCTAAGCACTTACTTATGTAAGTCCTTCTATCAGTTTTTCTCCTGCTCATTTCCTCCACAACTTTAAATATCTGCCCATTCCTCATTTCCATCTTGTGATTTTTCATTGCTTTATTAAGTTTAGTTTAAGCATACAATTTGTCATCCAAATTAAGAAAACTGATAATGAATAGAATGCTATTAGTAATTACTTCAGGGAAATACATGTCAACCATGACTATCTCTGGACAAAACCAAATTACTATGATCTTTTGAGTTTTCATTTAACCATATGCCATAGTTTGAATGTTGAATACTTCCCTAAAGGTCAATTTGTCAAATGCTTGTGTCCCAGAGTGGCACTACAAGGAGGTGGTAGAACCAATAGGAGGTGAGGCCTAATGGGAAGACCTTATTTTTTGGGGTGGAACATGATCTTGATGGGAATTTTGGAACCCCGGTCTATGCTCTTGCTTCTTGACTCATGAGGTGAGCAGTTTGCTCCTATGTGCTCCCAACATGTGTCACCCTTGCTAGAGGCCCAAAGTTGATCTTGAACTGAGATCTCCAAAACATATACTCTGGGAATGGATCTCCAAAGCTGTGAGCCAAAATAAGCTTTTTATCTTTGTAAATTAATTATCTCAGGATTTTGTTATAGTAACTGGAACCTGACTAATATACTATTTCTTCCATGTTCAACTTGGATCTTAGAGTTATTCTGTATTATCTCTTTTATGCTTCAGTCACTGTGTGAAACTTTGATTGTAGGTACATAATAGGTACACAGTCAATACCTAGTGTGTGAATTTAAAATTATAAGTTAATCATGACTGATGACGGCACAGCAGTCATTGTTAATCTTAACTGACCATTAGAATTAAGTGGGAAGTAAAATACAAATATAGAAGACTTGATCCCATCTCCAGATATTATGATTTAATTGGTCATGTGTCTTTCTTGGGATTCAGGGCTCTCAAGAACTTCCAGGTGATTTAAATGTCCAGCCAGTAGTGCAAACAATCCCTAAGGAGGCTGTTTGCAAATCACTGTGATTCATAAAAGCGTATATTCTGTGAATAAAGAGGCCAGAAAGGAAAAACCCTACATAATCACACAATATCAGAATAGAAATCATGTTGGAATTGTAGCCATATTGCTAACTACCCAGATTTTAGAACCCATCCAGAATCAAATTAACAGAACACGATTAAACCGTATTGGATAGAATGGCACTGTTGTGGTTTGGATATGAAATGCCTTTTAAGAGCTCATGTGTTGAAGGTTTGGTCCCAAATGCAGCCATGTTCAGAAGTAAGGCTTTTCAAAGGTGAGTGGATTATGAGGGCTCTGACATTATCAATGGATTAAGACATCAGTGGTTTCATAATTTGATGTCATTATTGGGAAGTGGTAGAGTTCTCTTTTGATAGGCCTAGTGGGAAGAAGCAGGTAACTGGGGAAGTGCCCTAGAAGGGAATGTCTTCTTCCAGCCTCCTCCTCACTCTCTCTGACTTCTGCCTGTCATGCGGGTGAGACACTTTGCTTCATCACATATTTCCCACCATTACGTTCTGTCTTCACCAAGGGCCCAGAAGCAATTGAGTCAAGTGGCTATAAACTGAAACCTCTGAAGCTGTGAGTCAAAATAAACCTATCTCAGATATTGTGTGACAGTAACAAAAAGATAACATAGAAAAAGAAACACTAATCTAATTCACTCTCCTTAGAAAAACACTAAAAAGTACTAAATTATCCTAGATTCCTTCCAATCATTCTAATTCATGATACAGTAGCTCATGAGAAGATGTAACTCCAAAATTGCTCTCAAAACATGATCATTAAATTCCTGTATTTCTAGAAATTCACTATATTGTTTGTCGTGACAATATGGCATTCTTAGAGAACCAAAATAGGGTATTGTAGAAAAATGTCTATTATCAGTGACTGCTAATTACGGAGATGGTAAAGTGAGCAACAGAAGCTAAAGTTCTGCTGAAATTCCTCACTACTGATTGGTTACACTTCAAATCTTTGTTGTTCAACTTTCATGATCTAATCTTTTTACCTCCTCCAGTTATACCAGCTGGCCTCCTTACCCCACACAGAACATAACCATTTAGCATTGCTATCCTATGTTTATTCTCATTTCCACCAATAAGTTCCTTTTTTATTGTGCCTTAATCATCATTGACCACAGAAGACAAAGCATCTACTTCCCCATATGGTCGCTTTTTGTCTCTGTTTGATCTATGGTCTGTGAGATTTGTAAGGGCAAAGAGTGTGCTTAATGTTCTTCTTTTTCTCCATTAACAAAGAACTGGTCTGTGGTAAGTTCTCTAAAGTACTGAACATATGAAAGAAATAATGAATAAATAGTCAATTTGCAATGTTAATGATAAAAACAACAGAGCCATATATTTAAGAAAAATATGCATGCCTATTGATGAAGGAAAAGAAAAGTCACATTCCAGAAATTAAAAATGTTGATGTTGTTATTTTATTAGAACTATGCTTTTCACTTTGTTTACAAAGAAAGAAAACATCTTTAGCTAAGTGGCTTGTTTATTTTGCAAAGGAAAATTTGTTTGCTGAATGAAGAAAGAGGTTTGGCTAATGCATAGACATTATAGGTCACCGTGACTGATGGTAAATTCTCCTGCTGCTTAAATTTCACTGAGAGAAGACATGAAAGAGATTATGACTTAGAAGCCAGTGCTCTACACCATCTACTAGCACAGACCCTGAGAAAACTTGAAATGTCTCTGAACTCATATTTTCTCATCTTTGAAATGGAAATAACAACACCTGCCTTCATTTGTCTAAATTGTAAGTGAAGTGACCATGTTAGTTCAACACATGTTCCATATAGATCTTTCATTTTGTCTGATCTTTCCATAAATGAGAAGACAGTAAAGCCAATCTGAAAAAAGAAAAAAAACAAATAACAATAACAACAAAAAAAAAACTGGCTGGTTCTTTCCTGCCCTGTAAATATGTTGCTTTATTGAAACTAGTTATATACCTTTGATTATATTCCAGTAAATAATTGCAAATGAATGCCCAATGAGAACATTTTTAAAGCCAAAGTTTTACACTAAAAATTCATTTGAAAGTTGTGTAAATATAAGCATGTCTGTACAATCAATGACTCTATCATTTCATTGAAGGTAGTGTCTTTCTCTTTTGAGAAAAGTTTTTTTTTTTCCATTACAATGGTTTGCTCAATATTTAACTCTGCTTATCTTTATTGTGCCAGAAAAAGTATAATCCCAGGCTTTAATTCATTTAAATATACCTAACAGGAATCAAACGACTGATCCCAACTAGAAAATAAAAGTGAAAATAAAACTGTCATTATTATCAGAAAATCAGGAAAAGTCAAACCCATGAGATGAAATGCCTCTATAATTTTATTTTTTTTAGGTCTTCCATAACCACAAGCTATGGATGGAATAGCTTAAACAACAGAGGTTTGCTTTCTCATAGCTCAAGAATCTAGAAGTCTGAGATCAAGGCATAGGCATGGTAGATGCCTTCTGAGGACCATGAGGGAACATTTTTGTCTCAGTCTCTCAGTTGAGGGTAGCTTTTTTACCATCTATCTTCACATTATCCTCTCTCTTTACATAACTCTTTCCACATTTTCTCTTATAAGAACAATTATATATTCTAAAGCCCACCCTAATGATATCATCTTTAATTAGATGTATAGATAGCCTATCTCCAAATCTGGTTACATTCTGAAGTTAAGAAATTTCAACAAGATTTTTGTTGAAGGGACATAATTCAGTTTATATGCTAATTTTCCTCTTTTTTACTTGTGAGGATCCCATTAAATGATGCTTTTGGTCATCTATGTCTTAGTGTGGATTTTGGTCAACTAAATTTGTGTTCTTAAATGAACTACTTTACCTTTTCAAAGATAATTTGCATATTAAATTAAACTTCAAATTGTGAAAAGAGATTTTGTCTTTGCTTAATAGAACACTCAAATGATAAATATAGTACAAATACTGTATTCACATGTATATAAAGGGAAAAATGATACCTGTTGATACTATTCCAGGAATGGGGTAGAAGAGGATAAAGGAAAATGATAGAAGGGGTAAATTCAAGTATGACATATTTGATATATTGTAAGAACTTTTGTAAATGCCACATTGTACCCCAGCACAACAATAAAAAAAAAAAAAAAACGTGAAAATGTGTTGAGTAAAGTGCTTGCTATAGTTTGAATTCTGAAAAACATCACTGTTCAGGCATTATCTCATTTGTGTGATAACAGCAACAATGTAAGGAAAGTAGAATTATTAAGGATCTCTCGATCTGGAGAAATAGGGTTATAGAGATAGAAAATATAAATTTCCCAGGTGAGTAACTACGACTGATTGTAAGTGGGACTATTCCTCCATCAATACTTTCATTTTTACATTTTTATGTGCAGACTTCAGGGAACTTAACACCATATAATGGTCATTGCTTCATAAGACTTTTAGATAACTGTGTTTGCTAAAGTTTCCAGAAACTCATAAACTTTATGGTTGTAATCAAGAATATGTGTCATACCCAGTGAAGATGAACAAGATTGGTTGATACCCTTTCCAGGATGGGAAGAACCTGATAGAATCAATTTGTTACCAAGTAGATATGTAAAAAATTGCATCATACTGGAGCACCCCATTTGCTTCTGTTGGAAATTGGACAGGGGAAAGGCAATAGTTACATGACCTTCCATGAGTGAAAGCCAATGCCGTTAGGCCTCTGCATAATCTTCATTTCTGTCATGATCGATACTCCAATCATGTAGCCTTCAGGCCTGCATTAGTGTGATTGGGCTGCTAAGTTATTTTGTGTACTTGATTGTTTTGTGATTTTTTTTTTTCTGTAGTGACTACATTCCAGTGGACATTAGCATGTGCTAAAATGATCCTCACATTTCTTGCCCATTCCAAGAGCTGAATAATAAGCCTAATTTCCAGACTTCTTTGTTTTAGATTTTTCATGTTTTCTACTCCTAATCTCCTGAACAGCCAGTCAAAACATTTGGTTCAAGAGTCCATACATTCATATCACTGGATATATTTTTCCAACAAAAGTAAATTATAAAGTATTGCACTAGAAACTTTTCCACTTGGGGGGATTTCACCTCATTGCCATCTTCCAGGGCCACTCTTGAGCATCTACAGTACATCTACTATTCATCCTCAGTATGTACCAATATATTGATTTAACTCACCCATAATTAAGCTCATTAAATTTCTTAATTTCTTGACTGATTGCCATAGGTGTTAGTAAAGCACAAGACACTATAGCAAAAATGACAGATGGCCTGGATATCTGGGAAGGCTAATTTGTTAACTAACATGTACCCTATTCTTGCCTGATTTTGGATATACCATTTGTACCTAAAGATGTCCAAACTTAGGAATTGCTGGGTCAAAGAGAAGCCAGCTCATGATTAGTTATGGCCACACAGTCACATGGTGTCATGATCTTGCTCAAAATATAGGCTATCTATACTTTAGATGTTTAAATAAGGCCAACCATAATATTGATAAGACGTTTTCACCTATCACAGAAAAGTGTAATACCAAAGAACACATGAGGTCATACAGCATAGCCGGCACCACATACTGACTTTATTTCACAGCCGTTCTATGTTTTTGAACCTACTCAGGCAGGTATCCTTTTGTTTCACTTGAAAATAAATTGAAGTAATCTCATTAAATGTGAAATATGCTGCCTCTAGTAGCAGGAGAGGACTCTTATGTTTTTCTTTCCTGGTGGTGGGAGATGTAAGACGATATCCTACAATTCCCAGACTTTTGAATCCTCCCAAAACTTTTGTGCATGAACCATAAACTCTTGTGAGGTTACCTCTAGTCTGAAGCACATGTGACCGGCCACAGCCTCTGTTACTTCTTGATCATCTGTTCTGAGTAACATGTTATTAATATCATGGAATGATATGATGCTATGCAGAACACCTTAGCAGTGAAAATTGCTTAATACTTTATTATACTAGAGAACAGGAAAATAAGTATAGCTCTGGATCATAAATTTAAATATAAACTTTTATTTATTCTTTATGAACGTAAAATGTTTCTGGTATTCTTTGGTAGGCATGCGGAAGAATGCATTTTCCAAATTGATGCATTCATATCTAGGAAAGGTATTTTATATGGCACAGCATTTGCAATTAGGCCAATTTTTGGTGGAGTTTGCAGTAATTCACTATCATCTATTCATACCTATATGTGTATTTGGTAGGGTCATTAAATATGAATACAATTGGGGACATCTTCCCTGCATATTTTAGGTCTTTAATGGCACTAATCTCTACCATGTTCCTCAAGTTCAGGGAGAGAACAAGGGTTCATGACCTTTGAAACTGAATGTTTCTTTATATGTTGTACCCTAAGCATCTCTATGGTTTCATTATGGTCCTAGATGTACAGAAGTTGTCATACTCTTTTTAAATTAGAATCTTTGTCTACTTGGCTTTCCCCACTGTAACAGCCCATACCACACAGTCCAAGAAATCAATGGAAGATCATTTTTTCCTCTAACATTCCTCAAAATTACTTGATATTCCTATTTCTGAGTGAACCATTATACAAGTTTGTGGTTTTTGGTCACTTTGAGAACAAGAGATGCCACTACTTAATATTCTTACTGTGATGTTAAAAGTTCCATCCTCCTGAGGACACAATCTCTTCACTAAAGTAGAAGAATCTGAATATTAGCTTCATTCCACAACCTAGGGTGAGGATTGTAAAATTATTAAGATGGTATCCCTTTATCCCTCGACTATCTCTGAATTCTTTTGATCATGAATGTTGAACAATATTATTTTTTTCTAATCATCCCTTACCCCTAAAAACACTATGTTCTTTGATCTTCTTCTATAGTTCCTTATGAGTTAGACCATCATTCAGATCTTGACTACTTATTATGAATTTTGTGTTCACCTTACTGATGTTTCAGCACTACAACCCCTGTGGTTTTTGATCCACTATCATTCCATTGCTATTAGGCAGCTTATTTTTATAAATGTATCTTTGTCTATTAGTCCTGACTTACAAAAGATCTTTAATATGAGTCTCTCAGAGATTCTGGAGCATAGCCTACCAACATATCTCTTATTTCCTTTGGAACACAGTCTTGTGGTTATCTCAGAGAACAAATCCAGTAGTCCATTCATAGTATATGCAAGCTAGGATCTCTACATTTCTGAATCTTTTGATTCTTTATTTCATCGTCAACCCCAGTAGCTCAATCACCACATACTCTCATATTCTCAAAGCTTTCAAGAGCCATTCTACCAGCACATTAATACTGACTCTTAGATTGCTTGCTAGTGTGTTAACACCTATATCTTGTCATAGTGCCACCAATGTGTTCATTTCCCCAAGTGAAGAAAATTCTGGATTCATTTCTACATGCACCCTCCTGGTTACTGCCAGAGTTGGCATGGTTCTGCACATCCTGTAGCTCCATGGGTTAGAGTACTTCTCTTCTTGAGTAGGTGTTGACTTTGATGAGTAGTTTATATTATGACTTAACCCACCATATTATTCTTGTTTCCAGAGATGGTGAAGTATACTATCAAAGTGGATTTATGTTGTCGTGAAAGGCAGATGCTTCTTACTTGTCCTCAAAAATGGGGGTGCTAGCCTTTAATAAGGAAGGGTGTTCCACTTTTGCAAACTAGGTTACAGGATTGTGGAGATTCAAGCTTTATGACTTTCTCTATCCAGACAATCACATCTCAGTTCCCAGGGTCTCACTAGATATATGACTTTACCAATCAGATAGCCCTGTCCAATTCTTACGGGTCTCACTTCTCTTTTGTAGTCAGGCCCCTACTTGGAAAAGCAATTATCATATTTATCATAAGTCATCCTTCTCTAGATTTTTTGTTCCTTATAATGGAGTTTTGGACCTTATCCTCAGACTTTTTCCTGTCTTCTGATTGTAAAACAAATCACTCTTATCTTTAAACTGCTGATTAATAGGCCTCAGTAATTCATTGTCTGTCTTCAATGCATTGATCCATGATAGACATAACCATCCTGTTTCCTTTGTTCCTGTAGGGACTATTTTCTTGTACTTCTCAAAAAACAAGATAATGCTTGTCCAGTCCCTTTCACAACAATGCTACCCACCTCACCACTGATCAGTCAAACATAGACATTGCAGAGGCATACAAGGGACTCCATCTAACATCAATGATGAAATTCCTTCCTGCTAGCTAGTCAGAGATTCTGCCTCAAAATGGTATTTTATACTTTTCCCTAGGACCACTTCTAATTTGAAGTGTCAAAGTTGGGTTCCCAGGAAAATAGATCCTGAAATATAGATTGGAGTATGTATGCTGTTTGTGTTTTTAAGACAGGGTTTTGCTATATAGCCTATCCTGACTTTGAACTCAGTATCTGCCTGCCTCTACCTCTTGACTGCTGGGATTACAGGAATGATGCACCATGCCCAGCTGGCATGTTTGCTTTATGTGGGACTGCATTTGATTATATCATCTGTATGGTAGTAAGGGATGCAAGAACAGACAAAGGCAGAAGTTGAACTCTGACTCAGTCATCATAGATATCTCAGATAATCACACAGGGAAGTCTAAACTTGGGATGTCTTTTCAAAGATATCCCAAGGGCCAGACCTTTGCCTCCCATGTCACTAGAATAGGGGAGGAGCTGCCCCAGAGAGGGGATATAAACTTGGTCTATGAAGCCCTTTTCAGTCAGGATAGTTGATCAAGAGAAATTCTTCAGAGATCCTTTAGCATCAGAATTTCCTGCAGGTGGATACTTTAGTCCTGAAGGGGGATTTCAGTGACACAGCCCAATATACATTACATATTTCTTTTCATTCTCTCACCCTGCCTCTCTGGAAATTTTATGCTTAATAAAAGATAGTAAGAAAGGAAAGTAGATCAAAAAAGTAGTAAAATGTTGTTAGTTCTTAAATAGCTTAATTGGTTTCTAGACTATTGATTGTTCTGCATATGTTAATTCTAAAGGGGGTCAAGATTTTGCATTCTGGAAACTGTACCTTAAATTAATTACATGCAATCTATTTTGGGCAAGTGACTCTATCTCTAGAGATCTCAGTTTCTCCCTCTGTACAAAATGACATTGGCCATACAGGTTGGTTATCTGTTTCCTAAATGCTTGAGACCAGAAGTGTTTCAGATTTTGGAATTTTTTTTTTGATTTCAGAAGATTTGCATATACATAGTGATATATCTTAGGGAATATGACCTCAAACAAAGCATGGAATTAATTTATGTTTCATATATACATACACAACTTGAAGTTAATTTTATAAAACATTCTTTAATAATTTGTGTGGGAAATAAAGTTTCTTGTGTAGACTTTTCCACTTGTGGCATCATACAGGCGTTCAAAATTCTTCAAATTTTAAAGCATTTAAGATGTCAGATTTGTGAACTAGGGATATGCAATGTATAGTATTTCTCATGAAGAGATGAGAAATTTGCCTGGGTTCATAGACATGAAAATAATTGTCAATATTTCATGCTACACTGGTAGGAAGAATTTAATAAATTGGGTTTCACTCTACTCCTACTACAATGTAGTCAGTCTGCTAGCAATGGGCAGAGATTTGGATTGAATCATCTACTTCCTCTGAACAAATATACTCAGAGAGCAATATAGATGGCTGACTTTGACAGTGGCATACATATGTTTTCTGATGGTGAAAAATATGTTTTTCTCTATGTGAAACTACTTTCAGGCAGGCCTTATTCCCCAGGCCAGATTCATTACCTATAAATTCCATTGATCACCCACAATCACTCAGGGGTGGTGTTTGTCTGGACTCAGAAAAAAAAAACATATATTACTTAAGTTTATGCACTTTTTATTGCTCTTTGTTAGGGCCCGCAAAGCTTTAATAATCCAGAACATACAGATATGCATTACTATTTCAGAAACAATAATGACTAGAGTTAACTATAAGGAACAATTTAACCTAAAGAGTACTAACCCAATTTTGGATCTCCACCAGATGTTCAAGGAAAGCCAACTGTTCCCTGAGCAGGTCACACCTGTTTAATTAGCAATAATAAGAGTCTTTAAATGATCAGAGAGAAATTAAATAGCTAAAGATAAATGACCTAAGAGGGCTGAACAATTTAATCCTAACCAAAGAGCAAACAGAATGCAATCTAAATAATGATTACAAGCAGAATTGTAGGTTAATGACCCTGTACTTTATAATGTAATGGAACACACATAGTTCTAAGATGGAAATAATGGATTATAAGAAATAAATACATATACTGGCATTTTATGAATAAATTATTGTAACACTAATTGCATTTAAATTGCTTTGTCTTAATATGATCTAGTAAGCCATAAGTGTCTGGCTGTCTGGATTTTGCCTGAAGAGGCACAAAATAAAAGCATTTGACTCAGCTAAAATATTTGTGAATATATATTCAAACTTATTTTCTCATGATAGTGGATGTTGATGGGAATATTAGTTATATGTGGGTGGATTGTTTTTTCTGTTTTGTTTCCTTTTAGGATATGCATCCACATAGGAAAAACATATAACAAGTTCTGTAAACCTGGTCCTATGCATGTAAGAAACAGTCATTGCTGATTCGACTTTTTCCCCAACTTGGGGATTGCTTCCAAGTTTCACCTTCCATCTATTCCATAGCTCCACCAAAGGTTTATTTTAGTCAGGAGTGAAATAATAACCATTCCCTTGTTCTAATTATGTATAAATTTCTTGATTTTATTCAGGTCAGTTGTCTTTCTGTGCCCTTAGAGCCTCCTGTGTTTATCTGTGTAGCACAGTTCTTATCATGTTCCAATTACCCCACGTAACTAAGCTTCTGTGATCCTGATAATCTTCCTCCACTCTCTCAGATTCCTAGAACACAACAGGTGCTCAGTTAACATTAATCCATTGAAGGAATGGAAGAAGAAAAGATATGAAGGAAGGAGGAAAGGAAAGAAAGAAGGAGGGAGAGAGGGAAGAAAGGCAGAAAGGGAAGGAGGGAGAGAGAAGGGGAGGAAAACAGGAGGGAGGGGAAGAAGGAAGAAGGGAAGAGGAATTGAAAGAAGGAAGGAAGGGAGGAGAGAAGGAAGGAAGGAGGAAGAGAGGGAACAAAGGGAGGAAGGGAAGATGATTTTGCTTTCAATCAAATTGCTGCTTGTCTATTTGTATTGTTATTCATTTTAAAAATGAATATTTAGCATTTGTATGTACAGAGATCTATAATGAATAGGGAGAAGGTGAAGCAGAGGGAGACAAAGAATCAGAGGAGATAGCGGAATGGGGTAGAGAAGAAAAAATTCTATCATCATGCAATTTAAGAGTTCACTTGACAAAACAAGGATTTATGTGCACAAACAAAATAGTGACAAAAGCAAAAATATTTACAGGCACTGACTGCAGTGATAATCATATTGATTTTTCTTTCTCACTTTAAGCCTAGACAACATATACTATAGTCACTAACATTTGCGAGATGATAAAATCAAGACACAACATGTTTAAAGATGGTCTCCAAAGCTTCTCAGAGTATAAGTGATGAAACCTGACTTTTATGTTTCCAGGCAATGCATATTAACTACTAATATTACTGTCAAAAACATGACATGTGTTCACAAAATGAAATGCTCATCTATAATTAATAATTATAGAGAAAGCTTCAGAGAAATGTCAAAAATTTTATAGAGTCTGAGGTTTCACCCTACTTATAAGCTAAAATGTTAGCCAACAAGAATTTTATGAACTTTGTTAGACAAATATGAAAATTCTAGGTTAAAGATAGTGAACAGTACATTATTCATAGTAAGCACATTTTTTGGAATATCAACATTTCTACTGGTTCCTCAGTCCCTAATACTCACAGGGTACACTACAGAGGAGAACCCAAATTCTTGGGGATGAAATCTTTTATAATGGGTTACAAACAAACTTGTCCTTTTTTTTGGTGGTATTGGGATTTGAACTCAGGTCCTCCTGAATGGTAGGCAGGTGTGTTGCCACTTGAGTCACTCCACCAACTCTGTTTTGTGTTGGGTATTTTTGAGATAGGTTCTCAAAGCCAGCCCAGGCTGGCTTTGAACCAAGATCCTCCTTCTTTCCCTCTCTCCTTCCTTCCTTCTTTCCTTTCCTCCTTCCTTCATATCTTTTCTTCTTCCATTCCTTCAAAGGAGGCTCAAGATCCTCCTTTGAACCAAGATGATCTTCTTTGTCTCCTGAGAATCTAAGATTACAGAAATGACCTACTGGCATGAGCTACTGGCACCCAACTAAAAAATTGTCCTTGTTCTTCAGGAAAAGATTATATGTTCACCTTCCAAGGCTATGAATGAATCTCCCTATCTTCCAAACATGTTTATTATATGAGTGTCCTTGAATAGTTAATCCAGGCAATAAGCGACTCAGTTCATGACTGCAGATACACAAAGAGACTTTTGGAAAATTGCCTTTTAATAGTACAGGTATCTAGTCAGCTGAGTTTTAGAAGATGGGTATGCTTTATACAAACAAAGAGAAGAAGAGGAGGATAGAGAAGTAGGAGAAACCAGTAAAAAATTTTAATACTCATACTTTGATGTGAATGAGGTCCTCAGGTGGGAGACAAAACCAGATAGATGAACTGTGGAACACTTCAACTAAGATATTAATAAAATGAATCTTCAGAGATTCATTTCATCTAAGCTCTTTGCACTGTTATTTTTGTTTACTCCCCTACAAGGTAAACTCTTTTCTTTCTTTCTTTCTAAAAATAAAATCTGCAGAGGAAGCAAGGGTATAAATGCTATTCATTTTGGTTTGAAAATCTATGTTAAGGCTGCTGCTGGCCTGTAAATTGTGTTTGTATTAATTAGAAAAAGAATAGCATCTGTGGATAGGCAAAAACCTGAGTAAGTTGATGGTGCCCCAGCACAAATGAGAAAAATGAGCACTATTGCCCAGAGATAGCTCAAAGTAAGTGGTTTCAGTTAATGCTAGAGTAATCAGATTGTAGCTTATTCCTCCTCACCCAGGAGTTTTTGTGCAGTGCACACATTTTCCAAAACAATACAAAGTACCTGATCACAAAGCTTTTTAACAAATGTCCTTCCAACTTGCAATGATTTATAATGAATTTTTATATTTAAAAGTATTATTTAAAAAATATTATTTATGAATAGATTCAAATTTGATGAAATTCTCATAAATATCAAAGAAAGGAAGTTGATGTAAATATTGCATAAAATGTTTATAAAACTAATTATATAGTTACTCATCTCTTTAACATTTTTACTAGTATATGATAGTTATACAGGGGGTTTCACTGTGACACTTCCATATATATATATATACCCCAGCTTGATTCATCTTTTCTATTATTCTCCTTCCTACCTAGTTCCCATTCTTAAAATAACTTCAGCAGGTTTCAATGCTTCATATTCATACTGTATAAGAAGTATGTATACTTACACTATATAAGAATAAACCATATTCACCCTTATTTACCCTCTCTCTCCCACTAGTGCCCTCCCTCTAACATGATTTGTTTTACATTCCTGCCCTTCATTGTATAAGTGTTTGTTTGTTGTTCAGTGGGGGTTTTGCCATGGTATCTTCCTATAAATATAATGTGCTCTAATTAGTCTAACTCCATTACTCTTCCTCATCCTTTTCCCTTACTCTGTATTGTTCAACACTTTTCAGTGTGTTTTGTTTACCTTATTCTACACAGATGTGATGTATTTCATTTATATTCACTATCATTCTTTTCCTCCTCCATTTTTGGAAACATATTTTACATATTTTTATATGAACATATGACAATGTTTGTATTTATTTTGGATCTATCTTCCACTTATGAGAGAAATCACATGAACTTTGTCTTCCTGAACCTGGCTAATTTCACTGAAGATGATGTTCTCCAGTTCTATCCATTTACCTGCAAAGGACCAAATTTCATTCTTCTTTATGGATGAATAAAATTTCATATGCTATATGTATGTATATATATCATGCTTTTAATCCATTCATCAATTGTAGGGTACCTGGACTGTTTCTGTATCTTGGCTACTGTGAATAATGCTGCAATAAATATGGATGTACAAATATGTTGATTGTACCCTGACATACATTCCTTTGGATATATGCCTGAGAGTAGTATCACTGGATCATATAGCAGTTCTATTTCCAGCTTTTTGAGGAGCCTCCATACTATTGTCCATAGTGATTGTACTAATTTACACCGACAGTGCATGAGGATTCCTTTTTTCCCCACGTCCTCACTAATATTTTTTTGTTTGTGTTCTCTCTTTTTTTGTGGTACTATAGTTTGAACTCAGGGCCTACACCTTGTACCACTCCACCAGCCCTTTTCTGTGATGGGTTTTTTCAAGATATGCTCTTGCAAACTATTGGTTTAATTTGAATTTCCTTTCTAGCTAGGGATGTTGAATATTTCTTCATGTATATTCTGGCCATTTGTACTTCTTCCTTAGAAAAAGCTCTGTTCCATTCACTTGCCCCTTTCTTTAGTATGTCATTGATTTTATGGAAGTTTAAATTTTTTGAACTCCCTGTAAATTCTGCTTATTAATTCCTTGTCAGATGTACAACTGGCAAAAATTTTCTCCAATTCTGTGGGCTGCTTCTTCAGTCTGGTGACCATTTCCTTTGTCATGGAATCCCATTTGTCAATCCTTTCTCTTAATTGCTGAACCACTGGAGTTCTGTTTAGGAAGTAATTGCCTATGACTCTATATTCCAGTCAATCCCCTACATTTTCTGCATTATTTATTAATAATTTTTAACCTGGTAACTCCAGCATGAGAACACATATTAAGGAATTTGTTTAATTTCAGGAAGTCTTTATACATAATAATACTCAGTATAGTCTATAGTCAAATTGGAAGTGATAAAATATTTACTAGTAAATCCATTAGAGAGTAAAATTAAAATATTACATTTTTCTTCTTACGTTTATATGTTTAAATAACATGGAAAATGATCATGTAAAAACAAGTTTTATTTAACTGTAAAATTATATTTACCCAACTTACCTTGTATGTGTTATAGTACAGCAGTGAGCATGATATAATTTTTATTCTTATTTTTCTATTTCCTAATTTTCTGCAATTATATGTATTACTTGTATGATTAAAATTTAACAGATATTCTAAGGAATTTTACTTCAAATGTACATTTATCACGTATCTACTCTTTGCTGGTATTATTTTGGTCAAAAAGATTAAAGGGGGAAAGTCAGAATGTAATTATTAAAAACAAAACATAAAATTATCTATTTATTTATCTATTATTACCATAGAATAATACTAATTTTCAAAAATGTGCAGGTGGCATGCTCTGGCACATGAGTGGGAAGATCTGACTGGGCAAAGAAAGATTAAAATATCTAGGAAGGTGACATTTATTTATTTGCTTTGAGCCTAAAAGGAAGAACTTCTACTGCAGTGTGTCTTATGGTAGTGTTGGGAGCTTCTAGGGTATTCTACTTTACATAAATAGAGTTTTGACTCAAAGTAAGATTTTAATGAAAAGCAAAAACTCACTTTCTTATTTGTGTTTGCCTGTGCTAGAATACAATAAAAAGAAGAACTTTGTGAGGGGATGAGCTGACTTAGAGTCAAATGAGAGTTTCTGATTTATAGCCAATGTTGACACTTCATACTTTCTCTGTGGGAGAAAAAGAAAACTGTTTGTATTAAATAAAGTAGATAATTCCCCAACTAGTGTGAATAGGTGAAACATCATTGAGGGGGGGATATTCATTTAAGGTGAATGAACTTGAAAGAGAATAGAGCAAACCTCTAGATAAGACACCAGGAATGTTGAGAGGCTCACCAAGCAACACCCTGTTGCCTTATAAAATTCAGAATGAGTTAAGAAATAAAAGAGTAAGAGACATGATCACTCAAATTATTACCTTTATTTAAAATTGGCTAGATTGAAGGATATAGCTTAACATAAGACCCTAATGATTCTGGAAAAGGGTCCCAGAAATAAAATCAGAAAGATTTATCAACTAGTTACCTTAGAGGACAGCAGCCTCCCTGTGATTTTAGGAGATGCAGGGTGAAGAGCTTGCCCCATCTGAACAGCAGAGAATATTCCTCCCCACAGGCAGATCCTGCTACAAAGAAGAAAATGGTTAAGTCAAGCATATCTAATTTGTTTTTTGCAAATTTAGCAAAAGACATATTTGATATCTCTTGAGGTAGAATCAGTAGGTTGCAGAGAAAGAAATCAGAACTTACACTAATTGGTCTCTCATCATAGAGAAATAAATATCAAAACCTCAATGCCAACAAATCATTTTTGAAGAACATGTGAATTACAACCATAAGACAAACCCATAGTGATTCTCACTCAGTGGGTTACTGAGTTGGACTCATGGATTTATATTTTTAACCTCACCCCCACCCTCCTAAACCCTGAGGTAACTGATTGCATTGACCCTTGGAGCATACATTTTTAGCACACATAAACCATGTTATCAGGCTTTTTTTTTAATGGCAGCTTTAATAAAATCATGGAAATGAATATGTAAATAATGACAATTATTTATTGTAACTAGTGCCACTATTGTTCATTGAATTGTGATACTATTTATGTCTAATGTACAAAGCAATTATGTCTTGAAGGTAAATGTCTTACCCTGATTTGGTTGATGCTTAAGGCATATATTTAATATACTACATGTCTCACAATAACTAAGTGGGCTGAAAAGCATTTCTTAAGTAATTTCCAAATTTGAAGTTGTTGTGAATGTTCAACAAACTCTAATACTTATTTCTGGTGTGGTAGGCAGAATTCTAAGGAGACGCCTAAGTTTCCTTTCAATTTTTGTACACACATATACTTAACATTCAGTCAAACACTAATGTACATAAGGATATGAAGGGTTTTGGTGGATATAATTATGGTCAGTTGACCTTAAGATAGGGAGATATGGCTGTGTCTGACAAAAATCACATGAACATTTAATTCTAAGTCTAGAGGTCACACAAAAAAAGAAGGATCAGAAGCATAAAGGGATTTAACACACAGAAAATTCTCCTTCTGGCTTTGAAGATGAAAACTACCGTTTCAAAGAATGCAGGTGGTCTGTAGGAGCTAAGACCAGCTTCATGCTGATGAACAACAAGGAAATGAAGACCTTGGTTCAACAACCTGCATAAATTGAAAGTGATTCCAGATAAACACAGCCTGATAAATTAATTTCATCCTTGTAAGACCCTGAGCAGAAAGCTTAGTAATACTGTGTCTGAATTTCTGACTTAGAACTGTGAGCTAATCTGTGGGTATTTTTTTAAGTTGCTGAATTTGTTTTAATTTTTTTCATAGCAATAGACCAATATGCTGGGTTTATTGGCTTAGGACTTATTTAGGCTATAAAGTTTTGCTTCTTCTCATGTCTGTCAAACAACATTTCTGGTGATAATTACATGGGAGTTAGATCAACCTACCCCTTGCCTTTTCTTACTGAGCAACACCCTAAGTCAGACAATGTTAAAGGATGTAGATTCTGCCCGTGCTTATCTTGTAGAAAGAAGTTTCATAAGCAATATTTTCTTGATTTGCTGACATAAAAGTTGTCAGTCTGGATGCTGGAAGCAACTGTGTCATCATTCTTTGGATGAACCATGAAGGGAAATGCTTGGCTATTCATCTCATTTTCTCAGAATGAAATCCCTATTCAGAGGGAGTTGGTTTGTCCCTGGATTAAAGGTGGAATCGATAGCCATTCTGAAAACTTCCATTTAGTGAACAAGGTACCTCATTAAATCAGGGTGGTAGGTGATAGAGATGTCCTTGGGTCTTGTCAATTATGAATAACCTGTTCTTTGAAGAAAAGGGGTTCTTTCTTGGCAGAGCTCAGTAGAGCCATGTCTCTGCTGGGGCAGACTTTCTGATTTAGAAGATGATAAATTTTGGCCTTCCTGATCCAGGCACCAATCTAATGCAATCACAATCTGCTGTGCTCAGCCTGACTCATGGAGAAGGATATCTTTCTGCAGGGCAAGCCCTCAGGTGACCTTCAGAAACCTCCTGGGAAGTTTGAGTAAGAGAAACTAAAGAAGACAAGGCTTAGAAAAGGGGTAAGTAAAAAATAAGAGTTACCTGGTTGGTCCTGGACAAAGACCATTTAGTTATATATATCTTTATTAATTATCATTAAACTTAATCATTTAGTTATAAACATTTCATTAATTATAGCTGCTAGCATAATACTATTGTTTTAGCCATGATATTTCCTTAGCCAGACATTTTGAGTGATATATTTCATTTAATCCTTAACAACTATAGGGGAAGTATGTCATCGTAATCATTATTTGCTTAGATGAAAACAAGTAAAATTAAAAAAATTCACTGCTGTGCATAGAAATATGACAAGTGTTTGTGGAACATGAACGTAAGTCCAGAGTTGCCTTTTGTCGAAGCCTGTTATGGTAACTTATACGAAAGACTGATATTCCTAAGGTGCCATCCCAGATTAATGGAGTACACTTGAACCTGGACTAGGGAAGCCAGTTTCTAGTTTGTTAGGCAAACGGTGCACCTGCTTCTATGATTACCTCTAAGAAGAAGGAAGTGGTTCTTGATAAGATCTGAGAAAAATCCAAATTTCATTTAAAAAATCTGGCCTTTGTGTCTTCTGTGAGCTTGAGATCCTTATGAGTTACCCCAGAAAACTGTGTTTAAGTTTCAACTTGTGATGTATAGAGGGATGCAGGGGTAGTAAGAGAAAGAGAGGGACAATTCACCTCCCCAACTGAGTTAAACCATGTCTTTGGAGTAGACTCTGAGGCCACATAGAATCTGATAAAACTGAAATAGGATAAAAGAGTGTGATGGAAGGGGAAGTGAAGGACTCATTCTGTTAAAGGAAATGGTTTGTTACTTCTCCTTATTCCCAGAAAGTCAGGTCTTGATTCAGTTGATTAAGGGAAGAGCTATACTCATGCAGAATTTAGTCTTAAAGTTTAGGCATAGCATTTACATACGATTTAAATTTCTGTCTAATGAAAGCAACAAATACAGTGATATCTTTTAAGCATTGTTGGCATATATCAGTCTGTTTTGTTCTTAGAAAAATATATGAGAAAGTAAGGATAGATATTTTCATCTCTACTCTCAGGATAAAGTCATTGAAATTATAATAGGAAATATTTCATCCAATGTCACATAGCAAAACAAAGTCCAGACTGGATCTTTAGCTATAAATGCTCTTTATGTTGTTGCTTGAAAAACTGGGACAAATAGAAGTCACTTCTGAAGGCAAGAAGTTAGAGAAGTCAACAACCTGACTTCTTCCCACCTGGAGGATTTTTTTCTACTTATACCCACATGTATACATGATTGTGGCAAGTTAGAAACAAAGCTGAATATTATTTACATTACTTCCATTAAGAAGTGAGGTCTGGTCAGGCTTGGGAAGTGGAGGATCAGTGCAATATCAGTCATAGTTCTGAACACTACATTATCGTTATTGGTGGTAACTGCCAATCTGTGTCCTTTAGTGTGGACTCCTCACTCCCAATCATACTGCCTCACCTCCCACTATCCCTCTGCAGAATCCAGTTCCAAATAACCATAACAGAAGAAGACAGCTGAGTAGGATGTCTGTCTTGGAAAGAGAAGTCCATGAAACAACCTGCAATTGAGAATTCAAATGAAGAGATACAGAAGTAAAGTTCAAACAGTGGAGGTTAGAAGTGAAGCAAAGATTGAAGTTTCAGTATCAGAACATATGCACTAAGTGTTATGATCATAGTCCTAGTGGAAGCAGTTCAGGAGAATAAAATGAAGCAGATGTGTACTAAGATCAGAGAAACCATGAGAAAATCTGATTAAGTAAAGTGAGGTTCAGGTTTTGATCTTCCTCAAGTAAGACATTCAACTTTTCTTGTGTTCCCATGAGACTCAAGTTGTCTTGTTGCCATTCTTCTAAGGGATGATACAACATTCCTTCTTAAGAATCCATTTCTGAGGGGCTGAATGGGCCTCACAGTCCAGCAGAAATAAGCACAATGTTCTGTAATGGCATAAACCAGGGCTTGAAATTTAACATGCTTATACACTAGCTGTGTGGTATGAGGCTACTTGTTCCATTTCTCTGAACTTCAGGTTCCATATTCATAGGGTGGGTAAGTGAATAAATATCTTGTATGGATTTTGCACACACTGGATACAGTATAGTTTGTAGAGCTTCTACTCTACCCTGGCATATGGTAACTGACTTGCTGTTTTCTTATACAGTAATTTTGCTAGTGAGGAAAAGAGGCTTTTTCTGTTTTGTGGCTAAGTTGACATGAGGAGTATGGGTTGGATTCCTGACCCTGTTTTTTGCCTCTGCTCTCACTATTTGCTGTATGACTTGTATAATAGTACATGGATGTTCTATATACATGGCATTCATTACTAATCATTATCAAGTAATTGCAGATCACATATACCCAAGTTAATTTTCTTCAGAAAAACAGCAAGGTACATGTAAGGAACTTGTAACTGGTGTTTTTTTTTTTTTTTTTTTTTTACTGTGCAGATTTTTATTAAAAAGGAGAAATATTACATGTCAAAGTGAGAGTGTCATCAAGGTTTTCAACTGGATGGAGAAATCAATGCAATTGTCAGTATCACCAATTATATCCCATTGGGTACAATTGAAAATGGTTTACACTCACCTATTACACATTCTTCTTTTAAACTGGTGCTTGGCCACTTGTTACCCTAAGCAGTGAATTAAAGCAGGTTAAAACTAAAGTAAAACACATCTATAGCTTTCAGAAGCTTGGCTACCAGCTGCGAACTAGTTAATCTATCAGAGAATCTATCTAATGTGGAGAACATGATTCAAACTCACATTGGAGGGAAAGCATGACTTGCTTAATTTCATGTACGTAGACAGTTAAAGTTATTGCTTATTTTTGAGGTTCAGTATGGTGACACTTTTCACTTACTGTCTTTTTATTCACTTCCCATTGAGGACAAGAATTTTGCTTTATCTTTAGAGCTTTTGGGTAATTATTTCACAGGTCTCCATGAGCCCTAGACCTGTCCAAAAAAAATCTTAATCTGACTTACTGGTAATATTCTGAGCCCCTGAGTTGTAGCAACTCTGAAAATAATACAGACCAAGTGACCCACCATGTGATATTTGCAGCTATGGTCACAACAGTGTATGTTAGAAATGGGATGGAGGTGTTGTTTGGGGTTTCCCATACTTTTGAGGGTAAGAGATAAAGGCAAGTGACACATAATCCAGGGTCACTGAGGAATGTCTCATCCATACTGTGCTCCATTTGACTTATTGGGAATATTGGGTTGGTAATAAAAAGAACACAGAATTGTATAATCCTCTCACTTCCAGAATAAGGGAGTTAGTAATAGGTAAGATAAAAAAGAGGGTCTCAAATAAATTTTTCAAGTTTAGGAGCATCATTTAGAAGAAAAGGCAGGGACAACATGTTTGTTCCTGGGGTTTGCATGTCACAGCTCTCCATGGTCAAGTGCTCTAGAGGCCATTGGTATACATTATCTTATTTCACAAATCTGTCCTTAAAGAACAGCACTTGAGAGACCACTTAAATACTATTAGGGTCTGGAGTAGAGAGAATTAAATTACAAAGTGAAGAAAACAAAAGACCTAAATGGAATAGTAAAAGCACAATACTGAGAAATTTCCCATCATTTTTACAAGGAAATGAATGAAGCAGAAAAAGAAACCAGAGGACAGACCGGAATCTATTGTCAAGGGTTATTCCTTGGTTTTTAACCCCGAGCTCCAAAACAATTTGAGTGTTCAAAGCAGGCAGTTGGTGATACTAAAGTACTATTGTCTGTTTGCAGCAACCAGCATGAAATCCTCCCACTCCGTGATTGTAAGTTGAGTGGCTCAAGGAGAAATTTAAGGTTCGGAGTTTGTCTACTTGTCTGTGTCTGAATAGGACGTCTTGCATTCAAAATCATGAGCAACTCACTTAAACTCTTCATGTTTTAGCATCCTTCTCTCTAAAATGGGAATATGAGCAATGAACTCACACGTCTTTATGAGGAGTAAATAACAAAGCATATGTCCATTACTTACCCAAGTGCTTGGATAATCTCATCATTATCATCACCATCACCATCAACACAAACACTATTAACACCATTTAACACAAAGTAACTAGAAGATGCATAAATAACCTTACAATGAAAAGATGTGAGAAATCATTGCAGTATACCCTACATTTCACTAGATAGTCATCAGCTGGGAGTCATCCAATTAAGCACTGAAGAAAAAAAGTATAACCTTATTCAAAAGGATTAGAAATCTATGGGATTTGTAGCCAGCAATAAATACCTCTCAGTAGAGTAGCTACCACAAATATGGCCACTCAGGTCAACCAAATAACAGTAGGGCATCATTCCAATCTCTACCAACTGAAGATGACTGGCCTGGAGTCTTAAATGACAACCAACCTGCACAGACTTTGGTGATCAGGGAGACTTGGGTTTAGTGTCCTCAACAGAAGAGACAAAAACTCTATGAATAAATGAAGCAGAAAAACCACATAGGGCAGGCAGCTGCAGGCATCCACAAGCATTAATTTTGCTTAATATTACAAATTTTAAATGCTGCAAATACAAGCATGACAAATAGAAAAGCACAAAGTGGTCATTAGGAATATAATGTGTGTGTGAATGTGCGATCAGAATAGGCACACAGCAAATAGAGCACCATATAAATGCTAAATACTTCATTTGCTCCTACAATAATGTGTCATATGGCTGAAGTTCTTAAGTACTTTATGTTCTCTGCTAGTATGAAGTCATTAATCCCATTTATAAAATTAATGAGAAAATTCTGGGTCCAAATTCAGGACCAGACTGGGGGGTGGGGGTGGAAATGGGAGTTAAAGATAAATGATGGGTCGTTTTCCTCTGAAGCTGTAATGATGCTTTGCTAAATAACACATTTTGTCCTGCACCCTATTTTAAACACTGTGCAATCCACCCTGAAAAGAACTGATAATTACCACTATATTGATGATTTTGAGTTGGGTGACCCACCTATCATCATGACCTAGAGTGAACTAGAGTCCTTTAAAAGCTTCCTCCTCTAAAGCCTTCCTATTCCAATCAAGCTTAGCAGGCTGAGTCGGCTTTTTCCTAAGTGACAATGGAATAGGTTACAGAGAGAGACAGTGTCTACTCTGCAAGGTTGCCCATTTTAAAATGCCAAATCCTTTCCTCTGGGAAGACAGTGTATCTTAATGACTTTGTGAGTGCACTTGGCATCAGACAGGTCTGGTTTGAACTCCAACGCCATCACAGGCTGAACAACCTTTTGGAAAGTTACAGAACATCTTTGAGTCCAGAAGTTCTCATCTTCAAAATGGATCCAATAATATTAACTACTTTCAAGATTAATGATAGGGGTATTAATGTTTATTAAAAAATGAATAAATTCAAAGTGAGAGGGAAAGGAAAAAAGAATGAAAAGGAAGAAAGGAAAATTTCAGTTGTATATTTTTAGTGAAAGATGTGAGATAGAATAGAATATAAGCATCCCTCCAACAGTTGGAGAGTCTGAGGACTCCTTTAATTTTTTTAGTGGTACTATAGTTTTAAACTCAGAGCTTTTCACTTACTAGGCAAGTATTCTACTACTTACACCATGACTCCAGCCATTTTTGGTTACTTTTAGAGTAGGGTCTTGGGCTTTTATCCTGAACCCAGCCTCAGATCATGATCCTGAAACTGGGATTATAGGCTCATGCCATCATGCCTGGCTTGCTCTTTGAGATAGGGCCATGCTAACTTTTATCCTAGGTTGGCCTTGACTCACAATCGTCCCATCTCTGCCCACCAAATGACTGGGATAACAGACATGAGCAACTGTACCTAGCAAATTAAAATTATTTTTAATGATTTGGCAGTATTGAGTTTGTACTCAGGGCCTTTAACCTGCTAGGTAAGCACTTAACACTTAAGTCATATCTCAAGCTCCTTCTTGAAGTTAATTCAAAACTCCTCAATCAGAAAAAATGTGATCAAAAGAGATAGAAACTTCCTTTTAGGAGCCTATATTCCAAAGTCTAACAAGTCACTCTTATGTATGGTGTTGGTATTTTGGTGCTGAGGTGTGGGGGGGCGGGGCTTAGTGTGTGTGCATGTATGTAAAACATTCAACTCTTCAGGGAAAGAAATGAACAATATGAAACTTGGCTGTACTCTCTAGAAGAAAAACTTCAGCTGGAAAGATTCCAGAGAGATTTTGTCCATTTTGCACAATTAGTACATAATTGCAGGGGAATTTACAGCAATGGCATCTAATGCAATTTAAGTGAATTTTATTAATCCATGTGACCATGCATATCCTCAGGTCCACTAAAGAGAGTATTTCACTCCAGTCTGGGTAGATGGGATTCCTTCTCAGCACCGCAACTTTTAGAGGCAGCAACTCCCTCTATTGTGGCGGAAAGGACAATCAACTGGAGAGGTGCTTGGGGTTCATGAAACTACTCTTCAGGAAGAGTAGATTTCACCACATCCCTCTTTCATGAAGATCTTTTTGCACAAATGCTACCATCAGTGTCAGCAGACATCTGTCAGGAATTCCTGACAGGAGAAGGCTACCATGCCTCCAGTCTTGTCCCATTCATGACCCATACCCAGTGATGGATCAGTGCTTCTCAGCCTAACTTGGACAAATCTGAAGGACCATTCTAGTTCAGAGCTCCCCATGGGATTCACAAAGGCTACTGTTGGCTCTGCATCCCAGCTCAGTTTTTGTTTAATGCTCCTTTCCCTTTCTTTTTTTCACAGGTAATAACTATTCATTTCCAAATGAACATCCTGCACATTAAACTCTAGATCAGAGTGTCTTCTGGAGAAGCCAGCTTGTAACAATGGACATCTATTTGTCCTCCAAACAGGGACACTTTAGATAGGAAACAGAGTGCTCTTAATAATTTTCTTGGAAAAATAGACCTAAACTAATACTGATTTTTGCAAAAAAGGACTTACATAACCCTAAGCTACCATAGTTGAAGCGGGAATTAATTTGGTTAGGGTTTCATACTGTAAAAATCTGCCCAGAAAGCAAGATAAGGATCCATCAGTAGTTAATGTTTTCCCTTTGAAAACAACCTTGAGTCTCTTTAAAAATTTCTTCATCTTTTAAAAATGAGTATGCTTTTTATGGAATTTTAAAGAATGTACAAAATAAAATAGAACAAAAAAGAATCCCTGACATGGCTTTCTCCAACCAAAGGGATAAATAATAAAAATTAGATTATTAAAACTAAGTAAAAATTAGAATTTTTTATTTGAGCAAAATTATTCATCACTGCTATGTACATTAGGAATAAGTGTATAAGTGAAATAATAGATACACACACAGAATGGATACATACATTAATTATGCATAATCAATGGTACACAGATATATGCACATATGTATAGCCGTATTTCTCAGGCAAAAGAAACTAAAGTGAAATTAAAGGAAAATTTCACCTTTAAGTAAATGCTCCTTTAATGCCAGCTGATGAGATCCTATTCTTGAATTCTTAGGACCCCACAATCCTTTATACCCAACATCATGCTTTTATGACTCCTGTTTACTTCCAGTATCACTTGGATTAAGGAAGTCTGCTTGTAGCTGATGGAAGGCAGGAACCTTGGTGCTGACACCAAAGAATACCACTGATTGCTTTCCTACCCTGAATGTCTCCTCCATAAAGCTCCTGTGAAGCTTATAATTTCTCCCTTTGGCCATTGATTGGAGAAAGTCTCTTCCAAGTGTGTTGCTAGGAGACGTGGTTGGATATACTGAGAGAACACTTGACTCAGGGTTAGGAGATGATGTTCTTGTCCAGATCTACAAAAATCTGAATGTCTTTTAACATGTTTGAAACAGTTTTTTTTTCCTCAGATAGTTGGTTTGAAGATCAAAAGAGCAGCTATATAGGAAAAGTCTTACTGCTTTTATCAGAACTCTTAAAGAGTAGAGTTAAAAGGGTGCTCTCTACGCATAATGACAGCATGTCTTGTTTTTCTGGGGACACCGCCAGTTTATTCCTCTTGTTCAAGCATGATTATTAAAATTCACTTATTTAACTTTCAAAAGCAATAAATTATGGTCACATATCATGGAGCCATTATTTGTATTTAGGATTTCTCTCCAAATTAAGAAAGAGCAACTCAGAACAAATGGTTGGACATGATTGTGTATATCTTATCTCCATGACATTGGTCACGTTATTTGCATTCCAAGAGCCTGAGTTTCCACATCTTTAAAATGAGTATACTAGTAGAACATATCTCATATTATATAGTATATTATTAGATTAAATATTATAGCTAATATATGAAATACTAACCATAAAAATCTATACGAATGTATGTATTACACTGTCTATTCTAGAGTGAGGGCTTAATAAATTTTAGGAACCTTGGAAAAAGCTCTTAAGCAATGCCATGGCTCCATCAAATGCTGGGGAACTTAACTAGTAAATGTTTAAAATGTATCGCCCAAACTGTTTTTAAAAGAAATAATACCTGGAATTAGATGGAGGAGAGATGGAGGAGGCTCCTTTGATTTTAGATATGCTCATTCAAACCAATAGAAGAAGTTTTTGTGGAACTGTCTCCTTTACTGGGCTGGGACTGAACACATGGACATGTTACCCAGAACTGTCTTCATTGTTCTATGTCAGATACACTCCTTGTTAGAATGTAATAAAGGGTGTGTCTCTTGAGGTGGCAAACAGGTGATCCTTGAGCTCTGGGATTTGGCTAGTGCTGGCTTGCCTGCTTCTTTGTCTGCTTCTTTCCAGGAGACATAGGGGACAGCCCATCATGGCAATGACATCCAGCTCACTGCTGCTAAAGCCTTACTGGAGGCCTGGGTTTGCCAAAGGGACAGCATTCAGCTTTGGATTTTCCTGAAGAGGTTTGAAGGGATTAATGTCCTTACATGGGTCCAAATATGCATAGAGGCTCATGTCCTTTCCTTCCCGTCAGCTGAGCTGTGTTTACAACCCTGGCAATATGCGTATGTCAGTGCCCTGCTAACTGGGGTCTGAGCAGCAGCACGTATGTGTAATATTTATTATTTTACTCCGTATTATCATCTCACAGTTCAGAGGAAAATACTAACGGATGAAGGAAAAGTGCTTATTTTCCCTATTTCTCATCCAGCAAGTTTGTATCCCCCTCCATAGAGTTAAACTGCTATTTTATACTTTTCACATATCTTTCTGGAGCTTAAGCACATGTAAATATGAATATAAATTATTTTTTCACACAAAGGGTAGCATCTTATCTTATGTACACTGATTATGTCATTGTTTTGATTTGTCTATTTTTTGCCCTTTTAAATATAATCTTTAAATTTTAAGAGTTTTAAATTTACAGAAAAATTGTGAAGACATTCAGATCTGTCACTTATCATATAAATTTCTCAAATTGTTAATATTCTACATTACTGTGGTATGTTTGTCACAATTAACAAACTAGTACTGATACATCACAACCGACTAAAGCCTATACTGTGTTCATATTTCCTGAGTTTTTGCCTAATGTCCTTTTCTCGCCCCAATATCTCAACAAGGGCTCCACCTTACATTAGCTGGCGTCATCTTAGGCTTGCAATGGCTTAACAGTTTTTCAGAATTATCTTACTTTTGAAAACTTGATCTTTTTAAAGAATACTGATAGGGCATTTTCTAGAACATTCCTGAATTAGGCTTCTTAAAAATATTTTTTCTTCTGATTGGTGTGTTATGGATTTGGGGAAGAACAGCTATAGGTGTAAAGTGTGCCTTCATCTTATCCTATGCCCCTATTGATATTGACTTTGTCCCACCTAGGGTAGTGTTCACTAGGTTTTTCCACTGCAAAATTATGCATCTTTTCTCCCTGCCATATTGTACTCTTAAAGAGATGGGGTATGTTTCACCTCTCTGAGTGGAAAGTAACCCATAAATTATTTGGGAATCTCATGTATGCATCTTCTCCAGCTGTTTATCCAATAATTTACTTATACTAGCATAGACATAGATTTTATAATTATGGATTGCGATCAAATTTTTACTTTGATTCAAATTATTCCAGCTTTGGCTATTGGGAACTCTTCTAATTGACTCCTGTGTCCCATTTTTATAGCCCAGATCAATTTCTGTGTATGTATATTATATCTACACATACTGTTTGGAAGTTTTCTTTGCATCATTTTTAATTACTTAATAGCATATTTTGGAGATCTTTCATGTAACACAAAGTGAACTTCCTTGTTTCTTTGTTGGTTTTGTAAACACGTCTATAATGTTCATTTTATGCATTATTCATAATATATTCAACTCGTCCATTATTAAAATTCACTTTGCTTGTTCCAGTCTTTACATATCACAAATATCATTACAGTGAATTACTGGTGCACAATTTATGTGCTTTAGTTAAGTTTGAAATGTAGACTTCTTGGGTCAAAGAAGATGCTTTCTGATTTAGGGGAACATTGCCAGCTACTGGCATGCTGAGAACAAGTACGTTCATGCTAATGCAAGGTGACCTAAGTGGATAGCAATAAGTAAAACATGTTCTCTTCATTCTGCAGATCAACATATGTCTTTGAAAGATTGTTTCCCAGACCCAAGTGTAAAGTCATTCCCTTTTTTAGAAGTTAAGGATGCTTTTAGATGTTTCATTCTCTCAGAGTCCATCTCCGACCATTGCACATCCATGACCAGTTAACATCACAACATCACAGCTTCTTTTTGGACACTGTCTGGAAGTTAAGGGCATTTAGACCATGATAAACACTTCCAGTTCACAAATAGACCTTGGGTTCTTTTTTTTCTTTTGAATGTTTTCTGACTTATATCTTAATGAGCTAGACTTTTGAAATATGTTGTTTTCTTTCTTTCTTTTTTATTTTTAGATCTTCTGTTCATTAATCTTTTCTTCTTTCTTTTTAAAATAAATGTCCTTCCCTTACCAAGTTGATACTCCTATATTTTCATTTATTGTAATTATATCCTTTTTTTATACACCCAACTTGCAATTTTCTTCATGAAATTTTCAGTATCCAGTTTCAAGTTGTATGCTCCGTCCTCTCACTTCTTTCCTCATACTTTATTTTTCTACTCAGTTTTGTACTCATATTGGCCTCATGACTTTGCATGAATATACCTTTCATTCATTCCAAAATAGAAAACTTTCTGGAGTGAAAGCAAATCTTATCTTTTTATGTTGATTCACTAAATGCCTTACAAATAAGTGGTGCTCAAAAACATGCAGGAAGTAAACACTCATCAGCTGCTCCCCCAGGATCTATATTTGTGTCCCTAACTCCTTGTTCACAATGGCTGCAGCAGCAGCTCCCACAAATGGTAAGTCCCACAGATGCTTCCTTGTAGAGACTCTGCCTCTTTTATTTTACTGCCTGTAACATCTTCAAAGTGCTTTTGGCATCCTATATAGTCAAATCTATGTCTTAACAAGATCTATAGTAATAGACATCTTGTAATTCTTCTTTAAAAACTAGAGGTAAAATTTCCCTGCCATTTGTTCCCTTCTACTACGCCGCCAAAGAGCTCTAACTCCTCTCTGGTTAAGAAGGATCTTTCCTGAAAACAAACAATTTTCATATTTGAGGTTAGGCAGAAACTCTCAACATGTTCACTCAATTTTTAAGCTCAGATGGTAAAGTGAGGTACAGTTCCAATTTCCTCTTTACATATCCCTACATTGACAAACTTTAAGTCTAAGAAATCACTCTGTTTAGCTCAGAGTATGTTAGTCAGATATACCAACTTAATCATAACAGTGACTCCAAGGTTTATAAGATGAGTAATGAGTGATCATAATTGTAGAACTTAATGCAGCGTTTGCTCTGCATGATCTCAGGACCACCATGTCAAAATCACCTCAGGGCTTTTGATGCACATTAAAATATACGAACCTTTGACCAATAGTAAAGTGTTTTGGTAAGGAGTATCTTAGGAATGAGACAGGAACTAGAATTTACCTTAAATCCTCTCTCTACTCAAACATCTTCAAAGGATTACTTGTTAATAGAATTTAACAGCAAACTAGATTAAGTGTGTACTAGGCACAACTAGTCCAAAAATCCTTCCAGATAAATTTCCATCCTTTGGAAGTTTAAACATCAAGAAAGAGTGCCCCTATCTTTTAGTGGTTGGATGGTAGAAACCTAGCTTCCACATCGCCAATTAGCAAACTCTTAGAGTCCTATCACTTTGATCAACCCCAGTAATATCTTCTAGCACTTCTCCACAGTCACCCCCATGCCTAAAACTTCCCTCCTCTAGTTTCAATGAATTGAATTCAGTCTTTCTCCTATATTGCAAAAGTCTCTCTCCCTTCTTGCATTAAAATCTTGAATAAAGTCTGAGCCTGCTTAACTCTTTCTGGTAAAATTTTTCTTTGTCATCTAACATTAAAATGAACAAAAACCTATAGAAGCCTATAATAATTCACATTCACCACAAAAATATAGCAAGTTAAAAGTCTCAGGTTCTGGCTCCAACATTTGTCTCAGAACATCCTTGAGGAAGTTTTTGTTTCATCATCTGTGAAGTAGAAATAAAGCCTGATATGTCAAGGATCCTATGAGACTCCAATCTTCTAAACACTGTTTATATTAATAAATAAATGGCTTAATATACAGTTTCCATCACACTGTGAACTCAATGAGGACAGAGAACATGGCTGCTTTATTCATTCCTGAATAACCCAGTGCCCAGTGAGCACAGGGTTCTGAAGAGAGTTTTTGGGGAAGGAAAAATGAATAAGATTAGATAATATATATGACTAGAACAGGAAGAAATAAAAATGAAACTAAAATTTTATTGACTTTGTCAGGGAAACTTAAATTACTGGAAACTCCAAATATTCATTTTAGAGAATGTCAGAATATGGATTTGAATCCTAGCTTTGGCAATAAATAGAGTTACACTTTTAACTCATTTTTAAACTTTCTTGATCATCAAATTTCTCACAATAAATATCAGAGTGAATGATTCCTGAAATCTGTAAAAAAAACTAATTTCACACAGACACACCTATAACCATTTCATAAATAAAAATTTAGATATACAATGTTTGGTCTACAGTTGCAGAGCTTGCTCAGTATCATTAATTCTTTATCTTTTCCTCTTCCATTACTTCCATTCTTTCATGTAGTTGTACAGTTATTAAATGCTTATTCTCTATGTACTTGTCCTAAGGAAGATAACAAGAATTTTATATATTTCTTTTGAACTATATACCACATCTTCATTTAAAATCTTTGTCTTTGATGAGATTCAGATTGGAGCTATGACTTGTTTCATTAAGTGGTTAAAAAAAAATGCTCTTTTCTGCCCTTCACGTAGTATGTAATGTCAAAGGCTGATTTGCCTTAAAGCATAATCTGGAAACAGAACTTTGATCTCAATGAGGTAGCCAGGTACACATCTCAGGGGAACTTTCCTCACATTTTGTTTTCCCTGAGTTTTTTGACTTCCAGTAAGTGTTTGTGTGCTTGTGTTTATATTCCTGATAGATTTCCTTGTGTTCAGCTATAAATCAATACCATCTATATCATATTGACTACCATAATGTGAAAGATTAAAAAAACTTCTCTCTCTCCACCACTTACTCATCACTCATTCCCTCTCTTCTTTTTCTCTCTCTTTTTCTCTTCCTCTCCTGTGTTTTAAATTCTAGCTTATTCATTGATTCATACCCATGAACACAACAGTGATCAAATGGAAAGACCCTGGGCGTAAACCTGACGAGCACAAAAAAAGTGATGACTATTGAATCTCATTTGTAATATAATAGTATTCCAGAATGCTACAAGTTTTTGACCTTAAGCAAGGGAAAGTTGATGACTTTAATAGAGTTTTCTTTATAAACCCATTTTTTTTCAGCTCCAAAACTGCTGACTTAAAAAAAAACCCTCCTGCTTCTATGATTGCTTTCAAAAGCATATTTCTGTTTTAAAGCCAAAGATCACTTCAATAATGCTTGGTTAATTGTATGAACACTTACAATTGGTGGCAAGTTTAAGGTCTGCCTTGACAGGATAAAATACTGTCCTGGCATAGCCCTGGAATAGCTGCTTCCTCTCTTCCCATGGGAAACATGCACCTTAAATGTAACGAAGTACTTCTTTGGTTCCAATTATGTAAAAAAAAAAACTCCATAATAATAATGATATCTTAGGTATATTGGCACCAAATTAAGATATTTCTGTCAATATAGCTCTGAAGCCAAGTACCACAACTAATAGATACTAGTGGTAAAATTTTAGGTGAATGATTTACTTTCACCATGCCTCAGTTTCCCCTTCTTTCAGTATGATTGTAATGGTACCCACCTCTTAGGACTGTAGATGGATAAATAAAATACTTATAAAGAAATATGTAAGGATTCTGGAACATATTTAATAAACACTTTGTAAGTGATGATGGTAAATGTTGTATATTTGTTTTGCAGTTACCTGTTATTGCTGCATAAACAAGAGAATGTCTTGGTTGGCTGAAGACAGAGCAAGCTCTATAGTTTGAGATGTGAGAGCTGCTGACTGTCTTGTGTTTCCTTTTTCTTGTCAACCTAACTTACAAACACATTTACTGTATTTCTGGTATCTCTTCTTATAACTCAACTAGTGGAGTCCTGTATTTACCTTCAAATTCCCCTTCCTGTATATAGGTTACTCAGAGTTTGTTTTCTACCTTTTTCCTCCAAGCTCATGATTTTTTTGAAAACAGTCCTTGTCCATCAGTTTTCCAAAGTTGCTGTTAATAGGTTAAAAATCTGACTTTATAAAAACTATTATCCTCTAACAAATACATTTTTGGAAGTTGAAAGATTAGAAATATCAATCTGTCACGTAGTGAACAGAAATCTGATAATCTTTTTCCCAAGACATTTTTCTAGAAATATTATTATACCGTTCCCAGTAAGCAAAGCTGGACAACAATCCAGAGGAGGAGAATGGGTCAGATACTCAGAGCAAGAACTTAGTTACTTGTCAGGATTGAAATGTCAGTTAACACAGTCTTTTCTCTTCACCTGTGGCAGATTCAAAATAACCATAAAATAATCACCTGTATGAATACATCACAGGGCCATAAGGTGAGTAATTATGTGCTTTTAAAAGCTGTTATTGACACAATTACTTGGAAATCAATCACCTGCATCATTAAGTTAAACAATGACCAATTTCTCTGTTTCTTTGATTTGATGTTGATCCCAATTCCTTCTTCAATTAAAGAAACCATTTCACACAGAAATTTACACTTGTATATAGGAATGTACATGGCTTCATTATTGCATGACTTTTTTCAATTTTTTTATTGTAGCAAACTAATTATACTATAGAATTTAGTACATTAATTGTAAGTGTTCAGTGCAGTGATATTAAGTACATTCATATTGTTGGGCAAATATCGACCTGCATCAGAAGATTTTTCATTTTGTAAAAGTGGCACAGTGAACATTATTTCCTTAAGGTGTGGACTAGATTTTATCTTTCTACATTCTACCTCTACTACTTTCTAATATAATAGATAGATAGAAAGATATTGATAGATAGATGATGGATAGACCAATGGATGGATGGATAGCTAGCTAACTATTAGATAGATAGATAATAGGCAGATAGAATGGTTGTATATCTCACATTTTGCTTATCCATTCATCTATCAATGGACACTTAGGTTGCGTCCATGTTTTAGCAATTGTGAATAATTGAGTCCCTGCTAGGAACAATAGGTATACAAATATATTTTTGAAATCCTGTTTTCAATACTTTCATGTATATACTGAGAAATAAAACTATTGACTAATATGACATCTCTGTTTTTAATTTCTTGAGTAACGGGTTTTCTACATTATCATTTTATATTCCCAACAACAGAGCTAAGGGCCTTAATTTCTCTTAAGTCACCAGCCACCCTTCTTTTCTTGTGGACATGTGTGTATGTGTGTATATGCATGTATATTTCATAATAGCTTATCCTAATATGCATGAGCTGGTATCACACTGTGACTTTGCTTTGTATTTTCCTAATGATTATGGATGTAGAACATGTGTTCCTGAACTTATTGGACATTTCAATATCTTCATTTGAGAAATGTCCATTTAAAGGCATTTGCTCATTTTTTTGGTCTGTTATTGATTATTGTTGTTGAGCTTTAAGAGTTGTCTATGTAGTTGGGCTATTGCTCATTATAGCTTTATGACTTGCAAATATTCTTACTTATTCCATAGACAACATTTTTAGACTGTTGAAGATGTCCTTTGATGCACACTTTTTAATTTTCTTCAATTCAAATTTGTCTATTTTTTTGTTTGTTACCTGCTCCTTTGATGTCATAATCCAATAAATCAATGCAAAATTCAATAAAGGGAAACTTTGACCTCTGCTTGTTTCTGAGTTACACTTTCAGTTCTACATTTAAACTTTAACCTATTTTGGTGATTTTTGGTAGATGATATAGGCGATGATCCAACTTCATACTTTAGTAAGTAGATATCCGATTTTCCCAGCATCATTTGTTGATAAGACTGATTTTTCTTCATTGAATGGTCTTGGAATCCTTGTCAAAAATCATTTGATCTCAGTGTTAGAATATGTGCCTAACATGAACAAAACACTGGACTTGATCCCCAGCATTGTAAAAAAAAAACAAGGCCATATATATGATAGTTCATTTTTAGATTCTTGGTCCTATTCCATTAATCTATATATCTGAGCTTATAATGATTATTAATTATTGTTGCTTTGCAGTGAATTTGGAAATATAATATGTATTTTCTATTTTTATTTATATCTATAAATGTAAAAATAAAAATTGTGAAAATAAATACAAATATCTTTGAATTTTGTCTTTGTAAAGATTTATTGGCTCACCTTGAATTTCCATATAAACTTTATGATGAATTTTTCCATTTCTGCACAAATACCACTGGGTTTTAATAGCAACTGTGCTGAATGTGTGTATCATTTTGAGTAGTTTTGACATCTTAACAAAGTTATGTCATCTATTCCATGGACATTTATTTATGTCATCTTTAATATGAGGGATGTTTTGTAATTATCCTTTTTTAAGTCTTTCACTGTGTTTAAGTAACTCCTACATATCTTACTCTTTTTGGTGCTATTATGAATGACATTGTTATCCCAATTTACCAGTTTATAATTCTTATTGCGTACAAATACAACTGGTTTTTGCATTTCGATTTTATGGCCAGCTGATTTGCCATTTATTATTCTAAAATTTTTGGTTATTGGTAGTGGTAGAATCATTAGATTTTTCGTCTTATGAGTTCTTATTATTTATAAAAATGATGTATTTACCTCTGTTTCTTGCCTAATTGTTCTCATAAGGATTTCCAGTGCTGTGTTGAATAGATGTGCTTGCCTTGTTTCTAATCAGAGTATGATGCTCATTGTGCATTTTTCACAAATGGCTTTATTATATTGAGGTAATTCCAATACCAGGCATGAGCCACCATGCTTGACCTAAAGAAATTATATATATGTATATGTATACACACATATATATATGTAAATATATATATATCACATATTTCTATATACAATGCCATATATTTATTTATGTGTGTATTTATGTATTTATATGCTTACCTATTTATGTATGGTACATATAATATTTATGTATTTCTTATTTTCTTTACTTAGACAGGTTTTACATTGCTATATTGATTTTATTTTATTTTCTTGACTTTTTATATAAAATTCTTTAAACATTTTGACATTTGCTTTTGTCTAGTTTGTCTTCTAGCTGATGTTTTTCAGCGACAATTTGTTTTCTCCTTTAAATATTGCACACTTTCATTTTTGGTATGTATTGTGATTTCTTAGTTGAAAACTGGACGTTTAATCCAATAATGTGGTAACTTTCAGTGAGATATGCTGGTTGCTACTTTTGCATTCTGTTCTTTTGCTTTTTTTGCATTAAGCCATCTGTGTCAAGGATCAGCCTGACATATGTGTTTGGTGTCTTTTCTGATCTTTCATGAGTATGCAACGTCCCGTGGACACAAAAATCACTTTCTGATTTTTGTGTGAAGTAATATTTAATATATATCTCTCAAATGGAGAAAAAAGAAAAATGAATGCAAGTGTAAACAATGGTGAAAGCCTGGATACCACTTCAACTATGTGGGGAATCACTCACAGCAGTGGTGAAAAGTACAATGGCTTTCAGCCTCTGCAGCTGAGCTTCCATATTGGAAACCATAATTAGACATCTGAGCATAAATTCCTAACATTTGCAAGACAAGGTGTCATTGCCTTCTCTGTTTCCCACAAGCTCTACATGTAATTTGCTCTAGGTACACCTGCATGGCTGCCTGCCAAGGTGCAAGGGGTAGAAGATTGGTAGCAACTCCTGATCTAAAGGTTAAAGTTGTTGCTCTTAACTACTACTTGTTGTCCAAGTATTTCTCTGAAATGTTAAGATTCCAAGAAATGCCAGATCCCCAAAATAGTTACCTAAGACAGACTGCCTATATGATTGTTATCTGTGGGGAAATAGATTCCTGGCACTTCCTACAGTACATTCTACCCAGAATCAGCCTTATCAGTTCACTTTAAATCAACTGCATTAACCCTTACATCCTTCTATTCTATGGAAGAAAGTAACACCCCATTTATTTATCTGCTGCAATCTCCATTTTGAGTATATATATGAAATGTGGCTTTCTCCCTTATTGGCTGGGATAGAGCTAGGATCCCTATCTTATTTATTCTACAAGAAACCCAGGTGTCATCTGTCATTCAAAGGGCTTAGCTATTGGATATCTTGTTTTCCCAAGAGGTCAGTCTACTTATGGCAAATGCAAAGAAATGAATATTGATGTCCAGGTGCCAAATTAAAATGTCAACCCTGAGCTTTGGAAGTCAGTCTTCAAAAGCATCAACAATAAATTTTCTCTCACCTCCTGCAGGTAAAGGAAATATTTTTCCATAATTAAAACTGCAGAATTAGAAAGAAGAGAAGAAAATGTGTGGATGGGTACAGGGCAGAAACTCAAAGACAATTGGGTCCAACTTTCCATCCTCTTCTTCAGGAAGGACAGCACGACATAATTATGCCAGCTTAAAATACTGATTGTAATGTGGTTTTGGTTATTTATTCATGAGCTTTTTAGCAAATTAAATTTACATTATACATTTATTTTTAATACATGAGTGGCTAAGTGTCTTCTAGGAAGGTTCAGATGAAAAAGCTCAGCAAACATGCTCGGTATCAAGCTTGATCTTCCCGTCCCCACCTGAAGTCCTCCTCTATCTTATTTCTCATCAGTCCCTAGAGCAGGCTTGATGCCACAGCACAGACATAGGATTTCATTTATCCTATACTTCTCTGTAGGATAAAAGAAATGTCACGGTGTTTTGGAAGGTATTTCCTTGTTATGTGAAATTCGAAATCAAAAAGAAAGGTCCACAGGCACTAAGTTCTAATTATTTTAATTCTGCTATCTTCTAGATTCTTAGGAGCAATCCTTTGATTAGTGACATCACCTCTGATGTCCATGACATGAACACTAAATGCACTTTGTAATGACAGAGACTGCTTCTGGGCAGAGGGATTCACTTCCCGACAGCAGAAATAATGACTGCTTTTTAAATGATTCGGGATAGTTTAAACTTATCAATACCTTCAATTTGGCTACTTGATTTGTTTTTCCTACGTTGAAAATATCTTTTGCCTCTTCAAACTAAATTTTTTTTGGTGCTACTAGAGTTTGAAACCAGGGCCTTATGTTTCCCTGATAAACCATCTACCACATGAGCCATGCCCCACCCGTTTTTACTTTAGTTTTTTTCAGATAGGATCTGGAACTTTTTGTCCAGGGCTGACATCTAACTGTAATCTTCCTCCCTATGACCCCTGCCTAGCTTGGATTATAGAATTGTACCATCATGACCAGCTTTTTTGTGTTGAGATGGGCTGCACTTGGTTTTTTTTTTTTCCTGGCTGACCAGGATGCAACCTTCCAGATCTCTCCCTCTATTACAAGGGTAAGCCATGTCTCCTAGTGTCAGCCTTCAGACTTTTAATTGTTCTCCACTACCTGAACATTTTGTTCTGGCCCTAAGTAGCTTTTTCAAATTTATTTCTTCTTGTGCCTCAGTAGGAATTCTGCATCCCAGTTAGACTACACTACTCTTTGTATGGGAACAGAATTCTGACAACTCAAAGTGTTTTATTATTTGTTTGTATGGCTTTGACAACATTTTTTAGAATGACTTTCCCGCACCCAGTTTCAATCTAAAAGGAACTCTCTCCAATACTTCTTTCTCTGTGAATCCTTTCCAGCCCATCACAATTCTCAAACTTTCCCCTTTTTTGTACTCTGATAACATTAGTAGACAGTATATGCTTGAGACATGTACTTTCTCCCTTGATTTTTATTGTAAGTTTTTGATTAACCATCAATATTTCTATGCTGGTCTACAAATATCTTGAAGGCAGAGGCCAATCTTAAATAACTTTGTATGGTCTGCAGTCTCAAGCAGAATGCCTTGTTCATTAAACATAGAATATGTACTTTTTATAGAATTGGTATGGATTTAAAAATAGAAATAAAGCTACATTCCAATCAGTTTAATTAAATATAAAAATTCTCAACTCACCATGAATTCAGTGTTTCAATGGCCATGGAAATGCAGAATTTTATTAAATGAGAAAAAAATCAACATAACATGTCTAAGACGAAAACGTTCAGGAAGACTCTAAATAGAATGTTTGCTATATGTTTCCTTTGATTCTAGGAAAAATCAAAAATTGTAAAACTGTATTGACCAGGATTTCAGAAAGAAAGACTTTATAAGGGTCTAAATGAATTATATTTTAACGAATAGTAACCTACCGTACAGGCAGGATTTTCCTTTTATATTTTGCATTTATGGGTTTTTTTTTTTTGCTTGTTTATTGGAGTGTGGATTGTTACAACTGGTGCATATTTAAAAATCAAATAAATTTCAAAGTTATTTCTCATATCATTATAAACTACCTGTAGGCCAAGATTTAAATAGAAGCAGTGAAAACAAATATTAGTGATAGAAATCATGCCAGAATATTATCAATTTTTTTTAAATTCCAGAATTTTGAGTTTTGTGTCACATTTAGAAAAAATATGTTTAATTCTAATATAACATAAGTTTGAATATCAAAATCTACCACAAGCAAAGTAAAATCCTGAATGATAAAACAAAAACAAGGTTAAAACTCACATTATAATTTACCTAACATGGAAAAAAACACTTCTACAAACCAATAGGAAAAAACCGAATGTCCTGTGAAGAGTTGCCTAATGTTATATTAAAATCTATCAGAAATAGAATTTAAATGACATTAAAGATATGAAAAATGGTCAATTTTATACAAAATATATTTAAACAATTACAAGAAGTCTATTCTCTATTTGTAATATTCTATTTATAGAAAAATTCATTCAATATTGTCAGAGCTTTGGAAACAGAGCTAACCTTTTACGTTGTTGATAGAAATATGTATTTATACAATTTCTGTGGAGCACAGTATAGCACTGTACATTGCAAATAAATGCATATAACTTTTTAGTTAGCAAATTCACATCTGGGAATTTAGACCTAAGATACCTTTCAACACATTTGAAATTACATAAACATAAGACTATTTATTGCATTGCTATGTGTATTAACAAAGTAGTTAGTAAAAATAAATGCCCATTGATAACAGACGGATTAATTACATCATGGTTCATTCAACAATGGAGTCTATGTATAAAATATAACAAGGGCTCAGTCCGTGAATTGATATGTAATCATCTTCAGGATTAATGGTGAAATGAAAACAAGGAAAGTACAAAAGTTTCTGGAAAAAATTGAAAAAAATGTGCATCTAATTTTGTTTATTTACAACGTATTTCTGAAAAGACACAAAAGAAAATGCTATTTTTTTTCTTTCTAGGAAGGAGACTGCCTGATGACTGTTCAAGAAAGAAAACATGAATTTTCACTAACAAATGGCAAAGAGAGTGCATCTTTATAGTGGAATGCTAAATAAAATATTTAATAATGATGAAGTTATTAGTGCATGCAAAAACTAGTAGAAAGATTTGAATATGAAAATAATCTTTACATTGTCCTAAATGAATATTCATACTTACTTAATTGTTAAGATAAAAACAAAATAATTTTATATGTAAAAGAAAATCTTGACAGACACTAATTTTTGAAATTATCAAATTAATTATCCATATCGCCCAAAAGCAACAGCCTGTATTCTTTTCAGGGAATCATATCCCTGGAAAGCAATGTGTGGTTTTAATTTAAGCATTAATAATATCAGATAAACTCAATTTGAGAGCTATTTTATAAAATAACTGGCCCAAGTGTTTCAAAAATATCAAAGTCGAGGGAACCTCCAGATTTAAGGAGAGCAAATAGACATAATATCTAAAAGAAATCCAGAAGATGGATTAAACTTGTGAGTGCAAATAAAATATATGCACACACACATATATATACATATATATGTATAGCTAGATCTAGATACAGATGTAGATACACAATTAGGCAGCTAATGCCCATATTTGTAGCATTTATTATTTTTTTTGAGTGACTGAGTTATGAACTCATGACTTCTTGCTTGCAAAGCAGGCGCTCACAAAGCAGGCACTCTACCACTTATGTCACTCCTCCAGTCCTACTTTTATAGACTTGTAATTCTTTTTTTACTGTTGTGGAATTAAGATATCATATGTGTTACACAGAAAGCTTTTAGAAGAAATATGTTTTTAAATAGTTTCTCCTAGTCAATTCTTGTTCATAAATTATCTAAATAGTGTCTTCTGATGGACAGACTTTCTTACTTTTATTGAAGTTTAACTTATTTATGCATTATTTACATGTCAACATGAAGTTAGAATGGACACATAACGTGATTTTGTTGTGAGTTATCTGGGAATATAATTGAGGTAACATTAAAAGTATCACTCAAGGAAACTGAAAATTTTATCAGTTTTTTTCACTGTTAATTACGATCTTAATTGTAAGGTTTGTTGATGTTTCTACCTTTTGATTTTGTTCTTGTGATATGTTTTGTCATTTTGAAGGTTTTTTTTTTAAATTATTACTTTTGAAGTTTTTTTTAATTCCATGCAGATATTGAATTTTAATAATTGCTTTTTCTTCACTCAGTGCAATGATGCAATTTTTTATTATTGTGTATATTAATAAACTGAATTAAGATGTTTTATTTTTAAATTCTGAATCAATGTTTTATTCCTTGGTCAATATGTCTTAGTTTTTTATTTGAATGTGCTTGAATTGCTGATATTTTATGAATATTTGGGTTCACGAAGAATATTGATCTGTTCTTTTACTCACAATAAGTCTTGTTTTTTAAAAAAGTAATGCTAGTCTTATAAAATGAGCTAGAAAATATCATTTCCTTTTCTTTCTCCCCTTTCTGGAAGAGATTTGTAGGATTATTTTTATTTCCTTATTCAGTGATTGATAGCACCCTCTTTAATTAATTTGGGGTTTTCTTTGTGGGTATACACTTGTGAATCCATTTTTACAGGACACATAGGGCAAATGAAAGCTCTTTTTCAGATTTCATACTCTTATGGTTGAGTTTGCCTTTAAGGAACTCTTCCATTTTCTATAAGTTGTTAAATATTTTAGCAAACAATTGACCATTGAATTTAACCATCATCTATAGTGGCATTTGCTCATATGCTATTGATATTGGAAATTTCTTCTGTGTGTGGTATTTTGTGTGTGCTTGTGAGTGTGTGTGTCTTATTACTTTCTTCGTGAAACAGCTGCTTTTGATGATGGAAAATGCATTTTTTAAAATATTTTAAAGCAGAGCATATAATGATTTTTAGTCAAAATGAATCCTTCATATATGACAATGAAGATGTTATTTTAAAAAAATGAATCTTTCACTTTTATAACTAAAAAGTAAAATGCCTCTAAATTGACCTTGGAAAGTGCCTTTAATGTACCAGTTAAAACTGTAGGGAAGATTGTAGGGGAGGTATGTCAAGTACAGCCAGGAAAGCAAGGGGAGAAGCTTAGTTCTTATTTGGGAATTTATCACAACAGAAAGATATCAGTAAGTGATGCACCAGAAATTTTCATTATGGTGAAACACATGAGACCTTGACTGAATATACCAGTACTTTAACATCTTCATTTCTGATACATTTCTAAAACATCAAGGTCAGTTTTGTTTATCAGAGAATTTGATGCTTTGTAGCCTGACTTCTGTCTGAAATATTTGTAGTATAGCCACCATTCTTTATTTTGTCTATATTACAACCATGCCTTTTATTATTTCATATATACAATTATTGATTAAAATGTGTTAAGTATAGATAATAATGAAGTTCAATGTGACATTTAAATGCACACATACAGTATACTCACCATATTGAAGTATTTAGCAGTTTTCTCTTACTGCTTTTTATGTTTGGAACTATCAAGTTCCTCTCTACTAGATCTTCATAAAATGTGAAATAGATTTTTGTGAGCTATAATTCCTTCATCTTGTCCCCTCCTCTCCATATTCTCTATATGGGCTTTGATTACACGTACATGATTTCACTCGCTCCCGTCCTCTCTCTCATTCAGTGACTCTGTCTCCCTCTCTCTAAATATATATAAACATATGTACATGTATGTGTGTGTGTGTGTGTGTGTGCACAGATAGAGAAGGAAGGAAATTGCTTTTGTCTGTAGTTTACAAAGTTGTCAGTTTTAAAGATCTGAAAGAATCAAGGAAAAAAATCCTATCATTAAAAAGTATAGTAAGGTCATACTATGAGAGATTAAATTAAAAAATCAATTTCTGTCTCTTCCTTCCTTCCTTCCTTCCTTCTTTCCTTCCTTCCTTCCTTCCTTCCTTCCTTCCTTCCTTCCTTCCTTCCTTCCTTCCTTCCTTCCTTCCTTCCTTCCTCCCTCCCTTCCTTTCCTTCTTTCTTTCTTTCTTTTCTCTTTCTTTCTTTCTTTTTCTCTTTCTTTCTTTTTCTTTCTTTCTCACCTCTCTCTCTCTCTTTCTCTCGACAGGGTCACCCTATGTAGCCCAGTCTGGTCTAGAATGCTCAATCATCTGGCTGTAGCCTCCCAGGATTATGGGTATACTCTACAATGCCCAGATTGTTTTCCTCTATAGGAACAACAAAGAATCAGAACTTAAAAACACAGTACAATTTACTTCAGTATAAAGCATGAAATACTTAGGTATAAATCTAGCGATATATATATATATATATATATATATATGCACAATATATGTAAAACTACAAAACTCTGATAAAATGAAGAATAGAAAAGCATAGAGATGGTCCATGTTTATTGGTTTTGAGACTCAATAGCATTGTTGATTACTACCTATGCGATGTGTAGTTTTAATGTGATCCTAATCAAAGACCAATAAGTTAACTTGTAGATATCTCTAAACTAATACTAAAATTTATGTGGAAAAAATACAGGCAAAAGAAAACCAATGAAAAGTGTTAGAGCACATATATTATCTAACTTCAAGACTTAAATAAGCCTCAAATGATCACTTTATCTCAAGTGTTATAATAGTGAAAGGACAGCTATGTGGATTACTACAAAAGTGAGAATGCAGAAGTAGTCCCACTATCTTTCCCAGTGACAGACTCTTCCCTGCAATGGACAGAAAGTAGTCATTGAGGGAGACTAAGTCAAGATGGCAAACTGAACTTATACAGTCTTGTCATGCATGAAATTATAGATACTAAGGAAATTATAAAATACATGTAGAAATGACAACAAAAACAGCAGTTTCCTTCAGCACACAAGAGATAAAGGCAATTTTGAATAGAAAGATGTATACATTGTGAAATGATTACTAATACTAATTGTGCATCATAAACATATGCAGTTTTTATTCACCAATAGCAGCTCAATAAAACAGGGATGAACTAAATTGAGGCAATTCTCAATGACAGAAAGGAAAGGAAACTGCCTCTCTAATTTGACTTGTGAAGGAGCCCCTGGGCAAAACAGCAGATCTACAGAAAAACAATTGGACAAACTATGCAGAGGATCACTTGGAAAGCAATTTAAAAATAGAACAAATGAGCAAACAAGCAAAAACACTAAGAATTACCACACAATAAGGGAAATAAAAGTCCTGAAACAAAAGCACCAAGTTCAATAAGCATAAAAATAATGTTCTTAAAAAAAGACTTTCTGTGAGTAAATTGACATAGAATATTGAATAAATATTTGATAGTATAACAAACTGGTTGGTAGTGATTATGTATAATAAGATAGTATACCTTAGAATTTCTAATTGTTATAAATAGCACATAAATATATTAGATATGAGAATATCAAAACAAATTCAGTGTAACATGATATATCTTCAAAACACAATCAAGAAATTTTGCTCAGATGTTAGGGCTGTCTATAGGTGATTAGTTACCAAATAACCAAAGCAAAGAGAAAATACAATTACTTATATGAATTATAGGGTTCACAAAGCATAAAATTAAACAAATTTTTAGAACTGGAGAAGCAGTTCTCACATGGGAAGTTGGAAGAAAACTCCCAATGAATTTTTCCAGAAAGGATGCACTCATTGTCACTCCTTTAATTCATGTACACCACTTCTCAGGGTGTTTGTTATCAAGTGGCATGCACTGTGATCATTTTTCAAAGGGCTTTACTTTTTTTTAATTAATTTTCAGTTAGACTAAAGAGTTTCAATTTCAAAAGTTGGTCAGAGGATGATCTTAGTTGTTTTTATGGTAACCTGTATTAAAATATTGATACAGGTGCATCTCACAGGTCAATAAAAGGCAAATTTATTCACCACCTGGACTTCAGTTAGAAAATCGGAATGTAAACAGATTCCATTTTTAACAGAATTTTCATTATTTTTCTCTCCATTGGCAGAAGAGAGACCTAGGGAAGGGTATGGTTATAATAGGAAAATATTTACTATTTTGAATTTAAGAACAATAACACAATATAATTGCTGTTTATTGTGTACTTTGAAATATAACAGCACATATCTGACTATTGAATTCAGTGGTACTTATGCTATGACAATGACATGTAATTGCATTTCCTTCAAAGCACTATTACCAGACAGAAGAGCTTTATTTAATTTTATTATGTGTTCCTTTTTGTATTCTATTTCTAGCAAATCAGGATTTGAAGAATTATTTAGTAAGAGTTGGCAAACCAGGCCGGCAACCCCAGCACACAAAGTAATTCTGATTCCAAAAATATATTTTTGATGAATGACTTCTGCTTACAGATTTATCAGCTTAATGCGGAAGGACCTACAGCAGTCGAATAGCACGCGCGTCTTTTGCACTTGGTCCTATCTTTGAATGCTAAGAGGAGAAAGGCAGAAATTATAACATATCTAAGAAGAGGTTGGAAAATATTATGCTTGTGTTGACAGCATATGGATCAAACAACAGAAAATAAAGAAAAAGCAATAAAGACAAACAAAGTTTACTTTTATCTTCAATCATGAAAATTATTTGTGTCTGCGGAGGAAAGAAAAAGTTCCCATTAGAGTTAACTGAGCATATTAAACTGTAAACCATAAAGTGACTTCTCACATCATAAAGTCAGTTCCAAGGGGTTGCAGGCAGTTTAGATTTAGAGGCCACAACACTACCATGGGGTTAGTCAAGCCTTTAGGAGAAGTTTGGTTGAAAATAGCACAGCTGCACTGTGTTTAGAATTATTTTCTTGATCACCGCTCTCAGATTTAACAGTGATCAAATTGCTAAGGTTGATAAGCTTTGAGATCCTTTATCCACTGATAGCTCTCTATAGCACAGGAAGTTATGTGATTCATAAAAGCAACCACTCAAATCTTATTTTTGTTAAACTCGGATGTCCACACTTGCAAAGCGGGAGTTCTTCTATTTGAGCCACACCTCAGATCTTCATAGACATGTATATTTTGAGAAATTACAGTCTAGTCCAGGAAATTACAAGAAAGATGCTCATGAGAGAAGAGAGCAACATAAGAAAGATATGACATGTCATTATAAAGCTACAAAAAACTCACCAAAATGTAGTGGAATTAGGAGGCTAAATAGATTACTTCTACAAATGATAAGATAAAAAAAAAGCAGATATTTAAGAGAAATACTAACTCATTGTAATGTATATCTATTTTGTGTGTTTGTGTATATGTGTATGTGTATGTGTGTGAGAGACAGAGGGAGAGAGAGAAAGGGAGGGGGAGAGAGAGAGAGAGAGAGAGAGAGAGAGAGAGAGAGAGAGAGAGAGAGAGGCAGAGACAGAGACAGAGAGAAGAACCAACAGAGAAATAGAAGTAATAGTTAGATATTTTTATAAGACTAAAAAATCCTGGAAAATGAAAATACCGAAATACACCATAGATTTTTATGAGTAACAAAGATATATTTTTATGAAAAGATCATTGTCTTTTAAAGATACATATTATACTTATCATAGGATTTGTTTAATAATTATTATTATTTAAAAATAATAATCCTTTCTTTCAGTGTAGTCTCTGCTCCACCATCTTCCCAACTTCTGACCTCACTGTAGGTGAGAAATGTCTATAATTTGCCATTGCATACTCCCCAGGGTGTTCACCCTGGTACCATACTCAAGGGTCTGAAAGTCAAGCTGTAAAGCAGATATTTACCTAATGTAAAAAAAGATGCCCATGAAAATAGCCTTCCTGGAAGGGGCCTGTGATAAAAGCTTAGAACATAAACATTTTACAGTGTGGGGAGTTTGGGAACAGTGGGGGTTAGTTATAAGCAGGTTTCTTAACCTTCCTGAGAAACCAAAGAAACAGCCGACAACTGTGTGAAGACTGTAGTAATTGAAGTCACTTCCTCATTGACCACTGCAGTGTTCTTAGAAGAGAAAGGGGAAGATGGAAGATAAGAAGGGAGAAAGAGAAAAAATCTTTTACTTTTTTAAGTTATGGAGAAAAATTTGATTTGTATTCTGTACATCCAGATGGTTATTGCTATTTCTAGAGCTTTACCATGTACTAATCTGCTAACCTGTGAATTAACAGAAGAAAAATACTGTTGGGAAAAATAGGACAAAATAATTTATTTTTAAAGGCTTAATATAACCTTCAGCTTCTCCTTCTGCACCCTCTTCCATCACATACCCATTTTCCTTGCAATGTAATCTACCACAAGCTTTCAATAGCATTTTCTTTAAATGACATTTTATTTTCTTAAGTTGACTTTTTTGCTGGTATTTCCTTCACTGAATTTCATATCAAGTGAGGATCACTAATTTGAATTACTGAGATCTTGGAGTTTCAAAGAGTGACATATTGTTACATATACTTTATCTGCAAGAAAGAAAACTCTAGTTGAGTTGGAAATCCCCTGTAAGTTTCTGAAGCTCTCTCAGGAGTGTGGTCAGTCATCAATCACAGTCAGTGAATAAGGCAATTTTGCCTTTTCAGGAATTTTCAGCTGCCTTTTTTGCATCTCTCTCCCACTCTACTGGGATTGTCCCACAAAACTTTGGTAAGGGATCAGTGAGAATGCCAACCTGGTTCATTTTTAGGCAGGACAATTTGACTATACCTTTCACATTTAAAATGAAATTAGTCGTTGAAGAATTCTGAATCCAGGTACTTATTCTACGGAAGAATTTTCATTTACTCATAGTGAGAGGTAATTAAAATGACCTGTGTTCTTGGAGAATACATCGTTGTAATCACAAGATGTAGGAGCCAAAGACAGTAAATTATGATGCTTTCAAAAACTGAATATTCCATAGCTGTGAAAAAGAGAAAACTTTATGCTTCTCAGTGGTAGTTTCAGCTCTGAGGAAATGTGCTACCCACTAAAAATTGTTTAACAAAGGGGGAAGAGGATATAAAACAGCAATGAAATAGAGGGGATGAATTTCATCAAAGTACATTATATGCATGTATGGAAATGATACTTAGATGTAAAGGAAATACTATAGAAAATCTTTCTAAAGGCACATGCTTTAGAATAATAAGTGGTTTGTCTCCTTCATATCAAAGTTTATTTTGTGTCTCTTGGGAAGAAATTTCTGAAGATATTTTGTAGACATCTTGTTCCATATGTAAAGCTAAAGAATCTCTCCAGCATATTTTAGTTACAACTCAGAAGCATTCTTTTGATCAAACATTAATAAAACTTCTAAGTCATAAACTAAGATTTATCACTTGTCCTAAGGATGACACTGTCATTTTTCTCAATTACTCCTGAACTCTCATACATTAGTTACTAAGTGTCCCCAGAGAAAAGAGGTGAGGACAGAGTTCTACTTTTAAAAAGAATGAATTCTTACAGAGGTTACATTTAACATACTCAAAATATCTCCTTGCAGGACTCATCATTTTTTGTTTTGTTTTGGGTGATTTTTTTTCTTTTCTTTTTCTTTTTTTCTCCTGAGAGTGGATTCTGTATACATCCCAGGCTGTCTTTGAACTCACTACGTAGCCTATGCTGGCAATGAACTTGAGATCCTCCTGCCTCAGCCTCCCAAACCCTTGCATGATTTGTTTCTGAATATTTGCAACATTGTTTGGAAAGATAATGGCATGTTCTAGCAGACAATGTATTTAAAAAAGATTATTTGGGGAGCCAGAACGCACTGGAAATTGCAAAATAAAAATATATTATTCTATGTTGAGGTTTGGATCCTTAGTTATATAGAGATGAGCATAATAGGGAACAAAAAGCAGGGTCTTTCTTCACCAGGACCCTAGTTGTTGGTCATGCACTAGGACGGGAGATGAGACATTCTGGAAAAGAGCAGCAGTCAGCCACCTAGAAATACCGGAGACACCCCAGTGTTAGTAGAAGTGTTGTTCTCTCATAGTAGCTAATACCACCTTACTAATGGTATTGCTATTCTCCTAAGAAAACATAACTTGGATGACTGTTTTTAATTATTGCAAAGTAATTACTTTCTATATTTTTGATTACTTACATATATTTTGGACCATTGGCTCATATAATTTTCTCGACAATCATGAGAGGTAGCTATTATTGTCTCAATTTTACAGGTGAAGAGACTGAAGCTTAGAGACATGGGGGTTGTGAACATTACAGATTGGATCACTGTGCTTGGCTCCTTGTGAGCCATAATCCTGTGACTTTTATGGCTACACTATGCTTAGGACCTAACACAGCGCATGGCACATAGGTACTTATAACTGAATGAAAGCTTGTTCTCAAATTATCATCCTCAAGCTTGTGGTTGGACACATCAGAAGAATGTAAACAATAATCATGGCAAAAAAGTTTCTCTATTCTAAAACTGACTGGCTTTCAGAAGTTGTTCAAAGTTGCTTTATAATTTACTTCACCAATAAGATGTAACCCAAAGGCTTACAATAAAGAATGGCCAAGAACTTCAGACAAAAAAATGTTAAAACTTTATCCTTTCATTCCCATGATGAATGTATCAGCAAAGATGCTTCTTAAAATAATCTTAAAAGCCCTACAGCTAGGTTGGAGAAAAAATTATGTTAGAAAATAATGTTCAATGAGTGAGTTATCAATTTTCTAACAATCAGAAATGAGGTGCAGAATTAGTTCCATAATATCTGCTATTAAACTATTTAAGCCTAATATTCCTAACAGCAGGCATATATTAGGCACAGGAGACGATTTATATCACTAAGACACTGACCTTGACAACTATTCTTACATGTACTATGGAAGTACAGATTACAGTTTGTGAGGATGGTTGCCTAGAGCAACCATCAGGAGAAAGTAAATTTCTGCAGCTGAAAATTTCACTTAGCATTCTTTGTGGGGAGAGAGAGCTCCATTTCTAATCACAGTTTTTACCATGATTTACCTGACCTTAAGCACAGTTATAAGCACTAGTTAGTCATTTTCATGCCTTTGATTTTAGATAATTATTTTCATAGCTAAAAGATTTAAACACAAGGACTTGTAATTTTTAGCTACCTCTGCTTAAGAATAAAGAAAAGAAGTGTTCTCCCCGAAATTATTCTCATAGAGAGAATGGTTGTCCTTAACTAACTAGGAAAAGGTGATTAATTAACACAGGTTCTATCCAGGTTTCTACTGGGATAGAAATCCAATGATTCTATCCAAAATTGTCTTCCAGGGATTGGATGGAGACCACTGCTGCTGCTACATGACTCGTCTACCTTCTATCTCCTCATGGCTGCTAAATCCATCCTCCACATCACAGCCAGAGAGGTCTCTAAAAAGAAATGGCACCCTGTGACTTCCTCTAACAGTGTGATGAAAGTAAGTTTTCACCCTATCCTCTATGGTTCCCAGGATATAGTTAGGACCCCTCTATAGCTAAGGGAAACTTATGAAGGTTTGGAGAGAGAAACTTTGGATATGTGTCTATGGTCATCATTAACTGGTTTAACCTAGGAATTTGAGCACCAGGATTCCCAGCAGCAACTCTTCTAACAGCTTTTATTTTTGGCATTGTTTCAAACTTTAGTCCTGTGTTTAAAACATTTAGTATTGTAAGGTTTTGGTAAACTTTATTTTCTTTCCATTTTTAGCTAGAATCACTCCCAAGTACCTGTAATCAGGAGCAGAGAATTTTTCTCCAGAAGTAGATATTCAGGTTTGGGAAATCTGAAGGAAGCATAATTTTCACTTAGATTATTTTTACATTGGATTCTTTGCATTTTATCTAAATACTAAAAACTGACAATAGATACTAACATTTTAAAATCTGTCTAACCCTTAGAGTCATAGAATCAAGAAACAAAAGACAGCTACTTGTGGATGAAAGCAACAAAGTGACTGTGGAAGGAAAACTGCAGAAATGGACCCCATGGAGCCAATCCCAACACTATTGCCTACAACCTGACTTGTTGAAGGCCCATATCACAGTCCATTTCTTTGTCTGCCTTTCAGTGTCTCTCCAATAACCATCATTCTACTTTCTGCTATTATGAGTTTAATTTTTTTCCTTAGATTTCACATATAAGTAAAATAATGTAACAATTAACTTTCTTATGTTTGGTTTAACATAATTCTTTGTTTTTGGTTTTATTTTTTCAGTGTTGAATATTGAACCCAGACCCTTGTCCATGTTAGGCAATTGCTCTACCACTGAACTACACCCACAAACCACTTAAGTCTTAAATGAATAACTTGTCAAACTTACATCCTTTAATGTATATGTACACAAACACAATTTCTTATATTCTCAGCTTTTTCAATATTCACTTTGCAATCACTGAGTGTTTTATTTTTGGTCAATGACAATATTTTCATTCAATCAAAAGTAGCCTTTAATTTGTGATATCTTCTATGAACTCTGGAATATTTAAACACATATTGCTTAATTTTCAAGCTTTTGGCAACATCTGTTATTAATTTTATCTTGTTTTAAAAATAGCCAGAGAAGTTGCTCTTTAGTATTTCAATTACAAGACATTTCCAAAAATCTTATGTGTGCTTGAAAATAACATATATTCTGAAATTCATGAGTTTGGTACTTGACATGTTTATGCAGTATGACAAGTTTGTTGATTTTGTTTTTGAGATGTTCTATACTTTAGTAATTTTTTGACTTGGTTTTATCACATACTGGGAGAACAGAATTAAAACCTTCTACCAGTCATAAATATTACTATTTTCCTATATATTTCTCCATAGTTTTAGATTACTATTTTCAGATTATGTCAGAAGAATCATTATATTTCCAGTGAATTAATTCATTAATCATTATAAAATTATAGCTCTTTATTCCTTATAATTATTTTTACCATAAAGTCTGCATTCTGCTATAATAAATTTGCTAAGAGCAGCTTTTTTTTGGTTAGTGTATGTGGAATGTTGTTTCTAATTTATTTTATTTCAAATTTATATTTAAACTGGATCTCCTGTAAACATAATATAGGTGGGTGTTTTGGCCAAATCTGAAAGACAATTGAGAGCTGAATATTGGTCCCCCAAAATAAATGTCTAAATCTAGTCTCCAATATATTTGAATGTGCACTTATTTGGAAAAAAATGTCTTTTTAGGTATTATTTATACCTAAAGATCTTCATAAGACACAGTTTGTATTAACCAGGTAGACCCTAAATATAAGGACATCCTTAAAAGAGACAAAAGAGTATAAACCAGGGAGTATAAAACAGGGATGTGAAATTGGAGTTGAGCAGCTGTAACCCCTGTAGTACAACTACGACCCCTGACGTTGTGAGAGGAAAGGGAGAATTCTCTTCTAGAACATTTGGTGGGAGTGCAGCCTTGCTGATACTGGATTATAGGCACTGGGCTTTCAAAACTTTCTGATAGTGTAAGCCAAGAACGATATGACTTTGTTATGCTATTCTTAGATAAATTAGATATAATTTATGTGTATTTTTGACAAATGTCAAAGCCTCGCAACACTAGAAATTCCAGATTTATTTAATCTAGGAACTTGCTATTTTTTCTCCACGTTCCTCCTTGGGTGTATCTTCATTATTGTTACAACCAAAGAAAAAACTTGAGATACTTATTAGGGTTTTTCCTTTTCATGAATCATCGTGAGTGTTAGACATTTTATTCTGCTTTGAAGCCACCAATTTAGGAAATGGAACGCAGTAGCCCTAAGTCACTGACAAACACCATTGGGTTTTCTTCTTTTAGTCGCATAACTACTCACTTGGCAGATCATCAATATATTCAATCTCTCTGTCTCTCTCTCTCTCTCTCTCTCTCTCTCTCTCTTTCCCTTCTATTTTGTATGCTCGGTTAAATAACTCCACTTTAGTTGTGAGAGGGTAAATTAGTCACAATGAATTAATCTATTGCTATAAGAGGAAGAGAAGGCCTTATACTAATTTTAATAATATAGCAATGTGCTTATTTAACTACTGTATTTCTCAGCTTCCTCTAAGCTAGGTTTTGTAAGCAATGCAATATAAATTGAAGTTTCTTGTGCAACTTCCAGGAAACCTTCTTAAAAGAGTTGGCCCAGACCTTTTGTAGCTAGAATATAGGCATGACGCCCACCATTCCAGAAACCATCTCCTATCATGAGGCACATTTAAAATGCAAATATGTGATTGAAAATGGAAGAAAAGAAAATAGAAGAAGACTGAGTTTCCAAGGAATATGACTCTAGGTCTACTCACATCTATCATCCTAGAAGCACTGATGTTTCCAGACATTTATGAATAGCTAAGTGAAACACGTACTTGACTACATTCCATAGAATTATTATTACTGAACAAAATATGTTATTATTTTTTATGCGGATAAGCAGACTTTTCTATATTATCCAAACCACTGAACTACAGTTGATAATACTGAAATTTAGGACATTTATTCTCATCAAAACATAGAGCAAAATATAAGTGAACTTCTAGAACTCAACATATTCATTGTTAGCATATTTCTTATACAAAATCAGGTTACTATTATTATTATTATATTCCATCTAGTGTATTATTTGCTGTTTTTTCTACTAATATTTCTAATCAGGCATTTTGCTGTCTTCTCCTTATCCTTTTTCTGCATATTAGGTTTTCTTAGGGCTCTATAAATATTGCTTCTACTAATGATATGAGTTGTGGGACAGCTAATGGCTTACATTATTTACAGTCTCTGCTTTTTAGAGTAAAACAGGAAACCATCAAGTGCAGTGATTTACTCAACTGCAGTACACAAAGTACTCCAGTTCTTTTAAGGGAGAACAACTGTTGTGACTATTTAATGATATATACAATGCCTTTTATTAGCTGTTCATTGATATATGAATATTTCAGGTCTGCTACTTCTAGTGCCAGTGAGAACTATGCATTTTCAATCAAACTTAATTTCCAATGCTAGCATATTGAGAAAAAAATTAACTCTTCCCATCAGATTTATTGGATGGTGCCATTTTCTCAGATCTCTTATTGACATATAATGTATATTAATGTCAAGGTGTTATATTTATAATTGTAATATAAAGCCTTCCCTGTAACATACCATTGTTCAGGAACAATAAAACAGCAGTAGAAGATTTATATTGAACAATTTATATATTGTTTTAGAATTATACTTTGGAATACTCAGTAACTTGAGGAGTACTGCTTCTTTTTAGTCTGTCTCCTATATTCTCAGCAAAGTATAGAGTAGAAATGAGCTATGAAACATGTAACATCTATGAATGCCTATGTTATAGTGAATAGGATTTGTTGCTGTATGTTCATGTTGAGGTTTTGTCCCTAATGTAACAATGTTGAGAAGTGTTGTGGCCTTTAAAAGGAAGAGTGCTTTTCTTATAAGTGAAGATATTCTCTTACAGAATGAGATTGCTTACTACAAGTGTGGGTCATTTTAAAGCAAGCCTAGTATCTTCCCTTGATTTCTCTTGCCCACTTTCTTTTCCATATGTACCACTTGCTACTCTCACACATGCACAATATGTGCTGCCATCTGCCATGTTGTGACACAGTGTGAGGTAGTTACCAGTTGTTACTTGATCTAGATATTTCATCCCCTAAAAAAATGAGCACAATAAACTTCTTTTCTTTGTACAAAACGCAGTCTCATGAAAAGTCTTTATTCTAATTCTGCCCTTTTCATTTCTTGCTGCCTAATACCTGACTTCTCCACTAGCCTAATTCTATATCCAGCATCACTGATGTGATGAAGATAATCAGTACAATGAAGTCTCCTGGCTTTCACCAGTGCCCTGCATTTATATACTACTCATTAAGCCACCTAGTTAAGTTGGAAATTCAATCCCATTTCTTGGAACAATGAAGTATTACCTTATTAACCCCTTTGTCTGTTCCATCCTTTTGACTTTGTTTTTGCTCTGTAATAATCAAAGGAATACACACCCCCTTATGTTTTAAATACAAGTCCCCTAAACCAAATTCAAATACCTTCAACTGGACACTACATTGATTCAGCAGAGGAAATAGAAACTATGATTTTCTTTTTGTTCTCTAAAAAGTAGACTATAAAGAAATCTATTTTGAATCTCAGAGAAAAGATGTTTCAGATTAAGAGTGAAATTTAGTCCATTAAATGATTTTCACATTTTATAGCAAATCAATTCATTTCCATAACCATTTAATTTAAAATACAAATTTAACGTAGATTAGAAATGTATGTTTAAAAGATATGTCTTTAAAACACCCAAATTGGACCTGAATCGTGTTTTAAATGATATATAATTTTAATTTCCTCACTTATTTAACTTCTGCATTTGGAAGATGCACTTCTAGGAAGCACTTATATCTCCAAAAACCTTAGACTTTGGAAAAGGCTAAAGCACTAGAGTTTTAAGCCAAGCTTGGACACCCGAACAAGCTAAGATGACACCCAACCTGTAAATGTGTCAAGGGAGTGAAAGAATAATGTATCAGAAAACCATGTATTCCACAGAAAGTGGGTCACTGGTGGTTTTACAAGGAGGGCAGGATGGGAAGTATCAATCATTTACTAACTGGTCAGTCTGCCCTATAATTCACAGGATGGATTGCAGGAAAAAGGACAGTTCTATGACTTGAAATGTCACAGGTTATCTTTTTGTTCTTTCACTGTCTGGTAGCAAAGATGAAAGGATATAAAAATACATAGTTAGTACGAGGATGATTTGCTATGCACCTATTTGAAAGCTTGTATACAGACAGTCAAAATTTCAATGCCACATATCTACACAAACATACAATGAATCTAAAATAAAATATCATTTAAGTATCTATGGTGCCTGCTACATGTACTGAGGACTTCTGAATAATTCATGTCTCCATTTTCAAATAGTACAGTGTAGGTGAGAACTGTGAAATAAGGATTCGCACAATAGTTCGAACTGTCAGAAATATTGCCAACACCTGTATCCTAAACCAGATTAGCAAATCCTCTCACGTGGAGTCTAGATATTTGGGAAAATGAAGAATCTGCTTATCTGAAAACCAAGTGCCCTGATCTCTAACCAAAAATGTGCTTAGGTCAAACAAAGAAGGATCTCTAGAATGAAAGAGGTGTTCATTCCTACATGATTTTGATGACAGTGTGCCACATTTGTTCTGGTACACTTGCTGAGTATGAGTTTTGATCTTTATACTCCTCAGGTATCTATTAGAAACATTTCTGCTCAGTCTTTTCTCCACATCTTTATCTGCCCCTGTAAGCTTGCTTGGTATGTCTTCCTCTTTCTGTTCACCAATTATTATTTTTTTATTCTGTAGGGTCATATTCAAGTTTTGGTCAGTAAAGCTCTTCAACAATAGCGGGTTTTCATTTATTTTATATTTTAATTTCACCTCTCTCAAATACATGTTTTAGATTTTGTTTGCCAGATGATTTATACTCATGATCATCAAGGAAGCACTGCTTTTAAATTGTGGTACAATCATGTGCCAAGGTTTGGCCAATAGAATGGGCATAAGAGTAATAAATACATTTTGCATATTCAGGCTTGGTTCTAAATGAACAATTAAGCAAAATTCCTTTTAAAATTATTTTGTTTTTTCCTCTCATAGTCATTTGGGAAAGTCTAATTAAGGATGTGCAAAACCAAAGTCTAGAGCTCTGGATTAGTACTTTCTGAAGTTCTCCTCAAGAGACCTGTCTAACCAGTTAAATTTTGTGCCAGTGAGAAATGAAATTTATTTTTAAAATCTTGTCTAATCAATAACATTGAAGTTAAATTTTGTGCCAATGAGAAATAAAATTTATTTTTAAACTCTTTTGAGAGATTTTTGTGATATATTTTATGATCGTAGTCATTACCCTGAGTGACATGCTTCTTCCTTCTCATCATTATACATACAAAACACTAGAAACGTGTGCCACATGGTACGTGCTTTATAAGGCTACTTGTAGTTATAAGTACGAATGCCACTACTACTATTATTTGTATAATTCATTAAAGTAAAATTTAGTGAGTTTTTATGTGTACTTAATATGTTCTGTGTGCCAAAGAAAAACTCAGTAACTAATCTTTATTTTTGTTCTTAAGAATTTAAAGTCTAATAAAAAATAAAATAGTGATAGCATTAAAACAGCTAATATTTGATTATACTCTATTACTATTCATATGTTTTATTAATACTTTTTTCACTGAAGATAACTTATATTATCACCATTTTGCATTCAGGGGAAACTGAAGAACAAAGAGACTACATACCAATAATTGGCAGAGCCAAAATTTAAACCTGGGGATGTCATCTTCACTGGTAATGCTTTTATCTTTCACACTATGGTGCCCACAAGAATTATGTGAATTGATGGTGCTGTGTCTAGAAAGTGATGAAGACATTTCAAGGAGCAGTGACACAGAAACAAATCTAACACATGAGAAGAAGTTTACCAGGTGTGCTACCATATTAGGATAGGATAATTTATCTCTAATTGATGCACTGATGGACTGATTGATTATTGGAGTTAATTTTAGGAAGCTTTAGTCTAAAAACACTAAATGAATGACTACTCTTGGTTGTAAGAGGGAGATATACAGCTCAAACTGTGTTTTAATAAAGGCAGAGTGTATGGATGAGATTTTAGGCCAATCTCCATCCAAATATTTCAGTAATATGATGTGGACAATGCCTTTCTCTACATATTTTCATTTTAATGAAATTTTCTCATATGGGGCATGAAAAAATAGATATCAGTCATGCAAAGATTATATTTATTAAACTGTCAACTTCTACAGAAAGAACACTAACACAGCGATATTTTCACTACTCTTCCCAATATGTACAATGGAAAACTTATTGTCTTCTCTTTTTTTAATTCAGAAATTAAAATTTAATGTTTAAAAGTCTTTCTTGATAAACATGGAGAAAAATGAGAGAATACAAGTGGATACAACAAACACTAGCACTGAAGACCAGTCATTTGTGACAAAAGATAGACAAGTAACCCAAACTCAGTCATCCAAACAAAATTCCAGCTAGCCAGGTTGAATTCAGAATGTAGGAAGTTAAAAGTTCTGTGCCACAGAGAAAAGTTCTATGTCAGTTTTATGCTGACATGTAAAAGGAGGTCAAACTATGGATTCAGTCTTACTTAGGATTCTTTGGGAATACAAATAACAAATTCACTAAAAGTGTTTTGTATATTACAATCTTATTACCTTAGATATCAAGAAAGCAGAAAATGGCTCTTGGGTTGGCAAATACATCAACACATAGTCACAGACCCTATTGTTTTTAATTCTTCTGTCCCCCACACACAGTATGATGAGTTTAGTCTTTAGTCATTACTGCATAGTCACAGGTGGCTGTCCCTACTCACTTAAATAAGATACAAATGCAGGTATCATAGAAAATGTTGTTGGAGCCTATGACATTAGGTTCTAGCCAATGAGTAATGGGAGAAAATGGTCTAATTCACAACCAGGACTGGTTTTAAAAATAGTTTTTTTTTTCCTGTGTCTTCTAGGTCTCTCACTCTGGCAGTGACCTTAAAAGACATATGTGTTGCATAGTGAAGTAATAAGTCAAAAGAGTCTGACCCAACCTAAATTGGATTTTCCTGGATCTATAAGTATGTCTTCATTTTGCTAAACTGCTGAGATGCCAAGCAGGATATTCTAGCTTATCCTGATGAATTCATCTACTGGATTAATGAAGGTCCTGAGTCAACTGTCAATGGACTGACTTGTCTTAAAGGTCAATCTCTGAGTTTAAACTCTTGGAATAATCCAATTGGCTAGGCCCAACTTGGAATCACTCTAAAATATGTGACATAGCATATTGGAGAATTCAGAGTGCAAAGGCAACAAGCATAGGAAAAGATGTGTCTACATCTATTCTGTAGCCTCTATTTAGCATATGCTAGATAATTCCTATCAAGTATAGTTCCCAGTTTTCTAGACAATTGGTAATGTACATCTGCATTCTGACAATATCTGAAAGAGTAATCTGATAATATCTGTGATCTATTTTCATAACATAGATCCATTCAGCATTTTAGCTCAATAAGCAAACATATCCTTCTGCCTGAAATTTTTCTTTATGCCCACATCATATTTCATGTCTAGTAGTTAATGCTGTTCAATTCAGGCATCTTATTCAAATATAGAAAGGCTTTATGTATATTTCTTATTTTTGCTAACATTGTCATTGGACTTTGTTTTTATTAAATATTAATACACTTGTCTTCAGGAAAAATTAAATTTCTTTCCTTGCAAATCCCATGGAAAGAGAAAATTAAATTGAAGGGATTGTGATTGGTATTGTGTTCGAGGGAATTTCATCCACATTAATCCTATTCTAGGGCCAATTTTTATTACAGAACATAACTTTGCATTAGGAAGTAGGTAGGGAATGTCAGAATTAAAGTTCACAGAGAAATCCAGCAGTCTTTTTATTATAGGTTCTATAGTGCAATTAGTGAGATCTTTGAAAGCATATGATTTCTCTCATTTTAAATTTTAGACATCTTAGGAAAACCTTACTTTAAAATTATGCACAAAGTTAAAGGTTAGGTGCTGCTATACTGTAGACTATTCCTCTTTTCTTAAACTGCTGCACAGAATTAAAAGATAATAAGTTACTCTTATTTGAACTACCCAAGCATATGCAGGAAAACAAATGGCAGAAGTGCTTTAGAAAAAATTAAGCATTATGAGGATTATTGGACATTATTATTTTTAGTACTAATAGTAGTAACAGTATGTTAAACAACTGGAAGATTCACTCTCAGTCTTCCCATCCTAAATATGTATATTATTTATACATATTAAATAGAAATGGTTTATCAAACATAGTAATAAAGCTCTTTACATAGCATAGCATATTTAATGCTCAGGACAAATTGATGACTTTTACATATGTATATATGTATGTAGTATGTATACATATATATATGTATATATATATATAATGTACTCAGAAAATTTTCAAACCAATAGAAACAAAATAATTTAAATATACACATATATTTACTAATTCTTTCATTTCTCTCTCTACACACACATCTACTTATCAAATTATCAGAAGGTCAAGTGAAACTGAAATGGCACTGATGACTTCAATTGCATCTCATAATATCATATTTTCTATATTTTAGTTTCCCTTGAAATGTGGGTTCTAGTAATAATTCATACATTTTCTTTGTCGTATCTTATTAGTCTTCTTGACCTAGACTAGACCATCCATCATCCTCTATTTCTCCGGATATTAAATGCTATGAGGATTTTAGGCCAATTGTCCTATCAGATATCCCTTACTTTTCACTTGCAGATTATTTCAGAACGGTGACATTTAAGTCTCATATGGTGCATGTTTGAAGAATGCCCTAAATATTGCCCAAAAGTTGCTAAAAGTTCACAGAGCATCTTTGAAGATAAATTTCCTGATTCCTTCAGTATCTTAAACATTGCTTTCTCTTTCTTTCCTCCCACTACTGTGACATTCCATGTGTGTTTATTCTTTAGTTCACTGTATGAAAAGTTGCTGGAATTTCCTTGTACTACACTATGGAATTATACATAGTGGCTAATTGGAGTTCATTGTTTCAGAGGTGAAAATGTATACCCAGAAGTTATAAGCATAGGATCTAACATATAGGAAAAGTATAAAAATATTTTTGGAATAATGAAAGCAAAAACACAAGAAACTTTGACCAATAGCATTACTTATTAAGTTCTGCAAGATTGCCTTTTTAGACGTGAAAGTTAAAATGAAAAAATATGTCCCTTTATGGCATGGCTTATGGTAATAAAGTCCAGATGGATTCCATTTTAGACACAAAAACCCTGTAGAACATTCACTGATATATAAATGGTTTTCATAAACAGGGGTTTTAAAAATACATGTAATTAATCAACAACAATGAAATTGAAAGTTTATATGTATAAAAAAGTCTTTTTCATGTCAAAATAAATACGAAATTAAAATGCAAACAAACCAATAAGAATATAAACTAATATATATACATATATGTATATATATACATATATATGAACACACATATATATACATATACATATATATATTGTTTTGTTTTTGTTTTGGTGGTACGGGGATTTGAACTCAGGATCTCATGCTTGCTACTACTTGATCTACTCCTCCAGCCCCTAATACATTCACCATTCTATAAAGAGCTTATACTTTAACAAGGATTATATTGAAACCCTAAGAGGCAAGAAGGCAAAGAATATGTGTTTAACCAAAAAATGAATAAATATATAATTTTAGCTGAGTAAAGACATAACAATTAATAATATAAAAAATGTAATGCTTAGCAAATATTCAAAGACTTTAAAAAATTAATTGCTTGTAAGCATACCATTCAATTGTGTCCTGGGTTTAAGTTTTCTCACTGCTTCATAGAAACATTTAGAAATGTGCTTCAAAAGACTTAGTCAAAGTTATAGCATTCAACTCATTATTTGGGCTCATAGATATTTATCCAAAGATTGAGAGATCTTTCAGAGACTCACATAAAAAGATTTTATGCAGGCCATGTGTGGTGTCTCAAGCCACTAATCTTAGCTATTTGGGAAGCAGAGATTAGGAGGATCATGATTTGATGCCAGCCTTGGCCTTTTGTGAAATTCCATCTCAAGCAATGGCTGGATGTGGTGAGTGCCTGTCATCCCAGCCACATTGGACACATAAGTAGGAAAACTGCACCACATTCTGGTCTGCGCATAAGGTGAGACCTTATGTCAACAATAATCAACATGGAAAGGGATAGGGGATGGCCCAAGTGGTAGAGTTCCTGCTTAGCAAGCACAAGCCCTGGGTCCAATGCCCAGTACTGCCAAAACAAACAAACAAACAAACAAACAGAAATTAAACTCAAAGAAAGTCATGGCTAGATAATATCTAGTGCAGTTCTAGCACAGAATCATATTTTACTATTTAGAAATTTTTAAAATTCATTGAATTATAATTTAATAAATATGTTATATAAGAATACTATGATGCTAATCATGAATTATAAACAAATGTGTAAGTAACTATTCTATGTTTAACTCAGAGTACGCGTTTGAGGGTTCATGTTATTTTGCTTTTCGTTTGTTCTACAGTCAAAATTATTTCAAACAAACATGTTTACATTATCTTAAAATTTTCTTAAATGTATAAGTAAAGTAAGTAATATTTTAATTGCCATGAAATGATCTTAGCTGTTAGAAATTTTAAGGAGTTCAATGGACACAGAAGAGTGCAATCTTTTGGTTGAGAAAGTTGGTTATTGTTTTTCTTTTTCTACTCTGCTGTTTAATGATGCTAATGTCTGACTGGTCTCAACATATGCATTGTGTCTACTTGTACACTAACCTGGTGTGCATCCATCAGTCTCAGCTGAAGCCTCAAGAGGCAGCTTGGATGCTTTCATGACATCAAGACCAGCCCAAAGGATGGAGATGGATTATCTGTAATACCTCTGGGGAGTTTTTTTGTCACATATTTCCTCTCCCTTTGGGAAATTTGGCATTAACTGTGTTCATCATTATCTGGCATAATAAAGACTCTAGATAAACATATCTAAAAATTATTTTCACTGCAACATACCTGATTTTTACTCATCTTAAATTTGAGTTAGTTTTGGGAACTGCAGTTGTACTGTTAAACCTTAATTTCAAAGCGGACAACAAAATGCTCAATCTAAATAGTTTAGTATTTAAAGAAACTGAATTTATAGTCATAAAACTTTCCACAGTTACAACTGCAGGCACAGCTGGCTTCACCAGAATTTTGCATTAAACATTTAAAGAAGAAATAATACTAATTCTACATAAACTATTTTAGAAAATAGTAGGGGAGAACATTTGTAATTCATTTTATGATGCTAGAATAAATCCTTACCAAAATAGTAGTAAATCAAAAGAAGCATCATATAAAATGCGAAAAAAAAAAAAGAGCAAATTTTATCTTAGGAATGCAAGGAGGTTGTGTTCATATTTGTAATTAAATACAGTTCAACATATTATAGAATAACAGTTATATAAAAACCAGAATCAGCACAGTAATATAGAAAAGATATTTGACAATGTCAACACAAATTCATTTTCTGAACAGATCTCTATGAACAAGGAATAAAAAGACAAACACAAAGCAGACATTTGAAGGCTCCTACAGGTAATATAATGTTTAATAATAAAATACTGAATGCTTATGCCTGTGATTGGAGACACAATAAGGATGCCTACTTCCATGATGTCTTTTCAACATTATAGCAAAGTAAGTGCCTATAAAACTTAGAGACAAGAAAGAAACAAAATGCTGGAGGCATGACTCTAAAATACCTGCCTACCAAGTGAGAAACCTGAGTTCGAACCTCAGAACTGCCATAAGTAAATAAATAAAGTTAATAAATAAATGTGCTTTTTTCTGATAAAATTATATATGTGAAACTTCTAAGGAATATACCAAAATGACTACAATTTAGAGTGAATTCACTGACGTCAAAGGAAACAATGTCATTAATCATTATAAATTTATTCATACAGATAAGCAATAAGAATTAGGAGAATATATTGATTTCTCATAACTCAGAAAATACTTAGGGATAATACATAGGGTTAAATAAAATAAGATATGCAGTAGCAATAGTGCGTGGAAAAAGAGGAAATGTTGCTGAAAGATACTGAAGTAGATAGGAATTAGCTGAGCAATAATTCATGTTAATGTCATGGAAGAGTCCCCACGATTAGATATTAGTTCTTTCCTATTTAATCTCAAAATTAAACAATCTTTCAAAATCCTAACTTTTCTTTCAGAAGTGAATCAATTTATTTGAAATTCTGTAATGGCATAGAGCTACCAAATTAAACTTGAAAGAGAGGCACAAATTCATAGGACATACACATCTGATTTCAACATTTTTGTAATGTTATGGTGATCAAAATACTTGGGAACTACTAAAAGGATAAAAAAAAGATGAGAATAACACAATAAAGTATATTGTTATTTGATTTTATGAAGACACCAAATGATTAAAAGGGTGTTTTACTAAGCTCTCCATTGTTGTGACAAAATACCTGAGATAAATAACTTAAAATGAGGAAAGTTTTATTTTGGCTCATAGTTTCAGTTCATGCTTGGTCTTGTCACTTTTGGGGCTATGGTAATTGGAACATGTGGCAGAGGAGGTTACTTACCTCATGGTGGCCAGAAAACAAAGATAAAGAGAAGAAGGTCTGGGCTCTCAGTATATTCTTTAAGGGCTTAACGCAGTGACCTATTTCCTTCAGCTATGCACCACTCCCTAAAGTTTCCACCACTTACCAATAGTGCCACCAGCTGGGGACTATCTTTTAATACATAAACTTGTGGGGGAACAGTTCATTTAAGACCCAAAACATAACTAAGAAGATTGTATTTGTTAATATCTGAATATTCACATGGATGAAAATAAATCACATTAATAACAAAAACAAATACATGATGGATCATAAGTATAAATGGTAGCATTTTCAAATTACCAGAAGATAAATATTGAAAACCAATTTTATGACATTGAGAATATATTTATTTAACAGGATACTGAATGGACTATCATACATTTAAATGAAATAATAAGCTTCCTCAAAATTAAAACTTTAGTATTTCAAAAAATACTATTTAAAATAAATAGATAAAACTCTGGATAGTAAGGCATACATCTTTTAAAATATCCTCTTTTGGAACACATATAGAACACTTCTGTATACATTGTTAATGGCAACAAACAAAGCAATAATAGATGGGCAAATGTTTTCAAAGGGCATTTCAAAGAGGACTGTTTATACATTTCTGTTTAAAATTGGCAAATATGTCCGAGAAAACGTACTCGGCATCATTAGTCATCAGGGCAATGAGAGTTAAAACCACAATGTGATTCTATGATTAAAGTCAAACATCTCACACCAAATATTCAGAAAATACTATATGTCTAAGTTCTTAGCTGGAATTACCATCAAAAGAGACGAATGGAATAATTCTGAGAAATGCTTAAGGAACTAGGATTAGGAAAGGAACAGCAAAATGAGACAGAGAAGCAGAGAAATGGAAGTACAGCAAAATGGTAGCATGGAGAAAGTATGCAAGGAGGGAAGTGCAGACACTGATCAATGTGCATTCTGATAAAACAGGTCACTGAAACAAATTATTATAATAAGGTGAGGTAAAAGCTGGAATGAAAATAACTGAGGAATTAATGTTAAAGGAAGAAAGAGGGAACACAAAAAACTCTTGAAGAGTATATATTGCAGGAAAGAAAAAAGTTAAAATAGCTTAAGGATATATTCAATTGGAGAAATATTTTATAGCAGTAAAAAGTCAAGCTTGTTTACAGGCATGAAGACACAGCTAATAAAAATGGAGTTATGAAGATATAAATGAGAATGTTGACAAATGTTGGAGCCAGGCTTTAGAGAAGTCAGAGATAAATAAGATAGGGGCACTGGAGAAAAAGTTTACCAGATAGTTAAGACAAAGAGAAAACATTTTGAGGCAGCAAAAAAAGAACAGCTTGATGTTATTTGGACTAGGTCCTAGAAGAGATAAATAGGGGTTAACTTGTGAGAATGAAGGTCTCAGAAGTAGGACTGATGAATACAGAACAGCAGAACAGGTGTAACTGCAGTCATAAGGAAAATTCAGAAATTTACAAAGAAATACATTAAAAGATGTCTGAAAAGCAAGAAGAGAAAAAAATGTGAAATAACATGAATGCATGAGTAGATATAAAAAATAGTTTTATAACTTTAGGTAGCCATTTAGTAGCTTAGGTATGCTTATAATTATATTATCCAAGGAAATAGATTTGTGCATGGGTATGTGTGTATACACATATACATATATACATACATTATTATATATACATATACATACATTATTCTCTCTCAGTATTTATATAGTTTCAATTTATATACAAACACTCATTTATGTGTGTGGGTTTTCTAGTTCAGTCTAGTAATAGAGGTTTATTATTCTTATTATATTGAACTAATGAATTGACCATATTTTTATAATAAATATGTGTGAAGAATGCAAAGGAACATTTCAAGAAATTATGAGTTTAGGCAATATGGGAGAAAAGTAAATTGACCATCAGGAAAACATGTATAAGTTTATGGAAGAGAGATATTTTCTAATGTATCAAGGGAAAGGAATACTTAATCTTATAGGAATAAAATTCAATTTGCATTGAGGGAAGGATGTAGAAAATGGAGCAAATAAGGAAAAATGGTTGTGAAACACTCAGGCTGTATGATTTAGGAGAATTTCCATACACAATGACAGTGAGGTGGTTGAATGCAAATGTAAGATCAGGAAGGGATGTGCATACCTAAAATTCCGGATTTTCTCATGAAAATGATGAATTGCTTTAAATAAATTTGAAAAATGGTCTCATTGATTATTTTTGAAAGAATAGACAAAAGTGGATAATTGAGAGAGTGCAATTATTGGAAGGAAAGTCTAGCTAAATATATTGCCATAGGAAAACTAGAACATAATGAATTAAATCAAGGGTTAAAGAAAGATGGAAAGTTGTAAGCATTAGGGTAAACTAGGTTCAAAATTTTGAAAAATGATATTTGAGTGGGAAGGAGCAAGATGAGGCAGGAGAGCACCTGGGATCACTTACTAGATAAAGAATACTGAGGTGAATTGATCATTCTTAAGTGTTACTGACAGAATGTCTGTGTTCCTCTAAACTCATATATTGAAATACTCATGCCAATTTGATGATACCATGTGGAATGTCTTTTATAATGCATTAGGCTATGGGAATGGAACCCTTAGAATGAAACTTGTGTCCTTAAAAGCAGAGATATTAGAACTTGCATTTTTATTCTCTGCTGTCTGCCAGGTGTGCACATAGCAAGTAGGCTGCCTGCACACCAGGAAGAGTCAGTAGGCATCATGGTCCCCAGAACTGTGAGTAGCAAATGTTCACTATTTCAGTCATCCAGTCTATGGTGATTTATTACAGCAACTTTGGTTGGTTAAGGAAAGGGGGAGTCCATTTTGGAAACTAGGGACTAAGATGTTGGTAGGTTTAACATGGAAGACCTTGGGATGATATAAGTATTGATATGATTACCAATTCCAGCTGCATCTACCTAAAACATTGCTCTTTTTATTTTCTTTCATTTCTATTCTCCCATTGCTGTTGCCTCTTATTTGGTCTCAAATTACATCATTCCTTTGGATGATGGTTCTGTGTCTGGAATGCTTTATGTACCTTTGTCTGTCTGACTGGTAGTTATTTATAATTCACAAAATAAATCACATGTCAAATCCCATGTGACAGATTACTTCAACACCAACAAATGGTTTAGTCACTTAACAGCCAGTGGTATGCTGGGGATGATTCCTATCATCTTATGAGAAAAAATTATAGAAATCATTTTATAATTCTGCACTCAGTGAGGTGAGGTAGATAGTTTGAAATTTTTAGGGTGGGATTATTCAAAACCTAGAAGGAGGAAGGAGAAATGAAGAAAAGGGAGAAAGGAAAGTAGGAAGGAAGGAAGGAAGGAAGGAAAGATGCAGAGACAGAAGGAGACAGAGAGGCAAGGATGGTGCATATGGATAATTCAGAGTATGAGATTTTGACTTCAAGACATAAATAAGTGGTTTCTGAGTTAAATTTGTGAGTTGAATTCATCAATAAAATATGGTTGTTAGATTCTCAAAACCAATGACTCCTCCTCCACAGCAGTGGGAAGGTAGGTGAAGAATTTGATATCATTGAAGAATGAAGGAAGTTTTCCTCCAAATTGGTGGACAGTAGCAAAGACACTAAAGATGACTTTAAACAACTGGAATATCAATATTCACTTGGAGAGTAAAGAAGATTAACACCCTTCCTCAAACAACTCTTGGTTAAATTGAAAGACATGTTTGATCATTTTCGCAAATATAGACAAACTGTTTTGGTTGACCACTCTTTTCTCGCAGGAAAAAACAAATCCATAAAGAACTTCACTATAACTCTCTTGAAAGACAATAGCAAAATCCCTTATCTAGACAAATACAAACAATCAAGAATAAATCCCCTCCTTACTTTCAAGTATCTGTAAAGAAAACTTGATCTTAGATGACTGGGAGCTCTTGAAAGTCTGACTAAGCACTCATAATAAAGTAAGCTTTAAAGTCAGACCACAATAATTCAGGTTCTAGCTCTACATGTATCTCTGTGAATTTGAACCTCTTCATATTATTTGCTGTTTTCTCAATAGAAAATTTGGATGAAAACTATTTTATTCATTGAGATGCTTAATGAATCAAAAAAGTAAGTGGATCATTTAGCATAGTATATGGCCAATACCATGTAAGGACAGTGAAAATGTTGATACAAATATGATTGGGTAAGCAGATTCCAGACCCCTAGCACCCTTAGTCTGCATGTATTTCTTGAAATAATTGGTTGCCTTTGAGAAAATAGGACAATGCAGGTTTCCCAGGATCATCAGTGAGATTTAAGCCACATCTTTGTTCTACCTTTTTCAGTTATTGCCCAAAATTAATTATTATTGAATTCTGTCCCTTACAAATCTGTTAAGAGTCCATTCCCTGGATTTGATGGGAAATTTACAATAACTCTGAACACAGCATAAAATCTCAGACTGAAGAAATAAGAGTATTTTCTATAGAGAACTCAGTTTCCTTAGTCTCAGTTTTATTACTTGTCCAGAAAATTTGTCTCATTAAATGCAAAAAAGAGTTTTGTACCTGTTTTTCTGGTTTTTTTCTATAGTTTTTTCAAAATTGTTTTTGTGTTTACTGATATTATATTTATATTTTTTCCATATTTGTTAGGATATATTCATTGTACAGGGGGATTCACTGTGTCAGTTTCAAATAGCCTTACATTGTACTTTAGTTAGATGGGCCCAACTATCTCCTCACAACCTCTCTTCAACCCACTTAAAGCAATTGTAAGAGGTTTCATTGTCCTATTTTGTGTTTGGATATGAAATTCAGCAACCATATTCCCTCACCTTCATCTCCTCCATTCATCCTCTCCCTTCCAACAAGTACCCCCACACTGCACCTATTTTGCATTCCTGTCTTTCATTATTAATCCCAAAGTCAATGTTCAAAGGGGTTTCTTGATATATCCCCACTGTGAGAATACTTTACTTTAGTCAGTTCAATCCCTCCCATTACTCTCCCTTACCTCTTCACTCCCCCGCTTATGATACTCAACAATAGCCAAGTGGATTACATCTCAGCAAGTAGAGGATATAATGATAAGCATTGAAGATTTTTCCTACAGTTTTAAAATTTTTTGTAAGAGATCAACATTGAAGTCCAAGATTATTTATGTTTAATATGTGATGGCATATGTTGGTCACAGTATTAACAATTAATCAACTACCACTGACTCTAATTTTCAGTCTTCTCAGAAGTTCTTTCCTCTCCTTAGTCAAACAACTGTGATGCTTCTTGAAGATTTGAATAACCTGTGCTCACAAGCAAATTTCCTGCTCCATCCCACTGTTACCGTAGCTCCTTAGAATTTCTGTGTCTGTGACCCCAGATGAGTTCTGAAGTCAATATCAAGGATGCTTGGTCTCTGCCTGCAGCTGATTTTAGTTGATATGTGACATCACTGTCTCTGCTATAAAGCAATGATCAATTTAATTAGGAGCATAAATTGCTAACCATGAGATTCCAAGCAGATCTATGAGTAGCACATCTTTTAGTAATGGTTTTTTTGAATAGAGCTATCACTAAGGGAATTCACAGGGTATAAGAATAGCTATAAAAAAAACAGGGTAAGCATTACAGATGAGTCTTAAACTATGAATAGAAATTGATTAGAAGGAGAGGTGGTCATTCAAAGTAAGAAAATGACACTTTCATATTACAAATCACTTTCATTGATTCAGACTCTACTTGTGAGTTTTCATCACCAGTGATGAGTTTCATATAATATAAATAGCAGCTGTAAATGGAAATACAGTGGGAAATAAGGAATTGATGCTTCCCCGGGCAGCTAATTCTGAAATAACTTTCTACTTAGAAGCTGGGACTAAAGGAAGGATCCTACAGATACCTATGACATTTTGACAAAAGTTCTTTTTCCCACATTCCCTGCCATTTTCACTTCAGACAGAACTTTCTTATCAAAATAGGATCTTTCTACAAAAGAGGTGTTTTGTTTCTGTTAATTCCAATGGAGATGCTAAAGCTTTGCTAATTTTAAGCCAAATTAGATTTTCTTTAACTAGAAACTAAAGCTTACAATCTTTTATTCAAGTATTTTTCTCTATAAATTTGATGCTTGGAGAAACTAAAAGAAAACATAGATTGTTTTGATAAATTCTTGATTTAGATGTCCAATAAACTCAGTAGTAAGTTATAAGAATAAGTCATTCCTAGATGGAAACCGAGAGGATAATTAGACTGGTGTTCCCCTTGCTTCTTTATCATGAAGCAGTCATTCACAAGGCTTGAGAGAAAATAACACACCAACAACTAGAAGAGATTTTCTATTGAAGAAGAGAATTTTGCCTTAGTTTTCTTTTGCAAGCAATATGGAAACAGTTTTCTTGTGGATATTAAACCATCCTGGGCTTAGCATAATTGTCAACAAATTTTCTTCACTCGTTACTCGTTCCATTATGGGCCCTCACTGTTTTACCACATAGATGAAAGTTTGAGGAATATAATATAGGCATAACTATCTATCTACCTATTAAATTTTTGTTGATGTTTATTTCATTTAAGATGGCTCCTGGGTTGTAATACATTTGTACATGAAAGCAATGCTAGGAATCTCTCTGTATAGCTAATCTTTACCTCAACTAGCAAAAATGCTTTGTCTTCCTTAATATGCTTATGTCTTTTCTTCAACAAAATTAGAGATAAGGGTAGAACAGGCTCTGTCTTGAAGCATACAAGAATGTGTATACTCAGCATGCTTAAATAATTTCTTGATACCTGCACAAAATTCTTAAGAGACTTTGGAACCATGAAATTTTACTTCATCCAAGTTCTAAAGGCTATAGTTTCTTGACATTTACTTTTAGTTTTGAAGATGATAATAAAGGGGGAACAAAGAAAGAGAAAAGATAATTTTGTGTTTCATTTAACCTTATATTGCTATATAATATAGAAATAGGTGAATGTTCACATCATAAATTCATAACTTGATGAAATTAACCAGGCTCAGATCAAAAACAGAACTATACCAGTACCACCAAAACTCTTCTTACCCCTTTATTAGCACTCCCCCCACATATCAAAACAACCACTATCCTGATTTTACATATCATATATAAGTTCTTCCCTTTTAATGTAAATTGCATGATTCAGTACATTATCTTCCTGACTGGTCCTTATTAAAAATACTATATGTGAAAATTACATAGTGTTTCAATCATTTTCACTTTTCCTTTTTTTCAATATTTACTTTTTGGAAAATTTTCCAAAAGTATTTGTGAGTTCTCTGAAGATGAGGGACTGCTTCATACTCTGAGGAGTCAGGGAGAGGGGGGGCAGAGGGTAGAAATGACCCAAACAATGTATGCACATATGAATAAATGAATAAAGAATTTTTAATATTTTTTTTAAAAGGTGGCTCGATTTCTGACAGAAATGGTTAAATTGTTGATAAACAAAATGGTCTCATCTTTGAAATTTGCTTCTAATAAGAATTAAAATATAAAAAAGAAGAAGAAAAAAGTTTCTTGTATAAAGACCTGGCAATCACTAATATTATATGCTTCATGAAGTCTGTTAAACATAGAACCATCAGTCTGGATAGTTTATGAAAATTAGTGTATAAGACCATGGAAATTATGTTATTTGATTTGATCCTCTATTTTTTGGGAGGGGAGAAATACACTTTAAAGTCCCCTTGGGTTGCTCTAATTGGCTTAATTGCTCAAGAGCTTATCATAAGTCAGGCACTGTCCTGGATACCAGGTCAAGTACATTACCATTCAGTCTCCTTAGTAGAGGAACTGTGTTTAGTCCCACTCTACCCATTCAGAAGCAGAGATAAAGGATAATTAAACTGTCTACTTCAAATAACATATAACTTGTACAACAAGTAGCTAAGAATTCAGCAGGATTAAAAAATCTTACTCTTTATCATTATTTCATAACTGAGTCATAAAGACACATAATAATTGCATACACCATGTATGTCCTCATCCAGATTTCCTTTTTTCTTGTCTTGTGTAATCTAAATTCTAAGTGTTTATGTTTCCTACTTTAAATTTTCTGAAAATCTTGATGGGAAGGAAGGAAAGAGTCACAATGAATGCAGACCTCTCCTCATAGTCTTGTCAATAGACTTTTGGGTAAATGATAGAAATATGACATTCAGGAAGATACTAAGTTGTTTACAACACTAGTTGGTCTAGAGGTGTTTTAAAAGATTTGCCTGACTCTTGCTCTTCAACACTAAACTGATTTTGTTGGTTTTTTATACATATATATATATATATATATATATATATATATGTAACCATGAAACCTACAGTAACTCCTAGCACATAATTAAGATGGGATCATGTTGTTGTTGTTTTATGATTGCTAAAATAAGCATAGAGTTGGTGTCACAGAGAGCAATTACAGCCAGATTTGCAACCACCAGAAGCAAGCTACTACTACCCTGGGGAATTTTGACTCAGATTTTACTGCTATATTAAAGGCAGTGAAGGCAGAGATGGAAGCATTTCCTACTCCTGCTCCACAAGTACAACAATCACTACCCTCTTACCCTCTCTTCCTTTTTCTTAGCTATGTCTGAGGGCTAGAATTCAGATGGTAAGTCTTGGGGTACCTCAATAGCCAAGCCTTGCAGTGGTGTGGTCAAGCAGAGGTGACAATTGCAGGAGATACTCCGCCCACCCTGTGCGTCCTAGAGATGGAGCTACATCTTTTATTAGTAATTAATGGGTCATTTCATGGGCTCCAATTTCTCTGCACTAATTGCCTGCCTCAGGGTTAACATAGACAATTAGAAAGAACCACAAAGGCAGCAAAATTCTCTACTCTCAAAGCTTTTGCATCATCGGGGAAATTTAATTCCACCTTTAAGAAGAGACTTCAAAAGATACTCTATTCTTGGAGAATATAGAAGTCTATATCTTATTTTCTTCGATTTTATTCTTATCTTACTTTCTGATACACATAGGCATACTCAGGTCAACAGTTCCAGGAGGCGCAAGCAAGACACTCAATCCTTATCATAAATATAGAGTGCATTAAAATATTTGTGAGATAAGAAATGTCAAATTATCAACTATTCAGAACATCACCTCCATCCATCATGCACAGTGAGCTTGCCCCCCAAAGAACTTTGATTTTGTCGTTGTTAGAATAATTGTATATCATCTGGTATGACACACTGTTTTCTCTGTTTAAGAAAAAAAGCAACATAACTTATGGATGCAATAGAAAATCTCCCCTTTTTGCTACAAACCAGCTTTTGACAATTTATCTAGTAAACATCATTTATTATTCTTACCAGCACTGCCATGGATTTTGGTACACTTGACAGCTAGCAAAAGCTAAGTGTGTTAAAATATATGCATACTTAAAGTTGAAGTGCATTATTTACTCAAGTCTGCCAAGAGACTATGTGTTCCCTTTTATGCTTATCCAGAAATCCACAGTGATACTTACATGTGGATATTCCAGTAAATTTTTACGTTTAACTTCTGTCTAACCTTTAAATACTCTTGAATAAGTGTCCTTTCTTGCTATACTGTGTGTGTGAGTTTATTTGTCTTATTTCATCTGTCTTTACCCTCATTTGAGCTTTCTAAAAACTGCTTTCATTAAATAATAAAACTACTGCAAACTATTTAAAACAAGGCATTGCAATTTAAGTATATCAGTGTACTGTTAATTACTTCTTTCAGTCTTTGTAGTTTCATTCTACCCTGTGCTAGCCATTTCATTCAGAATTACAGAACACTTCAAGGAAAGTGGCCAAAAATAAATTGCACCAAAAACACTGGCAACTTTTATCAATGTAAAGAGCTTCATTACTTCTGTGCTTTATTTGTGCAGTGGGTAATTATTAAAATTAAGCTCCTGATACAATGAAACATAGCTGTATATCACATGCAGGGAAATGACTCATGAATAGTTACTGGGCAGAGCAAAGGATGGCAATAATTAAATAGAAGTAAACCCATGGATATCAATAGCCACTCACAGATTCATAGGCAAATGTAATGGAGAAATGATAACTACCATGAATATTCCATGTTAGGCTTTAATTACCAGTGCTAGAGTCTGGGCCTTGATAACTTTTTAATGACAGCTAAGGTAATGTCTTAATTCAGCATTTTCATTTAAAAACTCATTTTCAAAAATACTCTACAATGCAATAAGAATCTTCAAGAGAGAGAGATTGAGGTAGGGAGGGCAAAGATATTCAACTTATAATTTCATGATAAATTTGTATGATTTTTTTTACCTGACAAATACTGTTGCAAATGATTCTTTACCAATTTCCCCTGCATTTATTGTGCTGTGGAATATTAGTTCTTATTACATGCTCCCAAAGAGAGAGAGGGGTATGGATATTTGGAGTAGTTTAGATGCTACAGAGAGGTAGGTCTATTACCTTAGGGACCTCGGATCATGTACTACTTAGCCTAACACATGACCTGGCCAATGCACTTTGAAATAAGACAATAATAATATACGTGTAATAAAGGAATAAAGAGAAAGGTTATCTTCAAAATAAATCCCACAAAACTGTCAGTGATCTTTGCTGGTTGATAAGTAGCACACAAAATTAAGCAAAACAGATTGATTTTATAGTAATTATTTATATTGAATTCATCACAGGAGAAGTATAAGTTATTGGCAAAAGAAGAAAATGTTTGATAAGGTTGAGGGTCAGTCCAGTATTTTCAGGAAAAGCACTACTCAGAGGTCTGTTGTATGAGTTTTTGGTCTTACAAACCTAATTCAGAAATTTGCAGGCAGTATAAGAATTTTAAATGGCATTACTGTGGACTTTCATTCTTCATAGTAAATATATTAAAGGAAGCCACTGTTAAAGTTTTTCATATATTTAAAAAAGGAAATGAATTGCAACTGTACTCAGACTGTTTTAGTATTCTCTAAGCATATTATTTGCACATCTAATTGTAAGTCATCAATATGTAACTTCTGGATTGATTTTTTCAACATGAGTAAGAAAGATAGGAATGTTTTTAATTATGAGGACCTGTTCCCTGTTTCTTTAACAGACCAGAGAAAGAAACATGATTTTGTGATGCCATGTGTTAAGTGGAATATAGGGACAGCTATTCTTTTATTATTAATAATTTCTATATCTATATAAGAAACTTATGTGGAGAATATACTTTTAATAGTCAGATTAAAAGCAGTTATAAAGTAGCTTTTTAAATCTGAATGCAATTGGAGCTCATTCGCAACCCATTTCCATCATAATAGGATCTAAGAAGGGAATGCAGTGGAAAAAAGGGGGCTGATTCAGCCTTCAACACAATGTGGAATTGTTCTCTCCAGTAATATTGTAAGGTTTTATCCAACCTGGTAAGACACCCAGATCTCATGGCCTCATTATTTTTAACTTAAAAAACTATTTCCTAATAACAGTAATGAGTAGTCTATCAAACTCTTTTTACCCTTAATAAGTAAAAATGATCATTATTTTGGGAAACTGAAGATGAAGGGAAATTTGCACATGTGTCCTAGCTATTGCAAGGAAGAACCTGAATTTACAAAAATGGTTTTGTTATCAGAACTCAGCATGGCCTTGTGGAATAAGCATTATTTAAAAGAGGATTTGAGATAATAAAAGGAAACTGAAAAGTGGTTCATAAACTCTGTATAAAGTCACATTGGAAATACAAAGATGTGTACATAACCATAAGCTTTACTTGTGGAAAAGATTACTTCTCTTTGAGGAAGAAATAAACCTGAAGATGTCATGTCCCATCATGAAAGAATTTCGACACTCTGTCACAAATTAGGTCATAGTTAGCTTGCATTGAAAGTTAAATCAGTGGGGAAATATACCTCAGAAGATAATATGGAAAAAACATCAAAGCTTGATTCAGTGTCTTCCTGCAGGACTTTTAATTACCTGCCTTGGCCAGGCCACCTACTGTGAAGACTTTTTTTCTTTTTAACTTCATTTAGTTACTTCTGAAAAAAAAAATTTAGTCACAATTTTAGTAAAAAAAAAATACTTCATTAGCTAAGAAACTCTAGCTGCTATGTGCTATAGAGAACACAGGAGGAAAGAGGAAGTAAAAAGGGGTAAGAAAATGTGGGCAGAAATAACAAGAATCATTGACCCTCTATTGCAAATATTTTAGATGACATCCACCATGGGTAAGATAATATTTGCATTTTGAAGTTTTGAGTTTAAAATCCTTTGAGTGCATTTTAAGTGTTTGAATTTTATGATAATTCATTGGAGAGTGTATCTGGAAATACAAAGTACTTGGAACACATGTTGAGATCCTGTAAGGATTTCTAAAAAGAACCAAGAAGTGAGTGATGTCAGCGCAATGGAAGAGAAGGACAGCTCAACTCTTGTTTCCTCCACTGTGATAAGGTATTTTCAACTATTCACAGTTGAAAATAGATGTGGATATCTCAAGAGCCCAACTAAGAAGCTATAGCAACCCAGTAGAGCATAAAACATGAAGATAGCCAAGTAGAAAGCTACAGAAAACACTTTTCCTTCATCTCTTAGGATGGCACAGTTAAGCACCAAGTATAATTCCCTTGACGATAAATTCCTTCTACAGGGGAAAGAAACAGGGAAAACCCAATGACCCTCTCCAAAGACCTTCTCAGCCTTTACCACCAAGGACCGCCACAGTTTTTGCTAATACAACTCCAGGTGGCAGAGCATATTGGAACCCACACCACTGTGCTCTCTTCAAATTCTGGGTCATCACAGCAGAGTCCTTGAATACCATCCACACTAAGCACCACTGCATGCAAACCTACCCTACACCTAGCACAAATTTATGTGCCCACTGGATCTGATCAGATCCCAGGACCAATGCCCCAGAAATTCTCAATCAGTTGGTACCCTTTCACTTAGTGAAGGCACTTTATAAAATATGAGACATGCAGCTGCTCCTTCAAGTGTATAGATACTAATGAACAGCTATAACAAATATGCAAATTCTGGAAAAATGACACAAGCAAGGTAACACATACATTTCCAGTAGTATAATCTAAATGAATGAGACCTAAAAACAGTTTGATAAAGAAATCAAAATAATAATTTTAAAGAAACTCAGCAAGCTGCAAAAGAACATGAAAAAACCAAGGAAAACCACATAAACAAAATTAGAAGCTCAATAAAGACAGAAACCATTAAAACACAGAAATTCAGAAGCTGAAGAATATACTGAGTAAGATGGAAAGTACAATAAAGAATTTCAATAGTGTATTTGCTCAAGTTGAAGAATAAAACCTCAGTGAACTACAAAATGGATGATTTGAAATTATGTACTCTGAAGTAAAAAAATATTTAAAAATTATGAAGAAAATCTGCAGGGTTTTTGGAACACCATCATTCCATTATGGAATCCCAAGAAGGAGAAGAAAATGGGATAGAAAGTTTATTCAAACAAATAATTACAGAAACCTTAACAAATCTATGGAAAAATTAAGACAGCAAGGTTTTTTATTATTTTTTATTAGGATATATTCATTATACAGGAGGATTCATACTGACAATTCTGATTAGACTTATATTTATGTTGTTTATATTGCCCTCATTGTCTTTCACCCTCTACCCCCTCCCCACCCTACTTAAAGCAATTGCAAGAGGTTTCTTAGTTCTGTTTCATATAGGTATATGAAGTCCATCTGCCATATACTGTCACCTTAATCTCCTTCCTTCACTCTGTCACTAGTATCTCCCCACATGTACCTATTTTACAGTCCTGATTTTCATTATTAATATTTAAATTGATGTTCAAAGGGGTATCTTGGTGTATGCTCACTGAGGGTGTACTTTATTATGGTCCATTCAACCGCTTATGCTACTCTCCCTTACCCCTTTACCTCCCACCCCTGTTTTTCAACAGCTTTCAATACACATCCTTATATCCTCAACCTTCATATACTGTTATGTGATATTACTGTTGCTCTATCATTTTCTTTTCCTTTCCCTCTTTCCCTGAGTTCGATAGAGTAGTGCCAGTATTACAAACATGTTCTACATCTGAGTTTGTATAGATCATGCTTGTTTTTGTGTATATGTTCATCTTTGGATCTATCTTCCACATATGAGAGAAAACATGTGACTTTTCTTTTTCTGATCCAGGCTTACTTCACTTAACATGAAGACATCAAGTTTTAGGTGACCCAATGTATCCCAAATAGATTGAACAAAAATAGACCAACACTGCAACATGTCATAATTAAATTGTCAAAAGTCATATAAGGGGCCAGGCACCAGTGGCTCACACCTATAATCCTAACTACTCAGGAGGCAGAGATCAGGAAGATCATGGTTCAAAGTCAGCCTAGGCAAATAGTTGCAAGACATTACCTTGAAAAAAAAATCCATCATAAAAAAAGGCTGGTGGAGTAGCTCAAGTTATAGGCCCTAAGTTCAAACCCCTAGTACTACAAAACAAAAAAAAAGTCATATAAGTGAAATGTCATAAGATTATCAGTGGCCTTCTCAGCAAAACCCTTACAGATACAGAAGGAGTAAGGTGATGTATTAAGAGCACTAAAACAACAACAACAACCACATCAAAAACCCTTTCAACACAGAATGAAATACCTGTCAAAAATATCTTCTACACATAAAAGGGACATTAAATGTTTCCTAGTTAAAAATTGAGTATGTTGCCACTAGACCTGCCTTACAAGAAATGTTTAAGGGTTTGTCAATCTGAATTGAAAATACAAACATCAACACAAAAGTATATGAAGAATGTCACAGGTAAATATAAATATACAGGAAAATACAGAAAAATGTAGCATGGTAATGGTGGTGGATGAATTACATTTCACACTAATAAAGAGTTAAAAATAAAAAAGTTAATTATCATAAATATGAGAAATAAACTGTACCATGGCTACAAGAACACAAAGTGTGTGTCAAGGGGTTGGGGGATGAATATTGAGTTTTTAGTGGTTGATGTTAGGTTGCAATTAAGTTAAAATAGGCAGCTATAACTTTAAGATAGTTTGGGTAAGCTGAAAGAAAACCACAAAGAAAAATAACCTACAATACATACACAAAAAAGAAAGAGAAAAACAATCAAAGCTCATCACTATAAAATTATCAAGTAGCAAAGAAAGATAGTAAGAGAGGAAGGGGGATAAAACAAATGAAAGCAATGAACAAAAAATGACAAGTATGATCCCTCACTTATTGATATTCCCTTTTTACTTAAAAAGCATTTATTCAGTCCTAATTGCTAAGAAATTAAAAAAAATCAGCATTCAGTTGAGAATAAATTCTGTTTCCTTCTTTCTTCATTATTTATAAAATTATTAGCATGTATTAATTGTAAAAAATAATGTGTTCCATTATGACATTTTCATAATGTATGTACTATATTAAGTAAGGGTGGAAAGAGTGCCTCATTCCTGATTTTATTTATTTTTTATCTTTTCATTATAAATTTTTATTAGGATATATTCATTATACAGAGGAAGATTCTTAGTGACAATTCTAATTAGGCTTATATTGTACATTGGTTAGATCACCCCCATCCACCTTCCCCCTCAATTCCCTCCCTGCCTCACTTAAAGAAGTTACAAGAGGTTTCTTTGTTCTATTTCATATAAGTGTATAAAGTCCATCAACCATATACTCTCACTTTAATCTCCTTCAAGCACTCCCCCTTTCCACTAGTGATCCCCCTACACTGTGCCTGTTTCACCGACCTGTCTTTCATTAGTAATATTTAAATTAATGTTCAAAAGGACTTCTTAATATACCATGCTGTGGGTATACTTCACTTTGGTCTGTTCAGCCCCTTCCCTTACTCACACACATTTACCTCCTACCCTCCGTTTCTCAACTGCTTGCAATGCGCATTTTTACATCCTCTACGTTCACAGTTCTTATGTTTTACAATATTACTGATGCTCTATCATCTCTTTTCCTTTCGCTCCTTCCTCAAATTCCATAGCATTGTTTCACTATTACAAACATGTTCTACATATGAGTTTGTAGATGATCATGCTTATTTTTGTGTACATGTTTATCTTTTGGAGTTTTCTTTAACATATGAGAGAAAACATGGCCATTATCTTTCTGATCCTGGTTTACTTCATTTAACATGATGTCCTCCAACTTTATCCACGTACCTTTAAACCACATGTCATTATTCTTTATGGCTGAGTAAAACTCCATTGTACATATTTACTACATTTTCTTGATCCATTCATCAGTTGCAGGACATTTGGGTTCTTTCCATAGCTTGGTTATGTAAATAGTGCTGCAATAAACATCAGTGTCTATTGTATCCTGACTTGCATTCCTTTGGGTAGATGCCCAGGAGCCCAATCACTTGGCAGTTCCACCTTTAACTTTTTTGAGGAATCTCTGTACTGTTTTCCACAGTGGTAGTACTAATTTGCATTCCACCAACAGTTTATAAATGTTTCTGTTTCACCGCTTCCTTGCCAGGATTTGTTGTTGTTATTGCCCTTGAATATGGCCATTCTAACTGGTGTGAGATTAAATCTAAGTGTAGTTTTGATTTGCATCTCTGTATAGCCAGGGAATTTGAACACTTCTTCATGTATTTACTGGCCATTTTTACCTCTTCCTTTGAGAATTCCCTGTTAAATTCATATGCCCATTTCTTCAATGGGATGTTGACTCTTTGGAGGTTGAGATTTTGTGTTTCCTACAGATTCTGGATATTAGTCCCTTTTCAGATAAGCAGCTGGCAAAGATTTTTCTCCCATTCTATGGGATATCTCCTGAGTTTAGTGACTGTTTCATAATTATGCAGAAGCTCTTTAGTTTGATGCAGTCTCATTTGTTCATTCTTTCTCTTTGATACTGAGCTTGTTGAGTTATACTTAGGAAGTTGTTCCCAATATCTATAAGTTTCAGTATATTTCTTACTACTTTCTGGAGTTGTTTCAAAGTTTCAGACCTTATATTAAGGTCTTTAGTACACTTTGAGTTGATTTTGGTACAGGGTGAAAGACAGGGATCTAGTTTTAGTCTTCTACATGTGAATATCCAGATTTCCCAGCAAATTTGTTGGACAGGCTGTCTTTTCTCCATTGTGTGTTTTGGGATCCTTTGTTGAAGATCAGTTGGCTGCAGATGTGTGCGTTTATGGCTGGGTCTTCTATTCTAATTCATTAGTCTTCTTGTCTGCTTTTATGCCAGTACCATGCACAAAACTGTTTGTGTTTTGTGTGTACTGTTTGGGTTCTATAGTGTAGTTTGAAATCAGGTACAGTGGTACTTCTAACATTGGACTTTTTGCTCAGAATTGCTTTGGCTATTCAAGATCTTTTGTGTTTCCATATGTATTTGAGGACTGATTTTTTTCTATTTCTGTGAAAATTGTCATTGAAATTTTGATAGGGATTTCATGGACCATGTAGATTGCTTTTGGTAGTGTGGCTACTGTAAATGGGATTGTTTCTGTGATTTCTTTCTCAGTGTGTTCATTGTTGATACATATAAAGGCTACTGATTTATGTATGCTAATTTTCTATCCTGCTACTTTGCCAAAGGAGCTTGTGATTTCTAGTAGGTTTTTGGTAGAGTTGTTAGGGTCTTTTATGTACAGAGCATGTTATCTGCAAATAGGGATAGCTTGACTTCTTCATTCCCTATATGAATCCATTTTATTTATTGCTCTTGTCTTACTGCTCTGGCTAGGAGTTCCAAAACTACATTGAATAGAGGTGGGGAAAGAGGGCCTCCCTGTCTTTTTCATGGGATGGCTTCAGTTGTTCTTCATTTAGTATAATGTTGGCTACAGGATTGTCTTTTATAGCCTTTAATATGTTGAAGAACATTGCTTCTATTCCTAGTTTTGTCATAGCTTTTATCACGAATGGGTGGTGAATTTTATCAAAGGATTTCTCTATATCTATTGAGAAGATTGTGTGGTTTTTGTCCTTGCTTCTGTTTATGTGCTGTATCACATTAGTAGATTTACATATGTTGAACCATCTTTACATCCTTGGAATGAAACCAACTCGGTAATGATGAATGATCTTTGTAATGTGTCATTGAATTCTGTTTGTCAGTATTTTGTTAAGAATCTTTATGTCTATGTTCATTAAATATATTGGTCTATAATTATCTTTTTTGTTGCATCTTTATTGGGTTTTGGAATGAGTATAATGCTGGCTTCATAAAATGAGTTTGGCACTGTTTCATCCCTTTCTATTTCCTGGAAGTGTTTGAGGAGTATTGGCATTAATTTTTCTTTAATGATTTATATTCTTCTTTAAAAATTCAGCCATAAATCCATCAGTTCCTGGGTTCTTTGTTGTAGGGAGACTCTTTGTTATTGCTTCAATTTCATTGCTTGTACTTGATCTATTTAGTTGGTTAATATCTTCTTTGTTCAATTGGTTGGTTATATGCATCTAGAAATTTATACATTTTGCCTTGATTTTCAGGTTTACTTAAATATGTGCTTTCAAAGTATTCTCTAATGAGCCTCTGGATTATATTAGCATTTGTGGTTATATTGCTTTTTCATCTCTGATTTTATTAATTTGGATCTTTTCCTTCCTCCTTTCTATCATGTTAGTTAAAGTTTTATTGATCTTGTTAATCTTTTCAAAGAACCAATCTTTGCTTCATTAATTCCTTGTATAGTTCTTTTGATTTCTTTGTATAGTTTTTTTTTAAACTTTATTACCTCCCCATCTGTTTGCTTTGAGTTTCATTTGTTCTTGTTTTTCTAGAAGCTTAAGGTGCATCACTAAGTTGTTTATTTGAGAAGTCTCTGTTTTTATAATAAAGGCACTTATAGCTATAAACTTTCCCCTTACTACAGCCTTTGCTCTGTCTCACAGATTCTGGTATGATGTATTTACATTTTCATTAGATTCTAGTATCTTTTTGATTCCTTCTCTTATTTCTTTGGTCACACACTAGTCATTTGGCAGTGTGTTGTTCAGTCTCCATGGCTTTGAATATTTTCTGTGGTTTCTTTTGTTGTTGAGGTCAAGTTTTATTCTGTTGTGATCTGATATCATACAGGAGGTTATTTTAATTTTCCTGAATTTATTGACACTTGTTTTGTGTACTAAGATATGATCTACTTTGGAGAAAGTTCCATAAGTTTCTAAAAAGAATGTGTATTGCCTGCTTGTTGACTGAAATATTCTGTAAATGTTTACTATATCCATTTGTTCTAGAGTGTTCAGTAGCTCTGAAGTTTCTCTGTTGATCTTTTGCCTGGAAGACATATTTATTGTTGACAGAGGGTATTCAGGTCTACCACTATCACTGTGTTAGTGTCTTATCTGTGCTATTAGGTCCATTAGAGTTTTTTTTAATGTATCTGGGTACACTATGTTTGGTGCACATATGTTAAGAATTGTTAGTTCCTCTTGATGAATTGTTCCTTTAATTAACATGAATTGATCTCCTTTGTCTCTTCTGACTGATTTTAGCTTAAGTCTACTTTGTCAGATATGAGTATAGCTACTCCCGCCTGTTTAATGGAGTCCATTTACTTGGGAGAACATGTTTTCTACCATTTGACTCTAAGGCAGTATTTATTTTTTTCAGTGAGATGAGTCTCTTGTACGCAACATGTGGTAGGGTCTTGTTTTGTAATCCAGTTTGTTATTCTATGTCCTTTGATTGAGGCATTGAGGCCATTTACATTCAGTGTTAATATTGAGAGGCATATGGTGTTTCCATTCATTTTTATTCCCCAGTAGTTTACTTTTTACCTTGTTTCCTAGTCTGCTTGGTCAAAAGGGTTTATTCTTTCTTGCATATTCCTGTCTCACTCTAATTTCTTCTTGTGTGTAAGAGTCCTTTAAGTATTTTCTGCAGTGCTGGCTTAGTAGTCATAAATTCCTTCAGTTTTCCCTTGTTATGGAAGGTTTTGATTTGTCCTTCCATTAGAAAGGATTGTTTTTCTGGAGAGACTAATCTATGTTTACAATTATTTTCTTTCTGGGTTTGAAATAGGTCTTTCCATGACCTTCTTGGATACTTTGACCAAGAAGTTCACAAATTCTATGATCAGAGTTTGTGTTCAGAAATCTGCTATTATTCTAATGAGTTTGCATTTACATGTGATTTATCTTTTTTCTTTTCCAACTTTCAGTGTTCTTTATTTGTTCTGAATATTGAGTGTTTGGATTACAATATGTCTGGGAGTTTTTCTTTTTTGGTCCTAATGGTTTGGTGTTCTGTAAGCATCCTGCACCTAGGTAACTCTCTCTTTCTCAAGGGTAGGAAACTTTAGCTATTATTCTATTGACTAGGTTGTATGTGCCTTTAGTTTGTATCTCTTCTCCTTCTATACCCATAATTCGTAGGTTCTGTCTTTTCATGGTCCCAGATGTCTTGCATGCTTCATTCATATTTTCTTCTAATTTGTCTTCTGTTACTAAAACTCTATTTTCAAATTGTTCAGCTCTGTTCACCAAGCTTTCTAGTGAGATTTTTATTTGGGATATTGAAATGTTTATTCCAGATTGATTATTTTTCCATTACTTCCATATCTTTATTGACTTCCTCTTTCATATCTTGCATGGTCTTCTTAATTTCATTCATCTATTTGCTTCTATTCTCTTTGAGCTCATTTTGCTGTTTATTCACATCCTTTTTGAGATCAGATACTAGTGTTTGTGTCTCTTCTTTGTACTCATTAATCATTCTTCCTATAATTTTTATAATTCAATATTTGATATTTCTTCTACTTTGCAATTGTTTAAATCCTTAGTAGTGGAGCTGGCTTTTGAGGGAAAGCTCTTGTCTTGCTGTTTCATATTTCTGCATTGAAATTTCTGCATCTGGAGTTGGTTTTGTTTCAGGGTTCCAATTCCTTTTGCCCTTGTTTTGGGGGTTTTATATAAGATCATTCAAGACTGGACAGTGGTTGTGCTCTGATGTGTTTTCTTGTCTCTAGATGGTGGGGTAGAGGCTAGATAGTATTCTCTTCTGCTTCCTATTCTTGGGGTGCTGGATTCTAACCCCTGTTCCACTTAGGGTAGGGAGGATTATCCGTTAAGGCTGCTGCAGTTCTTAAACTGCACCCTTGAAGTTACAATAATCCCTTATGAAGATTACTTATTGCTGCTTTTGGTGTCTTGGTTGTCTATTGGAGAAAGAATGTATCTTCCTGGTCCTGAGAGGAGATACAACAAAGGCAGGCTTTTGCTAGGTTTCCTCACTGACAAAAGACTCAGGTGCCAGCAATTCCTTGGAGGGTTTCACTGTGGAGTGTCCTGTGTTCACCCAGGGCATGAAAGTTCCTTTTTCATTGAGCATATGAAAAAGAGCAAAATTGAGCACCAGCTTTCTTCAGAGAAGGGCAGCTGGAAACCCTACACTACAAGCCACACAAGGTCCTTGTTGTGCAGATTGCTACTTTCCTCCTCTCAGTGGAAGAGCTGGGGTTCCTGTTCTTTGACTGGGGAGCATGGACTATCCTGTGGTCTGTGATTGGGTGTGTTGGGGAGCACTGGTCTTCTGTCCATTATGTGAAAGCAGGCCTTCTGGCACCTGCAGAGTAGCAAAGCATGGAGCTTGGGGTCTGCTTGCATGTATCAAGGGTTTTCTGGCATTGCTGTCTGCCATGTGGCAAAAAAAAAAAAAAAAAATCAGCAGGCTTGTGCCTTCTGGTGACTGCAGGGCAGTGGAGTACAGTGCCTGCTTGTTCAGGGGCATCAGCTTCCCAATGATGAGCAGAGCAACCACTGTGGGTCCTGGAGAACAAAATCAGTGAGTGTGTGCCTTCTTGCATTCACAGAAAAGCAGGGGCCCTGGGCCTGCTTGTGCAGGGGTACAGATTTAGGGCATGTGGTAACTGGTTGCTGAGATCCTCTTTGTGTGCCAGGAATCTGGATTTACCTCAGGGCCAGGAAGAGTGGAACCTTGGGGGTCTCAGGAGTGGGGATCAGGAGTGCTGACCTGTGGGCTTTTTTTTCACATAGTTACTTCTCTCTTTGTGGATTCAAAGACAGCTTTGCTTCTTGCTAGTTATGGGACCTCCTAGGTGTCCTTTGTGGTTCCCAGTGTCTTCCTTCTTTGGAGTAGTTAGAAGCCACTGGTATTTAAGGATGTGAACAATCCACCATTTTGCCGTTTCCCTCCTCATCCTTGATTTTAGAGAAGATTGATTCAGCTTTCACCATTTAGTACAATGTTGTTACATATAGTCTTTATTAGGTTGAAGTGTGTCCCTTCTATTCCTATTTTCTTCAGGGATTTTAATATGAAGGGATGCTGAATTTTTTTCAAAGGCCATTTCTGCATAATAATAATTGAGATGATTATATGATTTTTGTCCTCTATTCTGTTTATTTGCTCTATTATATTTATTGATTTTCATATGTTTAAATATTCTTATACCACTGGGATGAAACAAACTAGTATGATCTTTTTTAGTATGTGTTAAATTTGGGCTTGCCAGAATTTTATTGAGAATTTTTGAGTCTATTTAGGAAATTGGTCTTCTTTTCTACCTGTTTTGGTTGTTGTGCCCTTATGAAATTTTGCTGTCAGGGAAATACTGTCTTCGAAAGAATCAGTTTTGAGATGTTCCTTTCTTGTCTACTTTATGAAACAGTTTGATAAGCATTGATGCTAATTCATCTTTAAAAGTCTGGTAGAATTAAGCAGTAATTATGTCTATCCTTGGTTTTTCTCTGTTGGAAGACTACTATTGTTTCTGTCTCATTGCTTGTTATAAACCTGTTTAGTTGTTTATAGTCCTTTTTTATTGTTGTGCTAGGAGTACATTGTGATATTTACAAAAGTTCTTAGAATATATAAAATATATAATAATACTTGAATTCACCGCCTCCATCATTCTCCTTCATCCATTCTCCCCCCATTCCTAGAATAGTTTCAACAAGTCTCATTTTTCCATTTATATACATGTGTACACATAGTCTTTTGAATCAATTTGATAGACCATATTGTCTAGAAATGTATCTGTTTCTTTTTTCTAGATTTTTCCAGTTTATTGGAATGTAAGTTTTCAAAGTATTCCTTACTGATGCTCTGGATTTCATTGTTATTTGTTGCAATATCCTCTTTTTATCTTTAATTTCATTAAGTTAGGTGTTCTTGCTCTTTCTTTTGGTTAGTTTGGCTACAGGTTCACCAATCTTGTTTACCTATCCAAAGAACCAACCCTTTGTTTCATTGATTCTTTGTGTTTTTTTAGTCTCTTTTTTTCTTATTAATTTCTACCTTGAAAGTTTATATTTCTTTCCAACACTGCTTTTGGGTTTGGCTTGTTCTTATTTTTCTAAGAATTTGAGATACATCATTAGGTTATTTTTCTGAGATCCCTATGATTTTTAAATTTTTCCACTCATAACTATAAACATCTCTCTTAGAACAGCTTTTACTTTATCTCAAAGGCTCTGGTCAGTTATTTTAGTTTCATTCTAGGATTTCTTGATTTGTTCCCTGTCTTCTGCAATGACCCTCTAATCATTTGAAAGTGCATTGTTGCTACTCTAATTTTATTCTATCATAATCTATACCAGAAATTATTTCATCTTTTCATATTTCCTTAGACTTTTTTTATAGCCTAAAATGTGATCTATTTTGAAGAATTGTACATTGACAGAAGATAATGTTTATTTCATAGCTGTTGCATGTAATATTCTATAGGTGTCTGCTAAGTTTACTTAAACTATGCAACCGCATATTTCTGAAGTTTTTTCATTGAATTCTTTGTGTGGATGATCTGTCTATTGATGAAATTGGGATGTTGAAGTTACCCTGTATTATTGTCTTTGGAGTTACCTCCCTCTTCAGTAATGTTTCTTTATGAAATTGGGTACACCAGTGGTCTAAGTAGTTTCTTCTTTTACCCCATGGATTTGTAGGTTTCCTTTCTTGATCATGTCCCAGAATTCATAAAAGTTGTGGTCATGCTTGTTCATTTTTTTCTTTTGTTGCTGTTTAAAGGAATATTTTCTCTACTTGACTTTAGTCCCTAATATTTTTCTTCTGCATGATCTAGTCTATTAATAATGATTTCCACTCTGTTTTTATTATATTTATTGAGATCTTATTTCCATGTTTTTCCCCAGAATCTCAATTTCCTTGCTGAGTTTCTCTTTCATGTTACTCTTGAATTGACTTCCTTAATGAATCAGTCCATGTTTTATTAACCCTCTTTAAGGTCATCAATCTTTTTAAGAAGTAGACTTTTGAATTCCTTGGCCAGAATTTTAAAAATTTCAGTATCTTTGGATTCATTTATTTAGTAATTATGAGCTTTTGGAGAAGATACATAACCTCACTTTCTCTATGTTGCAAATTACACATCTATTGGGATAGGTGTGTCCTCCAGGCTTATTTTAATGTGGATCTTTTTAGTGTACAGCCATTTTTTGGAGTGATGATTCCCACTAACTCTCAGAAAAGAGAAAGTAGACAGCAGGAACACAAATAACAATTCAAAACCAAACAAATATTTAAATGTAGTTTAGAAAAACAACTGGAAACAGAAAATATACCCCCAATATAGTTAAGAAGGAAAAGAAGTAGGATACTTATTTCATAAACTAGAAGTTCAAAAATTAATGAATCTAAATATTAAGAATTAATAGAAAGAAGAGGGATGGGGAAGGGAAAAAAGAGGGAAGGAGTGAGAGGAACAATATATGGGATGAAGTTTTAAGAAATAATAGGGAGAACACAATACAGTATGTAGAGAGAAATAAAAATATTAGACACACACACATGCACACATGCATATACATGCACAATAGTCAATATTTCTTCCTTTTAGAGGAAGAGAAGGATTTTTTACCACAGGCTTGGTTTTCACAGTTTACTTTGTGTTAGTGGCAGCCATTCCTCTCTGAAGTTCAAACAAGTTAGACCAAAAGGGGCTTTCTGAAGGCCGGACTGTGTTGTGCTCCCTCCAGTGAGTTTAAGGATCCCCTGGTTACACCAGAGGCCCTCTGCTTGAGTCAGTTTGGCCTAAGAATTTCCCAATCAGTAAATATTTTTTCCCAAGAAAAATATTTTCCACCAATATTTCTGGTCCTCTTAGACTATACAAAGCAGTTAGACAAAGCAACTGTGCTGGCTGGGAAGGGATAAAGCTATGATTAATCCTGTGTACCTTGGCCTAGCACCTCTCTGTCTTTGCACTGCTCACACTTTCTCTCAGCTTACCACAGTTCAGAATGGAGCCCTACCCCCAGTGTTTTTGCTCCCAGATTCTCTATTTCATATGGATCATACATTCTACTCAAGTAGATCTATGTCCATGAATCTGAGACAAAGTCATAGCCAGTTTCTTCTGTCCATACTCTTGAAGTTGTTGTTCATTTAGCCAGTGAATAGGTCTTTGAAGATAGGAGATATAAAAATGTAGGTTCTTGTGCACTTCCTGGCTGAAAGTTTTGTCTGCAAGACTGTGGTAGAAAGATTCTTTGACAACACCAGTAAGCAAGCTATCAAATGTAGGAACTCCTTTCCAGTTCTGCTTGAGGTACAGTATGCACATCTTCTGTCTTAAACTTTATTTTTGCAGAGTGTGAGCAGTGCACCCATGAAGCCCTCTGAGGCTTTTCTTTTCTCTTTTATTTATAACCTCATTCAAGGGGTTCTTCTCTTTCCCTACTTTGCTGTTTAGTGATCCATCTTAGGATAAATTGTTTCTTCTATAAATCTAAAGTTTGACATTTCTAGATTTCATTGTTCTTTATCTACCATTTACTGTTATCTTCTTTTGCTTTTCTATACTACCCAACTCTCCATGCAGCCAATAACCTGATATTTTTTCTCAGATTTGTAAAGACATAGGAAAGTTCTGGGTGGCTCTAATCTACCATTTCCCCAGATCAATATTTACTTTCAATGTAAATGGATTCAATTTCTAAATCAAAAGCCATAAGAGAGCAAAATAGATTTTTAAGACATAGTAGTATGCTAATTGTAGACATTCACTTTAGATTTAGAGACATACAGGGATTAAGAGTAAACAGATGTGAAAAGTTATTCCATGCAGATGGTAATCAAAAGAAAGCGAGGTAGCTATACTTATATCAACAAATATAGACTTTATCTAAAAAAAAATTGCAGAGAATAAGGTAATTATGTAATGACAAAATTGCCACTTCTCAAGAAGTTATAATATATCCCATCTTTAAGCACCAAAGCATCTGAAGCTAATATTGATATAGCTGAAAGGAAAATTGCATAGGGATACAATAATATAAAAATAGCTGGACACTGGTAACTCACACCTATAATCCTAGCTACCTAGGGGGCAGATATCAGGAAGATAGCACTTCAAAGCCAGCCTAGGCAAATAGTTTGCAAAACTCTATCTCAAAAAAATCCTTCATAGAAAATGGCTAGTGGAGTGACTCAACATGTAGGCCCTGAGTACCCCAGTACCACAAAAAAAAAAAAAAAAAGAGATACTTACATATTCCACTTTTGATACTGAAGAGAATATTCATATCAAAAATAGGAAAGTATCAGCCTGGGTAGGATATAACAGTTCAAATGGACCTAACAGACATACAAGGCTTTTCACTGAATAGCAGAAGAATAATCATTATTTTCAAGTAGGCATAGACTATTCCTCAGCATAGATCATACAGTACAAAACAAATCTTAAATTTAAGAAGATAATAGTCACTCTAAGTACTTTTTCTGAACATAGTAGAATGAAAATAGAAATCAACAACAGTAAGAAAACAAAAAATATTACAAATACCTAGAAACTACACAACATACTCTTGAAAAACATTGGGCCAAAGACAAAATCAAAACTCCGTTAAAAACATTTTAAAAGAAATCAAAATGAAGATGCTCCAGTCAAAACTTACGGGATTCAAGAATGGTAACATTAAGAGGCAAGGTGTCTCTATAAATGATTACTTTAAAAGAAAATCAAAATCCTATGTAAACAAATAATTATATATGAATAAATGGGAAAACCTAGAAGAAATAGATAAATTCCTAAAAATAGAATGTGCAAAAACCAAATCAACAAAAAATAAAAAGTCAGAATAGACCATTAATAAATAAGGAGATTTAATTGTAATCAAGAAACTCCCATAAAAGAAAAGCCCATGACTTAGTGGCTTCAAAGGTAAATTCTATGTAACATTCTAAAGGGAATTAATACGAATCTTTCTTAAACTTTTACAAAAACAGAAGTAAGAACACTTCTAAATTTATTTTATGGGGACATCTTAGTATAGCAACCACACTTTGGTCCCATATACTAGCCATATGGTCAAACCAGAATCTCTGGACAGGCTTATTGTTGAAGGACATTCTAGGATAAATTTACTCTATGAGCAGTGGAATAAATGTCTACATCTTCAAATGTGCAGCATCTGTGCATTGCTATGAGCATCAAGAACAATCAGGGATACCACCAGAAAGACAAAATGAAGTTTTTGTCATCAAGTCTGAAGAGATGAAGATGTACAAATTGTCTGACCAAATATTCAAAATAATTGTTTTAAGAAAGCTTAGTGAACTTCAAGGAAATACAGAGTAACAATTCAAAAAAACGAACCATGCAATGAGAGAGCAGGATGGTAACTTTGAGAAAGATTGAAATATGCAATGAGTGAGAGGGAAAAAATGCAGTAGGATCATAAATGGAAGAATTAATCAGAAAAAAGAACTGGTGAAGGAAAAGGCAGTTTATTTGAAAATGTACACTCAAAGAAAGATAGAAAAAAAAAGTATGCACTTATAAAACTAACAGTATTTATAGGAAGCATCAAAATAGCAAAAAAATATTCACCAGATTTGTAGATAGAAAAAAAGCTTATTTAAAGAAATAATAGCAGAAATTTTTATAAACCTGGAGAATGTTATAAATACCCAGGCATAGAAAGGCCAACAGACTGCAAACTCATTCTAAATAAGATATATTCTAATAAAACTGTCAAAAGGCAAAGTTAAAGAGCGGTTCCTGAAAACAGCAAGAGAAAAGAAGCAAATGACATGTAAGAAAGAGATACCAATACACCTAGCAGCACACATCTCATTAGAATATAACAGGAGACTATGGGGTGATATGCTCAAAGTGTTGAAGGAAAAGAAAAAAGAACAAAAAGCTGCCAAACAAGAAAAATCTATACAATGTAGCCTCCTTTAGAAAAGAAAAGGGGATAAAGACATCATCAGAATAACAGAAGCTCAGGGACTTCATCACCACTAGATCTACTTTGCAAAATATACTAAGAAGGAGTTCTTTAAATTGAAAAAAAGGATGCTAAGGAGTAACATAAAACAAGCCTAAAATATAAAACTCACAGTCAAATTCAGAATGCTCTAGTTCTGCAATGGTAGTATGTAAAACATATAATCTGTTGTATAGAGATTAAAACATAAAACTGCTGCTATTAATAATATTAAAACTTCTATTCACAATAATAATCTTGTATGTCATGTCATGCAAGATGCAAAGGTATAAATGGTGATATGAAAAACTCAAATTATGGGATGAGGAGTAGAATAAAATTGTAACTTTTTAGTTTTTTTCTTATTAAAGTTAAGTTCTTATCAACTTGAAATAACCTGGCTGTTAGAATGAAAGATGTGCAGAATGGGTAGGTAGGAATACAACTTAACACCAGCACAGGGTTTGTTATTCAGGAGGAAGCACTGTGGAGGGGATACTCGGCAAAAGACCTGGAGCCCCAGCCACTTATAGGCTGGGGGTAGATATTGGAGGTGGGCAGAGAAGTCTAGGAAGGTCACTGAGCTGGAAAATCCTAAATGGCCCTCTGAAACTCCTAAATGGCTTAAGGGTAGTCATTTCTTCTAGGTCAGGTGGGAGTTTCTAGTAAGTGGCTAAATGTATCAGGTGTTTATTTTTCTTTAGGGCCAGGTGGAGAAGTTCCATAAGTCACATGCAAGGGAGAGAGAGTCTAGTTCTAACAAAGCTTCCTTTGGTTCACTCTAACACTGGAATCTCTTTGGGATGTCCTTCTGTAAGTCTCATAGTAATCACAAAGCAAAAGCTTGAACCAGATATACAAAAAATACAAATCAGGAATCAAAATATATCAGTAAAGAAAATCACTTAAGCACAAAGGAACACCTTAAAAGACAAAGAAATAAAGTATCTAAAAAACTGGAAATTTATTAACAAAATAACAGTAGTAAGTCCTATCTATGAGTAATTATCTTAATTCACTAATCAAAAGACACAGACTTGCTAAGTGAATAAAAATCCTGTCTCAAGTTATGTTACCTACACAAGACTATTTCACCTGTAAGGACACACATACACTAAAAGTGAAGAGGTGCAAAGATATATTCTGTGCAAATTGAAACCAAAAGAGAGAAGGAGTAGCAAACTTTTACCAAATAAAATAGATGTGAATCAAAAACTGTAAAAAGATATGAACAAGTCATTATACAATGATAAAGTAGTCAATTCATAAAAATGATGTAACAATTATAAATATATATGCACCAAATATCACAGCACCTAAATATATTAAGGAAATGCTATTAAATATAATGGGAGAGACGGACTGTAATACAATAATAATAAAAGGTACTTCACAACCCCTTTCAACAATGAACAAATCAGACAAATAAATAAGGAAATATCAGGCTTAAACAAAACTGTATATTAAATGTGCCTAACAGACACTCATAAAACATTCAACTCAATGGCAGCATTCTTTTCCTTTACATGTGGAACATCCTGCATGAAAGATACTACATTTAGTCACAAAACAAGTGTACTTTTCTTTTTTGAAGGAGGAAGATAATGAAACTTTATTTTAAAATCATGCCAGTAGGAAAATGTACCATAGCCTTGACACAGCAAACAGACAAATTATATTATCATTCTAAGGAGTATATAGGTTAAAAAAAAGAGACAACATGTTCCTTACCAAAAAGATAAGAATCAATGCTCGTGTAAGAACACTTCATGTTGTAAACGTTCTAGGCAAAAAATGGCAATTGTGTGTGTGTGTGTATGAGATCTAAAGAACAGAAGACATTTGTCTTAACAAATGTAAGAAGATTGAAATCATATCAAGTATCTTTTCTGAGAAAATGGTATAAAGCTAGAAATGAATAAAAAGTGGACCTTCAGAAAATTCACAAATATATACAGATTAAGCAATATGTTTTTAAGAACAAATGGATCAATTAAGAAGCTTAAAAAATTGAACTAATGAAAATGGAAACACAACATACTAAAACCTATGGGATAAAGGAAAATCAGTTCTAAGAGGAAGATTTATAGCCATAAAATCTTATGTCAAGATGAAGAAAGAAAAAAATGGGGCAAGATGGCAGATTAGAGCCATCTAATGTTTTGACTGCCTGATTGAGAAGAGTCAGGTAATAAAAGAGACTACTCTGAAGGGAGAAAGAGAGGAAGGACATTGGGAATCACAAAATAGGTGGTGGGACATCAGAAAAGCACAGAGAAACAGAGGCAATGGAGAAATGCAGTAAATATTTCCAAGCCCTATTCATGACAAACTGGGATGTGGAGGGAAAGCAGAAGATGTAATCACAAGATAAGCCAGATGGCCCTGGTGATAGACTGGCAATTCTAGCTGCAGGATAAGCCCACATCTCACAAAAATTCAGGGATTTGGTAAGACAGTAACTTCCCTGGTGTTAAGGTTAGTCTCAGTGAAGGCGTTCTGCTACCCCTCCTCATCTCTGAGAGTTATAGAAAGACACCATATCAGAAAGATTGCCTATTGTTTGAGACTGAGATAATCTGGGGTCTTAAAAATAAGAAAGAAACATGACTCAGAGAGTCTAGGCACATCCTGTGATGAGAAAGGGTGGTGAAAAAAGAAGACTGATATGGGTCTAAAAAGTTTGAGGAGTGGAAAACTCCAGCAGTGAAATATGTGGTGGTCATAGGCCCCACCTTTCCTGGTAAGGAATGCATCCAATTGGCTAAGTGGCACAGTGGAAACTAAGCACTGAGCCTATGGCTGGCATTCTATACAGTCCCTAACACCTGCCTCCTGGCTACAAGTGTTGGATGCCAGGTGGGACTGAGAACTCCAAAACTAGGCCCTAAAATTCATATGATTTCCAAAACGTCCTTTTATACTCAAGGAAGTAATCTACTGGGCAGGATCTGAAAACACTAAGCCCAATTTTGGTAAATGTACCCCAGCATTTATTTGTTGCCAGGAAAGTTGGAGAGCCTGACACTCAGGACTTTTGAATCATGTAATTTCCATAGCTTCTTTCACCAACAAGTAGGTGAACTGCTAGGCACAGACTGAAAGCACTGAGGTTATCCTCTGGAAGTTGCACAGTGGCATTTCTTGGCTACAGGGGTTGTATGAATGCTATGTTGAGACCTACTGGATCATGTGACTTCCACAGTCTTCTCCAACATGGAGGTGAACTGTTCAGTAAGGTCTGTAAGCACTGAAAACAGCAAGAAGAATGCCTATGTCCCTCAGTTCCTCACACATCAGTGCAGAATTCAGTACTCTGTTTGCTTACCTCACTGTCTTATACATTAAGAGGTAATCCCTAGACTTAGACACTTGTTGCTTCTGGGGACACAAATTAGGAGGCTTGTGGAGCAAGTAGTAAACTGCCCAGCCCACAGGTTATAAGGTACTTGAAGCCAGCAGCAGCTCCCAGTATATAAGGGAGTCTAATACATGAAAGCAGCATAGAAATGGACAACTGACCACTCTTCAAGAGACTTCAGCTAGATTACCTCAATCTAAGTAGAGTTGGGGATCAGGACCAGTACCTTGAGCATATGGGTGAATGCTTGGATAATAAGCCATACCCCCAATCCTGTAATCAAAAAAAGCACCTCAACTTAGCCACTACTGTCCTGCCTGAACATTAAAAATATTCCAATTGAAAGACTACAGGATATTAAAATATCTAACCAAAGTCTTGCCCTCAGATGTGCAAATTCCAATGAGAAACACAACATAGTTTCTCCAAAACTTAACATCTCCACAGTAACTGACACTAACAATAGTAAGGTGGATAAATTTCAGGCAAAGAATTTTTCTTCTGTTATTTATTTATTGGTGATGCTGGGGTTTGAACTCAGGGCTTCATGCTTCCCAGGCAGATGCTCCACCACTTGAGCCATTCCACAAGCCCAGACAAAGAATTTTCTAAAAATGATTTTAATGATGAGCAATGAAATCAAGGAGGACACAAGTAAATGCCTGGATGTGTTCCAAGAAAAACTCAAACACAGAGTTGAATTAAATAAAGAGGAAAATGCAGGACACGAAAGAGGAATTCAGTAACAATACAGAAATTTAGAAAAAAAGACAAATTGAAAATCTCAAAAATTCAAATAAAAACTCAGGCAAAAAATCCTCTCCAATAGACTGGAATAAACTGAAGACAAAATATCAGGGCTTGAAGATAAGGTAGATGTGTTAAAATATGCACAGGAAGATAAGAAAAAACTAAAAATGGATGAATGGAAATGCAGCACTTCTGAGACACCATTAAGAGACCAACTCTATGAATCCTCAGCATAGAAGCAGGAGAAGAAGGGCATACTCAAGGAATAGAAAGCATATTGATAAAAAATGAAAACAGAAATCTTCCTAAATCTTGAGAAATAAATGATCTTCCAGGTGCACGATGCCTTTAGGACTCTAAACAGAAAAAATCAGAAAATAATCCTTCACACATTAAAACAAGAAAGGAACATTGAAAGCTCCAAGACAGAAGTGCCAAGTCATCTATAAAGGCAAATTCACTAGAACAGAAGCAGATTTCTCAATAGAAACTTTAAAATCAATTAACAAATGGAATGATGTCTTTCAAGCCCCACCTCCCAAAATAACTGGAACCAAATGTAGTATATCTAGCAAAGCTACTGTTTATAATTGAAAGGAAATAAAACCTTTCATGGTAAACAAAACTAAAGTAATTCTGGGCCAATAAACCACCACTACAGAAGATATACAAAGGAATCTTACATGTTGGATAAGGAGGTAAACATGGTTATGAAAATAGGGAAAAGAATAAATCTCACAAGATGGGTAGATAAGCACATGAAGAGTAAGAAAGAATCAAACACTAGAAAGACAACAAAAATCACATGATAATTTCAATTAATGTAAAAAATGTATTATAAAATTCAACATCCCTTCATGACAAAAGCCCTGAAGAAACTAGGAGTAGAAGGAATGCACTTCAATATAACAAAGGCTACATATGATAAATCTATAGCCAATTCATATTAAATGGGGAAAAAAATGAAGTCATTTTCTCTAAAGTCAGGAATGAGAAAAGGGTGTATACTCTCCTTACTCTTATTCAGAATAGTGTTTGAGTTGTAAGCCAGAGCAATAAAGCAAGAGAAAGAAAAAAAGGAGCAAAATAGAAAAGTAAGAAATCTAATAATACAAATTCACAGATTATGATCCTATATTTAAAAGAACCTATAAATAATACACCAAAAACCTTAAAGATCTGATTAATGCTTTTGGCAAAGTAACAGGATACAAAGTCAACGTAAAAAATAGTTTTTTTATATAAAAATAACAATGGGAAAGAAATCAGGAAAACATCTCATTCACAATCACCTCAGGAAAAATTAAATACTTATGAATAAACCTGACTATGAAGGTGAAAGGCCTCTACAATGGAAACTATAAAACCCTGAAGAAACAAACTGAAGAAGACACTAGAAGATAGGAAGACTTCCCATGTTTACAGATTAGTAGAATTAATATTGTGAAAATCGCTACATTTCTGCAGCCAATCCACAAATTGAATGCAATCCTCCTAAAAATTTCAATGTTATTTTTTTACAGAAATAGAAAAAAAGCAATCCTAAAACTCATATAGAAGCACAAAATGCCAAAGCCATTCTGATCCAAAAACCAATGGTGGGCATAATACCTGACTATAAATCTTAATACAGTGCCAGAGTAACAAAAACAGTATGGTACATCCTCAAAAACAGACACTCAGAGAATGGAATAGAGTAGAAGTTCAAGAAATGAGCACAGACAGCTGTAGTCATTTGCTTCTGACAAAGGCACCAAAAACATAGATTGGAGAAAAGACATTCTCTTTCATAAATTGTGTCAGAAAAACTAGGAATCCACATATAGAAGACCAGAACTAGATCCAAATCACTTACCCTGCACCAAAATTTTGTAATTCAAAGTGGTTCAAAGATCTAAATGTTAGAAAGCTTTTGAAGATACAGGTACCAGTAATGCCTTTCTGAAAATGATTCTAATCATTTAGGCAATAACAGCAAGAATTCACAAATGGGATCATGTCAAATTAAAAATCTTCTTCAGAGTAAATGAAACAATTACCAGAATGAAACAAGAACCTGTGAAATGGAACAAAGTCTTTGTCAGATGTTCATTGGATAATAGATTAATATCCAGAACATGTAAAGAGCTCCAAAAATTAGATACCAAAAGAACAAATAACCTAATTAATAAACAGGAAAATGAATTGAATGAACAGTTCTCAAAAGCAGAAGTAAAAAGTACAACAAATACATGAAGAATTGTGCATCCTCCTTAGCCAGAAGGAAAATGAAAATCAAAGCAACTCCAAGATTCCATCTCACCCTAGGTAGAGTAGATATCATCAAGAAAACAAACAACAAAATGTGGCAAGAATGTGGGGGGAAAGCAACCATTGAACCTTTATGGAAATCAGTATGGAGATTCCAAAAAAAAAAAAAAAACCTTATAAACCCAAATATCATATGACCTTTCTATACCACTCCTGGGCATATATCCAAGGGAATATAAGTCAACATATGGTAGAGATAAGCATATGCATTTTCATAGCAGCACTATTCTAAAACAAAACTATTGAGTGAGCCTAGGTGTTTGTCATCCAATGAATGGATAAAGAAAATATTGTATGTATACAAAGGGGTATTATCCAACCATAATGAAGAATGAAATTTTGATTGGAAGAAAATGAATGGAACTGGAAATCATCCTGTTAAGCAAAATAACTCGAGCTAAGAAAGACAAATATTGCATGTTCTCTGTCATATGTAGACTCTGCTTAAAAAAATTAAAATGAATGACACAAGTGTACAACAGTGGGACTGTTTTGTAGTGGGTACCTGTGCAAAGCAGGGAAGGAGAAGGAAAAGAGGGCTATGAACCAAAGTTTTTTGTACATATGTATGAAAATTGCATATTGAAACCTGTTAAAATTGTTTAAAAATGGGGGAAGAGGGAAAAAGAAAGTGTAATAGAAAGTGTGTATGCATATTTGGAAACATTACAATAAAGACCCTTTGTATAATTAATGTATACTAATAAAAATGATGAAGAAAATCCCAATCAACAATCTAACATTACACTTCAAGGAACTAGAAAAACAAGAATAAACTAACTCTAAAATTAGTAGAAGGAAGTCATAGTGATCAGCACAGAAATATGTTATTTATGAAATATAAAAAAGAAAAGATCAAAGGAAAAGAGATGTTTGTTTGAAAATATAAACAAAATTGAGAAACCTTTAGCCATACTAAAATATAAGAGAAAACAAATTTAGAAATGAAAAGGAAGATCTTACAATTGATGCTAGATAATTACAAATGATTATGAGATTATTATGAATGATTATGTACCAAACATTGTATAACTTAGGAGAAAAGGATAAATTCCCAGTTACATATAACCTAGGATGACTGAATAATGGAAAACAAATCTGGGGGAATCAATAATGAGTATTTACATTTAGTTGATATTGAAAGTCTACCATTAAATAAAAGTCCAGAACCTGAAGGCTTCACTGCTGAGTCTTACTAATACCAATTTTAACTGTTTCAAAAACTGAGGAAGAGGTACTATTTCTAAACTTATCTTATGAGGTCAGCATTATTCTGATGCCAAAATCAGGCAAGCATACAACAAAACTATCCTTGATGAACATAGTTACAGAAATTGTTCACAGAATACTGACAAACCAAATCAATAGTACATTGAAATGATTATTCCCCATGATCAAATGGGATTCATCCCAGGGATACAAAATTGTTCAACATATTCAAAGCATTAAGTATGATCCACCCATCAACAGACAGGACGAAATCATGTGATCACTTCAACAAATGAAGAAAATGCATTTCACAAAAAAATTTTAAAATGCAAAATTAAACATCATCTCATGATAAAAAATACAAACACTCTTTCAACTAATTAGGTGTATAAAGTACCCCAACAGGCCATATATGACAAACCCATAGCTAATATACTCAATGAAGGACAGTGAAAAACTTTTCTTCTGTAATTCAGAACAAGACAAGAATACTTGCTTTCATCACTTTTATTCAACATAGCACTGGAAAGCCTGACCAGTGCAATTAGGTAAGAGAAAGAAATAAAAGTTGTCTAAACTGGAAAGGAAGAAGTTTTATTGTCCCCGTATGCAGTTGACATGATCTTATATGTAGAAAATCCCAAAGACACCATAAAAAAACCAAGAATCAGTAAACAAATTTAGTAAAGTCAGAGGATACAAAGTCAACATATAAAAATCAGGAGTGTTTCTATACACACTAAGGAGGAACTCACAGGAAAAGAAAAAAAATTAAAATGCCATTTATAATAACATTTAGAACTTAGAATATTTAAGAATAAATTCAACCAAATAGTTAAAATATCTGCATAATAAAAACTATAAGACATTGATAAAAGAAACTGAAGGAGAAACAAATGGAAAAATATCATGTGTTCATGAATTGATACTGTTAAAATGTCCATACTACCCAAATGTATCTAAGAATCAATGCAATCTCTATCAAAATGATAATGATATTCTTTATAGAATTAGAAAAAGAAATTAAAACTCTTATGGAATCACAGAAGGGCCCTGAATAGTCTAAACAATCTTGAGCACAAAAAGAAAAATTTAAATTGGCCTAGCAGAGTGGCTTAAGTGGTAAAGTTCCTGGCTAGCAAGCATGAGGCCCTGAGTTTAAACCTCAGAATCACCACAAAAAAAAAAAAACAAAACTTTGAACAACAGCAACAAAATAATGAAACCACAGGCAACATTCAATGTAACTTCAAAATATACTACAAAGTTATGGCAACCAAAATAGTATGGCATTGGCATAAAAACAGATGCAAAAACCAATAGTAGAAATGGACAACCCAGAAATAAACCCATGCGTATAGCCAACTGGCTTTTGACAAAGGACTCAAGAACACAAAATGGTGAAAGGAAAGTTCTTCAATAAATGGTGTGGGGAAAACTAAACGTGTGGAAGAATGAAATTAAATCCTTAGATCTCATCATATACAAAGGTCAACTCAAAATGGAGTGAAGACTTACAAGTAAGTCCCAAAATATGAAATTGCTGGAAGAAAACAACATGGTCTGTGCAAAGATTTTCTGGATATGACCTCAAAAGTACAGGCAAAAGAAGCAAATATAGACAAATAAGTTATATGAAATTCAAAGCTTTTACACAGCAGAAAACAAAACAAAAAGGACAGTGAAGAGATAGTCTGCCATTGTTTACAAATAACATGGCCATCTATGTGGAACATTGCAAGCAACTGCTCAATAGAAACTGCTCAATAAAATTAATCTAATATCAATTTTGAGCACATATTCTGTCACAGATACAATGAACACTAATAAATACACAGACACTGTGTACTGTATACTGTATGCTATGTACTGTATTCTATGAATATACAGGTACTATATGAATATACTATGTTCATATATTAACATATTTTGTCCTGAGAGCATTACAATTTTATTGTTCTAATATTACAGATTTGGAAATGGAATACACAGAGTTAAATAACTTGTTCAAGGCCATATACTGAGTAAATAGCAGTTTTGGTGAAATCTCAGACCTACCTCGTTCTAAAATGTGTACACTTTTAGCTACCTTCAACCATACATGTCAGTCTCCATGAAAGTTAAAATAAGTATATTATATTAGTTTTACACATAGTTACTCAAACTTTCCTGCTTCTGAATTAAAATACCAATTTTTATTAAAATATGAATAAAAACAGAAAGAACAAGGCCAGGTGCTAAGAGTGGATAATTAAATAAGACCATCTGCAGATGTCATATGTGGTAACTAAATTCAGGATCAGCAAACTGTTTAAAAGATTTTGTTGGCAAAATTTCCAATATTTAACTTAATTGCAATTGTTTTTCCTTTCAAGACAGAACAAAATCATAGAGATCCTGAGGATTCTCTAAATGAATTTTAGACAAAAGCCCATCTAAACACAGGTGCTCTGTTCTTTCCTTAGGACTGCATCTGTTTTGAGCCTTGTCTTTTCTATTTAAAGTCCTCAAAGTCTGAATTGTAATCTGTTGGACCAGGTATAGTGATTTTGTATCTTTACATTTCATTGGTTAGCATAATGACTCATACATAGAAGATTCCAATTTATGTATTTGCAGAATGTGTGCTAAATATATGTATGTCTGGATATTTTTACAATCCCAGTAGACATTTTTCTTTCATTTTTATCATTCTATTCTCCCTCCCTCTCTTATTTTCTGTGTCCTTACTTTGATTTCAGAAAAGCCACTCACATATTGCTAATGTTGAAGGATCCTACTCTTTCTTTCCTCTAATATTAATATCTGTTAATTAGCTTAAAGGCTTTCTGGAACCTCCTTGGAAAATCACTTCAATATTTGTTTACTACATATGTGGTTCTGTCTTTCTGATCTCTGGCCTCAATTTACCTTTATTCCACAAGAGTACTGCTTTCTTTAGTTCTAGATTATCTTCTTTTTACTTGTGTCCATTTCATAAGAATTTATCTTGTTATAGAATCTTTCCTAGTTTATTTCAAGATTCCTGACATGCTAACACAGTCTTCCTTTGGGCTGTGTATATCTGCACTATCAAGGAAAGTTTCTTCAAAGGATGGAAAAAGAAGGAAAACAATCTTGATCACAAAACAGCTGGTTATCTCAGTCATATGTTACCTACATATAAAAGATTTTCCTTCCTCAATAAATAGTTCCACAACTGCCCCCTACCCAGGAAAAAGATATTAGAAGATGAAATAACAGATATCTGACACTGGAAAGAATGAATCAATTTTGCAGAAAGTTCCATTTTATATTGTACTAGATGTGCTTTTTTCATATTCCATTAAAATGAAATATTTTTTAAAATCGTGTAATCTTCCTTTGTTTTCATCACATTTCTATCACCCATTGTAGTTCCCTATAAGAAATCTGTTTCCATGGGCATTTATTGATTCTGTTCTTCAAGTGCACATGGGTGGATATGAATGAAAAATTGACACAAATATAGATATGTTTTTAAAAATCAATTTTGACCCAATCAAACATGAAAGAACTCATTTGAATTGTAAGATTTACTAAAGCTAATGAATTTCTGCTATGTTTTCTTCTAATTTAAAAATAAATCAGATTATTTTAAGCTGATTAGATTGGTACAAATATAAGGATCATGGAAGGCCATGAAGGTGGGGATCCTTGTATAAAATGACAAATTTGTTTTGAGTTAATCTTCAGTGGCAAGTACATTAGTAATATGTAAGGGTGAATCTTAATTTATTCAAAGCTAGACTTCTGATGGTATATTGTTAAAAAATGCAGGTCATGATTTATAATGAAAACTTACCATAAAAAGATTAGAGCTAGCAGATTGATATTGATCAGCTTAATGGGTTGTAGCAAACTTATTTCTTTTCATCAGCTTTGAATTTGCACATTTATCTGCTTCAGAGGCCAATCCAATAAAGCCCCTTACTTGACATTACCTTCTCATGTCCTGCAATATTTGCTTGGGTTGGATTACACTCTGATTGTTGCTACAATTTCCTGAGGGCATTGGTATACTTGCAATTACAGAATGTTTTATTTCATAAGACTTTTTCTTTGTTACTTTAAAGAACAGCATATCCTTTCCTTTTTGCAATGACCTGGGCTTGCAAACAGGAAAATACTGTGGTATCTGATATTCCATCACTCAATAACACCTGCTATGCTTAAATTAAGTTTCCAATTATGTGACACTAGTCAATATTGTAATGAAAAGCCTGAAAGGGCACTTTCTCCCTTACCTTATCCATTTCCATGCAGAAGTTTTCATCTTTGCATGAATTACAAAATTAATTTTTTGATGACACAGCATTAAAATTCTTGAATTTTGAAAAAGAAGACACTAAACTGTAGAAAGAATACAGATTCTAAACTTCCAATTATATGTGATAATAAAGCTTTTTTGATTGTTCTGATAATAGACTTGACAACTTCAAACTACCTACATGTCAACCAGGAAATCAGAACTCCCCTTAATGTTTTATATCTTCAAATATATACAATGTCTTTCGTTCTTACTTGCCTTTTTCTTCCTTTTCCCAAACTGCCATCCCTTCCTTAGGGGTCCATCACTGATTGACCATTTCTTCCCCTTCAGGGGTTCAGATACTTTCCTCTCCACCTATTGTGATTCCTAACAAGAAGTCTGTGTTCTTACAGGCTCATGAGCACGACCATTTCTATTCAGGGTGGCTTTGTTGCCTTGTTGAATTTGTTCCTGAGTCCTCCACCTCTGATCCCACTCTGAGTAAAAAATTAAGAGGTATAGTATTCTGAAGAGAAGTTTTATTTTGCAAAGTGAAAAACATAGGTATGTATGTTATTGTTATTCTTATCTACTTTGCCCTGTACACATACATGACTATAGTTATGGCCTGTTAACAGCACAACAGATCTTTCTGGGTCATGAAATCCATTTAAATATGCCAATAAGCATTACTTTAATTTTATTTTTGACTATCAAACCCAGTTATTCTTCACTCTGCAGTATTAAGACAAATATTTGAAGCTTAAAAGCACATGAAAATGTCTTTGCTAGCAGAAGAATCTAATTGTAGTGAGCAGGAATAGACTGTCTTTTTTTGACATATAGTCTCCTTTACGGGTTAAATCTTTCCCTGGAATGTATCTATGCACTGTGTTTTCATTGGGTCTTTATTATTGTAGTAGATAGTGGATAGTAATAGGTAAGGTAGTTGCAAACAGGTTTGTAAGAGCAAAAGGAATCCCTATCAGTCAGGATGCTGGGATGAGTGACATAAAGAATGTCCTTAGTGATCATGGGATTTTGGTGACTATTTATGTTGTGCTTAATCCCAAGAAACTGTGAGTATTTGTACCAAATTCAAGTACTTAACACTTTCCTGGGCAAAGCAGTGACTCGTTCAGCTAGTCACTTATCTGCAACTAAAGGAGATAATAGTTTGCATCAACAGGTCCTGTTCAGAAGGTGGGCATCAGTGGGAGGGGGGAGGGTCAACAGAGAAGGTGAAGGAGGGTGAATATGGTGGATCTATTTTGTATTCATGTAAGAAAATAGAAAATGAAACTTGTTAAAATTGTTTTAAAAAGGGGGATGAGGGAGAATAATGGAGAGGGTGAATTTAATTGAGATATATTTTAAGCACATATGTAAATGTTACAATGTATCCTCATGTACAACTAGTATGTGCTAATAAAATTTAAAAAAAGAAAAAAATGAGAGCAAAATTGACAGTGGGTTTCTGTGTCTTATTTGAAGAGAAAAATAAATACACTTATTGCAGATGTGCAAGCCATGACCACATTTCATAGGGAATATAATATCTATATAACTTTTTTCTCTTCTTATAAGTTATTAAAAAAATACTTGGATTTAGCAAGGTATATTAAAACAGTCAGCAATAATCTATTTCTCTTTCGAAACTGCATCCTTGGATTTGAGCATTATTCACTTCCCTTCCCAAACTGGCCATATTTATGTACTGCAAGTATTTTTCTCTATATGTGGTCCTGAAAATTATAGATTTTCTAGTATTTTGCATGTCCATGCCAAAAATTATGTTAAGTGAATAACACTAATGTTCTGTAAACCAGAATGTCTACAAATCACGTGAGCTTTTATGAGGAAAAGTGGTCTTCTTTTAAATCATAGTTTCTATATTCCTAGAACCCAGCAGGATGCCTGACACAAAATGGGCAGCCTGTACATATTATTTTGGGTGTGCATGAATGAAGTGATGATAGAGAGGCATTATTAAACTTAGTGCGTTGAGCTGGCTGAACTGTCAACTGGCAAATATTTCTTGCAAGAAAGTATTTCCATTTTAATCCCAATGTCCCCTAAATTCTTTTTAAGTGCCTAAAAAAATTAGCCGCAAAATTTCTAAATTATAGCATATTGCATAAGTCTTCAACTTCATAGAACCACTATTTCTTTTGGGACCCAGATGGGTGGGCCAATTCATTTCGTGGTGACCCCTGAGCAGCTGTCAGTAATCATTTCTAATGAGTACATATGATTTTCCTAGATTGTCTCCTGACTCTATCATCCTGAGGCCATCTGTGGGAATGGCAAACAGCCCACAAGCAAGTAGGAGATCATCATCTACCTGGCACAGGCAGAAGTTCTGTCAACTAGGAAGTCACAGCTAGTGTAACCCTGCTACAGGGCTCCAGAGCACCTCAAGGCACAGTAACTGTTTGCTGTCTTTTCAACTCTCTCATCAGCCACTTGTAACTACAAATAGTCAGGTTAGTACTAGTTCAAAAATGCAAAATAAAAGTCAAAGAAGGAAGCAAAATTACTAAGGGTAGCATAAATATGTTTTGAGTTAGAGCACAGCATAAGAAGACACATAAAATACTTTGGTGTTCCATTAATGTTGATTGTTTAGCTTAAAATTGTTGGTCCCTCACGTGTAAATTCTCCTTCCATACATAAAGAGAAAGGAAGAAATTTGTCAATATTTCATTCAATATTAAAAATCCAAGTAATCAAGCCACAGACAATATACCTCTTCATCTTTATTTAGAAAATGTTTTCTAAGAAGATAAGAATTTTCATTTGTTTTCTCAATTAGATATTCCTGACTCATGATTATTATTTGCCAAACTCAACCCAAAGGACCCACTACTTTTGGGGTTCATATAGCATTGGTGGTTAAGAAGTTGAATTATGAAACACAATTCTGAGTACTGGCTATAACCTTGAGCATTCAAACCTCTCTATGTCTCAGATGGAAGGTCAAAACAGATAATGACTGCAGAATATATTTCACAGCCTGGCACATAAAAGCACTCAATAAATTCCCACTGTGAACAATGGACATCATCATTCCTCCTTACATATGTACATTGCATTATGACTAAGAAGAGTTTTCATTTGATGCTAACACAAAATTTAAAAGTGAGTCAGAACAATGTGATAGATTGCAACACTGAAGCTCTGAAATAATTTGTCCAAATGCACAGAACGTATTGAAGCAGAAGGCATCTTTAGTAATAAATATGAGCCTTGTCAGAGCTCTTTCCTGTACAAGACTTCACAATATTAATTGCTGAAGAAGGACACTGAGTTCTATATGAAAAATAAGTCTTCTAATGTCATAATTGCACATTTTAATAGCTCAAAGCTTAAGTGAGGGTATAAAAGACAAACGATTCAAATCGATTCAGCAATATATCTGTGGGCCTAGAAAGTCAAATACCCAAGTATCTAATTATGGAATAACTACTAGTTAAAGGTCATTAAATAATGACCGGTTTAAAAAAAGTATAGACAAAAAAAGTCAGGTGAAAAAGAAAGCCTAATGCTTTCATGAAGAGAAATATAAAATGATATGAAGTGATAATGAGCCTTCAAAATAATCCATTAAAAATTGGAAAGGTTTTTCTGGAAGCCAGATTTGAAAGAAAACACACCAGGGGAGACACAGTGGAGCGTATGAAGAACTATACAAAACAAAAATTAAGAATGAAAGATTAATGACAGTGCTCCTAATTTGCTATCATCAATATCTTCAGTACCCTGTCTTTAGCACTCTGGTTACTTTAAATCACTAACTCACAGCGGGACTCAGGGTCCCATTGTTTTCTAACCTCCTAACTCCCTAACTCAGGGTTATGAATGATACTTCTAGGACTAGCAAATAGGTTTTGCTAGGAAAGGTTTGCCTGTAATGTAATGATTAGGTCTAGACTTGTGATTCCAATAGACCTGAGTTTGAATCTTGGCCCTATCACTTTATAAGTGTCTTTGAGCAAGTTTCTCAATTCCTTTTTTGTAAATAGTTATAAAAAATAGTGTGTATTTGGATATAAATTTAGTGAGAATCACTTGTTTCTAAGAAGAAACAAGTGTTGCCTAGAGCAGTGCTATACATAGTAAGTGCACAGAAAATATTATCTCTTGTTATTACTGAGCAAAACCTTACCATGCTAATTCACAAAGGGATAATATAGCATGTATAAATTAAGAGTGTCTTGCAGAGATTTTCACTTTTGCTACTGTTAGATAATCATCTGCAAAAGAAACAGAACATTTAGAAGGAATGCTAACGAACAGTATAACCTTGGAGAAGTCACTTAACCTCTCTGATCTTTTCTGTCTTTGCTGATTCACCTTGCATCAAAAGATTATAGTGAGATTATAATATGAAGATGCATTAAATCATCATTAGGCCATAACTGAAAATCTATGAAATAATAGATGCTGAGATGCCAATCCAGGATTGCACATGGACACATTCTCTACATTCCAAAAATTCCATACATCAAAGATATTTATAACACAAGGTTGGTTAAGAATGCTGGCACTAGGCAGGCATGGTGGAGACTAAGCTCATGACCTGGTAGAGATACTAAAGAAAATTACTAATATTAAAAGTACATGATAATAGCAAGAATTTGGAAAAAAATACTGTGAATGAGTTCAGGAGAGATCATCTATACAGTCACTAAAAGCCTGTATAATTTTTTGCAAACTAGAGAACTGATGACTTAATAAGAGTCAGACCTACAGGTAAAAACTTATTCCAGCTTAATTCTTAACCCCATCCTCATAGTTTCAAAGATTTATTAAAAATCAACTTTTGTGCTATAAGTGAGTCACTAATGAGATTTCTTGGTTTATGGGTAGAGAAATTATTTACTATGCTCCTGTTATGTTTGGATATGATATGTCCTTGAAAAGACTTAAATGTTGAAGGCTTGGTCACCAACTAGTGGCACTATTAAGAGGTGACTGGGTCATGAGGGAGTCAACCTTATGAATGAGTTAATCTGTTAATGAGTTCATAGCAGAGTGGAGTATTAGAAGGTGAGACCTTATTGGAGGAAGTGGGTGAGTGGGAGATAGTCTATGAAGGGTATATCTTGTCTCCAGGCCCATTGTCTCTGTCTCTTTCTTAGTTCTCTGGCTACCATGAGGTGAGCAGCTTTGCTCTGTGCCATGATGTCCTGCTTTAACACAAGCCCACATTGATGGGACCACAATTTCATTTTCCCTTGAAATACCTTGATATTTCATGTTATGTTCCTGAAGAAAGTGATGGTGTTTGAAATGCAGTGAACTAAGTAGTACTAAAATTCTGTATTGTGTTTCTTTTGCAAGAGTTAGTAGCTGGAATTTTCTCTCAATTCCCCGAGCTTCTAAGATTTTCTTTTGCATCCCTCCATGTGGGTTTTTGTTTGTGCTTGTGTAGTTTGATGGTCAAATTTGTATAAGGAACTTATTTGCAAATTTTAGAGCTCACCTTCATGGTGAGTTCTTTATATTCAAGCCTTTCCTCTTAATGATAGGCTATGAGAAAAGCCTCCAGATATGTCCTCCAATACTCCACAAAATTACTTCTGTGACATTGACTAGCATTCTCCTGTGGGTTTATGAATGAGAAAGAGCCTCAAATTAAGTAATTCAACCTTTGCACTTTTTATCTCAAGGGTTTCTTTCTACTGTTTGTCTACTTTAGTTGCTCTCCAGAAATTCTATCTTAAAAAATTATAGCAATATATTCACAAGAAACCTATTTTCTCCATGCTATGCCACCAACACTTAAATCCAAAATTCCCTGCAATATTTCCATAAGAGTTGGAAATAATTTTTTACTACATTTAGCAAAACCCATGACATACGTGGGAAGTAAATTATTGTCGAAAGACAGGGTCCTAAGAGCTGGAAAGCAAAATGAGAATGAGATGGAAAGAATAATGGGCCACAGAGGGGAAAATGGAGGTAAGAGGCCAGGCACATAAAACCTGATATTCACTCTCAGTTTTTAGGAAGTCTAATTGTAGATGTAGCGCTGATCTCCAGTGAGCCTGAGAGATCTTAATAATCTTACATTGAGTAGCTAAAGAAATATTTTCTAACTAAAACATGCCTTAGCTTCACACCCACACTACAAGAATAGCCTTCCTTTCCACTTTTAGATTTAATTTGAAAGCCCTGGGAAGGTTTTTATGAAGAAATTTTCATTTATGGTCAGTGATGGGAGAATGAGTCTTAGTTGCTATACCAGCAAAGAATAAAATAAGGTTTGAGAATATCCTTTCTATTTAAAAAGAAGAAAAGATAAGAAGTTTTTATATAGAGGTGGATCAGAATGACATTTTGGTAACTGCAATGGGTAAAGACATAAAAATGAATGTGTAATGTGTTCTGTGATCAGTTCAAAGTAATTATGAATGGCATGTGGAATCTCTTCTAAAGAATATCTATAGCATATAGTTGATTCTGAAGCATCTCTCATAACTTTAATACATATAGATAATACATTTATGATAGAAATTAGCAATTCGAGCTCAGGAGTCAGAATGGCCAGAGTCAAAGTAGAAAACATACTATTTATTATCTGTAACTTTGAACAAATTCACAGCACCATCTTCTAATTTTTAAAATTTACCTGCAAATATCAATTATGATACCATCTGTCTTATTAGGTCACATAAAACATTTATTGAGAGATTTGCTCAATGAAGCTCAGGTATTATTATTTTTGGTTGTATTTAATTATAAGATCTGAAAAAAGAACCTAGATGTGAAGTAACTTAGTCTCTGAATTCAAAATAAAACATTCACCTTTCCCCTAAACTAAGGTAGAGGTAAAAGCTATCAACAGCCAATATTCACAATAACTTAGAGAAGCAGATCTTTGTGAGTTATCAAAAGTATCCATTACAAGTGATAACAGACTGTACTTTTTAAGGAGGAAAAACTGAAAAGAGAGAAAGCAAACAGTGATATAGGGTAGGATAGAAAATTAGTGACACCCATGAACTCAATTTATCATATTAATTTATGAAATGAGAAGTATGACATCCTCTGACATATTTCATCCACACTTAACAAAAGCATTAACTAAACACAAAGAAACAGAGAGAATTAGTAATAAATAAAAAAATCCAATCATATTTGTTATTAAGATGAATTTTTATTGTGGTTTAAAGGCACATGACATAAAATTCATTATCTTAACAATTTTTAAGAGTATAAATCAGTCATATTTAGAATTAATGGAATCTTTTGACATCGATCTTTTTGTGAATGAATTATTTCGCTTGGCATAATGTTCTCAAGCATTTTCTAATTGGTAATAGAAGTTCTTTTAAAGTTTTTGTGAAATATTTGAGATTTGCTACATAAATAATAATTTTCCCTATGGACTTGGATAATTTTATTACTTCCTTTCAAATGTGGATGCCTTTTATTTATTTTTCTTGCCTAATTATCATAAGTAGGGCTTTCTGAATTATTTTGAATGAAAGTGGTATGGGCAGCCATCTGGCTTTTTTCCATATAGTAGGGAAAAGACATTGATTATTTCATAATCAAATGTGAAGTCTCCTGTGGGCTATAGTTTTCAGTATTTTGATAGAGTTTCCTTACATTCCTATGTTGTTCAGTTTTTTTTTTAACCATTGTATGGTATTGAATTTTGTCATAGTTTTTGTACTAATCAAGATTATCATGTGGTTTTTATTCTGTTAGTGTTGTGTTTCATTGATTTTATATGTTGAACCATCCTTATATTCTTAGAATAAATCCTATTTAATCATGATGTACAGTGCCTTTAATGTGTAGTTGAGCATGTTTACCAATTATTTATTCATTTGTGCTGCTATTACAAAATACCTGATATTGATAAATTTATAATGAACAGAAATATATCATCTCCCAGATATAGAGGCTGAGAAGTTCAATGTAGAAATGCCTTGAGTGCCTCTTTTTGTGTTATCACATAGTGGACAAAGACTTTGTCTGATCTAATAATGACTAGTATAAGATGAATTCAGATTCAGCCATACATAGCTGTATAGCATAGTCAAAAAATGTCACTCCTTTTTGAATTAATAAATATTATTCTTAAAAAGAAAATTATCCAAGTGACAAAAAGAATGACAAAAGGAGTTACTAGTAGTCACAGAAAAACAAAATCAAATGTCATTTTTGGAGAACAGGAGTAAGCACTTATCAATATTATCAGTACATTTCAAAAGCCAGAATTGTTTATATACTTTAATGCAATAATTATACATAATCTAGTTTAATATGTAACTATGAATACATATAACATTTATAAATATAAATTAAAACCTTGAAAAAAACAAATTTTAATAAAGAAAGCTTTGGGTAACTAGATTTTAGTATGCAGGTATAAGGAATATTCGGCCACTAAAAATATAATTTTAAAAGAAGAAACAATTCCAAGGGAACATAGGCTCAAGCCTTGATGAAGAATGCAGTCTAAACAGAAGAAGTTGTATAGCTCAAATTTTAAAACACAAAAATTTTGAGTAATTTTATTTTAAAATCCCACTAAAAACCATGAGGAATGGAAAGTGGGGAAAAGAATTTTTAGTTACCAACCACCCCAAACCTCTAACATCACTGGGTTCCTTTTGATAGTTAGTCATGGAAAAATAAAATAGCCTTCTTTTATCTCTATCTATGGAATTCAAATTAATAAAACTTTTTCTTTTAGTATATCTTTTCATTGAGGAGGTAATGTAAAGAAACACATATACACCTGTCATTTAGTGAACTTTGTTCCACTGACCAAAGTCATTGGGAAATATAACATTTACAAAATTTAAAACATTTTCTTAAATGCAGTCTTAATGCAGCTCTTTTTGTACCTTGTGAGTGCACGGATGGGGAAACATTTAATGATCTTGAGCAAGATGCCTATGCGTTCAGAACACTTGACTGATTTACCCATAAAAAATGGGAAATTTTGCTGTAAACCCATGTCATGTTCTTCATGTGGATTGCTAGAAGAAAACATGATATTTCTTCTGATGATGAGGTTCATTACTTATGCAAGGTGGCAAAACAAAGGAAAGCTAAATCCACACTGAATTGTATATTCCTAATAATTCTGAAATATTATTAATCTGTCAACATTGTTTAATGGTGTCAGGAAGATGTTAAATATGAGCTTAAATGAAATAGTCTAGAGTCTCAACCATAGTATTTTATATCCTAATTCTGTAATCTACTAACTGCATGATGTTTTAAAATTATTCGCTACTTCTCTAGGTCTCATTTTTCTCAAAACTTATAGCGAAAGAATTATATTTTAGCTAGAATTCAATGATATAATTCATGAAAACATTTAAAAAACAAAGCCTTACTACTTAATAAAATAAAGCTTTATTATAATATTTTATTTTTATTAAAATTCAATTATGTTAGAAACAGAATGAATTTCTTCTCCCACTGCACTTGACATAACCTCCCTAAACCTTGCAATTAACTGTAAGCATACTACAAAAATTAGACTGCCATCAATAAGGATTTTTAAATAAAGGGAAAAGCTTATTTTCTTTATTTACTTTCTAATCTACACAAAACTTCCAAACCAAAATTTTTGCTCAAGGTTTGGCCGCTGTACTTACTCTTGATTAAACTTAGGAAAGTCAGAAAGTGTACCTTAGGTGATTCAGTTTCTACAATTATACAAAGAGAAATCACCTGTACCATGCTCAGTTTAGCAAGTACTAATTAAGAATTAAAGTCTGGGGAGATTCCAAGATGGCGGCTAGAGGTAGGAAGCAGAAAGCGACCCTCCTATAGTGAAATCTTGGAGAGACGCTGGAGACACACTTTGCAGGCATAATCACTGAGAAAAGTCATAACTTTGACTCCTCCACATCTCCAGTTCGCGCAGAGAATCTCCACCTCACGTTAAACGGAGAACCAAGGAGGCCCCCGGGGCTGCCAGGGGCCGGCGCCCATACGGCTTGGGAAGACGCGGACCAGGTGAGCTTCGCGGTACCGCGGTAGCCCCACAGACAAGCCTGGGCCAGAGCAGCATAGCCCCCTGGACAGACTGACCTCCACCCGGGGAAAAAAGAGAAACTGAGTAATAAGCAATAAGAACAGTTAAGACACCTGGAAAGAGGGTGGGGCGCCCTGAGGGCTAAAGATTGGGGGAAGGGAATCCTTCCCGGGACTGTAAATAAACAACACAGGCAGGCCAGAGACCCTCTGGCGGGAGCGGGGCGCGCGCCCAGCAACCAGAAGTGGGGAAGCTTGTGAGAGGAGGGAAGACCCACTTCCCACGCGAACTGTAAACAAACATGGTGGCCGGCAGGAGCAGCAGCACCGCCCAGTAAGCAGGAGCAGGAAAGCTTCTGAAAGTGGCAGTGGGAGGAAAACATCAGAGGAGAGGGGGGAAGACCCACCTCCCACATGAACTGTAAATAAACACGCAGGCCTGACAACATGGGGCAGTGTCACCTTTCCCAGTGCTTGGAAAGGGGAAAGCCTGTAGCAGAGGCTCCCGCACAGGAGAACTCTGAGCAAACAAAACCTGTGGGACCAGGTGAGTGCTAGCTCACCCCAGAGATCTGCATAAATAACGCCGCCAGCTACAGGCTGAGAGCAGCAGGCAGGCAAGCCACAGTTGCAGATACCACTCTCAGAACTGCCTCCAGAAGCTTTTTTTTCTTTTTCTCCCTACCTTTGATGAGAGAACAACTGAATTACACCTGCAAGCCGAAAAACTTACTGAAACTGTATTGCATTTGAACTGGGGACACTTGGTGGGGCTTTTTTTTTTTTTTTCTGTGTGTGTGTGTGTGTGAGTGTGTAGTTTTGTTCTACTTTATGCATACCCTTTGATGAGACAACTACAGAACAACATCTGAGGCACCAACTCCAGGATTGGAGATTGAGACTGACACCCAAATTATTAAGACTGAAACTGCATTGCATATAAACTTGGAAGTGTTTTGGTTTTTTTTTTTTTAATTTTCTATTTTCCATTTTATTTTAATTCATTTTTATATATAGATATTACTTTCATTTACTTATTTTTTATTTTTTTATCTTTGATTTTCAATCCTCTCTCTGTCTCTCTAATGTCTGTTCAGCTTACTGTCGATTAGTACACTAACACTCCCTGTTTATAGCTTTGAAACTCTCTTGTCTGATACCTTGTTCTGCTTTCTCACTCTTGTCTGTATATTTGTTTTCTCCTTTTCTTTAACTTCTTGCTTTCCATCTCAGCTCACTCTTCCATTCTCAATATTACCATTGTTATTATTACAAGCTAGAAAATACTTAATTACACACAGTACAGGGACAGTAACAACACCAAGGACAATGACGGGAAGACAGAAAAAACAGGGAAACCAGTTTCCCCACAGCAAAAAATTAGTACAGGAAACAGAGGGGAATGAAGAGAACAGAAATTCAGATCCAGACTCCAACAAAATGAAGGTAAACTATGCCAAAGGACACAACGAAGCCCACAAGAATAACTTAAAAGAAGACATACTACAAGTACTCAATGAGAACTTTATAGAGATGATACTGGATAGGGTCAACCAAAATGTACAGGAGACACTCAAGAAATTCCAAGACAATAAAAATAGAGAATTTGAAAAAGCAAAAGAAGAAATAAAGGAAACCATAGAAGCACTGTATAAACACCAAAGTGAAAGACAGAACACAATGAATAAATGGATAAATGAACTCAGGACAAAAATAGACAACAATAAAGAAGAAAACCGCCAGGATATGGAAAACCTCAGAAAAAAGAACGAAACAGAACTGCAAAACAAAATGGAAGGCCAATCCAGCAGAATAGAACAAACAGAAGACAAAATCTCAGAACTTGAAGATGAAATGGTAATTAAAGGAAAAACCGAAGAACTATTAATTAAACAACTCAAGACCTGTGAAAAGAAAATGCAAGAACTCACTGACTCCATCAAAAGGCCAAACTTGAGAATCATGGGCATCAAAGAAGGAGAAGAGGTGCAAGTGAAGTGAATGTGTAATATATTCAACAAAATAATAACAGAAAATTTCCCAAATCTAGAGAAAGATATTCCCATACAAATGCAAGAGGCCTCCAGGACAACAAACAGACCAGATCAAAATAGAACTACTCCATGACATATCATCATTAAAACAACAAGTTCAGAAACTAAGGAAAGAATATTGAAGGCTGTAAGAGAGAAAAAACAAGTAACATACAAAGGTAAACCCATCAAAATCACAGCAGACTTCTCAACAGAAACATTAAAAGCAAGAAGAGCATGGGGTGAGAGCTTCCAGGCACTGAATGAAAATAACTTCAACCCCAGGATACTCTACCCAGCAAAGCTATCATTCAAAATAGATGGAGCAATAAAAGTCTTCCATGATAAGCAGAAACTAAAACAATATGTGACCACAAAGCCACCATTACAAAAGATTCTGCAAGGGATCCTGCACACAGAAAGTGACACCCAACTTAACCATGAAAAGGCAGGCAGCACCAAAACACAGGATAAGAAAAAGCAAGACAGTAGAGAGTAATATCAAGTTAGGTACACACAATCAAACCTTCAAATAACTAAGACAACTAAATGGCAGGAATCACCACATACGTATCAGTACTAACACTTAATGTTAATGGACTTAATTCACCCATCAAAAGACACCGTTTGACAAAATGGATTAAAAAAGAAGATCCAACAATTTGTTGCTTACAGGAGACTCATCTCACCGACAGAAATAAGCATATGCTTAGGAAGAAAGGCTGGAAGAAGATTTACCAAGCCAATGGCCCCCGAAAACAAGCAGGAGTAGCAATACTTATCTCTGACAAAGTAGACTTCAAACCTACATTGATCAAATGAGATAAAGAAGGACATTCCATACTAATAAAAGGGGAAATAGACCAAAAGGAAATAATAATCATCAATCTGTACGCACCCAATGTCAACGCACCCAATTTCATCAAACATACCCTGAAAGACCTAAAAGCATATATAAACGCCAACACAGTGGTTGTGGGAGACTTTAACACTCCATTATCATCAAAAGATAGGTCATCCAAACAAAAACTCAATAAAGAAATCCAAGATCTAAAATATGAAATAGATCAAGCGGACCTAGTAGATGTCTACAGAACATTTCATCCAACCTCTACACAATATACATTCTTCTCAGCAGCCCATGGAACCTTCTCCAAAATAGATCATATCCTAGGGCACAAAGCAAGCCTCAGCAAATATAAGAAAATAGAAATAATACCGTACATACTATCTGACCACAATGCAGTAAAAGTAGAACTCAACAACAAAAGTAAAGACAAAAAACATGCAAACAGCTGGAAACTAAATAACTCATTACTTAATGAAGAGTGGATCATCGATGCAATAAAAGAGGAAATTAAAAAGTTCCTGGAAGTCAATGAAAATGAAAACACAACCTACCGGAACCTATGGGACACAGCTAAGGCAGTCCTGAGAGGAAAGTTTATAGCCATGAGTGCATATATTAAAAAGACTGAAAGATCCCAAATCAATGACCTAATGATACATCTCAAACTCCTAGAAAAACAAGAACAAGGAAATCCCAAAACAAATAGAAGGAGAGAAATAATAAAAATAAGAGCTGAAATCAACAAAATAGAAACCAAAAAAACCGTACAAAGAATTAATGAAACAAAAAGTAGGTTCTTTGAAAAAATAAACAAGATCGATAGACCCCTGGCAAACCTGACTAAAATGAGGAGAGAAAAAACCCAAATTAGTAGAATTAGGAATGCAAAAGGGGAGATAACAACAAACACCATGGAGGTCCAGGAAATCATCAGAGACTACTTTGAGAACCTATATTCAAAGAAATTTGAAAATCTAAAAGAAATGGACAGATTTCTAGATACATATGATCATCCAAAACTGAACCAAGAGGAAATTAATCACCTGAATAGACCTGTAACACAAAATGAAATTGAAGCAGCAATCAAGAGTCTCCCCAAAAAGAAAAGTCCAGGACCTGATGGATTCTCTGCTGAATTCTATCAGTCCTTTAAAGAAGAACTGATACCAACCCTCCTTAAACTGTGCCATGAAATAGAAAGGGAAGGAAAACTGCCAAACACATTTTATGAAGCCAGTATTACACTTATCCCAAAACCAGGCAAAGACACCTCCAAAAAGGAGAAGTATAGGCCAATCTCCTTAATGAACATTGATGCAAAAATCCTCAACAAAATAATAGCAAACCGAATTCAGCAACACATCAAAAAGATTATTCACCACGACCAAGTAGGCTTCATCCCAGGGATGCAGGGGTGGTTCAACATACGAAAATCAATAAACGTAATAAACCACATCAACAGAAGCAAAGACAAAAACCACTTGATCATCTCAATAGATGCAGAAAAAGCCTTTGATAAGATCCAACATCATTTCATGATAAAAGCTCTAAGAAAACTAGGAATAGAAGGAAAGTTCCTCAACATTATAAAAGCTATATATGACAAACCTATAGCCAGCCATTATACTTAACGGAGAAAAATTAAAACCATTCCCTCTAAGATCAGGAACCAGACAAGGATGCCCACTATCTCCACTCCTATTCAACATAGTACTGGAATTCCTAGCCACAGCAATTAGGCAAGAAGAAGGAATAAAAGGAATACAAATAAGTAAAGAAACTGTCAAAATATCCCTATTTGCAGATGACATGATCCTATACCTTAAAGACCCAAAAAACTCTACTCAGAAGCTTCTGGACATCATCAATAGCTATAGCAAGGTAGCAGGATATAAAATCAACATAGAAAAATCGTTAGCATTTCTATACACTAATAATGAACAAACTGAAAAAGAATATATGAAAACAATTCTATTTACAATAGCCTCAAAAAAAATCAAATACCTAGGTGTAAACCTAACAAAAGATGTGAAAGACCTCTACAAGGAAAACTATACACTTCTGAAGAAAGAGATTGAGGAAGACTATAGAAAGTGGAGAGATCTCCCATGCTCATGGATTGGTAGAATCAACATAGTAAAAATGTCAATACTCCCCAAAGTAATCTACATGTTTAATGCAATTCCCATCAAAATTCCAATGACATTCATTAAAGAGATTGAAAAATCTACTGTGAAATTTATATGGAAACACAAGAGGCCACGAATAGCCAAGGCAATACTCAGTCAAAAGAACAATGCAGGAGGTATCACAATACCTGACTTCAAACTATATTACAAAGCAATAACAATAAAAACAGCATGGTACTGGCACAAAAACAGACATGAAGACCAGTGGAACAGAATAGAGGACCCATATATGAAGCCACACAACTATAAGCAACTTATCTTTGACAAAGGAGCTAAAAATATACGATGGAGAAATAGCAGCCTCTTCAACAAAAACTGCTGGGAAAACTGGTTAGCAGTCTGCAAAAAACTGAAACTAGATCCATGTATATCACCCTATACCAAGATTAACTCAAAATGGATCAAGGATCTTAATATCAGACCCCAAACTCTTAAGTTGATACAAGAAAGAGTAGGAAATACTCTGGAGTTAGTAGGTATAGGTAAGAACTTCTCAATGAAACCCCAGCAGCACAGCAACTAAGAGACAGCATAGATAAATGGGACCTCATAAAACTAAAAAGCTTCTGTTCATCAAAAGAAATGGTCTCTAAACTGAAGAGAACACCCACAGAGTGGGAGAAAATATTTGCCAACTATACATCAGACAAAGGACTGATAACCAGAATATACAGGGAACTTAAAAAACTAAATTCTCCTAAAACTAATGAACCAATAAAGAAATGGGCATGTGAACTAAACAGAACTTTCTCAAAAGAAGAAATTCAAATGGCCAGAAAACACATGAAAAAATGCTCACCATCTCTAGCAATAAAGGAAATGCAAATTAAAACCACACTAAGATTCCACCTCACCCCTGTTAGAATAGCCATCATCAGCAACACCACCAACAACAGGTGTTGGCAAGGATGCGGGGAAAAAGGAACCCTCTTACACTGTTGGTGGGAATGTAGACTAGTACAACCACTCTGGAAAAAAATTTGGAGGCTACTTAAAAAGCTGGATATTGATCTACCATTTGATCCAGCAATACCACTCTTGGGGATATACCCAAAAGACTGTTACTCCAGAGGCACCTGCACATCCATGTTTATTGCGGCACTATTCACAATAGCCAAGTTATGGAAACAGCCAAGATGTCCCACCACTGATGAATGGATTAAGAAAATGTGGTATCTATACACAATGGAATTTTATGCAGCCATGAAGAAGAACGAAATTTTATCATTCGCTGGTAAATGGATGGAATTGGAGAACATCATTGTGAGTGAGGTTAGCCTGGCTCAAAAAACCAAAAATCGTATGTTCTCCCTCATATGTGGACATTAGATCAAGGGCAAACACAACAAGGGGATTGGACTATGAGCACATGATAAAAGCAAGAGCACACAAGGGAGGGATGAGGATAGGTAAGACACCTAAAAAACTAGCTAGCATTTGTTGCCCTTAACGCAGAGAAACTAAAGCAGATACCTTAAAGCAACTGAGGCCAATAGGAAAAGGGGAACAGGTACTAGAGAAAAGGTTAGACCAAAAAGAACTAACCTAGAAGGTAACACACATGCACAGGAAATCAATGTGAGTCAATGCCCTGTATAGCTATCCTTATCTCAACCAGCAAAAACCCTTGCTCCTTCCTATTATTGCTTATACTCTCTCTACAACAAAATTAGAAATAAGGGCAAAATAGTTTCTGCTGGATATTGAGGAGGGGGAAGAGGGAGGGGGTGGAGTGGGTGGTAAGGGAGGGGGTGGGGGCAGGGGGGAGAAATGACCCAAGCATTGTATGCACATATGAATAATAAAAGAAAAATGAAAGAAAAAAAAAGAATTAAAGTCCAATGTGTATAGAATTAATTCTATCAGCTTGAACAGTCTTGTTTACTGTTTGATCATTATACCTAATAATTCCATTCCTTTGAATTTATTCTTAGAAATAATTCTTGAAATGAAAGAAAAAAATACATCCTAAAATTCTTACAATGACCTCAACAATTTATTATGAAAAATTCTAAAACTACAGAAAATTTGGAAGAATTATATGGTCAGTACCCAACTGACCACTAAATGAATTCTACCTTTAATATTTTACTATATGAGTTTTACCATTTTATCTTACCAGCAATTGTTCACTTTTTCCAATCATAAGTGAATTTAATTTTTCATACATGTACTGAAATTATAATTTAGAGGTGTTTTTCTTCTTTGATTCTGTTAATGCAGTGAGTTACCTTGATTTCTATATTCCTAGATTAAAACCTTACTTTGTCACAACATATTATATTTTTCACATGCTGTCAGATTCATTTTGCTAACATTCTGTTACAGATTTTTGTACTTATAACCATGAAGGATATTTATCAGTAACTTTGTTTACTGAAATAACTTTTGTCAGGTTTTGGTGGTCTATTATTTTGGCTTTATAAAGCCATTTCATTTATTTTCTGACAACTTTTTGGAAAGATAATTATTATTTCTTCTTAAATATTTGCTCGAACATGCACACATACTCATTTTTTTTCTAAGAAGGCCAGTTCAGTTGTTCTATCTTCTCTGTATTATGCCTATTTCCTCTGACTGCCTTTAAGATTCTCTTTGTTTTTAAATCATAATGGACCTTATGATCTGCTTATGTAAAATTTTCTCTGTACTTATCCTATTTCATCCTTCTGGCTATAAGATCTTGGATATTTAGTTTGGACATGCAGTTTAATGTTTTTCATCACTTTTAGACATTTCTTTTTATTTTATTCAAATAATATTTCTGATCTACTCTTCTTTTCCAACTCCTACAACCTACAAACCATCACATTACACTGCTTAATACTTCACAATTTACTCTCTCTGTTTACTGTCTTTTTAAGACCATTTCCTTTATGTTCTGCTGTAGGGGTGATTTCAACTGTTCTCTCTCCATAGTAACTGGCCCTTCCTATGTTGTTCATCCCATTTACTGATTGTTTTTCCCTTAAAGAAGTTGTGCTTTTCATTACTAGAATACAATTATCAGCTCCTTGTTTAACTGAGATTCTGTCATTGCTACCATGTTTTCTTGAAGTCTTTGAAACTAATTCAAGAGGTGCCTTAAAATCCTTATCTTCTGATTCTAACAAAGATTATCTTGGGTTCTTTTTCTAACCAACAGCTACTTCTTTACTTGAGAATGAGTCATATCTTCTTGTTTCTTCTCAATAGTAATTTTCATTATGTATTACTTACATGATATACTAAAGGGAATCTGAAATGTGCTGTTTTGTACAAGGTTTTGAATCTTATTTGCTCGAGTAATTTAAGGCAAAGCAGATATTGTCATTGATAGGCTTTTCTTTTCTTTTCTCTTTTCTTTATGACTGTGACTTCACTTTTTTCTTAGTCACACGTTTTCCTTAGTCTGGGCATGGACTTCATGTCTTATTTTCACTTTTTGGACTCTCAGTTAAATCTTTGAGATGCTTAGTGAGGTCTTTTCACTTGGTTTGGTAATAACTACAGTGTCTTCCTACACTGTCCAACTTTTGGTAAGTTTCCCAAATTTCAAAACTGCTCATTAACAGCTGCTAGACTTAATAGTGACTTGTCTTGCACATTTGCAACTCAACCCTAATCCTGGGACATCCAGGGGTATCACAGTGCTATCTATTGTTCCTAACTCAGCATAGCTTTTCCTTCTGTGACCATAATCTCAGCTCTCTCTGAACTCTATCTCTGCCTCTCCTGTTTAATAAAAGATTGACCTATTTGAATTGTGCTTGCCTCTCATCTCAGCAATGCAGACACACTAAGAAATGGTATAAGAGCCAAGAAGCAAGCCAACATTCCTCATCACACCTGCCTGGACTTGGCCTCTCTCAAGCTCCCCAGTATCAGACCCTCTGATTTGTCTATCCAGAGCTCAACATTGCCTGTGGTTTTTGTGTCAAATTGGGGCTGAAAGAACATTTAATTCAATTTACCTTTTCCCTCTCTCCTTTACCTAATAAAGTGTATCTCAATTAGATTATTTGCCCTAAAACTGACCATGAATTTTGAAATTTGGTTCTCCTCAGATTCAAGCATCACTACTGCTTTGTCCTTCAAGTAAATGACCTCTGATTGCCCTTATTTCAAGCCACTTTTCTGTGATTTTTTTCTATTCTGTTCAAAGGATCCATGCATTCAAAACTTCACATCAGTATCTCCACATTCTAGTGAAATACTACTTTCTATATCAGAAGTTCCACTATTGATCCTTCTTTGGCAGACACTCCAATTTCTAAACATTTCATTCATTGAATCTCTGTTTAAACAAGTTCATACTCTAAGTGACATATCTGAGTTGTCCATGAGCTCTTTAATTTCTTTTTAAGAAAATGTCTTTGATGTAGAAACAAATGAACAGTGACACTTTGTTGCTCCTCTATACCTGATATGAGTTTGATATTTTAATGATACTCAATGATACTAAAAATGCCTTTAGGATTCTCTTTATTTTTTCCTAGGCAATAAGATAGCCAAAATTCTTATAATATCTCCATCTAAAAGACTCTATTTTCTTTGCTGTCAGTTTAGAAGAGCATGCCACATTTTCTATACCTGAGATGATCAGTCAATGAAAGAATCAAGACCAACACAACAGTGATATTTCTATGATTTCTTGTGGCCATCTATGTGGTTCAGATCATAAAATGTTCAATTTGACGTTACAATTCTCTTTACAAGGTCATTTACTGAGGTTAAGCAGGAAAAGACAATTTATTCATAAAATAGATGTTTGCCTGCTATACATATGCAATCAATGTACACCAAGTTCACAAAATGGTCCCTACTCTATGTCAACAGTTCCTGATAATAAAAAGTGGGTAGAATGAGTGATAGCAAGTGTGCTTATTATACATGTGGTTCATAAGATATTTTTTATGTCTGTTATCCTGTTTAAGTATAACAATAACCTAGAGGCAAGATAGGACAGGTAGTTTACTAATAAATGAGGCTTGAGTTTCATCAGAAAACTAAAAGAAGATCTACCTCATGACCCATCCTAGTGCTATACCACTCTTAGGTATATATCTGAAGAAGTATAAATCAACATTCAAGAGAAATACCTATATGCACATGTTATGGAAGTACTATTCACATAAGTAAGCTGTTAAATCAACCTAGGTTTCTAACAACCCATAAGTGGATAAAAAAATGTGGTATACACAAACACACATAAATATAGCATAATGAAACCCAAAAAATATTACTTGAAAAACTGGGGAGGAAGAATAAGGGCATATAAGGAAGATGGTGAACTTGTCCAAAGGACACTGTAGACATCTATGAAATTTTCACAATGAAGTGCCTTTGTATTAATTAATTATTCCTAAAAATAAAAAATGAGGCTAAGAGTGATCAAATGACATATTGAAGGTCACATGGCTAGTTAATAATCTTATACAGTGCTATTTTGATTACACCCCTCTAATTTAGCTCCTTCATCACTGCTGAACATCAAGTCACTTCAGTGAGTTTAAGTGTTTGATCAATAATTCAAGGAAGTACTAATTGAATGTAGCTGCATTTATGGATGTATGATAAAGAGTCACTGTGTTAAAAAACACTGCCATGGGTCATGTGAGAGCTGCAACTCCACCCACTTGTCTAGTCATTCCTATAAATAAATTGTTCATATTAGGAATTACAGGTAATTTTGTTTTAAGTAAAATCCTGATAACCATATGTATTCTTAAGCTGCTCACTAAGTACATTAATATGTATTTTCTCAAACATAACAAACAAATATACTTTGGCCTTGAACAGGTGAAGGCATCAGGAGAATGCATTCAAAACCAGGGAAAGAGAAAATTAGTTTACTGTTTTCAGCAAACCTGCTCTATTGAGCCTGTACTTCAAGCATGTCATTGCAGAATAAACATCTTCTAAGAGGTTGCTACACAGACAGATGCTTTTATAGCAGAGTGAAGAGATGAATTGAGCACCTGACAGTGTTATCAAGGAACAGCAGACATTTGCTGGTGAGCTAGGATCAGTGACTTTAATTCCAGGAGTAAAATGATCTTTGAAAAGGAAATAAGCCCAGTGTTATCAGTCACTTTGCTGGAATTCTTGTATACTGTGTAACAAATTGGGTGTGAGAGCCAGTTCCACTCTGAAAGAGGTGGCAGGGAGGAATCAAAACATGATAGTACTCATGCTGTTTGGATAACTTTGCCTTTTACAGAAAACCTCAAAGAAAGGAAATCCTTAAGTCTACAAAGTCTCAAGAAAATCTTTTATGTTATTGGTTATTAGAGAATAGTGAAAGTGAACACAAGTTTCTAAGTGATGCATAATTTCCTACACATTTAATATATAAAACAAATATATTAATTTGAATAAGAAAAAATATTCTTAAAGTAAATATTATTCTCCAAGAATTTACAAAGTGTTCTTAACTGAGGAATTGTTATAATTAATATAGCTTAAATGTCATAACAAGTAGTTTCTGACTTGGAATAAGACAGATCTGGATTAAAATTCCCAGAAACAATCAAAAGATGTGTAGACTTTGGTCACAAAACAAGTAAGCAAGCAAGTACTCTAATATCTTATTGAATGAATTGGATAACCAGTTCTTGGGATGCATAAGAACCTGGACATTTCTAAGTATCTCAGCAAAGGAACTAGGGGCAAATTATCTCTGGATCTCTGTAATTAAATATTTTAGTTTCTGTTGAAGATCATATCAATGTTCATTTGGAGGAGATATGTACACTGTGAACCTCTTGTTAAAATGAATATATTGAGATGAATCTTCTTTCATTGATGCATATGATTTTGGGCACACATCCAAGTTGTAACAGGTCAACTGCAGGTGGAGAGGCAGGCCCCTATGCAGAGATTATATACACCTAAGCTTTCCTCTTTATCACTGACCAGATTCCCACCTATCATAGTAGTCCTTCAGTTATTGACTATGTATTCCTCTTAAATTACTGCAATCACTTTCTCTTATTCTCTTTATAAATTTTCAGTCCTGATTGTGACTAAAATACCAATTAATCCCAAGTTGCTTAATTTCTTTCTCCCATACATACCTCAACAGAAATCTGCAGCATAGAAGACAAGCTTTCCTCCATGAAGGAAGTGTAAGTGCCTAGGGTTTGTTTTGGGACACTTTAATATAGAAGCCATAACAAATTCACATTTAATTAGTAAAACAAATGAACAACAATAAAAAAACCTCATCAATTAATTATTCCCACTGGCATGTAATCAGAGACCTTCCCAATATTTTCCAACTCTCCAAAAGGATCTAGGAGATGTTGGGGACCCTTGAGTATATCTGTATTGTTTCCGATTTCTATTGTATATAGTTATCACTGACCTAAAGAGCATTTTTTTCTGTAAAATATGAAGAAATATATAACTGCCAGTTCTTTTTTTCCCAAGAGGCAGAGAGAGAAGACTGCAGGTGAGATAAAATGCTAGAAGCACATTGATACTCTTTTCTGGAACATAAAATAGCTTTATTTATCTCGAGAGGAAGAAAAGACTGATAAGGAACATTTCGACACTTGCCATGCATTTTTTCAAAGCGGCAATCTCAGATTTCAGGTGAAAACCTAGTGTTAATTTTCATTACTGCCATCATATGCCTTTGGAGAAATCTTTCATTCTTTCACTCCAGGAATATTTATATCATTTCAATAGAAGATACCTGGGGAAATACAAGATTAAGCAAACAAGAAAGATGCAGATAAGCCAGTAAAAAAAATGAACCATATTTTTATAATACATTTAAGCAATGTTTTTTTTTATCATTCTTTTCCACTGTGATGTGTTGTATCTATTATTTCTATGTACTGGAAAAATGGAAGAAAGTCAGATGTTTAAAAGGTTTATTTGCATGCTTGTGATTATACAAGTTGCCTGGAGTACCCATCAGTTCTTTTCCTTTGGCTAATGCCCCTTCATGAAGTTATCTGAATCAACAGTATATGACAAAGCATTGAAATATCAAATGTTGACAGCTAATGTGAAGGGATGAGGCACTTTTAGTATAAAATAGGTGTGCTGTGGAAGCTTGAGGGTATATGACCACTTACAGTGAACAGAAATTCAAGCCCAGGGATGTGAGGACTTCTAACTTTTAAAGGAACAAAGATTTTTAATTAGTAACTAAAATAGCCTGGATTTTAATTGTCAACAAGCTACTCCAAAAGTTTTAAACCATTTGTTCATAAAACAAAATATATCTTTGATCAGGATTAGATTCAGGGCTGCCAATGTGTGATGTTCTGAGCCAGGAGCTTTCTTGAGAATAAAAAATTCTCTGCTTCCTTTTTCTTTTCTTATACCCATAGTATGGGTACACAGATATTCTTCAATGTATGAAGAATAGAGAAATGGATGGATTTGAAGATGGAAAGCTGCTCTTTAGGAATAGATCAAAATGAGATGTAAATAAGTCAGTATGCAGTGTACTTTGGTTACTCCATGACTGAGGGCTAGTTAGCATGTGTGCTTCCCTCTCCTAGATGATGTGAGTAGAGGGAAAATGTAACTCTCTCACATTTCCTTATCCACATGTCTATTCCTACCCTCATCCACCATGCTCATTGATTGTTTCCTCAGTTTGACTAGACACAAGCCTTTGCCTGTCTGGGGTCAGTTATCCTTAAAGAGTTGGAAGTCATTATATTGCCCAAAAAAACAAACAAACAAGCAAACACCTGACAGGCCTCACTCTTAGAATGAATGAGTGGAAACACAATTAGCCTATCAGCTCTGGGAGTATAACTTGGGACAACCACACAAAGCAGTACTTTCAGAGGGCAAATTTAGATTTTTAAAACATTTATTGCATGATTCAGCAATTCTACTTCTTGGCATATACACTAGAGAACAAGGTCACACATTTCCCAAGGCTATGTACAAACAATGTTTATTGCAGCTCATAAACAACAAAATGTTTGTCAGTGGTCTCCCATTATGCTCTCCTTTCCTTGCACTCAGATTTCTACCTTCGTTATTACTTCTCAGGGCACAGGCTTGGTGAATTCACTGGTTCAGTACTCCCAAGAGGAAGCTGATTAGGTTGCTTTGTTACTACGAGCCTCTGTAAAACTGAATTCCCATAGATCCTTCCTTTTGGTCAAGGGAGGAGTTTTGCTTAATCTTGACTTGGCAAATAGTGTCTTTTCTTGCAGGGCTTTGATATTTTAATGGAATAAAGAACAAAGGGAAAATAGGTTGAAATTCATTTGATAGATTATAAATGACATGAGTTAGTAGTTCTCACTCCTTTCATCCCTTTATTTTAAAAAATGATTAAGTTCACCTTAGATTTTTGAGGTGTCAGAAAGCCCTCTAATTCAATGCTTTTTGCATTGAATTCATTTGTGTGTATACAAAACTACAGAACTTAGGTTTTATCATAACTCATCCCTTTTACAGAGATTTTTATCAGATTTCTTGCTTTAAATCAACATACCACTTTCCCCAAATTCCCACATCATACAGCTCCCTCTCAAGCTACTCAGGAAATTATCTGTCTTTGATGGCCTTGGATAAGACTGACAGCAGTAATTTACCTGAGAGTTCCAGATCTCTAGGACAAACTCATTAGTCCTTTTTGAGAAAGACCTAGAGCCTCTGTCAAGCAAGGGAGTAAAAATCCACTTTTGCCCCAAATAAGAATAAAATTGAGGCCAAGGAATGCTTGCTATAACAACTGTAGATTCTCTTTAGTAGGCACACCTCCAAGACCTTTGATTTGTTTTCAGTTGCTCTAATACCTATGTTTGGAAAAAAATATAAGTTATGGTTATGGTCATCTGTGGGGAGCAGATTAAAGCCTATGAGAACTGGACACAAGCAAGGCAAGGTGCAGTTACTTGCTTTTACATGTAGGGAGAGATAAGCACAGCCCCGGCCACAAAACAGGGAAAGGCAGAACATCTCCTAAGCTGTGTTTAGAGAAGCAGGAATGAGGTTTCTCCTCTTGCAATGTCACATTCCTCCCCATGGCTCTACCCTGTTTGCTGCTATAAAAGACCCCTGAAAGAGGAAAAGGGGTTTTTGCCTTTTGGGGTTTTACTTTGGGATTTTGGACTTTTTGCTTGGCTTTTGGCTTTTTGCTTTGGGGGGCTTTTTGCCTTTGAATATTGGGAAGAAGCTATTATTTTGGGCCTTTTGGTGTGGAAGGCTTTTGGAAGGGCAAAGAATTGTTGAAGTGTTAAGAAGGGAAAATGCTAAAGGGAAAAGGGAAAAATTTCTGAAGGGAAAAGAATTGTTGAAGGAAAAATGCTAAAGAAGGGTTGATAAAAAGTCTGCACTGAGAACTTTAACGTAGGCTTCAGAAAGCAAAGATTAGAAAGTGAGAAAGAACTTCATACATAGCCTTAGGAAAGGTAAAGCTAAAGGAAAGCCAAAGAGAACATGGGACAGTGCTCAGTGCAAGTCTAAGGTCCAAGACTTTAAGAGTTGTGCATATGCAGGTTGTAGGCATTGCTGCTGGTTTGCAAGTTTGAGCACCGAGGCTTTGGTAGAGCTAAAGAGAGATGAGACAGTGCAAGCCTGGGGGCAAAATGCTCACCAACTCTAGTCATAAAGGAAATGCAAATCAAAACCACAGTACCATAACCACTGTTAGCATAGTCATCATCAAAAACCACCAACAACAGGTGTTGGTGAAGATGTGGGGAAAATGGAACCCTCATACACTGCTGGTGGGAATACAAGCTGGTACAACCACTCTGGAAAAAAGTTTGGAGACTTCTTAAAAATCTAATCTAGACCTGCCATATTATCCAGCAATCCCACTCCTGAAGATATACCCAAAGGAATTCAACACAGGTTACTCCAGAGGCACCTGTACCCTCATGTTTATTGCAGCACTATTCACAATAGCCAGGTTATGGAAACAACCAAGATGCCCCACTATTGATGAGTGGATTAAGAAAATGTGGTACTTGTACACAATGGAGTTTTACTCAGCCATGAAGAAGAATGAAACCTTATCATTTGCAGGTAAATGGATGGAACTGGAGAACTTCATTCTGAGCGAGGTCAGCCAGGCTCAGAAGACCAAAAATCACATGTTCTCCCTCATATGTGGACTTTAGATCTAGGGCAAATGCAGCAACATGGTTGGACTGAGACTACATGACAAGGGGAGAGCACATATGGGTGATATAGAAATAGGTAGAAAGCCCAAAATATGAAAGCGTTTGATGTCCCCACTCCAGAGGTGCTAATACAGAAACCTTAAAGCAACAGAGGTTATCATGAGAAGGGGATCATTAACCAAGGTAAAGATCAGTTACAGATGAATCAACACAGGTCATAACACGTGTACATTAAAGCAATGCTAGGAATATTTCTGTATAGCTATCCTCAACTCAACTAGCAAAAATACTTTGTCTTCCCTATTAAGCTTGTCTCTTTTCTTCAACAAAACTAGTGATAAAGGCAGAACAGGACCTGCCTGGAACTGAGGTGGGAAGAGGGGAGAGGGTGGGGGCAGGGGGCAGAGGGGGAGAAATGACCAAAACAATGTATGCATCTGTGAATAAATGAATAATAAAAAAAAGTGGAAAAAAAAACACTTTAAGGGCAATTAAGCTAAAGATAAGCTAAGAGCAAAAGGGGGACAGTGCGAGCCTAAGGAAAGAGGTTTTAAGCAAGGTTTTAAAGAAGGCTTTAGAAGCAAGTTTTTTTTTTTTCTCTTTATTCATATATTCATATGTACATACATTGTTTGGGTCATTTTTCTCCCCTGCCCCCGCCCCCTCCGTCTTGCTTCCAGGAAGAACCTGCTCTGCCCTTTTCTCTAATTTTTTTGAAGAGAAGACACAAGCAATAATAAGAAAGACAAAGCGTTTTTGCTAGTTGAGATAAAGATAGCTATACAGAGAGATTCCTAACATTGCTTCCATGCACAAGTGTGTTACAACCCGAACTGATTCATCTCTATCAGACCTTTTCACTACTTCCCGGTCACCTTCCCATACTGACCTCTGTCATTTAAGGTTTCTGTATTAGCTCCTCTGCAGTGGGGACATCAAACACTTTCAAGTTTTGGGTTTCCTACCTATCCCCATTCCTCTTGTATGTGTTTTCCCCTTAGCGTGTGACCCAAGTCCAACAACACTGCCGCATTTGCCCTAGATCTAAAGTCTGCATATGAGGGAGAACATACGATTTTTGGTCTTCTGGGCCTGGCTAACCTTTCTCAGGATGGTCTTCTCAAATTCCATCCATTTACTTGTGAATGATAAGATTTCATTATTCATGGCTGAATAAAACTCCACAGTGTATAAATACCACATTTTCTTGATCCATTCATCAGTAGTGGGGCATCTTGGCTGTTTCCATAACTTGGCTATAGAAGCAAGGTTTTATTTATTTACTTTTTACATTTCCTTTATTCATATGTGCATACAATGATTGGGTCATTACTTCCCCCTTCCCCCCCCACTTTTCCCCATCCCCTTCCTCTTGCCCCCACCCACTCACTTCCAAGCAGATACTGTTCTGCCCTTATCTCTAATTTTGTTGAAGAGAGAGTACAAACATTAATAAGGAGGACCAGGGGTTTCTGCTAGTTGAGATAAGGATAGCTATACAGGGAGATTCCTAGTTTTACTTCCATGTACATATGTGTTACTTTCTAAATTGATTCTTCTCAAACTAACCTTTTCTCTAGTTCCTAGTCCAAAGAACTGCAAGGAGTAAGGCCTTAAAGAATCAAGATAGAGAAAAGAAGCAATAAGGGTTGTGCATCTCTAGACGAGCATATAACACATCTGTCCCCAATTTTCTGCCTGTCTGTCTGTCTATCCTGTGTCTTTGCTAAAATCTCCAGTTGCCCCCAGTTAAATCCAGTTAGGTTCAGTAATAACCAAAGAGCTAGAGAGAAAGCTTGCTCCACCAAGGGAGGGAGTGTGAGAAACAATGCCCCCTTCAGTCATCTTGTAACATTTTAAATGTATTAAACCCCAGCTTCCTGCTAAATATTTTGAACACATAATCAAACTTTTGCCATTCATGGCAAAATAAAAGTAATGTTGACTTAAGTATTTTCCTCAATAAAAACCAACCCCCATGGAAGTCAATTCTAGGTTTATATGGCAAATGAACTATGTACCCATGAGCCTGATATTTTCTATGATTTCATCTGGCCATTTCTAGTGTAAGTCTTCCATACTCATGGTTACATTATAGATGCTGATCTTTCAGGAAACATCTGTGTTCCCAGCAGGAAGGGTATGGGGAAAAGCCAGGAGATTATGCCAGCTTAGTCTGTTTATTATTGAAAACCCTGCCTAAAGCCTTCTACTTAAAACATATTGCTCAAAACTAGGTCACACAGCCAGCTGCCCCTAGCTGCCAGGAACTCGTGGAATTTTAGTATTTTAAGTTTATTCCTCTACAGTACAGGAAAGAAAGGGAGGATCAAATATTGTGATGGTCCTTTATCTGCCTTAATCAGGGTTCTTTAGAACTAGTAGAAGAACCAGGATATTATAAAGGTAGTGAAGAACTGGCTCACATGATTATGGAGGCTGACAAGACTCAAATTGTGAAGTTGACAAGCTAAAGACACAAGAAAGTGATGGCATTGTTTCAGTCTGAAGGCCTGCAGGCTTTAAGCTCAGGAAGAGCAAATTTTCAATTTGAGTTTGAAGGCAGGAAAGCAACCCTATATTCCAACAAAGTGAAGGGACAATCTACAAAATGAAAGATAATATTTGCAAAATATTAATATGAGAAAGGATACAAAGGATATAAGCAACTGAAAAAACTTAGCAACAAAAAACAAGTATCCAATTAAAAAATGGACAAATGTTCTGAGCAGATACTTCTCAATAGAAGAAATACAAATGGCCAAATAATATATGAAAAATTCCCAATATCACTAGTCATCAAGGGAAATGAAAATCAAAACTACAATGAAATCTCATTTCATTCCACTTAGAATTACTGCTGTCAAAAACATAACAATTGAATAGTGGTAAAGATGTGGAAAGAATGGTACTATTATACAACGTTGATAGGGATATAAATTAGTACAACATCACAGATAATAGTGTGGAGTTTCCTCAAAACACTAAATGTATATCTAGCATAGGATCCAGCTATTCCACTTCTAGGCACATGTACATAGAATGTGAAATCATCATCCCAAAGAAATACCTACACACCCATGTTTATCACGGCACTATTCACAATAGCTAATAGAGGGAATCAGCTTAAATGACCATTAACAGACGAATGATAAAGAAAAAGAAAACGTGACATATAACAATAGAACTTTATTCAGCCATAATGAGGAATGAAATTATGTCATTTGTAGAAAAATGAATGGAACTGGAAGATATTATATGAAATGAAATAGGGTAGATAGAGACATAAGAGTTGTAATAATTTATATTCCCACCAAGAGTGTATGAGAATTCCCATTCCTTCACATCTTCACCAGCATTTGCTCTTTTTATGGGTGTACTAGAGTTTGAAATCAAGGCCTTATACTTGCTAGTCAGGCAGTGTATCACTCTAGTCATTTCCCTAAGCCCCCTTTTTTTTGATAGGGTTCCAGGTTTTTGCTTGGAGCGAGCCTTAGACTATTATCGTCTTTCCTATGCCTACTGCATAGCTAGGATTAGAGGCACACACCATGATTTCTAGCTTGTTGGTTGAGATGGGGGGATCTTGCTAAGTTTTTGCCTGAGCTGACTTTGGAGTACAATCCACCTATAATCAACTCCCAAGTAGCTGGCATTAATAAGGGTGAGCCACTGCACAAAAACTGTGTTGACTTTTTGATGATAAACATTCTAACTGAGGTGAAATCATACCTCATTATAGTTTTGATTTTTGTCTCCCTGTTGACAAATGATATAGAGGTTTTTTTCATATATTTATAGGCATTTTTATTTCTTCTTTGAGAAATGTCTATTTGGATCATTTGCCCATTTAAATGCATTTTTGGAAGTTAAAAAAGTTGAACCTGACTGCAGAAGAGTGATTACTAGGAATTGAGAGGGGAGTACAGGCAGATAAAAAGAAGCTAGATTTGATCTATGCGTGATGTATACATATGTTGAAATATCACATTGAACTCCATTTATATGTACTGTTAATGCATGTTAATTAAATTTAAATCATACCAAACCCCCTTAACTTCTCAACTCAAAACAGTCATGAAGAATTGCTTTTATCTTACATGAAGATCAGCTTTTTGTGTTCATGCTTTCAACTAATTGGATGGGGACCACCCTCATTTGGGAGGGGGATCTGCCTTGCTCAGTCTACAGAGATCATTATTAATCTCATCTGGAAGCACCCTTATGTACACACCTCAAACAAAATTTGACTAAATGGCCTGGGCACCACATCATCCAGTCATATTGGTGTGTACATTTAACCATGGCAATATCCCCAACAGAAATGTAGGAAGCATCTCAGTCTTCAGTTCCCTCTACCAGCTGAACTCTCATATAGTTGACCCAGAATGAAATCTCACTTTGGTCATGAGTGGTTCCCTTGCCACAGATGGAGGCTGCAACAGTATCTGAGGCTGCAGTTGAGGTCCTGAAAATGGAGACAGGGCCCTGTTCACCCCTCAGTCTGTTTGTTGTGCCGTCCTGACTACCTGGGATATCATGAAGGGTGGACTAGTCTGAGGCAAAACTATCATGAAGCCTGGGAGTTTGGTTTTCCAATGCTGCATGTATAGCAGAGAATCTGAAGCAAAGCTCTAAGGAAATAAAATCCCATCTTATGTTAAGAAAAATCATTTTTTGTTATTTTCTTCCCAATTAACTCCAACTGTTTCCATAGACCCTGTTCTACTTCTAGACTTGAGTTTCTAGTATCTACAGTCCTACTTTTTGACCTCCAACAGGACCTCAAGAGTGGAGGATGGACAGATGCTGTTACCTGCGTGATTGAGAGAAGCAAAAAAGGGGAGAACCATGGAAGAGTGTTGCTAATATCCAGAGGTACCAGGCAGCCACAAGCTGATATATGCACACATATATAAACATACAGATGTATATATACCTACACTTTCACTTTAGTGACTCTGAAATCATTTTATTCACTTACTTGTAGTATTTTAGGTCATATTTTTAAACATGGTCATTTCCCAGATTAATAATGATTTGGCACTAGTTAGTGTTTACTGAGGAAACTTTATGTGGAGTTGATCCCGTTTTCAGCTTCTTCAAAGTTACTTGACTATTTGGTGGAAGTTTCCTATTTCCTTATTTTTATAGCACTGCATGTTAGTACAAGCTGATTTGTTTTAGCAATAGAGGAGATTAGGTCTTCAGAAAAAGTAAGTGATTTGCCTTGATTTACACACCATCTGTGGAATTATAGAACTATTTCTGGAACTCCTGTAGCACATTTTCTGTCATTAGTGAAGAACACGTGTGTAAATATGCACAGAGAGAGAGAGAGGGAGAGAGAGAGAGAGAGAGAGAGAGACGCACCTATGTGTAATTTTAGGAACTCAAGGAAAATCTTTGCTATGCCCCCAAAATAAGATATTTGCTATTTTGATATTTTAAATGACTTTAAAGAAAAAAATTTCATCCTATTAAAGGAGACAAGAATTTAAATTGACTGCAAATAAACCAGAAATGTTTGTGTTAGTTTATTAACCTCAAGGCATTTTACCTGAATAGATGGAAACCTAATTTCAAGGTGATTGAAGGGAAAAAATTCATCTAATAATGTTATTGAGATGCATATATGTATATATTTATGTATATATTTGTGTACACATGCACACACACTATATATATAATGAAGGGCTTCAAATTATGCTTTTGAGAAATATAGAAATACAACTCAATATATTATCTGGCAAGTTCTCTCCTCTTAATAAGAATGAAGATTCAATTACTTATAGCTCATGGTCTCAGAAGGGCAGAGGTCCTGCCTCTTGTGGCATCTAAACTCATTTCCCAAAAGAACCCTATGATTGATCTGATTGGTAGACAATGCCCTTTGACTGACTCCTGTTTTACCAGGTCATATCTTAGAGTTTCCGAAATGAAGGAATGAAAAAAAAAAAATCAGTGACTTATCTTTGGCTTTAGACTAGAGTTCAAATGATATTCTAATTCTAGTTCTTTTGGGGAACAGGTTTGGATATAATATGCAAACAACACCCCAATTCATACACACAAATTTAAAAAAATATGAGAATGAATTCAACAACTGGAAGCTATTGTTTATAATGTAGTACGAGTAAGGTTAAGATAGGAACCTGGGAAGCGGGAGAATTCTGAGAAGCAAATACCAGGTAAGCTAAGACATTTTCCTGTGTGCCATACCCAATGCATTTACTCTCACAGCAACACTGTGCCTTCGTTTTACACACAAGGAAAATAACTTCAGAGAATGGACTTATGGTTCTCAATCATTGCTTGTTTATTTGCTTACTTTTTCCCTTGAGCCAAATACATCTTCAGGATAGAAAGCATACTGTGAGAAGCACTGAATAACTAAAAATAAAAATGCTGTGTGTGTATGTGTGTGTGTGTGTGTGTGTGTGTGTCTGAGAGAGAGAGAGAGAGAGAGAGAGAGAGAGAGAGTTCATGGAGGAGTAAACATTTAGCTTTTTAGCTTTTGTTGGTGGTAAATAATCCCAAACATCAATGACTTAAAGACAATCATTACTTACTACTCATGATTCTTGGGTTGACTGTGTGGTTCCTATGTGAACTTTCCCAGCTTTCAATTATATGACTACATTAATTGGTACACCCTGATATCTTACAACTACTATAGGATGATATCTGATATTCTCATTTATCTACTATGGGTTCTACTTTTCTGAAAGGCTGGCCAAGCTTCTTTGTGTTCTGGTCACAAGACAGTGTCCAGACGTGTGAAAGAGAAAGTTGTAAATTCTCTTAGTTTCCTAACATCACTTCAGCCAAAGTCTGTTGGTTAATACATATCATAAGCCAGCATGGTTTCAAGATTGAGCAAATAGATCTATTAATTAATGAAAAAACTGGAAATTTCACATTGAAAACTTAGAATGCATGGTGGGATGGGAAGAATATTGAACTTACTTTCATCCCAAAAGGGACCCAAATAGAGTTCAAGTTTCAGACAAAATGTACATTTGAGAAGCTCTCTTGATTTATGCTCAATATATGTTAGAGCTCTCCTAGATCTTTAAACACAAGTGTTTCTCATATAAGTGCCCTGTTCTTTTCTAATCATCAGTCAATAGTGATGGTGTCCAGTCAATGACCATCAAAGCACCATCCAGTGGTCATCAAATTCAGTAAACTATACTTGCAAAATCTCTGCTTTTAATTTAAAAATTAAATTAATTTGTCCATCTTATTTCTTTATGTTTAGAACATACATTAGCTTTGGGGTTAAAAGAATAAACACAAACATAATTTATCACTTTGCCAAGTTGAGCAAACACCATACTGTTGTGCTCAGAGCACCTCATGAATTCACATATTTGACATTATTTACTAAGCCTATTTGCTAGCCAAGTTCGAGTTGTTTTTACTGATGATTCTAAGGTGAATAAGACAGGGATCTTCTTGTTCTTGTTGAACTCATAGTCTTGTCATGAGGTGAAATAAAGGTGAATCAATGAAGTGCTGTGGGAAAATGAGCTTAACCATGCCATAGGTAATACAGAGGGCTATGCACAGGCAACATGTCTTAAGAGCTCACTGGATGAATTAGTTCATTTAAGATTTGTATACAGCCTGTGATTTAATGCTAAAGCAATTTTTTATTTGTTTACTTTTAAGAATTTAGAAAGCATAAGCCAGGCTCACAGGCACTAAATAAGTTTCCAAAGAATACACATAGCTAATAAAGGATATACACAATTTTGAAAACCAGGAAATTCTCACTGCAAACCCATTCTTACATATATACAAATTATGCAAATCATAACAAACTGCATAATTTGGTATCTGTTATTTATGTGTTGCTACATAACAAATAACTGAAAATATAATGGCTTAAAATAACACACTTTTGTTGTCTTGCTGATTTTATGGCTAAAGAGTTCAAACAGCTTGAACTAGGTTCACTGCTTTAGGGTCTCACAAGACTGCAATCAAGAAGTTGGCCAGGCTGTGTTCTTATCCTGAAGCTTGACTGGGAAAGAATTCAAGATCACTACAAGATCACTCAGATGCTTGGCAGAGCTCATTTTCTTGTGACTGTAGAACTGAGAGCTTTATTTTCTTGCTGTCGGCTGTCCTAACTCCCAGAGGCTGTATAATGTTCCCTCCAATTTAGCCCTGTGGCAAGGAAGCTCACAACATGGCAGCTTTTTCTCCTAGGCCAACAGGAGAACAAGAGTGGATCCATTAGCAAAAGGAGTCTTACACAATGCAACGTAATGACAGATGTCAACTGCTATTACCTTTTCCATATTCCTCTCTAGAAGCAAGAAAAGGCCCTGACACATTCAAAGGAAGGGGATTATTCAAGATGTGAACCCAGGTACAGGGTTCATGGACCCATCCTAAACTCTCTTCCTAAACAAAGACATTAGCTTTGTTTGAGGTTCACTAATGGACTTCTAACATCTCTGAGACTTTTAAATGCTACAGGGAATGTGCACACACCCAAACATACAAACATTTCTCATGTTCACATAGAGGAAAACTCCTAATTTTTGCAAAAATGTTTCACTCTAAGTACCCAAATGTGACTTTTGGTTGAAAAGGAAGTAACCTATATCTGGACTATTTTTTAGTTGACAAAAAGTTGGTACAGGGGACTGAGATATGAAGCAAGAAAAGGGAAGGCTGGTAGGGAAAAAGCCAAAATAATCATTATCCATATATTATGATTTATGTTTGGATTCAAAAGCAGAAGGCACTTTTTTTTTATTAAGGACCTTTGTTACAAAACTGTTCAAAACATATGCACAATAAATGGCTCCGCTTGCCTATTAAGTTTTCCTCCTGCTTATTCAATGGGTACTTAGCTGGGTAGGCAATAATAAACACTGAAGGAGACTGGTGCCAGATAAATGCTTTTGCCTTGAACACAGTGATGGATTCATGGTTTGGGGGATGGAAAATCAGGATGAATACCCTTGATGGAAACCCCTATAATTTCAGCTACTCACGATGGGTATTTCTGGGCTTAGCATAATTTTTTCCCACCTTAGAAGACTTCTAATCTTTAGAAGTCAACAAACTTGCTTCTCTCCATCAAGGCCACACTAGCAATATGCTCCCTAAGAATAAAAAGAAATGTAAAAAGACAGTGAAGAAAGGCACATGATCATACAACTGCATATACAACAACTGGCTTCTAGATGAAGAAAAATTAATATAACAGCCTATCACAGTGTCTTGGAACATTGACTTTGGAGTCAATATCAGAGTTTAAAACGTGGTTGACTATAGTCTAACTGTTTGAACTTCAGTTCTTCAAGCTTTGGTAAAGTAATTTTGGAAGTAAGACTAAAATGAATGTTTCCTGTTGGTGTGATTTTCTGCCAAATACTTTCCATTTATTATCTCATTTAATGTCATAATTCTTCAAATATAAAACAAATAAGTCAATAACTTAAGGTACATAAAACAAAGATAAAATACTGATAATAATATTATACGTTAAAAATTAATAATTATAAGAGTTAAATGTTTAAATATTGACTTTAAAATCTTAAAAAAAATAATAAGTGAAGTGGTTTAATAGGAAAATATTCTGGTGAAATTAGTGGACTATATCTTATTGGATATATTTTCACTCTGTCTCTCTCTCTGACTCTGCCTCTTTGCTTTCTTTTCCTGTTCCACAGACATATTTCCTTTAGATAATGAAAAGGATGAACAAATACAGTAACAAGAGGCAGATCCCTGAGTTTGTTTTAGTGAAGAAGGCCTAGAAAGGACACTGGGCCATCTGTCTTTGGTCATATCCATTCTTGTAGCAATAACCATAGTCAGTGGCTTTAAATTTCACTGGGTGACTTATTCTGGGTTGTTTCCCAAACACTAAGGTCCAGGCTTACCAAAATAGGACTAGTAGGTGAAGGAAACAGACAAAAAAAATCAGATAACTATTACCTGGAGGACATGTTTATTTAACTTATTTCAAGGTAAGAAAATGAAGTTTAGAGCAACTTCATAACTTATGTATAAGTGGGAGAGTAAGATTTGTTTTGAGGTCTGGTTATATTTACAAGCCATTGGAAGAGCTATTAAGAGTACACTGTGTATAGAATATGGGACAACGTAAAAATAACAATGGTATTCTAAACTGTTCTCAGAAATTCTAGGAGCAGAAAATATAAGGTGTGTTTGAGTGAAATAAGAAATGTAAGGGACTTTTTGGAGGAAAAGTATCTTACCTGGAAGGGAAGTTAGTAAGATTGACTAAACAAAAAGGCAAGAGGAATTTAATTTAAAAAAATGTCCTCAACTTTACTTCTAGTTGAATGCTATAGAATTCACGCTTAAAGAGATATAGTTTCACTTCCCTTCCAATTAAATTGTCATAAGGCTAAGAGCCAAAGGAAAGATGGCTCCAGTGCAGGCTTGTCTGTCTCATCTTGAAAGTAAGAACACTGACATTTTGCATCCTAATTCAGAGTCTCAGGAATTTCAAATGATCAAGAGTGTATTTAAAACCTATATGGGCCAGGCACGGTGGTATATACATATAATTCCAGCTATTTATAAGGTAAAAATTGAGAGGATCACAGACTGAAACCAGCTTGGGCAAAAAGTTAGTCAGACCTCATCTTAAAAAGCTAGGCATAGTGGTGTGTGTCTGTCATCCCAGTTCTGTGGAAAGCATAAGAAAGAAGATCACTGGTCTTGGAAAAAACCATGAGACCCTAACCAAAAAATAATTAAAGAAAGGGCTATGTGTGTGACTCAAGTGGTAAGAACTCCTGCTTATCAATCACAAGGTTCTGAGTTCAAATCCCAGTACCACCAAAAAACAAGCAACAACAATAAGAGAAAACCTAAAGACAAAATCCAAATAGATGGTAGTATCACTTGTTTGTGAAAATGTACTTCTATCTGGGTACAATATGAGCTTCTGTTTACAAATGCCATTTTTAAAATTGGAGATAAAATGGTCTTTAACACAATAGTAGTTGTATATCTTGGTAACAGTAGAAGCAATCCTTAATTTAAAAAAGGCATATAATATTTTTACATATTTATAAAGTACATTATGATAACTCAATACAGGCATACATTGTATAATGATTAAATTGGGGTAATTAGCCTTTTCAACTCCTTAAGTATTTCTTAGTTTTATGAATTAGAAAGCTTCAGACTCCTCTAGTTATTTTCTAATATGTAATGAATTATTGTTGACTAATGTTACCCTATCAATTTTCTTGTCAATTTCTGTTACTTTCCTATATATTTTGATTATTTATTCCAATGGAGATAATTTTTGTAACTAGGCCTATGGAATGTAACTTGTAGTTTAAATACTGTGCCCAATGAAAGGCTTTACTTTACCCTAAATTAAATGTACTTAAAAATATTTTCAACACACAGGGATTATCCTATTTTACTCCTTGGCACTATTTCTCCTGAACATTTCCCACTATCAGCTAAGCAGTCCTTTTACTTTTTCTTGTAAGAAGTCTCTCCTGCCACCAACATCTCCAATTGTCTTCAGAGATCTCTTCCTTTGTAATTCTAGATAAGAATAGGGCATTGATTTTTAGAGAGCCTTCATCCTTCACTATGGAGAAACAAAACCGAGTGCTAGATCCTGTGAATAATTACTTTAGTAAACCAACCCCAAATGCAGCAGAACATAGCAATGGAATTCATGCTTCATTTCATTCATTTTGACAGTTTCAGGAATCCAAGTCCGACTGCACTTCTGTTAAAACTGAATGTAGAGGCTGGCAAAAAAGGAGAGACGTGTTTTTGTCAAAGCAACTTTCATTGCAGTTGAAAGACTATCAAGTTCAGAAGGCATTCAGCTCTCTTCCTTCATCTTAGCAAATTATTGATCAGGAAGGGCATTCTGAGAAATTTTTCAGGTGTCACATATTATTGTTCAATAAACAAAAAAACCTCAATCAGATGTTATGCAGGAACCCTGTCTTTCCAGTGATGACCCCCATTCCCACCCTGGAGTGCTCTGGATAATGTTTGTTCTTAGGTCTGTGCACAGACACAGATCTCGTAGAACCTGAATTGTAGGAGGAGAATGGGGACAGGATCTTTTTTTTTTCAACCACTTGCTCTTTGGTACAGAAGTTTGTAATAAAAAATAATTATAAGTATTTTTAGAAAAAAAGAAAGAAAAATTCTTAGTAATAAATGAAGAAATAACATTTTAAGAACATTGCTTAAGACTTATGAATTAAAAACTAAAATACCTAGAAACAGAAATCAACAAAATTAAGAACCATAAATTATTAAAATAGTAGCTTTCAGGGAATGGCTTTTCAGGCAAGCACCAATGGGGTGAGGAATTGTTTCTTTCCAATACAACTCCACAGTTATTTTTACCATGTCAAATATTACTTTGATCCATTTAATTAAGGAAGATATTATAAAATGTGACCATAACATTTTAAAAAAAAAACATATTTTATGTAGAAGATAAACTACTTTCATTAACTAATCACTCTCAATTTCTAACTGGGACCTTACAGTAACAATCACATGATGAGGGCAATGCTTATTATTTCATTTTTCAAATTAAAAGTTGAGATTCAGAGAAAGATTAGGTATTCCTCCAGAATCACTCAGAAGTTGGGAATCTAGTGAGTAGCAGAGAATTGAGGTCCCCAGCTCAAAGTTTAGTGTTCTCCTCATCAGATATATTGTTTAACATCAAAGAGTTAAATAGTTACAATGCAAAAGGCAAGAAGAAAAAGTATTCTTACTCACAAAGTTACTGACCTAAGATTTAAAACAGGTTGAAATACAAATTTATTCATGATGGTTTTAAATATTAACTGAGACATTAAGTTATACCGGTTAAGAGATATTTAACATCAGTAGGACAGAGCCCTAATATTGCAAGGGTGACAGAGATGCCGTTTCATTTATCATATCTAAAGAAAGAGCACACTGGAATTAGTGGGACATAAGTCAGGTGTGGTGTGGTAATGCTGAGATTTTGGGAAACAGCAGAGGCAACCCATGTATTTGTCTCACTAAAGTGAGATTAGGAGTGAATAGTATGAGAGCTGCTGACTGATAAAATAATGTGTACAAATAAATAGCAGGAGCTGACCCTAGCAGCTTGGACTGCTCTCCCTTCACTCATCACAGCTCTTTCCTGGAGAAGAGGAGGGTGCCTAGTGTGTCCAGGGCTTTGCTGATTGCTTTGATTCTTGTGAAATGTAAAGCCTGTTTGCAAGGAGATGTCTGCAGTGATGCTTGAAAGCTTTCTCCTTGGAGATTAATTCAAAATGTGTCTGTGCATTACATTCTTTCTCTCTGGAAATGAGTTTTTTTGGAGAAAAAAAGTCCAGGTTTAGGAATTTTGTGTTGTGTCTGACCACTTTGTATATCTACATAAGTTCTTCCCTGAGTTCACATACATCTTTGCACTTTGTACTTTAAAAACAATTTTTTTCATGAAGGTGTTTGGTGAAATATATCATGGAAGTAGAAGCAGAGCTTACAGATGTCAAAGCATTCTCATTCCCTTGCAATTCAGTTTGTTTAACACAGTGAAGAAAGAAAGCTAGGGAGCTGTGCTGGAGTTAAGATTCTATAGGACAAATAAGGAAGAAAAAGGATAAATACATTTTAATAGCAATATAATGCATGCACACACACTCTTACACATACACACATCCTGAATCCCATTCCTTGATTCCACTCCTAAGAGAAATGATCTGGGTCTCCTTTCCAATGGAGGACTCACTTTATCATCTCTGCCTACCCACCTCAGGTGATATTCAAAAAGTGGGTTGCTTTAGGTGCCAAATTATAAGCAAAACAGTGTCTTGGTGTGTATGCATGTGTGTGTGTGTGTGTGTGTGTGTGTGTGTATTGGGATGTGTGGAAGAGATTAATCCAATAAACGCATATCAGGTCAAGATAACATTACCCTATGATACTAATTGTTGCCCTTCTATTTTAGGAAACCCTTCATTGTACTCACTTGGAACCAATATGGAAAATTAAAGAAAGTTGGCAGAATTCTAGGTAACTTTTTTGGTAAAGAGTAGGACGAGGTGAGTGCAGAAGGCATCTATAAACTGTTCATTCGGGATTTATCCAAAACAAAGAAACAACAATGATCCCCTTTGCAGAGCTACTCTCAGACCATCAATGCTTTTCTCCCATCTCTAGCCATGATGTGAATGACAAAGCTCTGCAAGGGCCCCATGAGAGCTATCATGTTGGGAGGTGAGAGATGAGAGCAGACAGAGAACACAGGCCAGAAAAGGTGACTGGCAGGCAGAGAGCACACAGAGAAAGGCACCTGTCATTTAGGAGGACAAAGGGAAATTTATTATTTTTCAGTTGTTAGTCTATAATTCTGTGACATAAAGTACATTCACAATGTTTTATATCATTATTACTATTTCTAGAATGTTTTCATCTTCCCAAACAAACTCTGTACCCATTCAACATAATTTCCCTTCCTATCTCACCAAATTCCTGGTAATCTCTATGCTACTTTTTGTCCTTATGTATTTGCTTCCTATATGTAAAATCACATGGTATTTGTCCTTTAATATTTGGTTTATTTCACTTAACCTTTTTCATGTATTTGAATGCTACATTGTAACATGTATTAGAATTTCATTTCTTTATATAGCTGAATAATATTATATTACATATATATATACACACTATATACTGCATTACTTTATCCATTCATCTTTTGGCCATTGTGAAAAATGCTACTGTGATTATTGGTATGGAAGCATTTAAAGGAGTCCCCATTTTCAATTATGTTGTGTATATAACTATTTCTTCCATAGAACTTAGCATTTAATAGAAATACAGAGAGGACAAATGGTAACTTGAAATATTTGTTAACACAATTACACAAAGTCCTGTGACATAGGAGCAGAAAATAGAAACATTTTATGTAGAGAGAATTCTAACAGGAGGAAAAAGGAATGGAAAAGGTGAAAATTCTAAACTAAGAATGTGCATAGCCCTAGGGAACAGAATAAAACTCAGGAATGCTTAGAATGAAGGGTAGAATAGGAAACACCAGAAGGGACAAGGAACCCATTGTACAGGGTCCTATTAAGTTTTGCAACACCTTCAGTATACCCACATGACCCACTTCCCATTATTCAGTTTCCCTAATTCACATGTTGTAGTCCCCTAAATGCCTTCTCTGATCATCCATCTAATGTAACGTATGACTATGTTAGTCCCTATTTTGTTCCATTTTTACATATAGTAACTATATTCCATACTTATATACTTCTGTGTATGGGTCCACCTCTCCCATAGGATGAAATACCCAAGAGGTCAGGACAAAGCCTATTTAATTCACTGTTGTATCCCAGGATGGAGAACAGTGGCACATAATAGATATGTGATAACTACTGGTGACATCAATAAATGAATGAACCAAAGAGTAAGACAACCCTTTTGTTTGCTTGTTTTATGATTTTGTGTAATTTGTTTCCTTTTCTGAACTCAAGTATATCTTCTGAATAGTTTTGTGTGTGAAGTAGAATGTTCATAAAACATTGTAGACGGCCTTGAAGTACCAAGTACCCTTTGGTTTAGGACCATACTTAACACACAAAGGAAAGCAAATCCAAGCCAAATCATTAAGTTATGGGCCCTGATTCTCCTTGTAGAAAAATAATAGGAATTAGATCTACACTAAGCATAATTAGTATTTACACATTTATTCTTAATCCAGCTATGGAGTTTACTTTCCCATGATGATCTAGTCTCCACACAGATGGGGTCCTATGAGAATGTAGTTCTGTGTTTGTATAGGCTCTATGGTAAAAACATGCTCATTAAACCATATGGAAAAGGTATGGTATCTATAGAATGAATATGAACATGGTGACCAAGATGAATATATTAGCTATGCTCTTAGTCCTTGGCAATCTTTCTAGAGCTTAGAATTATCACAAAAATTGGAGACTTTGAAGGTATTTGTATTCAAAAAAGAAAAGCTAAACAAGACAAGACAAAACTTCACTCCTGGCTCCTGGTGAATGAAAACAAATTCATAAGTTGTGTTGATGCTTATTACTAACTTGATAAAATAGAACAAAAATCAATAATACATCACTGATCAACATGAACCATGGGAGTCAAAGAGAATTGAATTATTCAGATTTCAAAGCACATGTGAAACTGGAGAAAATGACTAAGGAGCTTTATCTGTAGCTTTTTGCTTGAAACTGGTAAAACATGATATTCTCCCTCAAGGAAAGACTTTCATTTCCTAGCAGTTTTGTGGGGCTGGAGAGAATGCTGAGTCAGGCTGTGTGAACTGTGACTTGCTTTGACAATTCGGTACTGCTCTTCGGCTTGAGGAATGAAGTCTCCTTTTAGAACTCACTGGTTTGGTGTTGATTTTCTCATTTATTTGTTCATAAATTTTACTTTTTTATTTATAGGAGACATTTGCTACAGTATGAAGCACATCTGCTTCTCTACCTAATGGTGCTATGTTTTATCACTCTCCTGGCTCTGGGGGAAAAGTTCAAGCAGTTCTATTGAGATCCAGCAGAGAACAGGTCTGGATGTGGTAGTAATGAGGAGAAGGAGAGAGAATTTACCTCCATTTATATTTTCTTTTGTCAGAATGGAAAATCATTTACTGTGAGTATTTTTTGTAATTTACAACCTGTTTGAAGTTTTCACTGTGATGGGTATGCACTAGACTGCTGCTTTTCACATTTATATGTATGCCAGGATTACCCGGGAATCTTGTTCAAAAAACAGTGTCCCAGGCCTAACTCCAGACTTTTTTTTTTAATAGATCTGAAATCAGGTCTAGAAATCTGAATATTTAAACAGAACCTAAGGTGTGTCTGCTAGGCTGGAAAGCATACTTTGAAAAATAACATGGTGATCAAACTCTGATTTATTAATATTCTGTGTGTGATTTGTTGGTCAATTCCTATTTCTTTTTCCCACTTACTCCAACTCTGATTCCAACCCTCCTAAAACTGACCACTTGAACAAGTTAAACTGGTTGCTAGTGGAAAAGTCCCCCATCTCTTCCTGGTTCTTCTTATCATTGAGTGATAATGATAGAAAAGATAGCTGATGCAGATGTGGAGAAAGAGATATTATGATCTTGTTTAATGACCCAAACCGTTTGGAAAGGACAGTATTACAGTATGAACTGCGGTTAGCCTATGAAATTAGCATTTGGAAAGGTCAAGGGATTAGGCCAATGTCACAGGCAGGAGTGGAAGTGGTAGAAAGAGCCCAACAAATGGGTTTATTACCAATGTTTTTTTCTTGAAGTACCAATGAACATTAAGAAACTAACTATGTAAAATCATGTGTCCTTTGGTGGAAAAAAAATACAAAGAAGGGAGAAGTTAGGTTTTGTCACTAGAGCCTCCATGGGAAACTCATCTGATGTAATGCATGGAAAAATAAGGTGAAAACATGAGAGCTTATTTTCTCTTTTATCCACAATAAAACTGTGGGAAGTGTGTGTGTTTGTGTGTGTGTGTGTGAATGTGTGTGTGTGTGTATAACAGACTACCAGGGAGAAGATTTGTGTCTTCTCCATGCAGAGAACAAGCTTAGTTAGTGATGTTCAAAGACTGACATCAAATATATGCCCTCAATAATTAAACCTGCTATTTGTAAATCCTCATTAGCTAGCAGGAAGGGTCATTACCAGTTTCTTAGATCTCATGTGTTAACATCATTCTGATTTTCAGCCCTTGATCACTTTCTGCCTTAACCTTTTGCTGCATTTCAAAAACAATTTGCAACATAATGTTGCAGAATCCACCAAAGAAGTTATATTGTTAATTAAAGTTGCAAGTAAAAGTCTTTAGTGTGTGGATCCAATTTAGTGTTTGGATCCAATTTTACCTAAAATCAGAAATGTGGGAATAAAGTCTCAATCTACAGATGTGTTTGTGCAGGTGCATTTACGTGTGTGAATATGTGTATAAGAAATAAACCTCCAGAAAGGAATGCCAGGTCTTCTCTATGTAGGAAACAAGTTGAGTGGGTGCTCATCAAGGGGTGACATCAAACATATGGCTGCAATAATGAAACTTGACCTTCTAAACTCACTTTGGAGAGGAGAAAGATTTATTATGAGTTTCTTAAACCACATGTGTTAGCTGTATGTTGTTTTAATTTCCATGCCTCAGTCACACTCCAGCACATCCTTCTCTGCCATCTCGAATTCAATTTGTAATTTAACACCATGGGGTCTGCCAGATACAGGGTCTTCCATATTCTTCATAGCATGGGAAAATGTAGAGCACTTTGTGCAGAAACCTAACTTATAAAATATGGTGGCATTAAGCCACCAGAATGAAAGAATCACATTTCATAAATTTTAAGTTTAATCTATATGTAAATTTAGCCAACATTTTAAAAAAGAATAATAATTCATGAGTATTGATGTTTACACTGCTTGGCAATGTTTCTTATTACTTTAAGTAATGATCTAAATACAAACCATATTCTTGTATTTTACAAAAACAGGTGCTTAGTTTTCTGAAGAGATATGAAACAACAAACAATCTTACTTTTAGACAGACAAAACCACTGAAATCTTTCCTAAGCTATTAAAGAACAGTGATACTAAAAAGAAACTGTTTTCACTAATGTAAATTATATGTATATTTCAGAAAAATTTTAAAGATTCACCCAAATGCATTTACATGTCTAATTAGAATACTGTAAATCAAGGAAAATTAAACGTACAGCCAAAGAGTGATAATTAAAATATGGAAATTGTTCAGATATAACATTATGTTCCAAGTAATGCACCTCAAAAAGGAATGTTTTTAGTTTCTTGTATCCTAAATGTCTAGCACTCTTATTGTAGAAGACTGACTCCCATCATCAATATGCTTCTGATAAATACTTCCCTAGAGAAGTCTCATTTTTAAGAGCAATTTTAGGATAACACCGGCTATTGTGTTTCTGATTACTTCTTTAACATAATACATTAGAAGTTTTTTCTCATTCATGTTGGCCTTTTGCTCATTCATGTCACAACAGACTAACCCACTGCAATCAGTTTAATGACCTGGATCCTTTTTGCTGTAGCATCACTGAGAGTTGGTGATTAGGGTACTAGTGAACCAAAGAGTAATGAGCATGGAAGGTATATGATTGCTTCTTACAGGTCCTGTCCCCAAAGAGACAAGTATCACTCTTTACTTAATATTCATTGGTGAGTACTAGGCATTTGTTCACACAGTATACCCTTTGTGTCCACTGGTTTATCCAACCACATCCCAGAAAATTAATATCTACTGTGTAAGGGGACTTGAATACTTTGTTGGACATGCATACCTGGCACAACAAAAATCACCAGATCTTGTCTAATGAGATCAGTTTGAAGCCTTGCAAGAAATCAGCATCATCAGAACCTGAGTTTATTTAAGCTACAGATCCTTGTTCTTTGAACCAAGATATTGGTTTATTGATTTAGTAAGTATGATAATGTTCAGAATGATCTTGCCTGGAATTACTAATTCTAATTCATCATCTACCTCGGGTCCTAAACACAACCAAATCTATACTCTAATACCAATTTTATTCTGTAACTTAAGGAGTACATCAAAACCCTGTTAGGGGAGACAGTTCATGAATATACATTTTAAAGAATTTTATAGAAAATAGCAATAATTAGTCTGGACCTTTTTCACTGTTTACTAAATGCCAGTAAGTTTTCTAAAGGCTTCATGTAAACTAACTTACTTGATTTACTTTATTATTTTCTTATTTAATCTTTAAGAACTCCAATAAGGTACATATAATTATCTCTATTTTACTAAGGAAAACACAGAGGTTCAAGTACTACATAGCCCAAGTTCATTCTAGAAAGTGCCACCACTGATTTAAACAGAAGCAAATAGTCCCTAGAGCCTTTGTCTGCATTGCTCAGGTGATTCTGAGGCATAATATAGATTGAGAACTATCAAGTCATGACTTATGAGTATGCAAGGGCTCTGAAATAAGTGGTCTAAAAAAACATTGAAAAACTCTGAAATAACTAAATTTCTTGCAATGTACTTTACATTTTCTTTCAAACTTATATCCTCAGTATTCATTTCTGCTCAGAATTCCATTTCTATATATTTAAATACCTTTTCTGTTAAGTCATAATTCAGTTCTTCATGGTATAGAGTAAACTCAGAAAACCGCAGCTAGTTTTAATCTTTCTTCAGTGTTCAAGAAGGGTGGCTGTGTCCATGTAGTTGAGTAAGTCTGAAAACCTTCTGATTATCCTCACATGGCTCCTTCCCTCATTACCAACCTCTGCTGTTACCAGTGAGGGATGTCTATCATACTTACTTCCTTGGTTTTTCAGAAGCTCAACTGCCTCCTTCTGCAGTCCATGCTATTGATCTCTACAGGATTTTTGCAATAGCATGGCATATTGTCTTCCATTCATTCCCTCCAAACAATTCTGCCTATTGTGGTACAGTGATCTTTTAAAAACATAGTGGATAAAGTTCCGGATACTTTATATTCCCTAAGAAAAGCCCCGTATGTACTGTCCTGAATACTGCAGGGACCTTGGCTCAGACCACTTTCCCCCTGCTCCTCCACTCTAGGCACACAGAAATTCACCTAGTTCTTTTAACTCTCCGTGTTCCTTCAGCTTCACATTATAACATGGGTGCATCCACTGGAATATTCCCTCAAAGGACCATTGCATAAATTACTTAATAACTCCAGGCTATAGTTTGTCCTACGTATAAAATGGGAATGGATGAACTTGAGATGAAAGTTCTTAAAACTATGAAATAAAATATTATACATAAATAAATTTTAGTTTCTCTACCTATACTCAAGTCTTTTTAGATGTTTTCTAGTAGTGCTCATGTTAAAACATATTAAATGATATATTAATTTCCACCATTCATAATCTATAATTTTCAGCATTTCACTGGCTATAATTTCATCTCAAGGTTAGATGTGTCCTTAAAGAATTTGTTTATCTCATTTCAGAAATTCATTAAAACAAATCATTACATATTTTGCCGTGATGTGTTCTCATTGCAGTTTTTAATTACTGTCTAGTTAACAATATCCTTTAGAATGTCGCATCCTTTTCAAATGTAGGTGTTGGATGACTATAATTTTCAAAATTACTACTTTATTCTACAACTCATATAATGAGTTGGTAAAAACAATTAATAGAATTTACACACTTTCAGAAGCTCTGACAGGAAAGGAAAAAAGAAGATTCTAAATAAATGAGCAGGCAAAGGAGCATTAATTAGCATCTAATTTGTAATGGAAGAGTTCAGTGCTGAATACTTTGAAAATTAATTGAATCTTTATGCTGATATATAAGGTGAAAGCATAGTCAAGGTATTGTCGAGATAAGATTAATATTTCCCTAATAAAAACTTTCAATAATAGGGATTTATTGAAGGAACCAGTATATATTATTTACGCATCATCATTAGTACCATCCACCAAGAAGGAAGGATGTTATAGTATAATGCACATGTGTGAGAGATGGAAAGTTCTATGTTTTGGATATACTTGAATGTGTACCCCAAAGTTCATGTGCACCCCATAGTTTCATGTGCTAGAAGCTTGGTTCTCATCATGTTGGATGGCACCACACAGTAGGAGCAAATGCAGAAAACATCTGATGGTGAAACAGCAAGCCCAGGAATTCAGGACCCAGGTATGCTCTTTTGTATAACAACTTTCTCTTGGAGAAACTAACTGGGGACTTGTAAGAAATATATTAATCCATTCTGAGGGAAATAACCTAATCACCTTGCATTAGCACCTCCTCTGAAATATTCCTCCACTTCTCAATAACAACATGATGTCCATACCAGTGGATGCACCGATGGGGCCACATTACTTAGGACTTTCAGCTTCCAAGATGTTAGCTAAATAAATGGCTTTTCTTTATAAAGTACTCACCCTGTGCTATTTTGTTATCATAACCAAAGTAGACTACTATAAAAGGGCAGTAAAGTTCTGGAGGAAATGTCAACAGAAATGAAATCCCAACAACACAAACTGTAATTGCATTGTTTATATTAAGTCCAGGATTATTATTATAAATTTTATTAACATATAATTTCATAGTATGCTTAAGGAAATAAAATACACGAATATTTGAATTATGAATTGAGGAATTTTGAAATGTAATGAATAAATTTGGTCAAGATATCTTTATGAAATTGGATAATAACTTTTTAAACCCCTCATTCTGCATCAGAGTTTTTCCCCATGGTAGGGCTGGGTGCTTATTTTTCTCAGTTGTGATCATTATAAACAGTTTTGAGCAGTCAAAATTATATTTTATCATGAGGGGAACCATATGCAGATGAAGTGACAGAAGGAAAGGGTTTTGAGTAGCAAATGTGGGCCTCAGGCAGTGTCTATTCAGGATCATGTGCAGAGATGTGGCTAGGCTCAGGAAAGCCTAGGTCTATCCCAGTTCTGCCTCTTGCCGGAGGATACTCAACCTGGATATGCCTCAGTTTCCTCATTCATAAGTTTGAGATGATAACACCCAACTTATATATGACAGTTGTGTAAGGTGGCAGAAGCTGTATTCAAACAGCAGCAATCTTACTCCACAATCCCCCTATTAATAGGGTTGCAGTAAACCCATTCTTATTTTCCCATGTGTTTCTCATGCACAAAAGGGTTTTTGTACACAGCAACCAGTATACAAAATAAATATCAGTGTGCATGCTGTAATATTTGACTAATATTAGTGAAGGTGCCAAAGCTTTGGCCTAAGGGGCTCACATGGAGATGAAAGTCAGACTGACGTGAGTACAAGGATGCAGGCATGGAGTCGTGTGGGTACTATGTCCTTTGTCCTTTTATTGCTACCTCCATCACTGGCAAAGCACAACCTCTGAAGCTTTCACTTTATGGGAAGTCACTGCTTCAGCCCTGACAGGTGTGTCCTGTTTCTTGTGATAGAGGTTGTTCTTTCTCTCCTATAAATCTCAAAAAGAATATTTTAGATACTTTCTTCTTCTGACTTAAAGGTGAAAAGTTTTATGCCTAAAGAAAGTTTTGGTTAAAAAATAAAATTTTATTTTAAGTGCATCAAAGGAGACCACTAGCATAGTGTTTTTTATTAAAACATTAATTATACAACATACTGTTTATTATTAAGTGTATAATAATTTGGAGGGAAAGAGAAATTGAAAGACCTGGCTACTCTTTTAAATTCCTTCAATTTTTATTCAACAATTATTTCTTATATCCTATTCTGTACTAGGCACTGGAGATTTAAGAATGATTGTGACAAACCCTCTTACTGCCACGAGGAGGCCATGTGTGTAGTAGTTGGACACAGGCCCGGGCATTAGTGAAGATCCTGAAATTTATTAGGTGATGGGCTAATAGTCTGCACAGTCTCAGAACAGAAGACACAGGAGTGTTCAATTTTATCCAAGTGGAGGATGAGAAGCAATTTCATACAAAAGCAATGGTTGGTCTGAACTTCAGAAAGTATGTACTTTCGGGGCAACAGAAAAGGAACAGGATTTCAGGCAAAGGATATTATATGAGCAGAAGGTCATAAAATAGCTAGAAAATATCCTGTTATTTCTCATTCTTACTTTCACATGAGGAAATCCAGCACAGCGGCCAAGAATTAGTTGTATTTCTCATGTTTGATAGGAAGGCTCTACTACCTACAGGCTAAGTGGGTTTGCATAAATCAGTCTTTTAAGCTTTGATTTCCACATCTGTATTTAAAATTTCAAAAGGCTCTTCTTTTCTCATGTCTTTTTCCTCCCATTCCTTTGGAGGTTGTCATCTAAGGGGAGAGATGGGGATTCCAGAGTTTAAGTGTCAAGGCAGTTTCCTCAGAAGGCTATAGAAAAATTGGATAAGCACATAGGTAGGGTACTCAGAAGGAGTAGGCAGGAGTGGTATGTGGAAACCAAGGACAATTGGAAAGTGGGAGATGGAATCATCACTGGGAATTAGAGAGAGAGAGAGAGAGAGAGAGAGAGAGAGAGAGAGAGAGAGAGATGAGACAGACTAGTGAAGGATAAATTGAACAAATGTTGGTAAATGAATACTTGGGAATTCTGGAACAAGAGAACATGTGACTTCTTACACTCTTCTTGCAGCTTCTTTGTAAGTCTGAATTTATCTCAGAATAACACTTGGGGAATCTAGAGTATTCCTTCAACTTTCCCATAAGTATAAAATTACTTCATATAATTTTTTTAAAAGTTTATCTTGCCTCTATAGCATCTTCATTCCTATCCTGATTGTCTCTGCAGCACTTTCCATTACTGAGTAAACTAGATAATGGCTTAATTTATTATTATGTGATTTTTTTTCACTGGAATATCTGCTTGTGAGGCTAGGGATTATTTCCCATTTTGTTAGTGACACTGCTATTGTCCCAGAAACTTGATCAAAACTGAAAAATCAGGCATTTAAAATTTTGTTAAATGAATGATTGAATGAATGAAGGATAAATGAGTCAAATAGGGTAATAATAAGAGAATCTGTATAATGAATTTACATTATTTATACAAAACACATACTGTGGTGCCTTAAGTGCCAATAAATATTAGTTATTTTAATGAACTGATTCAGTGTAGCTACAGTTTCTGCTGTGTAGTAAATTAGGCTGAGGCAAACAAGAAGGAAGTCTGTGAAACAACAAGAAACTTCTATTTTATTCCATCACCAGTGGGGAGTGGTTAATCAAATTTGTTTTTCTAAATTCACCTAGTATAAGATGAATTGTGCCCTCCAAAATTCATTATCCTGAAATAGAATCTTTATAAAGGAGATCTGGTTAAAATGCAGTCATCAGGACTGACCCAAATCCAATGGGACAAAAAACGGTTATGGAAAGGGGTCATTTATTTTATATTTATTAACTTTATTGCACTAACACAGGGTTTATTGTGGAGAAGTGGTCCTGCAGAGGGGGTCCCTAGCAAGAGAACTGAGTCCACAGCTGCTTACAGAGAGGTGAATGGATAAATCCTAGGGAGGCCATTGGGAAGGATAATCCTCAATGTCCCTTCTGACCTTCCCAAGACAATGGCTTAAGAGCAGATCATTCTTTCTGGGTCAGGTGGGGAGTTTCAAGTAAATGTCTAAAGGCTAATGTCTATTTTTCTTTAGGGCCAGGCGGAGATTCTCTAGTAAGTCACCTTCAAGAGGGTGGAATTCCACTTCTAATATGGCTTCCTTTTATTCACCCTAACATTCCTGCCTTTTGATATATATATATATATATATATATATATATATATATATATATATATATATATAAAGGAATGGAGCACTGGATGTTCCTCTGTTTAATTCCTGCTGAGCAAGGGTGTCAAGGTCTCTTATGGGAGGGGATTTTGGCAGGGTCTTCTTACTTTACACGACTGTAGTGGGCCTGTTGGGGAACCGAACTGAGTTGATCTGCTTGTGGGTAGTGTCCTAGAGGAATGCCTGGAGCCAGTGGTAAACAAAGTGAGAAAGGCTTTGCAAAAGGCAAGATCACAATGAAGAAAACAAATAAGGGGTCCCAGCAGAGGCAAGACCCATGGCATCCACTTAGCCCAAGAAGACCACTATTCCCATCTGTCCATTTTTCATTGTTGGAGATTGGCAGGGGACAGAAACCATATGTTCTCACTCAAGTGCAGAAGATAAAAGGTGATCTCATGGAAGCAGTGAGCAGAATAGTGGTCCCTAGAAATTAGAAGGGTAGAAAGAGAGAGTATAAAGGGAGATTGGAGAAGTACCAAAGTACAATTAGATCAGAGGAACAGTTTCTAATATTCCAGAGCACAGTGGATGACTATAGTTTATAACAATTTATTGTATATTTTATAAAGAATGAAAGAGAGGAATTCAAAGATTTTCAACACAAAGACAAGATGAATGTATAAGAAGATGGAAGTTCTGATCATTCTTACTTGATCGTTTGATATGACATGCATGTGTCAAATTATCATATTGTTTCCCATGAATTTGTACAATTATCATGTGTTTGCTAAAGGGGAATTTGGATAAAGTCTCACAGTAAGAAAGGCAGGTGAACATACACAGACATCTCTAGTCAAGGAATGAGGTATGGAACAGATTCTCTCTCACGACCTTCAGAAGGGACCCACCCTGCCAATACCTAGATTTCTAACTGTTGGTTCCAGAGCTATTAGACAATATAATTTCTGTTTTTGTCTGCTACCCAGCTTGTGATACTTTGTTACATCATCCCTACGGTGATATCATCCCTCAGACAATCATTTAGGGATGAATGGGAAGAGTGACCAAAGGTGAACAAGTTATTTAACCATTCTGAGCCCCAGTTTTCTGATAGAGATAATATCTGCTTAGCAAAACTCATGATCCTATATGACTGAAAATATTGATATGCATAAGGAAGAGTGATGATAAATATAAAGGAATGGAAATTTGACTCACATAAGATACAATAAGACAAATACATATGAATATTTCAGATTTATTATAGCATCTTAGAATATTCAGCATAAATAAACTCTCTTATTCAAGTGAAAATATTGTCAGTAATAAATCACCAATCCCTTTCCTGAGGAGAATTTTCCTGTTGGATATCATTTCCAGTTGCTAATGGACTCATCAATGAAACATGATCTGAGCAAAATATGATATTTCCATGGTCAAAATGGCATTTTTCTTTTATAGAACTAGTGAAATATGAAGAAATATATTTTAAAAAATAGCTTGCAGAGAATGTGGGGGCCAATCAGTTATCTTGCAAAATGGATACAAATGATGGAAAGATAGATAGGTGAAAGAGATTGCTGCAGGGACAGGGGGTCCTCAAGAATAGACAAAGACCCAGTGAACTTTGCAGTTTTGTAAAAATGGATGAACACAACACTTACAGCCTGAAATAGCATGAACAGATCTGTATTTCAATCTCCATTCTTTAATTAAAGTAATGGAAAACTGCCTCTTTCGCAAATCTATTAGCACCTTACAATTAAGTCTTTAATGGAGGTTCAATAACTGAGTACTCCATCTTTTAAGGAAAATAAATTGTTGACAATTCACTTAGAGTGTTGTTAGCCTTTCAGCTAAATTATTACCTTCTAAAATTGAGTTCCTAAAAATTCTTAAAAGAAGTGTTTTATATTTGTCAGTCTGGGGTGGAATGAAGACACACAATCAAGAAAAGATCTGTGCCATGAAAGGGTCACAGGTAAATATTGATCCAAAAGTTGGCAGACACTGTGATTGCTGTGAAAAAAGTCAAATACAGAGATGTTTACTAAGAAAAGAAGAGGCACATGGGCATTTCAGGTAAAAGTGAGCATTTCAGGTAAAAACAGGCAACAAAGTATCTGGGTCTGTGCCCACGACAGCCCAGGAGGTGAGGAAAATGAACACCTGCTTTAGGGAAGAACTTTATGTGGAGGAACAAGAGCCTTCAATTTGTAATTTGAAATCAGAAAGAGAGTTAGAGAGTTACATGCATCATTAAACTAAGACACATGCGTCACCAAGCATTCTTACTGGGAGGCAGTACAGCATAACGAAGGAGATATAAAGACTTGGGCTCATATCTCAACTGAACTACTTGCTTGAAGCTACCTGAACTTGGAAAAGTTATACAGCACATAAGATTTCCAACTTAAAGCATTTTTTTACTTAATACTAAAAAAGCAAACCATATTCTAGAAAACTGTGCATATAAGTAATACAATATTTTTTCCAATGGTTATTGTATTATGACCCTTTTCATGTCATTAAATAGTTGTATAATAACCAAGTATATGGATATGCTATTATTTTTATAAAAGATATCTTTTTTCATTTTACATTAAATGTAATTAACTTCTATTCAGTTTAAATTTCTGTCTAATTCTCATTTTCTTGTGATAAAGAACTATTAATTCCCTTTGGAGGGATTTGATAATACACTGTGTATTAAATAGAGGCCAGGGCATACAATTGGAACTCTATGAATAGAGTTATTTTCCTTCATCTTTATTTTTATAGTGTGTTTCTCTGTGTGCTGAAATTTACTTCTCATTGTAGCTAACTATATCCAAGTTGAGTCTGGCTGATAGTATAAACAGTGGCTCCAATCACAGCAGAACTTACAACAAATACCTGCATTCTCCAATTAGATTGAAATATTGTTTCCAATTATTTACTGTTCTTCCCTCCTATAGCATAATAGTTCTCCCCTGATTGACTTCAGGATTAACCCTGTGATTTCCAAAAAGTAATGTGAGTGGACTAGTCATGTTGAGTTCAAGGATTAATTGATAGAGACATTTTATTGTTCTGTACTTGGTCTCCTCCTCCCTCTGCCACAAGTCCAGAATGTCGAAGGTGTTTCTTCTTCAAATTTTATGGGTGTTATAATTGGAAATCTTTCATCTAACCCACCTCCTTTCCTTTGTATTCATCAGTCTATTGGTTGTTTTTTCAGTCATTCATTTATGATAGTTCATCTAGTAAGATCTTGCCACGCTCTAGTAGTTATAACAGACAAGTGCTAGAGAAGTACTCTTTTTTGTCAAAAATGCTTTGTGAACCTCTAACTCTAATTTTGGGACAAGCAGACAGGACCTGCCCATGAGGAGAGTGGATGAAGTAATTTGTGCTTGCCCCTCACATACAACCATTCTCCTCACCACATCCCTGATGGAAAAGCAAATAAATCATTGTAATCCACAGGGACTTCATATCTTTCTGTTGTCTATGTTCCTTTCTGAGGTTTAATTCAGAATAAGGTGATATTATTGATTGGAAAAAATCACCCTGTTGACATAAGTTAACAATCATTTAAACCAATTCAGGTAAAAGAAAAAACAATCTAGAATGAAGAAGAAAACCTTAACAAAAGAGGAAAACGATATTGGACCTGAGAACAAATAAGCTGTGATGAAGTAAAATAATAATTCTGGTGATTGTCTCTCCTCCCAAACACTTCTACCTCCTTTCCAAATGAGATCATTAGCTGGACAGTTGAGTTTTCTCTTGGAATCTTTTAGTGGAGTGGGAGAATTGGCAAAGATCATGGGGTGAGGCAGGTATTTTGTTTTGATCAGTAGTAGTTTGATACTGATACACACACACAATTCACAAACACCAACAATAATGTACAAAAACAGTATTTTCACAGTATGGTTCACCTTGAAACTGCTGGGGCTGCTCCACCCTACTTTGTGCTGTAGTCTGGTAGGTGGTCATGGTCAGTCCTACTTCCCATGAGGTCATGCTGTGACTGAGGTCAGGGGGCATCAGATACCCAGGAAAAACTTCCCAGGATTCTAAGTGGACAAGTGAAAATATACCAGAACTCTTAAGTCTAGACTTAGAAATGGAATCCTATCACCTTTTCTTAGGCTCCATTGTCCAAAGCAGGTAACAATGTCACATACAAAGAAAATCAGTGATGAATAAACTCCACATTTTTGGGGAAATCTGGAAACTTGCACTGGGGAAAATGGATCAAGGACGAGGTAATCAATAGGAGCCAGTAGAATGTTGCACATGACTCATGGGTTACAATGGATTAGAAAACAGTTTTAGGTCTAACAGCTATAACTCAACATGTCAGCACTGGACACTACCAATTTGTTTCATTTGATTAACAGAAAAGGGCAGGCTAGTTGAAAGTTTTTAAAAAAATAGTGCTTAATTAAGTTGTTTTGATCCAGAGAATAACTCCTCATTTTATTGTCATTATTGTAGCCAGCTGTTTTTCTGAAAACATCTATAAAGCTGAAATAACTGCAATGGCTACATAATCTAATGTAAACGGATTGTTTACATGGATTACCTGAGACCATGAGTAAGTTATTCCTAACACAGAGCTCAGCACATAAGAAGTACTGGAAAAATATTCATCATTTATAACAATGAAAGTATATAAAGATTTATACAACAGATGTTTTGTTAGTATCTACTGTGTGTAAGACACAGTGATAGATTGTGCCAGAGATAATAAACCTCTGCCTTCAAAATACATGCACCAAATTAGGAAGTGGGGGTTTAGAAGCTTTTATATATTGAATTTGTAAGTTGCCCATTTCCAAGAGCATACTTACAAATTCAACATATACCACCACATTTTTTTCTTATGACCATTTCAGTGGTTCAATCACATGTAATTAAAATAGCCCAGACTAATGGAGAGAATATGTTGGCCTTATTATAGTGAGGATCACCAACACTATAAGGTGGAGGTATTGGTAAGGTATTTGGGATGAGGTGCCATTCAAAGCAGGATGGGGCTCTAATACACAGATATCACTGGAGAAATGCTCTGGCAGAAAAGAAAGCATCATGTGCCCAGGTATGAGGACTGAACATTGCCTCCTGCAGATGCTTGCTCTGCTGACTCTTTCATATCCTCCTGGTATCAGTGCATATTAATTTTCCCCAAAATACCCTTCCCTGACCACCTGTCTACTGTCCCCACATATTCTATAATATTTTTGTTTTATAGACAAGGTAGCACTTACATTTTCTGAAGTTATCTAATTTGTTTATTAAAGTGTCTATGAGGTGTCTCTACCCTAGAGTATGAGGTACATGTAGACAGAAACACTGCCTGCCTCTCAATCCACATTGTTCACAACAGGGTTCACAGTAGACATCTGTCAAGAGAATAGATGAATAGAAAAGAAAGTGTACAAAATAAATCTTGAGTCAAAAGTCAGAGGTTATACAACACCAGAACCACAATCCATGAAATAAATACTTGATAGGCTGAACTTCATTAAAATTTAATATTTATGCTCTGAAAAGACACTGTCAAGAGAATGGAAGTCAGATTACAGACTGGAGAAAATATTTGCAAAAAACATATCTGATAAAAAACCATTATCCAAAATGTACAAATAACTCTTAAAACTGAATAATAAGAAAATGGGCAACCCAATTAAAAAAAATGAACAAAAGACCTAAAAAGATATCTCATCAAAGAAGATATACAGATGAAAAGTAAGCATAAAAAGACACTCCATATCATATATCATTAAGGAAATTCAAATTAACATGAGACAGCACTACATACCTACTAGAATGCCCCAAATCCAGAATCGTGACAATACCAAATTCTGACAAAGAGGTAGAGCAACAGGAACTCTCATTTATTGCTGGTGGAATTCCAAGATGGTACATCCACTGTGGAAAAAGAGTTTGATAATGTCTTGCAAATTATGTAGCATCTCAGCCCAATAGTCATGCTCTTGGCATTTACCAAAATGAGTTAATAACTTATGTCTATGCAGAAACCTGCACATGAGTGTTTGTACAGCTTTCTTTTTAATTGTCAAAATGTGGTAGTGCCCAAGAGGTCTTTCATCCATTTAATATGAACAAGAAATGAGCTATCAAGTTATTAAAGTGACATGGAGTCACCTTAGATTCATACTACTAGGTAAAAGAAGCCAACTGAAAATGGTACTTACTGTATTATTCAAATTTATAACGTTTAGTTTTATGTCATTTTAGGTTTTAAAAGTCAAAACTGTGGATACGGTTAAAAATAATCGAGAGTTTAGAGGCAGAGGAGAGGAAAAGTGGATGGAACAATGAATATTTTTAGGACAGTGAGATTTTAATATGATACATAATAGAGAATGCTTGTCATAATTTGTTAAAACCCATAGCATGTACAATAATATCAAGAATGAACTCTAATGTAAACTCTGGAATTTGATTAGATTTTTCAATGTAGTCTCTCTGTGAACCAGAAACTGATATAAAAACTAATTTATGCTTGAAATGTGGAGAAGAACCCTCAGATACTATGGGATCCAATTCTTTTCAGAGAATAATAAAGTTCTGTGAATATTCAGATGGCAAGCAAAATTGTCAAGACAAGAAAAGACATGACTTGGGAAGATTTGTGGGTATTTAAAAGGCAGAGATGGTGGCATGAACAGAGGGTGGAGGGAAGTGGGGTCATTGCCAGCACGTGAGCATAGAAGCAAAGTTTACCAAATTCATGAAATGATCTATACTAAGTTAAATTTTTCCTTCTGTATATTAAAGAGATTATCCGCCATGTTTTTCTCTATATGTACTGGCTGCTCAAAAAAACTCTGCCTTATGTCCTCAAATAAAATTTTTGAAACAAGAAAATACTGTCTTCCTTATGCATTGACTGCAGCTATTTTTGCCTAGGTAACAGCCTTGTGAAGAGTCCTTGTCAACAGTGATCAGACAGTGAAGGTCAGCAAATTTCAGAATTTTGCAACAAAGCACAGTTTTTCCCATGCGGGACCCAGTGCACTCTAGACTGTAACTGGACAACCTTATCCCCACTGATGTAAACTTATGTCTAGTCCATCAGGTGCCCCACAGTCATGATATTCAATCTTTGTTTTGCATGCTTTTATACTTGATAAATATTTTAATACTATGTATTTCTCTACATTTTTCAAGGTTTTAGAAATTTTTGTTGATATGTATTTTGTTAGCACATTTGCTTTCACTATGTTATAGTTTCTCAATTTATGAATATTTCACAATTTATTTAATCATTCTAATTTTTCCTGCTGAGGATCTGTTGAGATATTGTTAATTTATTCTGCGATCATGTGCAATGGTATGATGGACCATCAAGTAAACACCTATTGTGCGTATTTGAAATTTTCTTCAATGTACATACCTAGTGCAGATTTGCTGGTTTAAAAGTCATGTAAATAATATAATTAATTCAAAAAGAATTGTGCCAAATTCCCAAAATTATAACATCCTTACATTGCCCTTAAGAGTCATTTGATTTAAGATTCAAGTCAGCATAATAGATATAGAATGGTTTTTTTACTGCAGTTTTAAATTGTCTTTTCCTGATACACTGTCACATTATTCTGACCTTTTAACTTTTGTGAATGATATCTTTGCACATTTTGCCCATTTTTCCCCCACAGGGCTGTTTATCTTTTTCATTTTGATTTGTAGGAGTCCTCTATAAATTCTGGATACTTATCTTTTGTCAGCTTTACAAATTGCAAATAACTTCTGAAAGTCTGTTGCCTGTATTTTTACCTTGTTTATGATGTCTTTGGGGTAGACAGATGTTTTTAATTTAATGAATTCAAGTTTATCCACTGTTTTCTTTATGACTTGTGCTCTTTTTGTGTCATGTTATAAAGAGTCTTTCTCCAAGCCTACGATTTTAAATATAATATCTTATATTTCATTTTAAATGTTTGAAAGTATTTTCACACAACTTGTATTTTGTGCACCAAAGTTTTATTTAGCAATTAATATTTCCCCTTCTTATGGACCCTCTATTCAAGTATCCTACTTCATTTTAATCTTGACTTGATATGAGAAAGCTTAATTCCCACTTCCTTTATGATGTCATCACTTCACACTTAAGCTCTTGCTAACTTTGCCCTCTCCAAACATCTGTTACTGAATTTGTCATTTTTTTTCTTGAAAACTGAGAACATAAGTAAATATCTAAAGTGTCCAGACAGGTGCTATAAATTAGTGAAATGGGTCAAAATGAACATGGTGAAATAGGAATGAATGACTGTTGTGGAGAATGGAGCACATGAACTATACAAAGGATGTGACAGCTACACAAATTTGGCCATTATTGTCATGGGAACTAGGTACCCAGGGTTGACAGATCTTGTTATTTTTGTTTTTAATATAAACAATCATAGAAGGAAAAGGTATAAGAGGGTGAATGTGATGCAAGTATTATATACTTACGTATGAAAATGAAAAAATGAGACCTGTTGTAACTATTCTGAGACTGGGGGGAGTGGAGATAAAGGAGAACGATAGAGGGGTGAGTTTAACTATGATATATTTTGTAAATGTCACAATGTACAACAATAATATGCTAATGAAAATTTGAAAAAAAATAAAATCACAAAAAAGGAATTTAGGTTTTAAGATAAAAATCTCCTGATTTTTAAATTTAGCAACAATTTGAAATGTTAAAGTGAATAATGTAGTCAAGTGAATAAGTGAGTTCTGATGTCTAGTGTAAACAGCATTTAGCAAAATTCTTTTCACTTTCATTTTGCTGAGTGGATTTAAACAACTTTTTTTCCTCTAATGGAATTAAAAAGAATAAAATTTTATCAGATAAGATTGAGATTCAGAGTGAGGACCACAAATTACTGTACTATCTAATGTTTTTTACCCATATCCATAGAACCAGTTCTTGGCTTATTGAGAACATATGGTCTAATGGTTTGTATTTATTAAATTATATGTAGTCAGTCATTTTTCTTCTCAGTTAAATAAAGAGCTTTTTGAAAACAGGACTCTTACTTTGATACACACAGAGCTTATCACACAGTCAGACTCTGAGTAAAGAATTTAGAGGAAATTCTATAATCTAATCAAGATAGTTTTGGACTTATTGAGAATTTATTATTCCTGCCAGATCTCCACCTTAAGAAAATGGCAAATAGAATCTCTTTCTGAAGTCAAGGCAGTTCAATTTCTCTTATGATTAAGACGCTATCCCTTCCAGGAGTATTATAAGCTATTTCCAGCCCAAATGGCAGAGAGAACTTTCATAGACCTCAAAGAAGAAACAAAGAAGCTGACAAATGTAGAGGACTTCTGACACCATTGTTTCAGGGAAGTCCAGTTTCCTTCCAAGGATATTGAAGATATGGCCACTGCAGCATTATTTCAGTCATAGTTCCTAAATTTCAATCTCTTCACCTAGTCCAATTAACATATTGCCTGTAGAATGGTCAAAAGACTCATTTCTCTGGTGAAATAATGCCTGAAACAGGAACTGGAACCTTCTATTCAAATTTGATGAGCCCCTGAGAGGTTGCCATCCTGAACGTCAGATTGACCATATTGCCAACCACAAACTCAGTGATGCACAGGCCATATTACAGAGTTTCTGAAAACACACACCCTGAGTCCATCAGACACGTCTTTGACTTGAGAATGTGCAACTTAGTGGTTAGATAACCTCAACAATATTATACAATACTTACGGGTTTCAGTCTTGACAAGTGTAAAACATTTGTAATCATAATTCTTGTCCACTTGGTTGATCTGAAGATCAAATGAGCTCACAGTAACTCTGTGATATAATTAACTGAGTTAGAAGGTGCAAGAGAACTTTTTATATTATTAAAGGCCACAGATACATTATTTATTAATTATAATTATTGTAGGCTGTTTTAGCCTACTGCTGCAATCTATGTCAGCATCAAAATACAGTGAAATATTCTTTACATGGAGCTTAAATTCTCAGGTTTACATGAGAGAAAAATATCAGCAGAATCTCTTTTCCCAATACAAATGTATAAATTTACCCCTTGGAGGCTACAGTTTCAACCCTTCCTTGCTCATTATCCAAGGAGCTTATAAGAAAGCTGGACAAAAGCACATTTCCCACCAGGTAGCAAATAACACCAAGTAGCACTCAAAGAACACACACACACACACACACACACACACACACACACACACAGATGCAAGCATGTGCTATAAATACTAAAGAAGAATTTCTGAGTACTTGTGTCTCCTCTTACATTTTTGGTTGTTGAGTGTATAAATGTATATTAGGGATTCTTTTTTCTCATTTTTTAGCAACTTTATTGACATATATAATTTATAAACCATGAAGTTCAATCTGTAAATCTCTCACTTTTGTGTACTTCTCATGGTCTTTATTCACACATCAGGGTAAGTTTATACAAACATCCTTATTAGTGTGTCCAAATATATATTTGTGTTTATTTCTTTATGTACCATCAATATCTAACACTGTGTGTTGGTCTATTGCCTGTTTATCTCTCTTTATCTTTTTCTCTTTCTTTTTGGTGGTACTGGGATTTTGAATTCAGGGTTTTGCATTTGCTAAGCAGATTCTCTACCACTTTTGCCATGTTTCCAGCCATTTTTTGATCTGTTTATTACGTAGATAAGGTTTCACTTTTTGCCTAAGATATCTTGAACTGCCATCCTCCTGATTTCATAGCTTGGGTGACGGCACATGCCACTGTACCCAGTGGCACAACAACTGTACCAATTGATTGAGATGGAATCTAGCTAACTTTTTGCCCAGGCTGGTTTCAAACAAAAATCCTCCCAATTTCAGACTCCCAAGTGCCTAGGATTACAGGCATGAGTCACCTGCACCTAGTTTATCTATTTTTTGTGAGATCTATGTGTCTGTGAGTGTCTAAGTGAATGTTTGACTGTGAGCCTCTCTATTATGGTCTAGGAATGAGTCTTTGTGTGTGAATCTGCCAGGTGTCAGTTCTAAGCGTGTTAGTGTTCTGTGCCTCCTCTATGAAGTATATGTGAATGTCCATATTAATTTGGAACACTTGTGTACTTGTATTACAAAATACATGGTTGAGCAACTTTAATTTGGCCTGCTAATGTTACTAAATTTTTCAAAGATGTCCCATGGACAATATAGACCAGCGATTTAAAATTATGATTTATTTTTACACTGAGATCCATACCTTACTCCTCTGTTTGGCTTGAGAGGAGAGTATATTGGTGATTGATCTTAGGTGGACTTAGTCATAAGAATATTTAATGCTCCCCAGGCGACTTAACATGTAGCTCTATACCAGTAAATGTGTTAGGGCTTTGTCATTCTTCTGAAAATCTGCAACCTGTTTTCCTTAAATTTGACATTAATTATATCACAGGGGGAGGGAATTTAATTTGAATACTTTATTGGATGTGAAAGAAAATGTATCCTCCCCTTTTCTATGGAGCAGGGAAGAGTCCCATGAGATGAAACTATAGGATAACAACTGCTAAATTAATGTATGAAAGCAGCTGAAAAGGAATTCTCCTCCCAACTCAATCCTCCCTCTATTCCAGCAGACACTTGTTTCCTTTATGAGTACATCTGTCTAATTAAGCACATGTAGCACTGCCTTAATTTCCATATAAATTCTTCAGAGCCTCTCGGGATGTTTGGCAAACCCAAAGAGGATTTATGAGTTTAATAAACAAAGTGTTTTAGTTGAAAAAAAATGCATGTTTTTCAACATTTCTTCCAGGAAGAAGGGCAGGAAAGAGAAAGCAATCTCACTTACACAGGGAACATAAAAAATTTGTTCACATAGAAGCAAAAATTAAGTGGTTGCCAGGGGACGAAAGGTCAAACAAACAGGGAGATGCTGGTCAAAGGCAAAAGTTTTCAGTAACACGGTGAACATGTTCTAGGGTTTATTGTGTAGTGTGGGTGTGAGAAGTGTTAGATCAGTTGTGATATTCATCAGACAATAAACACATATCATCACATTGTACATCCTGAATATAAAAAATGTTTGTGAATAAAACACTGTAAAATTAAAAAAGAAAAATAGAGAATAAATCTAAATTGAAAAGAGAGATAAAAATATGCTCTCCATCTCTAGCCATAAAGGAAATGCAAGTCAAAACCACACTAAGATTCTACCTCACCCCTGTTAGAATAGCCATCATCAAAAACACAAGTAACAACAGGTGTTGGTGAGGATGTGGGGAAAAAGGAACACTTGTACTCTGCTGGTGGGAATGCAAGCTAGTGCAACCACTCTGGAAAAAATTTGGAGGCTTCTTAAAAATCTAAACATAGATCTGCCATATGATCCAGCAATCCCACTCCTGGGGACATACCCAAAAATGTGACACAGGTTACTCCAAAGGTACCTGCACACCCATGTTTATTGTAACACTATTCACAATAGCTAAGTTATGTACACAACCAAGATGCCCCACTACTGACGAATGGATCAAAAAATGTGGTATTTATACACAACGGAATTTTACTTAGCCATGAAGAAGAATTAAATCTTATCATTTGCAAGTAAGTGGATGGAACTGGAAAACATCATTCTGAGCGAAGTTAGCTAGAGTCAGAAGACCAAAAATCATATGTTCTCCCTTATATGTGGGCTTTAGATCTAGGGTAAATACAGCAATGCTGTTGGACTTGGTTCATGTGACAAGGGGAGAGCACATATAGGAGGTATGGGGATAGGTAGAAAACCTAAAACATCAAAGTTTTTGTTGTCCCCACTCCAGAGGAACTAATATAGGAACCTTAAAGTGACAGAGGTCAACACAAGAAGGGGAGCAGAAACCAGTGTAAAGATCAGTTAGAGATGAATCAACTTGGGTTGTAACACATTTGTACATGGAAGAAATGCTAGGAATCTCTCTGTATAGCTATCCTTAACTCAACTAGCAAAAACACTTTGTCTTATTATGCTTATGTCTTCTCTTCAACAAAATTAGAGATAAGTGCAGAATAGTTTCTTCCTGGAAGCAAGGAGGGGGGTGGGGGGGAGAGGGTGGGGGTGGGGGGCATGGGTGAGAAATGACCCAAACAATGTATGCACATGTGAATAAATGAATAAAAAATAAAATAAAATAAAAAATAAAAGAGAGAAATAATCTAGGAAGAATAAAACCTGAGAGACTTAAGCCCTGAGAGAGAGAGGTACATGCATGAAATATAAAGTAACTAAGAGAATTTGTAAAGAAATATTTCCCTTCCTGCAGCTTGCAGGAATCTTTGGAGTGAGAGTCTAAGTTTTGATTTTTACCAAAACTGTCAAACCCAGTGACTCCCCATGGAGACCTCTACCAGGTTCTGAGGATTCCAATTTTGACACTAAAGACAAATTTAGTATATAGACTTTCACTCATTGAAACAAGAGAAACATTAGATTCCCTAATATTCTAACCATGTACTACTGCTACTAGAAGTGCTCATTAAGTATTTGAGAAACAAATAAGTGACAGGTTGGTTTGAAGGACTTGGTAGATCTGAAAAGCTACCTGGAGGACTCTAGAACAAAAGCCAAAGAACCAATAGGAAAATTCCCTTAGGTCTCTAAATTTCTCAGAAGGAAACTATATTGTGAAATAAGTATTTCTAAAAGATTCACAACCCAAATAAAATAGAGGTAGAGATAAAAATATACAAATCAGTGTTTATCAACTGAGTTTAATGATGCCAATCATTAGGTGGAAAATGAAGTGGAAAAACATCTTAATACTCATCCCATCTGGAAAAATGAGTCATATTTTAAACAATACTGTGGTTTCTAAATATACTTCAGTTAAAGGAGTTACAATGTTTTAAAATAACAATTCACATTTATTGGATTGCCCTTATCTATTATCATTGTGCTTTACATGGAAGGCCTGTTTTCATATTCTTGTTTGCCTAAGTGGGTTGGTTTGGTATAGTTTTACAGGTGAGAATAATTGAAACTCAAGAAGTTAAATTATTTCATATGACTAATCAGGTAGAATTGAAAATTCTAACTCAGGCCCATTGACTACACACCATATGATCAATAACTGTGCTTTTCTCCACAACATCAGTACAGGTGCCAACTGCTCTCACAACTATTGAGATATTGACTAATGAATAATTATCAACTATGTAGAGAAGCTTAGATGCAGACTGCTTGAAATGTATATGATCCACCTTCTTAATGACTTAAGATACTTAAATAGAACTTAAGGTACATGCAATTTATATAAATTTGGGAATAACTTATTGGGCATGGTGTGAGGTTGCTTTTCTTAACAATTTTTAAAATATATAAGAATGGCTGTCTCACAGCAGATAATTGCTGCTCTTGAAGCTGTTCAGTTCTGAGTCTGTCATTTTACAGTGGAAGAACCAATAGATACAGAAAAAATTGTCCACTAGGAAAATTAGTCAATTATAAAAATAAGGTGAGAATTCCATTCTTCCATCTCAACATCTATACAACTTTTCATGATATCAGCTATTTAAGCTTCTTCTTGAGAACTTTATAGAGGAGGAAAAACATATCTAAGTTCTACTGGACTAAAATATCTCAAGATATTTTTTCCACTGATTCAATGTAAAATCTTAATGGAAAGATCATTTCTATTCAAATGGGAATAATGTTGTAGTTCTTTGGATCTTAACGTGTTTACATGTGTTGTCCAATCCTATTCCTTAAAATTAATCCTTTCAGAAAGACTACATCATTATTGTGACCTGTGACTTAGTGTAATGGATTTCTAGGGCTTTGTGAGGGATATTTATACTTATGTTCTAACAAAATCAAGTCTCCACATCATGGTCTGTAAGAAAAATAAAAGCAAATAGCTTTTTTTTCATCTAACTTAATTTTCCTCAAAACTTTTGATAAAAAGTGATTTTAGAATTTCCAAATTGTTTTATATAGTTTTCATCAAGTCATCTTTAGAAAGCAGCACAGGAATTTGCTCAGTTGATGCTTTCAATTAGATCTACTTTTATCTTATCAACACTTTCTATTTTCTCTCACACACACTTCTTCCTTTTTAATACCACTTGTGGCTACATAGCTTTAAAGTAAAATTTCAACTTATTAGCAAGAAATCTTCCCTGGAAAGAAAAAAAAGAAAAATGTTTTCAGCAACTTCTGTGTCAACACTTCCCAGGCTGTAAAATGTGCTAACCTAAAAGTAAACATTCGATAGAAGATATTACTAACTTATTCTTTAGTGGGTAAAATGAAGGAAGAATAAAGTAGAAATGATGAAACAGAGGCAAAATCTAAAAGGAAAAAATATGTTTGTATTTGAGATGCAGTGAGTTTCATTCCTAGGCAGCCTTTTATCCTCAACTGCATTGTCCAGATTCAAAGAGACTTGAAGGTCTTTTATTCCAACTTTTTAATCATGTCTAACATATTCTTAGCAAGCAGATGTTTAGCCCATGTCCAACTCACTTCTAGAATGTTATGTATATGTCCTTCAGCAGTTCATCGTTTCTTTAAATGCTGCAATATTTCTTCCTCATAAACAAATGTTTAAGTGACAATTTCATCTACTCAAACAAAATAAAATACTCTAATTCTCATTATTAGTCAGATGTGCAAATGAAAACAGCAATGTGTCATTTTTCAATAAGGTGTTTCTATGCAGTACTCCCTAGAACCTGTGAATATTGTTTCATATGGCAAAAGGTATGATTAAATCAAGAATTTTGAAAAGAAGACCTTGTCTTTGATTTTCTAGGTGACCTTAAATATAATAAGCAAATCTTTAAAAGATGGATACAAAGAGTTGGCACATAGAAGAGAAGGTGGTGTGAAGAGAGAGCAGAAAGAAGACCCATTCCCAGGAGGGGCAGGGTAGCCATGAGCTGGGAGGAGCAGTGAATGGTTTCTTCTGTGGAGAACTGATAGGGAACACAGCCCTGAAGGATTTTAGACATCAAGCATTCAGAAGTACAATTTATTGAATTGATGGTGTTTTTTTAAAACCACACAGTCTTTGTTGTGCTGGATGGAAGCATATTATAGCATTTACAAGGGGTTTTACAATACATCATACTTGAGTTCACCCCTTCCACTGCTCTCCTTTATTTCCCCCACCCCCATTGCTGGAACAGTTTCAACATGTGTACACAGTGTTTGCACTATATTCACCCTCCTACACCCTTTCCCTACAACCTCCTTCCCTCTGTCCACAGGACCTGTTCTACCTTCCTGTTTTCTGATTTTGTAGAAGAAAAAAATGACATTTTGTTTGTTTAAGATAGTTACACTGGGAGTTTCTTTGTGACATTTCCATGTCCATATATATTATAAACCTAATTGGTTCATCTCCTGTATTTTCCTTCATTCTACCGTAGTCCCTTTCTTATGGTGGTTTGGTTTTGTATTTCTCACATTAGTGACATCATATACTGCTTTTCTTCTTTTGTCTGGCTTATTTCACAAAGCCCAATTTCCTCCAGTTTCATCCATAGTGTCACCAATTGCAAGATTTCTTTTTAAAGGCTAAATAATATCCTACTGCATGTATGTAACATATTTTATTTATCTGCTCATCCATCAACAGACTCCTACATTGTTAAACATATATTGGCCATTTTGAATAATGCAGCGATGTACATGGCGTGGAGTTATCTCTTCAACATACTTATTTCATTTCCTTTGGATATATACTGAAAAGTGAGATTGCTGTATCAAATTGTATTCCACTTTTATGTTTTGAAGACTCTCCATATTGTTTTCCTACAGAAAGAAATAAAGAGAGGAAGGAAGAAAAGAAGGAAGGGGGGAAGGAAGGAACTTATATCCTTGCCAACATTATGCGTCTTCATAAATACTTATCTTTAGACTAATTGAAAATAGACATTTTAGCAGGTGTGAGATGCTATCTCATTTTGGTTTTGAATTGGTGTTGAATTTTTTTCATATGCCTCTTGGCTATTTGCATATTTTGAAGGGAAAAATGTCTACTCAGTTCTTTGCCCACTTTTTAAATCTGATTATTTGTTTGATTTAATTTTGCTGTTGACTTGTCTGAGTTCATTATACACTTTGGATATTAACATCTTACTGAATACCTGGTTGGCAAACATTGTGTACCATCCCATAAGCTTCCTCAGCATTTTTGGAGACAGGATCTCCCAATGTTGCCCATGCTTCCCAGGCTGGCCTCAAAGTTGATATTCTCCTCTATCACTTTCCCAATAATGTGGGACTAAAGGTGCCACGATGCTTTGGTGCATCTGCATATTATTTCAAGTTTTACGTAGGCTAAGAAAAAGGAAGAGAAAAACAAAAGATGAAAGAAGAGACATCATAATTGATATCACAGAAATAAAGAGTCATAAGAGAATATGTTGAACAATTCTACACAAAAAAGTTGGATAATCTGTGATTATTCAGATAAAAAATGTCATCTAACTTATTTTAAATATGACCCTTTATATACCTCAGCTCTATTTTAGGGAAAGAAGGAAGTGATGGATTAGAGGAACTATGATAGTATTTCATTTTATCTTTCTCCCACTTCCCTCCATCTGACTTTCACTGTACGATAATTTAGAAGAGCCAATTGGCAGCTAAACTAAAGTCTGAAACTAAAGGCAGGCTAAGACTTGGAGCTCAGTGATATTGATACCAATGGCACATTATGCTAGTGGGCATAAAATATGTTCTCTTTTGAATACTCTGACTATATTTCAATGGATTGGGGGAGCTAGGAATGTGATTGTTATGAGAGTGAGGCAAAGGTTTGGTTTAGGAATGAAAACAAGAAAATGATAAGAATCAATCACAATCACCAGAAAAATTCCCTCACGTTCTAAAGATTCTGCAGAAGACAGAGCTTTGATACTTGGATTCTTTAGTAGAGACAGGTTTTTCATAGTGCTGCCTGGTGACCTTCACCCCACAAACCCTACAACGCATTGGTTCTTGAAAACATCAGGTCTTAGGACCTAGCTGCATTTCACTGTGCAGTCTGAGTACCAAAAAGACAGGCATATCTGTGTTTTAAAGTTCAGATTTCTCTAATAAATTCATATATGCACATATACATACATTCACATAGAAAAACTCTCACACTGAATGTTATAGCCTAAATGGAGAGCATTTAAGTATGAAAATCCTGGAGATTCTGAGAAGTCTAGTGAACATATACATGTGTGAGAGAGAAATCCTGCAGATAAGTGCTATTCTCAACTTTTCTTTCCTATTCTTTTCTTTTTTGTGATGGAGCCGAATTTCTTTTCTAATTTTAGTTCACAAAAAATTTTCATTTGGGCAAGCTCAGCAAATCATGTTACCAAAGGCAGCCTTGGAGTATCAATATGCTATGGAATTTCCTCCATATTTTAGGTATTCCACATCTTTCCACATGGTCTCCCCCAGCTTTCCCAGCCCTGTCTCAGAAAAGTTTAGAGACTCATCCAAGGATGCTCAGCTACTAAGTAGCAGAGTGCAGATTTGAACACTGCTCTGTTGTCTGACTCCAGTGTCTATCTGTTGTCCTAATTCTCTCAAACAGCAACAATGTTCTGACTGTTCCACATTATAGAGGTGAAATAAGATGCAAATGTTAAAGCAGACTAAGAGTAGACTCTGTGCCATTAATGAATAATTTCTGTGGTTTGCAGAGAGGACATTAGATATGTTCTTCAGACTCTTGTTAGTGAAATGAATCTACTTTCACGTTCTCTCCACTTTTCAGCTTAGAATCACTGAAATGTTGTCGAAGTAGGCAAAGGAAGGACTTGAAGAGAAAGTAATCTGAGTTCCTCATAGTAATCTCTCTATAGACAGCCAACTACTGGTTTTATTGGAAGTTTTAAGCCAACATTTTGGACATGCATAAGCAAATGATTCTGTAAAGCAAGATTCACATGTTAACTTCAGTATGACATGTTTGTGTGAAAAAAAGTATCAGGAAAATATATCATCTTACATTTATTCCTGGCAACTATTAGCTTTTCAACAAATGCCAGTCATTTTTTAGGTTTCTGGGAGATTCTTCTTCAAGAGAAAATTTAATTCCTTTCTTGCTTCAGATATCCAAGCTACTTCTTGTATCAAAACACATTCTCAAGGCTGGGGGTGTGTCATAAGTGTTAGATCAAGGCTCTGAGTTGAAACTCAGGTACTTTAAAAATACAAAAACCAAATCAAAGCAAAACACCTTAAATCACTATCTGTAGAATTCATGTTCATGTTTGTGTACTTTCTAGGGACATTACTTATTAAATGTGATGAGTTTTTAAAAATGAGCGAACATTTAAATAATTTACTGAGAAATGTCAACAGGAATGTGGTACCATTGCTGCCATCAAATGAAGCTGCCTCAAAGGGAAATGACCTAGCAGAAAATGTACATAATACTATCAATTCCTCCTCAACACTCCAGCACCACCTCAAATAACTTATGGTAGCATTCAATGCATCCATTAATTAACCTTTAGAAAGACTAAAATGCTCCAAGGATATTTTTTCAATTAAAAATATGGATCAAACTAATCTTCTCAGGGGTGGATAGTAGCTCAATATTCAGATCATATTGTTTCCTTCTCATTTACTCTAAAGGTGCTCAGTCTTTATAACCCATTTATTTTTTTATTCATTTATTCATATGTGCATACACTTTTGGGGCCATTTCTACCACCTGCATCCTACCCTCTTCCTGTACCCCCCACCCCTAGCTTCCAGGCAGAACCTGTTCTGCTCTCTTCTCCAATTTTGTTGAAGAGAAGACATAAGCAATAATAAGAAAGACATAGCGTTTTTGCTAGTTTGAGATAAGGATAGCTATACAGAGAAATTCTTAGCATTGCTTCCATGCACATGTGTGTTACAACCCAAATTGATTCATCCCTACCAGACCTCTTCACTACTTTCTGGTCACTTTAAGGTTTCTCTTTCACTTTAAGGTTACTATATTAGCTGCTCCTTAGTGGGCACATCAAACACGTTCAAGTTTTGGGTTTCCTACCTTTCCCTATTCTTCCTGAATGTGTTTTCCCCTTAGCGTGTGACCCATGTCCAACATTACTGCATTTGTTTTAGGTCTAAAGTTCGCATATGAGGAAGAACATACGATTTTTGGCCTTCTTAGCCTGGCTAGCATTGCTTAAGATGATGTTCTCCAGTTCCGTCCATTTACTTGAGAATGATAAGATTTCATTCTTCTTCATGGCTGAGTAAAATTCCATTGTGTATAAGTATCACATTTTATTGATCCATTCATCAATAGTGGGGCATCTTGGCTATTTCCATAACATGGCTATTGTGAATAGCGCTGCAATAAACATGGGTGTGCAGGTGCCTCTGGAGTAACCTGTGTCACATTCCTTTGGGTATATCCCCAGGAGTGGGATTGCTATATTGTATAGCAGATTTATGTTTAGATTTTTAACAAGCCTCCATATTTTTTTCCAGAGTGCTTGTACTAGCTTGCATTCTTACCAGCAGAGTACGAAGTTTCCTTTTTCCCCACATCCTCTCCAACACCTGTTGGTGGTGGTGTTTTTGATGATGGTTAGTCTAACTGGGGTGAGGTAGAATCTTAATGTTGTTTTGATTAGCATTTCCTTTATGGCTAGAGATGGTGAGCATTTTTTCATGTGTTTTTTGCCCATTTGAATTTCTTCTTTTGAGAAAGTTATGTTCATTGATTTTGGGGGAGTTCAGTTTTTTGAGCTTCCTGTATATTCTGGTTATCAGTCCTTTGTCTGATGTATAGCTGGCAAATATTTTCTCCCACTCTGTGGGTGGTCTCTTCAGTTTAGAGACTATTTCTTTTGTTGTGCAGAAGCTTTTTAATTTTATGTAGTCCCATTTGTCCATCCTTTCTTTTAGTTGCTGGCTACTGGGATTCTACTGAGAAAGTCCTTGCCTATACCTATTGCTTCCAGAATATTCCCTGCTCTTTTCTGTACTGGCTTCAGAGTTTGGGGTCTGATATTAAGGTCCTTGATCCATTTTGAGTTGTTACTAGTTCTGGGTGATAAACATGGATCTAGTTTCGGTTTTCTGCAGGCAGATCACCACTTTTCCCAGCAACATTTGTTGAAGAGGTTGTCTATTTTCCATTGTATGTTTTTGGTGCCTTTTTCAAAAATAAGGTGGGCATAGCTTTGTAGATTCATATCCAGGTTCTCTATTCTGTTCCACTGGTCTTCATATATGCTTTTGTACTAGTACCATGCTGTTTTTATTTCTATTGCTTTTTAATACAGTTTGAAGTCAGGTGTTGTGATACCTCTAGCATTGTTCTTTTTGCTGAGTATTGCCTTGGCTATTCATGGTTTCTTGTGTTTCCAAATGAACTTTAGGGTAGATTTTTCAATCTCTGTGATGAATGTCATGGGAATTTTGATGGTAATTGCATTAAACACGTAGATCGCTTTTGGTAGTATGGCCATTTTTACTGTTGAGTCTACCAATCCATGAGCATGGAATATCTTTCCACTTTCTGTAGTCTTCCTCAGTCTCTTTCTTCAGAAGTTTGTAGTTCTTCTTGTGGAGGTCATTTACATCCTTTATTAAGTTTACTCCTGGATGTTTGGTTTTTTTTTTGAGGCCATTGTAAATGGAATTGTTTCATATATTCTTTCTCAATTTATTCATTGTTAGTGTATAGAAAAGCTACTGCTTTTTGTAAGTTGATTTTGTATCCTGCCACAATGCTGAAGCTGTTTATGGTGTCTAGGAGTTTTTGGGTAGAGTTTTTTGGGTCTTTGAGATATAGGATCATGTCAGCTGCAAATAGGGATATTTTACCTATTTACATTCCTCTTATTTCTTCTTCTTGCCTTATTGCTCTAGCAAGGAATTCCAGGACTATGTTGAATAGGAGTGGTGAGAGTGGACACCCTTGTCTCATTCCTGATTTTAGGGGAAATGGTTTCAGTTTTTCTCCATTAAGTATGATGTTGGCTATAGGTTTGTTACATATAGCCTTTATAATGTTGAGGTGCATTCCTTCTATTCCTAGTTTTCTTAGAATTTTTATCATGAAATAGTGTTGAATCTTATCAAAGGCTTTTACTGAATCTATTGAGGTGATCAAGTGGTTTTGGTCTTTGCTTCTATTAATGTGTTCTATATATATTACATTTATAGATTTGCATATGTTGAACTACCCCTTCATCTTGGGATGAAGCTGACTTGGTTGTGGTGAATGATCTTTCTGCTACATTGTTGGATTTGGTTTGCCATTATTTTATTGAGGATTTTTGCATCAATGTTCATTAATGTGATTGGCCTACAGTTCTCCTTTTTGGATGTGTGTTTGGGTTTGGGATGAGTGTAATACTGGCTTCATAGAATGATTTAGGCAGTATTCCTTCCCTTTCTATTTCACAGAAAAGTTTAAGGAGAGTTGATATTAGCTCTTTTTAAAAGGTCTGATAGCATTCAGCAGAGAATCCATCAGGTCATGGACCTTTCTATTTTGGGAGACTTTTTATTGCTGTCATAACCCATTTCACAAGCTCTATTCTAGTTTCCTGAAGGAGTCCTTCTGTTCTCTGAAATCCTATAGTCCTTTGTTTATTCCCATAATCTCTCATTTATAATCTTTCTTACTTTAAAGATGTTCATTTTAACAAATTACAGATTTCCTGAAAACTTTTGCACTTTATTCAATTTTTGCAGCCTCCATCATGTTTAGAAAGCACCTGACACAGAAGTATTTCAATGTAATATTGCTAAATAATGGTATGTTTCCAAAACCCAGTACATAATTTAAGATAGTCAAACATCACCTAAACAGTCTGAAAAATAGAAAAATTGAGTATTAGGTGGTGCTTGACTTAAATTCAGCACTGAGAACTACTATCTGAAACAACATGGGTGATAGTTTAAACCTTTTTTTGTGCATGATAGTGAGATTTGAACTCAGGCTTTGTGCTTGCTAGATAAATGTCCTACCCCATTTCTTTTGCTTTAGCTATTTTTCAGAAAGGATTGTAGACTTTTGTCTGATCTGACTTTAGACCACAATTTTTCCTTTGTCCACTGTGTAGCTGGTACTACAGGCATCTTTATTTGTTGAGATAGGGTCTCACTATATTTTTGCACTTCCTGGCCTTATACCAAGATCCTCCTATCTCTGTCCCCCAAGTAGCTGGAATTATAAGCATAAGCCACCACAAATGAGAAGATTAAAGCTTTTTCAATCTCAGGTTTTTCATCTGTAAATTGAGTGATTTTGGTGCAACATAATTCTTGAGAGTTGTGAAGAAAAACAATGCCTGCCATATAACTATGACCAAGATATTTTCATTATTTATATTTACTTAAATAAATGAGGGTATTCTCATTCTCTCTCTCTCTCTCTCTCTCTCTCTCTCTCTCTTTCTCATACACACACACACACACACACGCACACACACAGTAAACTTAAACTTTATTGAATACGGCAAGTTGCTAGGCACAATGAACTTTATGTGCAGTCTTGTAATATACCTAAAAGAAGCAAAGAAGGGAAAAGAATATCTATGAATAGCTCTGCTGACAATGATTGGTGCTTTTCAGACTTTGGTTTCTTCTTATGGTGCAAATAGCAATCCTGGTTAAAGTAAATGCTGGCATTTTGACCCCACCTCCAAGACTGGATAGTGCTAGCCACTTCTGTTCATGTAGAAACTTGACTGAGATAATCTGTGGGTGTCATCTTAAAACTGCACTTTACCCAATTATAAAAAAACAAATTAATAGATTAAATATTTATCAATATTGTCCTTTCATAAATCTCAGTTGTTAAAGCTTAATTCAAATATTAGATTTAATATAATGTCTGATATATTGGTAATGATATATACCTAAGATTGCCCAAGCATATTTGAGCAATACCTATAATACCCCAAATGTTCATCACCACCCAACTCTCAGCAATCAGGATGCTAGGGAAGAGAAACAGAGAGAGCTGTTCTCATTATCACTCCACACACCCACCCACCATATCAGAGCAAGTTATATCTTACAAATCAGTAATACACTAAGGGTTATCAATATATTACTATCATCAGTGATTTGATATTTATTAAGAAAATGACTTACACAGCTAGCAATTAGATGTCTATTTTAAAAATTTAATGTATCATCTCAATATTCTGTCAAAGAAAGTTTAAGAAAGTTGTGATCTGTTTTGTTCAAACAACACAAAGTCATCGAAGGCCTAAAGGTGACCTGTGTTCTATTTCACCAAAATTCTGATTTAGACATTGTTGTATGCCAACTCTCTTCCATAATTTAGCCATATCCTAAATAAACAAACATACAAAAAACCCCAAACACTTATTTGCTGAAATTGAGCTTTAGGAAATAGGAAGACTTTTTCAAACAAGAGAAGAATTCAAAATGAAAAGGGTATTTGTTATGCAATCCCAAAATGACCTATCTGGATAGTACTATTATTTTTGCAAGTGAGCAAGTTGTACCATTTGAACTCAGTCATGTCAATAACAGAATTTGCAACAGAATATGAAAATGACCAATTGTTTTCAGATGAAATTATTAAACAGGAGGATTCATGTCACTTGTGTGAAAAGTTTTAGGAAAGGGTTTTGTGTTAATTTTGCAAGCAGCGTTCCCATGTCCTGACTGTCTAATATATGTTCCTAAGCTATACTGTGGTCATATTTGGGTAAATACTTTCCACTTGACAATCCAAATGCTAAATCTAAAGCCTACTACATTCTTAATAGAGTACATAGGAGTGTGAGACTCATGACAAGAATTACATTCAGACTAGTATGGTAAGTACAAGTGTGTATTTACAAAAATATCATGAATTAACATGTGGGTTTATTGCAATGCCTGAATAAGACAGTAGTTTAAGTGCTCAAAACAGGAAGTAAAAACAACAGGTGGAAGATGCAGCTATACTCCTATATTTATTGCAGCAATATTTGGCTATGGTGTACAATAGTCAAAATGTAGAATTAACCTAATGTCCATCTACATATGAATAGATAAGAAAATGTTGGTGCATATAAATTATGAAATCTATTCAGTCAGAAATAAGGATGAAATCTTGTCATCTGTGTCAACATAGATAGATTTGGAGGACATTCTGTAAAATGAAATAAGTCAGAACCAGAAAGACAAGTACTGCAAGATCTTACTCATATTTGGAAAGTAAGAACAAGTTGATTTCAAAGAACTTGAGGTTAAATAGTGATTACCAAAGGTTGGAGACAGTAGGTAATGTGGATAATGGATAGGAAGAGGTTGTCAGTAAACCAGCATTACAGTGAATTAGGAGAAGTAAACTCTGGTGTTTTATGGTACAGTAGCATGAATACAGCTAACAACAATGCATTGTGTACTTCAAAGTAACTAGAAGAGAGGATTTTGAATATTGTTAATGTAAAGAAATTATAAATGTTTAAGGTGATGGATATGCTATTGATTTGATCATTATGTCATCATGAATTCAAGCATCATATTTTATCCCATAAATATGTATAATTTTTATATGTCAATCTAAAATAAACTTAAGAAATTGCTATTGTAGCAGCAGTCTCTGCCTCCTTCCTCAGTGACAACTACTTCTGTTCAACTCTCTCCAATGGTTACTAACAGTTCAGCTAAATAAACATTAAATGTCAAATATTTTGCTAATGCGATAAATATATATTTGCTAATACAATCTAGTGAGTAAATCCCAATTCCTGTGAGTGAGCCTTTCTTAGGGATAAGTCAGACCATTCTTTGAGGGAAAGGACTGATTTGGACTTCCTTGGGAGATGCAAATTTGAAGAACAGGAGACCCTAGTTGCAGAAAAAACACACACAGATTGGAAAACTGAAGCATTAAGTTCCTTTAGAACTGTTGGTCCTTCTTAATATAACTATGTACTTTATGAAAATTTTACTTTTAGCATATTCAAGACTTTTACACTGCTTTAAGCAGGCATGTAAATTAACCACTTTAAAAATATTATATTATCCTACTTTCATTGTACAAATGATTTTTACTGTGCTAGCTCCACACATGCATATATTGTACTTTGAAGAAACTCACCCCTTTTATTACTTTTCTTATCCCTTCCCTTGTTCCCCCCATATTTATAATTTTAATGAGTTTCATTGTGCTATTTTCATACACATATATAATGTACTTCTATCATATTCTTCCCATCACTCCCTCTTTTCCTCCTACCCAACAATCCTCCTTTTGCATTCATGTCATATTATTATTAGTATCAGTAATTTTTATTATCATTATTATTTACATGGAGAATCCACATATGAGAGAAAACAAGATATTTCTCTTTCTAAACTTGGCTTATTTTGCTCAACATATGAAATCCAATTTCATCCACTTTCTTTTGAGCCAAATAATACTCCATTGTGTGTATATATCACATTTTATTTATTCATTCATTGTTTCTTGGGCACCTACGCTTATTCCATACCTTGGGTATTGTGAATAGAGCTGTAATAGATTACAATAAATAGATGGCTATTGTAAATAGAGCTGCATGCAGATATCTCTACTGCATTGACTTATATTCCTTTGGATATATGCCCAAGAGTAGTATAGCAGAATCATATGGTAGTTTGATTTTTAGTTTTTGGAGGAAACTCCATACTGATTTCCATAATTGTTGCAATAATTTACACTTTCACCAACAGTGTACAAGAAAATTAACTCTTCTTTCTTCCATGAAAAGTAAGTAAGGAGTTTTACTCAGCCATGAAGAAGAATGAAATCTTATTATTCTCAAGTAAATGGATGAAACTGGAGAACATCATTCTGAGCAACGTTAGCCAGGCTCAGAAGACCAAAAATCGTATGTTCTCCCTCATATGTGGACTTTAGATCTAAGGCAAATACAGTAATGTTGTTGGACTTGGGTCACATGTTAAGAGGAGAGCACATACAGGAGGTATGGGGATGGGTAGGAAACCCAAAACATGAAAGTGTTTGATGTCCCAACTGCAGAGGAACTAATACAGAAACCTTAAAATGACAGAGGTCAGTATGGGAAGGTAGAGATGAGTCAACTTGGTTTGTAACACTTTTGTACATGGAAGCAATGCTCTAAGAATCTCTCTGTATAGCTATCCTTATCTCAACTAGAAAAAACACTTTGTCTTTCTTATTATTGCTTATGTCTTCTCTTCAACAAAATTAGAGGTAAGTGCAGAACAGTTTCTGCCTGGAAGTGACAGGGGGCAGGGCGGGGGGAGAAATGGCCCAAACAATGTATGTACATGTGAATAAATGAATAAAAAATTAAAAGAAAAAAAGTAAGTAGAGAAGGCAAAATTGCAGAGGAAAAGATTAGCATGAAGTGTTCCTAGAGGATCATGAGCAATAAACATTGTTTAAAAAAGTTGTGACTCACTTTCAGGAACACTTTAATGCATCCAAAAAAATACATACCACAAACATACAAAAGGAATTACCCAAATCATAAAATTATGAAATTAGAATTATAAAATTTTATAATGACTCAGGTCTCTTCATATATTTTTAAATACCTATTAAAATAATCCCTCCTTCTATATCTGCAACACCCCTTGTATAGTGTGGAGTCCTGAAAAGTTACAGAGCAGTCAAAACTCTAGCAGCTACCAATGAGGATAATATTAGAAAAAGAGATCACTATTTCGTTTGTTTGCTGCTTTGATTTGTACTTTTCACTGTTTTCTTCTTCTCCTTCCTTTTTCCCCAGAGGCTTTATTGGAACAAGAGGAATTCAAAATGATTACAAAAATCAAGAAAGTCCTTTTCAAAGTTCATGGTGAAATGAAAAACAAAATTCAGGAAATAACTTATTCAGAGCATTAAATTAAAATGCAATATTTAGCCAGTATGAAGTTTTATTTTACAGCCTCATTTTCAACTTTCCTCTAGACCCAGCAACAGAGTACTTAAAGCACAACACCCACATGTATTGAAAATCCTTCCTGTTTACCTCCATTTTTTTGTTTTAGCATTTAATTCCTTTGAAATAGTTGTATCTAAGATATAGCAGCCATTTTCCCCACTTAGTGCTGAGCCACCCAGAAAGATATTTGAGTTTGAATGTAGGGAATATAAAACAAAAAGGAGGTAAGGGTTTCCTTTTTATCAAAGTGCTGATTGTTATTTTAAAAATGCTGTAAGATCATTTATATTAATAGTATTTCATTTCCTGTTTCCATTTGTAATACCTGTGTGACTTAGAAAATAAGTGCTGTTGTAGAAAAATTTCACTTGGTAAACATTGATCCTTTTGCTCTTTTTCTGATTGGAATTAAAAGAAATTGTTCTCATCCTGCTATTTTTTCACCCATTATCCAAGTTGGACAAACTGAGCTGACCTATGGCTGTTGGTTACAAAGTGCTTTCAGCAGAAGCACTGCCAGATTCTTGGGCATTTCATTTTCTTACCTTAGCAATGAGCAAAACATGAGGGCTTGTGTTGCTTTGTTTTGCAAGGAAAACAAGCAGCAAACTTATTTAAGCAAAAAGAGAGCCACTAATTTGAAGGAATAGACTAGAAATAAATTAAAGTATTCTGTCTCTGTTTTCTGATAGACCTCCTTTCAAATCATGGGCTAGTCACTAACCAATTTCATGACCTTGAGAAAGTGACTTTATTTCAATAGACTAGTTTCTACATTTGATCCAGTTAATAATAGCATTGACTTTAGAGGATCTTTGCAAGGATTTAACAAAATAATGCTTCATAAATAGATGATCTCAGCAAAGTCATATCACAAGGAATCCCCTTAGACCATAAAAAGAAATATCATTGAAAGGTATTATATAAGCCTTCTCAGATTAATGGTATTTTTCTTGGATGCATCAAATACACTCTACTGTGCATATTGAAGGTAGTAGTAGATGAAGGATAAGGATAAAATATAAATTGATTAAAATTATTGATAGTGAAATAAGATATATAGGAGTTCATAATATTCTCATCTTGAGAGATTCCAAGATGGCGGCTAGAGGGAGGAAGCAGAAAGCGAGCCTCCTATAGTGAAATCTTGGAGAGACGCTGGAGACACACTTTGCAGGCAAAATCACCGAGAAGAGGCAAAACTTTGACCCCTCCACACCTCCAGCTGGCGCAGAGAATCTCCACTTCACGTTTAACAGAGAAACAAGGAGGGCCCCCAGGCCGCCAGTCGCCCGTGCCCAGATGGCTTGGGAAGACGTGGACAAGGTGAGCTTCGCAGTACCGTGGTACTCCCACAGACAAGCCTGCACCAGAGCAGCATAGCTCCCTGGACAGACTGACCTCCACCTGGGGAAAAAAAGAGAAACTGACTAATAACAATAAGAACAATAAAGACATGCGGGAAAGAGGGTGGGGCGCACTGAGCTCCAAAGATTGGGGGAAGGGAATCCTTCCTGGGACTGTAAATAAACAAGCCGGGCCTGGCTGGAGAGGCTCTGGCGGGAGCAGGGGTGCGCACCCAGCAACCAGGAGCTGGAAAGCTTGAGAGAGCGGCAGAGGGAGGAAAACTCTACAGGGAAGGAGGGAAGATCCACTTCCCACGTGAGCTATAAACAAACATGGTGGCTGGCAAGAGCAACAGCACCACCCAGTAATCAGGAGCAGGAAAGCTTGTAAAAGTGGCAGTGGGAGGAAATTGCACAGGAGAGGGGAGAAGACCCACTTCCCACATGAACTGTAAATAAACAGGCAGGCCTGAGAAAGCAGCTGCAGTGTCACATTCCCCAGTGTGCTTGGAAAGGGGTAAGCTTGTACCAGAGGCTCTCTCGCACAGGAGAACTCTGAGTAAACAAAACCTGCAGGGCCAGGTGAGTGCTAAGCTCACCCCAGAGATCTGCATAAATAATGCCTACAGCAACAGCAGGCTGACAGCAGAGGGCAGGCAAGCCACAGCTGCAGATACCATTCTCAGAACTGTCTCCAGACTCTTTTTTTTTTCTCTTTTTCTCCCTACCTTTGATGAGAGAACAACCGAATTACACCTGCATGCTGAAAAACTTACTGAAACTCTATTGCATTTGAACTTGGGACACTTGGTGAGGTTTTTTTTGTGTGTGTGTGTGTAGTTTTGTTCTACTTTATGCATCCCCTTTGATGAGACAACTACAGAACAACATCTGAGGCACTATCTTCAGGACTGGAGACTGAGACGGACACCCAAATTATTAAGACTGAAACTTCATTGCATTTGAACTTGGAGGTTTTTTGGTTTTTTGTTTTTTTTTTAAAATTTTCTATTTTTCATTTTATTTTATTTTATTTATATTTATATATATTTCTTTCATTTACTTATTTTTATTTTTATTCTTATCTTTTTTTTATTTTTTATTTTCAATCCTCTCTCTGTCTCTCTAATGTCTGTTCAGCTTACTGTCAATTAGTACACTAACACTCCCTGTTTATACCTTTGAAACTTTCTTGTCTGATTCCTTGTTCTGTTTTCTCCTTCTTGTCTGTTTATTTATTTTTCCCATTTCTTTAACTTCTTGCTTTCCATCTCAGCTCACCCTTCCATTCTAAATATTACCATTGTTATTATTACAAGCTAGAAAATACTTAATTGCACACAGTACAGGGACAATAACAACACCAAAGACAATGACAGGAAGACAGAAAACACAGGGAAACTAGTTTCCCCACAGCAAAAAATTAGTACAGGAACCAGAGGAGAATGAAGAAAACAGATACTCAGATCCAGACTCCAACAAAATGAAGATAAACTATGCCAAAGGACACAACGAAGCCCACAAGAATAACTTAAAAGAAGACATACTACAGGTACTCAATGAGAATTTTAAAGAGATGATACTGGATATGATCAACCAAAATGTGCAGGAGACACTCAAGAAATTCCAAGACAACAAAAATAGAGAATTTGAAAAAGCAAAAGAAGAAATAAAGGAAACCGTAGAAGCACTGTATAAACACCAAAGTGAAAGAGAGAACATGATAAATAAACAGATAAATGAACTCAGGGCAAAAATAGACAACATTAAAGAGGAAAACAGCCAGGATATGAAAAACCTCAGAAAAAAGAACGAAACAGAACTGCAAAATGAAACAAAAGGCCAATCCAGCAGAATAGAACAAACAGAAGACAGAATCTCAGAACTTGAAGATGAAATGGTAATTAAAGGAAAAACTGAAGAACTATTAATTAAACAACTCAAGACCTGTGAAAAGAAAATGCAAGAACTCACTGACTCCATCAAAAGACCAAACTTGAGAATCATGGGCATCGAAGAAGGAGAAGAGGTGCAAGCGAAGGGAATGCATAATATATTCAACAAAATAATAATGGAAAATTTCCCAACTCTAGAGAAAGATATTCCCATACAGATGCAAGAGGCCTCCAGGACAACAAACAGACCAGATCAAAATAGAACTACCCCACGACATATCATCATTAAAACAACAAGTTCAGAAACTAAGGAAAGAATATTGAAGGCTGTAAGAGAGAAAAAACAAGTAACATACAAAGGTAAACCCATCAAAATCACAGCAGACTTCTCAACAGAAACATTAAAAGCAAGAAGAGCATGGGGTGAGAGCTTCCGGGCACTGAATGAAAATAACTTCAACCCCAGGATACTCTACCCAGCAAAACTATCATTCAAAATAGATGGAGCAATAAAAGTCTTCCATGATAAGCAGAAACTAAAACAATATGTGACCACAAAGCCACCATTGCAAAAGATTCTGCAAGGGATTCTGCACACAGAAAGTGAAACCCAACTTAACCAACCATGAAAAGACAGGCAACACCAAACCACAGGAAAAGAAAAAGCAAGACAGTAGAGAGTAACCTCAACTTAGGTACACATAATCAAACCTTCAAACAACTAAGACAACTAAATGACTTGAATTACCATATACCTATCAGTACTAATGCTTAATGTTAACGGACTTAATTCACCCATCAAAAGGCACTGCTTGACAAAGTGAATTAAAAAGGAAGATCCAACAGTTTGTTGCTTACAGGAGATCCATCTCACCAACAGAAATAAGCATAGGCTTAGGATGAAAGGCTGGAAGAAGATTTACCAAGCCAATGGCCCCCGAAAACAGGCAGGAGTAGCAATACTTATCTCTGACAAAGTAGACTTCAAACCTACATTGATCAAACGAGATAAAGAAGGACATTCCATACTAATAAAAGGGGAAATAGACCAAAAGGAAATAATAATCATCAATCTGTATGCACCCAATGTCAACACACCCAATTTCATCAAACATACCCTGCAAGACCTAAAAGCATATATAAACGCCAACACAGTGGTTGTAGGAGACTTTAACACCCCATTATCATCAATAGATAGGTCATCAAAACAAAAAATCAATAAAGAAATCCAAGATCTAAAATATGCAATAGTTCAAATGGACCTAGTAGATGTCTACAGAACATTTCATCCAACCTCTACACAATATACATTCTTCTCAGCAGCCCATGGAACCTTCTCCAAAATAGATCATATCCTAGGGCATAAAGCAAGTCTCAGCAAATATAAGAAAATAGAAATTATACCATGCATACTATCTGATCACAATGCAGTAAAAGCAGAACTCAACAAAAAAAGTAAAGACAAAAAACATGCAAACAGCTGGAAACTAAATAACTCATTACTTAATGAAGAATGGATCATTGATGAAATAAAAGAGGAAATTAAAAAGTTCCTGGAAGTCAATGAAAATGAAAACACAACCTACCAGAACCTATGGGACACAGCTAAGGCAGTCCTGAGAGGAAAGTTTATAGCCATGAGTGCATATATTAAAAAGGCTGAAAGATCCCAAATCAATGACCTAATGATACATCTCAAACTCCTAGAAAAACAAGAACAAGCAAATCCCAAAACAAATAGAAGGAGAGAAATAAAAATAAGAGCTGAAATTAACGAAATAGAAACCAAAAAAACATACAAAAAATTAATGAAACAAAAAGTTGGTTCTTTGAAAAAATGAACAAGATTGATAGACCCCTGGCAAACCTGACTAAAATGAGGAGAGAAAAAACCCAAATTAGTAGAATCAGGAATGCAAAAGGGGAGATAACAACAAACACCATGGAAGTCCAGGAAATCATCAGAGACTACTTTGAGAACCTATATTCAAAGAAATTTGAAAATCTTAAAGAAATGGACAGATTTCTAGATACATATGATCATCCAAAACTGAACTGAGAGGAAATTAATCACCTGAATAGATCTATAACACAAAATGAAATTGAAGCAGCAATCAAGAGTCTCCCAAAAAAGAAAAGTCCAGGACCTGATGGATTCTCTACTGAATTCTATTAGACCTTTAAAGAAGAACTGATACCAACCCTCCTTAAACTGTTCCATGAAATGGAAAGGGAAGGAAAACTGCCAAACACATTTTATGAAGCCAGTATTACACTTATCCCAAAACCAGGCAAAGACACCTCCAAAAAGGAAAACTATAGGCCAATCTCCTTAATGAACATTGGTGCAAAAATCCTCAACAAAATAATGGCAAACCAAATTCACCAACACATCAAAAAGATTATTCACCACGACCAAGTAGGCTTCATCCCAGGGATGCAGGGGTGGTTCAACATACAAAAATCAATAAACATAATAAACCACATTAACAGAAGCAAAGACAAAAACTACTTGATCATCTCAATGGATGCAGAAAAAGCCTTTGATAAGATCAACACCATTTCATGATAAAAGCTCTAAGAAAACTAGGAATAGAAGGAAAGTTCCTCAACATTATAAAAGCTATATATGACAAACCTACAGCCAGCATTATACTTAACGGAGAAAAACTGAAACCTTTCCCTCTAAAATCAGGAACCAGACAAGGATGCCCACTATCTCCACTCCTATTCAATATAGTACTAGAATTCCTAGCCAGAGCAATTAGGTAAGAAGAAGGAATAAAAGGAACACAAATAGGTAAAGAAATGTCAAAATATCCCTATTTGCAGATGACATGATCCTATTCCTTAAAGACCCCAAAAACTCAACTCATAAGCTCCTAGACATCATCAATAGCTACAGCAAGGTAGCAGGATATAAAATCAACATAGAAAAATCATTAGCATTTCTATACACTAACAATGAGCAAACTGAAAAAGAATGTATGAAAACAATTCCATTTACAATAGCCTCAAAAAAAATCAAAAACCTAGGTGTAAACCTAACAAAAGATGTGAATGACCTCTACAAGGAAAACTATAAACTTCTGAAGAAAGAGATTGAGGAAGACTATAGAAAGTGGAGAGATCTCCCATGCTCGTGGATTGGTAGAATCAACATAGTAAAAATGTCAATACTCCCAAAAGTAATCTACATGTTTAATGCAATTCCCATCAAAATTCCAATGACACTCATTAAAGAGATCAAAAAATCTACCGTGAAATTTATATGGAAACACAAGAGGCCACGAATAGCCAAGGCAATACTCAGTCAAAAGAACAATGCTGGAGGTATCACGATACCTGACTTCAAACTATATTACAAAGCAATAACAATAAAAACAGCATGGCACTGGCATAAAAACAGACATGAAGACCAGTGGAACAGAATAGAGGACCCAGATATGAAGCCACACAACTATAACCAACTTGTCTTTGACAAAGGAGCTAAAAATATACAATGGAGAAATAGCAGCCTCTTCAACAAAAACTGCTGGGAAAACTGGTTAGCAGTCTGCAAAAAACTGAAATTAGATCCATGTATATCACCCTATACCAATATTAACTCAAAATGGATCAAGGATCTTAATATCAGACCACAAACTCTAAAGTTGATACAGGAAAGAGTAGGAAATACTCTGGAGTTAGTAGGTATAGGCAAGAACTTTCTCAACGAAACGCCAGCAGCACAGCAACTAAGAGATAGCATAGATTAATGGGACCTCATAAAACTAAAAAGCTTCTGTTCATCAAAATAAGTGGTCTGTGAACTAAAGAGAACACCCACAGAGTGGGAGAAAATATTTGCCAGCTACACATCAGACAAAGGACTGATAACCAGAATATATAGGGAACTTAAAAAACTAAATTCTCCCTAAACTAATGAACCAATAAAGGAATGGGCAAGTGAACTAAACAGAATTTTCTCAAAAGAAGAAATTCAAATGGCCAAAAAACACATGAAAAAATGCTCACCATCTCTAGCAATAAAGGAAATGCAAATTAAAACCACACTAAGATTCCACCTCACCCCTGTTAGAATAGCCATCATTAGCAACACCACCAACAACAGGTGTTGGCGAGGATGCAGGGAAAAAGGAACCCTTATACACTGTTGGTGGGAATGTAAACTAGTACAACCACTCTGGAAAAAAATTTGGAGTCTACTTAAAACACTAAATGAAAAAAATTGCCCCATATAAGATACATACTTTCCATTTAAAGAAATAAACAAATTGAAGTTAAATGGATGTAAAAACTTATACCATAAAATGACTAAAAACTTGTGGAGTAGTTTTATTAATCTAAGACAGTATCTACTCTAAGACAATGTCATTTGTGAGCAAAATTTGCAATGAAAACTGGATGAATCCTTCAGGAATAGATAACAGTTTAAAATAGATGTGCATGTAAAAACAGGGACCTACAACTCCCTGTATAGCTATTCTTATCTCAACCAGCAAAATCCTTGTTCCTTCCTATTATGACTTATACTCTCTCTACAACAAAATTAGAAATAAGGGCAAAATAGTTTCTGCTGGGTATTGAGGGGGTGGGGGGGAGAGGGAGGGAGCGGAGTGGGTGGTAAGGGAGGGGGTGGGGTCAGGGGGAGAAATGACCCAAGCTTGTATGCACATATGAATAATAAAACAATAAAATTAAAAAATAATATTCTCATCTTTTTCAAGTGAGTTTGAAATATTAAAAAAAACAAACAAACAGAAACAAAATAAAAATCCTAATATGTTGGTGCCTCATGCTATGGGAGAAGTAGGAGGTTTGTTAAGCTTGGTTTTTCTTCTGTAAACACATTTATGATATTTTTGTCTAGAAATAGCCTATCCTCATTCATGTCCTTCTTTCTACCAGAACATGTTGCTGAGTATGTGTTTTTAAGGACTCTTATAATATACTTGGCAGTAATATTCCCCTTTAGACAAAGAGGGCAGAAGAAGGAGCTTGAATTTCTAAGGAAAGGAAGATCTCTTAGTTATTAACCTAAGAGTGACTGTGGTAGGGCAGGAGATTAGAAATCACTGCCCTATAAGTTTTGTTTTTGAGACCCTCAAGGAAGAAAAAAAAAACCCAGTGAAACAAATTCATTGTGTACAATGCTGCATCTGAGGAAGCCATCAGAAGCTGCAGGAGTGCAAAAGGCTGTGTTGAAAACATTAATATGGCAGCAGCTTCTGCTTTCCTGGTGGACTGGCTTCCAACCTTCTCGGCACACCTTCCTTAGCCCAAAATGCTACCACAGGCTGGGAACACCCAAAAGCCTTATATCAAGAGGCATTCGATAGTGTTAAGGAATAATTTCTCAAACCCTAGATGCTTCCATGTCAAGCAACATCAGATTTAGACTTCTGTGACTATAACAAAGCTAATACATCTGAAGTTTTGTGATTCATGTTTTGCTTGATTTGTCTTTACTGGTACAAATTATGAGGTAAATATAATCATGAGGAGAATTTCATGACTTTGACAAAACTGTAAAGGAGAACATATGATAATGAGGCTTAATATATCTTGATCTCAACAGGTAATATTGCTGTTGCTACATAACAAACACCAGCAACTTGAACAATATTTTCTTACTATTTCTGTGGTACAATAATCTAGGGGTACCTTCTCTAGGAACCTCTGGTTAAAGGTCATTCAAAAAACTATTATCCAGCTGTTGACTGGAGTTATAGTCATATTAAAATAAAGATCACCTGAGAGAAGATCCCCTTCCAAACATTTGCATCATGAGGATTGAATTTCTCACTGGCAGATTGCCATAGATAGGTAAGAAAGTAACACTGACTATTTCTTTTATTAATGTTTTGCCTTTAATTTTTGATAGGGTGAAAACTATAATTTGCTATAAAATTAAACTTAAAATATTTTCCTTTGAAGAATCTCTACCCTTAGAATGCCTCAAGGCTATCCTGATGCCTATTCCCTAACCAACCCTCTACCTATCTTATTCATCAGATCTCAAACTGTCCTTCTTTTGGGAATTTGTCTTTGCTGCCCCAGACTGGGTTAGCTTTCCCTGTAATTTAATCTCATGCAGCCTTGAACCTCCATATGACATTAATCCTGTACTACTGATAATTATACAATATGTATTTAGGAAAAACTGTAAGGTCAATATGCAAGGGAAACATCTCTTTTTCTTCCTCATATTTTTGAAGAAAAGAGTGAGCATCTGATAACAACATCACCACAAAAATTCCTTACTTGACAATATGGTAACATCTATTAAACATGTCCTATGGTTTGGTAGATGGTTTTAAGTCCCTTCTGAGTATTATTGACTAGGGAAAACAACGACTACCAAAAAAACTTTTTGTTTGCTCTGTACTAGTTGGGAAGTATTTAACCCCCCAGTTGGATAATACCAAATCTTACAATTTCTTTGTCAAAAGGGAAAAAAAAAACTCAAAAAGAAGCTACAAGTTCATGGCTTTCTTTCTTAAACCTTGCTTTTTTGGGGGGTCTGTTTTGCGAACCTGTCTTCTGCACTGTTGAATAAATATTACTTCTTCTGCCCCGGGATCTAAAGTTTGGATGGAAGCAGGAAGCACTGGCCACTTGTCTGGTGAGGAAAGAGCTAAATTGTAAATCCATATCCTTTGCAAGAGCCATCCAGCATGTCCCAGGGTTAGAAGGGATCCCTTCTTCAAGTGGAAGATTTTGTAATAGAAATAGCACCATTGAAATGATCCAAACAATGTATGCACATGTGAATAAATGGGAAAAAAAAAGAAATAGCACTATTCAGCCTACAAAACATGTGCAAATGGAAACAAGCATGTGCCTACCCTAACTGACTGTTCTGAGGATGAAGTGACATGGTGTTTATGTGTTTTGTAAATTACTTGTAGGAGTTTTAATTATGTTCAATTTATGTGATTATCACCCTTGAAAATTTATTCAGTGTAGATTATTAACTCACTTGCCATTTTCCCAAACATTAAGAGAACTGAATCAAGATGCTCATGCTACAAAGTGGGATGTGAGAACCGAGAAAAGTAACTTAATCCTATCTGGTACATAGAAATGCTGGAGCTCAAACTCAACTGTTAATTCCAGTAATAGTTCATCTTATTTCCTTGCCTTTTTGTATCTTTCATATACCACATATAGAATAAGAAAAAAAAAACTTGTGACAGTATTTTAATTATTTTAAATAATACTCCTATCATATCATGCAGTTGACTCCTAAGAAATTTCTCATTCTCCAGTCTCAGCCAGCAGTAAGCCCTATCTGCCCAGATGAGCTGGAAACAAACTGAGGACTAGGATGCATGGATGGAGCAATGTATTGAGCCAAAAGGTAAGATTTTATGTGGTCCCTTCGTGGGTTGTAACTGCATTTCCTTTAATGCCCTTTCATTTCTCACTCTCAGAGTATGGGACAAGAAGGGGATTAATTACAGAGTGCCACCACTCCTGCCTACTGACTGAATGTTACTCATAAACTGTGGCCTGGGGATAGATGTACCTATTAAAAAATGAAATGAGAGGCCATTCGTTCCTTAGAAAAGATTCAGGAAAAGAATTGCTCTACTTGAATTGAGAAATGCTGAGACTACTGAAAGGGTTCTTCCTTTCCCCATCAGAAACTGCATTTCTTGAAAGGACAAGATCATCTTGTCATACCTGTTCAGTAGCATGGACCCACCTGCATATATTCAGGAATAAACCACATATATACAGACTCAGAGACATGTATTGATACACATGCACACCCCCCCACCCCCCCCACATACACACCCCAAAAACTCAAGAAGGAAGGAATAAGGTCCTATAATATTGCTGGCTCTATCAGACTAATATTAACATCCTAAGTCCACTATGGATTATCTGCCATTATTTCTGAAACTCAAGTTAAGCTTTCTTTTCTTTCTATGCTTAGTTTTTCATGCCTATAAATGAGGTAAAATACCATATCTTTCATAGGAGTGCTGTGCAAATTGCGTTAAAGGTAAGAATGCATGTGAAAACAACTTAGCAGAGGGGCTGATGTGCACTGAGCACTGGGGCATGTTTTCTAAGTTTCTAGGACTAAAATTTGCAGAGCATTTTCTGCCTGTCATAAAGTGGAAAAGTGTAGGGCTTGCATCCAAAGGGGAAACTGGAGACCAGGTGCTATATTCCATGTGGTGGACTCAAATAGATGCTACTGGATGATACACAGAATGGTCTGTGTAGAATCAAGAGAAAACAGAACTGAGAACAAACTTTGCAACTGAAGTTTTCCATGGCCACATTGGGGTTCTTCTGTTTTTCCAGTGAAAGACAGAGAACAGAAAAAAAAAAAAAACCAAGAGAAATAAAAGAATAATAAAGATATTTTAAAATTATGTCTACTTAATTGTGGTTTAATGGCAGAAAAAATAAAATAAAAAATAATAAATAGATATAGAAAAGTGAGGATTTCAAGCTCTATTTTCCTGTACTTGTACTGACAAGTGACAAAAACTGTATATATTTAAGGTGTGCACCTTGATGTTTTGATATATGTATATATGTGAAATGATTATCAGACTCAAGTTAGACTATTTATTACTTCTTTTGTGTGTCTAGTGAGAACACCAAAGATTTATCCTCTTAGCCAGTTTCAAGTGCATAAAGAAGGATTATTGGCTATACGCAATATGCTACATGGTAGATTCCCAGAATCGTTCATCTTGTAAAACAGAAACATTATATAGTTTAACCAACACCTTCTTTTTCCCTCCCTCTTGCAGCACATGGTAACCACCATTCTTCTCTCTGTTCCCATGAGCATCATTATTTTAGAAACCTTATATAAGTGGTAGTTGCCTTTCTGTTCTGATTTATTTCAGTTAGCATTATATCATCCACGTTTGTCCACACTGCAATAAATGGCAAGACTAACTTCTTTTTTAAGGCTGAATAACATTTATTGTGTATATATACTATATTATTTTTGTTCATTTATCTATTGTTGGACACTTATGCCAAATCCTTATCTTGGTTATTGTGAATAATGCTACAATGAACATGGGAATGTATTCAATATAATGATTTCTTTTACTTCAGATATGTACCCAGATATATTATTACTTCTTTGAGAAATTTTCATTATGTTTACCAAAATTGTTTACCAATTTTTATTCCCACCAACAAGGAATAAGGGTTCCCTTTTCTTCATTGCTAAACCTTATCTTTTTTTATTTTTATAAAATAAAATGGCTATAAGTGATACTTCATTGTGTTCTGATTTGCATTGTCCTGATAACTAGTAATGTTGAACATTTTTTCATACACCTTTTGGCCATTTGTGTGTATTCCTTTGAGAAATATCTCTTCAGATCCTTTGTCCATTTTTAAATCAAGTTATTTTTGGTTTTAAGTGCTAAGTTGTATGAGTTCCATTTATACTTTGAATATTAACCACTTAACCACCCTTCTGTAAATTGCCTTTTCATTCTATTATTTCCTTTTGCTATGTAAAACCTTTGTAGTTTAATGCAATTTCACTTGTCCATTTTTGTTATTACTTTTGCTTGTGTTTTTTAAAAAAAGAAATCACTACTAGACTGACGTCAAGAAGCTTTATCCCTATGTTTTCTTCCAATAGTTTATAGAGCTTTATGGGTTTTTTTATTGTTGTTGATGGTGTTACAAGGTTTGAACTCAGGGCCTTGCACTTTGCTAGGCAAGTGCTCTACCACTTGAGCACTTTCCAGCCCATTTTTTGCTTCAATTCTTTTTAAGGTAGGGTCTTGCATTTTTGCTTGGGGCTAACTTCCAACTACAACCTACTTTTGCTGCTTGTGTAGATACATGCTCAACTTATTGACTAAAGTGGGCCTTGATAACTTTTTGCCCAGACTGGCCTCAAACCATAATCTTCCCTAACAGAACCTCCTAAGTAGGTAGGATTTTAGACATGAGCCACTGTATCCAGCCTATTTTTTCCTTTAGGTCTTTATTCCATTTTGAGTTAATTTGTGTATATGTTGTAAGATAAATATCCTATTTCATTTCTTCTTCATGTAAATATCACTTACCCAACTCTGTTTATTGAAGAGACTGTCATTTTTGCTATTGTGTGTTCTTTACAATTTTGCTGAATCTCAGTTGTCTATAAATATGTGGATTTATTTCCAGGTTCTCTACTCTATTCCATTGGTCTATATGTCTGTGTTTAAGCCAAAATAATATTGCTTTGCAATATATTTTGAAATCAGAAAAATAGACTAAGGAATGTATAAACTATTTACCCAATCATAATTGAGATAAGTAAAATGTCAACGAGCAGAGAATAGAAAGTTGAGAAAAAAATTATGCTAAGAATATGAATGAGCTGTTGTCTAGTTCTGGCTCTATAACTGACTAACCTGTGGCTTTACTGAAGTCATTACCTATCTCTAGAAATCCTATTAAAGAAAAATTCCAACATTGAGCAGAATGATTTATAACCACATTTCAACTCTACTCTTTGGGGTCTAATCCTATGAATGATTAAGAATATCCAAAGCTTTATTAAGCAGAAAAGCAAAGTACTAATAGACAAATACAAGACTGGTAATAATGAATATAATTGGACATACATTATCATCATCAGACAACTACACTTCTCTAATCATTAAACATGCACTTACTCTACCTAGTCATTTAAAAACCACTTGTGAAAGCTTCAGAACTTAGTTACTAAGCAGATGGTTTGAAGTGTATAGAGGAAATAAATGAAGGAAGGAAGAAAGGAAGGAAGGAACTGAAGAAGTTAGAGAGAGGAGGAAGAAAAGATTAAAGTGATTATCAGGATACAACATGAATCCCCTTTGGAGTATAACAGTTGTTCACTGCTGAATTAGCTGCAGAAACATTGAAACAGAGATAAATGATCCTGAAAAGCATTCCTCTCAATTCTATGTTACCCAGTAGTTCTGTTAAGATGTATTTTTATTTAAGCACCATGATTATACACATTCATTGGGTGCAGTGTGATAATATGATAAATATGTACAATATGTAATGATCAAATCAGGATAATTAGCATTGACATTTTTATCATACTTTGTATTGAGAAACTTCAAACTCTACTCTTGTAGCTCTTTATAAAGTATATAATAAGTTAATATGAACCATAGTCAGACTACTGTGCTATAGAACATCAAAAGTTCTTCCTCTTTTGTTACTCTTCCCACTGTCCAGCCTCTATCACTCCCTCTTACCCACTGCCCATCTCTAACATCTAATGATGACAATTCTACTCTTTACTTCTAGCAAATCAACTGTTTTAGCATCTACATATGAGTATGATCATACAGTATTTGTCTTTCTATTCCTGGCTTATTTCATTCAATGTAATGGTCTCCATTACATTACAAGGAGCTGTCCATGGTATTATTATATACAGTCAGTTTGAAAACTGTTGTAATTGGGATAATATCAGTGCATGAATAAATGTGTATTTAGACTCTGATCATGGTACCCAGAAGAAAGAGAATAAAAAATTTGCCAACCTAGTGATTTGTATAAAACATAGAACAAAAAGAAAAAATATGAAATGTGGAACTTTTCATATGTGGGTAATGAAGGTATAGAAATGACTATTGCATTATTTTCTATTGTTCTTTATATTCTTAGAACACTTAATAATATTTAAGTAATATTTAAAAATCTATGTGAACATTAAAATTTTAACACAGGATGCCATTCAAAAATAAAGCTGGAAAAGAATCATCAGTTTAAAATTTATACACTTGCATATTGTTTCAAAATATGTGTACTTTTTTGCAAAATGTTGCATGTCAAACTCAATATAGTTTTCCTTCAATACAATGGAATCACGTCCTATTTCATAAAGTTAGCTTGTGAACATTATGTCAATATGTTTCTTCCCAACCCCACCTGGCTGTCATACAGTGTAACTACCTCTACCTGGCTTTTTATTTTTTTGAGCTGTTCTTAATAGATTTTAATTCAATGTCTCAAAGTTGTGGGGCTTAGAAGGGACAGAGTATAAGGACTAGGCTCAATGTTCATCTCCCTAGGTCTAGAGGGGCCCTTTTTGTCAGCTCAGGAACTAACTTTAAAGACATTCTCTATGCTTGAAAATTGCTTCAATGTGATTTCTGCTTTCCCATGTTTTCACACCCCATGGATTAAAGAACTCCAAAGGAATCCTTTTAACCCAATCAATCCGAGGAAGAAATGGGAGAAATGGGCCTAGAGACCTGTAATATCTCAAGAATGTTTGGACTGGAAGTGCACTCAAGTGGTAGAACTCCTGGTTTGTAAGCACAAAGCCCTGAGTTCAAACCCCAGTCCCATCAAAAAAAAAAAAAAAAAAAAGCTTCAAGTGTCTTTGTCATGATGAATGGAGGGTTTAAAGACTGTGTAGTAATCAAATATGTTCAAAATCTATTAAAATATTTACCAAATACCATCAAAGACATGACAAAAAATAAAATTAAATTGGTTAAAAAAATGAGAAAGATTTTGGAGTAGGGGGACATTCAACCAATGCTGGCAGCAATGAAAGTTGTTTCCATCTTTTGAAACACAGTCAGCACTGGTCACATGAGCCATGAATAGAATATGACTTTAGATGGAGTACTCCAGCTGTTGGGAATTTATCCTAATGAAAAATAACATCAAAGCATAAAAACAAAAATGGCAAAAAAAATCTAGAGGTTTACCAAATAAGAGGAGTTTGTAAGGTACTTTTCAGTACATCAGCTCAATAGACCATTGTGTAGCCAGAAAAGTTGAGCTTTTTGAAACACTGTGTTGATGCTTAGAGAAGTCGATAGGAAATTATCAGAGCAGGAAGAGCCCTTAGGAATGACCAAAGTCATCAAACTTTAGGATGCCCAGTCTCTGCTTTGGAACTTGCCAATGCATTTCCTGAGGTCTGAACCCACAATTGCTCATTCAGTTCATGCTAGATTCCAGGCTTAGTTCTCATGCTTCACTGTTCAAGGCAAGTTCTGTGCCAGATCATTACCAAACTGAGTTTCTGATACACCATCAGGTATGTTGTTGCTGTTCCTCCAAAAGTTTAACTAAATGAACTCTTGCAGTCTCCTGAGGTCCTGACCAGTTGAAATTCAAAAGAATAATCCAAGACATGAGTTTACTGCTGGGCAGAACCAGGTATTACTAACTCTAGCCACCTTTCCTCTGCCAACATCCCTGCTTGAAAAAATCACTAATAGACAAAGGCAGTGTCAAAGAAATATTGTGCCAGACAGAATTAAACAGGCAAGGAAAACTTTATTTCAGACTTTCACAATAGGTAAAAGAGATTGAACTCATCCCTCCACTGAAATGAAAGGAATGAAATTTTTAAGCATTGGAATGAGCTAGTGGAAAAGTACTGGAGAGGTTTAGGCAAAAATTGGGTGCTGTACTTGCTTAGTGGTGCTTACTAAAGTTAGGATCCTGCTTTCTAACTCCTACCCTCCGACAGAGACTGGAAAAAAGGTGTTATTTCTAGACTTTTCTTTATTGCATTTTAAAAGGATGATTCTCAAGTCCTTGACATAGACATTTTCATGTTGTAAAACTGTCAGGGGGCTGAGAGAAGATTTAAATATCAAAGGGACAGAAAAATAGTTTATAATTAAAAGTAAATAGTCTCAGAAAAAGGAAGTCAGTGTCCTAGATTCAGGAAGAAGCCTGTCAACATTTGGTCAAACTGAAGGTGGTCTTCCTCAGGAGACAGCATCCTAAGCAAGTAGTTGTCCCACATTTGTTTTGGGAACCAAAAACAGATTCATTTTCCTGGACTGCCATCTATTAATCCTGGTACAATTATTGTCATCAACTTCATATTTTATTTTAATGACTGCAGTGGTGCAAGGAGTTTTTTGCATGGTCACTCTTTACCAATTACATCTGCCCCAGGTTATATAAACGTAGACTCTGGAAACTGATTCTGTAACAGAAATCTGTGTGCAGGAAATGCAGTGGGAGTATCCTGAATCGAATGCTGTCAGGGTGAAGAAAGCAGAGCTGGGTGAGGAGAAGTAGTGATTCAATGAATCTCAGGGAGAGGCTCAGTCAAGCCCATAGGAGAGTTTTGAGCTAGGCAGGCCCTGTTCTCAGGACGAGGTGGGCAGACTTCCAAATCCTCACTTGATGATTCGTTGGATTTGGACTCCTCCTATCCTACCCTGGAAGGTGACATAATCTTTGTGAGGCAACTTTCTTCAGCTAAGGACAGTCTCTAGAAGGAGGAATTCACCTGCAAAATCTCAGCTGCCGCCACTCCTAACAACTGAACAATGAATGAGTGTGCTGGTTTCAGAATGAGAGAGTTGGAATTCCATGCCACTGTGCCCTCTCTCACATCCCAGCTCAAATATTTCTTCCTGGAAAGTCTCTCCCTGACCACACACGGAAAAACATTCATTCAGATTCTTGTTATCACGATTATATACTAAAATTTAAAATTTCGCATTTATCTTTACCAGAAACTTTTATGTTTATTCATGCAAATGTTAGTATTAAGCACTGTGTTTCTCCAACCACAACGGAAGTTATATGCACACAGGGGCCCATTTCCCATGTTTAGATTTGTGTTCCCAGAACTTAACATGGATCATGACTTAGAGTAAGTGATAATGTATTTATATATATTTACATATATAAATGCTTTTAAATGCTTTCTGTGTATTAACAATTAAAAACATGATTTTTTGGTTTTCCTCTATAACTAAGAAGATATTTGCAAACAGACTGCTCGTTTTCTTTTCTGTATCCGTCTAGTACTTCCTAACATCTCACGCAAATAGGTGCTTGGTAAATGTCTTACAAATGTAGTTGGTAGTCCTTTTCACAAGAGCAAGTTTATAACATAAGCTTAGTTTACCTGGCTAGCTAAGTTTTGAAGACTAAAGTTCAACTCTTTTCATTCTTATTTTTTCATTTTTTTCCATTTTCTCTGTGGAACTTACTCCAAGGAAATTCTCCCTATACTAGAATCGAATTAAAGCTTCCAATCATGATATGTTTTATTTCTTTGACCACAATCTTTCCCTTTACTATAATGAGTAATAGGATACATCAAAAAATGTCAGAAGACTCAATGGACAAAATTAGAGATTGTGGGGGCAGAATATATAATAAACATGTGAAAATAATAGAGAAAACAGAAGAATAAAACAGAAGAACACAGACTGGAAAGAGCTAGAATCTACAGCTTAATTACTAACAGTCTGCATATTTAATGCAAATGACCTAATTCAACAACTCTGGGAATAGTTTGCACAATTCATTAGTTCATAAAAATCTACCATTTACCAGCTGCATATGTCTCCATAATTACCATTGAAACTTATTTTCCCTAAATCATCTTCTTTGTATATGCATTAGTTCACACTATGAGTCAGGAATTGTGTTTAGGATTAGGCATTGAATAGTAGATAAGATAGACATAATTTTGAACTTTGGGATTTCATTCTAACATGGAAGATACACATTAAACATGAACTTACACAATCAATTAAGTGGAATGGAGATTGATGTTTCTAGTTAACCCCAGGCAGACTGTCTTGGAATAATATCAGTCTGTCATGTATTGGCTGCTTACTCTGTGCCCTGTACGCTGGCTTCTGAACTACTAAATTCACATAGCATCCCTACCAAACAACTATTAGCTTACCCACTTAATAGATGAGGATATGCATTCTCAGATTGTTATGAATAACATTGATAATATTGTCTCATAGTCATTGGTCTTTTTGATGCAGCAGAGCATTTTATACACTATTTCAGCCACCTTTATGATCATTACATGTACATGAAAAACTCAGATGAGTAAAGTACTTTTTCAAAGTTACACTGCCAGCACTTAAGAAAGTGGAATTTAACCTCTGCCAGAACTTTTTTCTGAGGCCCAAGCTGTGCTAAAGAGAATTGAGCAATCTGCAATTTGGAGAGGTAGAGTCACAGGCCCAGGATTACTCACTTGGTAAATAACAGATGTAAACTCATCATGTTTGACTCCAAGTGCATGCATGCCTCTACTGCTAGGGTTGATTTCATTGATGTTCTAAATTGGGACCTGAAGGTATTTCAACTTAGGACACTAATAGTCCTAAATATTTCAAAATAGAGGCAGTCTTGTCCCTCAGACAAATGAGGAAGCAGCACATTGATGCACTCTGTCTAGTCATTCCTACCCACTGGGATAGCTTTCCTTTCTTTTTCTGCCAATACTCCTCCCTCCCTTCTTTACAGTCCCTTCTCTGCTGAGCCTTCACCCATTGTACTGCAAGACTGATGTGCTCTCTCTCCTCTACATCCTGAAGCATTTACTAACTTGAAGACACTGGGTAAATGGCATTCGTTTATGTGCTGCTCTGAGAATGTTACTGAGTCATTTTCATGTATTCATGCTCTTTCTTTTCAGCTTTATGTTCTTGTAAGATAGGAAAAGAGCCTGTTCTGGTTTTTATAGTGGTCTCCACAGAGCCTGATTCAATTCATGCACAGTGGGGTTAATTAATCCAAGACACCCACCTCTCTCCCCAGGATATACAGATGTAAACTATATTATGGTGAAAGGCAGAAATCAGGGAGACAAGAAAAAAAGAGTGCATACTTGCAGATTCACTCTTGTAGGAAAATACAAATTATTTTCAGATACAGCATGGGGTCAAAAATGTGGCAGCCATGGGGAAGAGTCAAACAAAATTCCAGAAGAGTGTACCCCATGCATTTGTGGGTAAAGGATCTATCAGGGCAGTTGTGGTTGAGATGGCATCTCTGTTGAACTTCAAAGAGTGGCTATGATTTGTCATTAACAGAAGGGAATTTACTGAGATGGACAAAACAGAAACAAAGGCCCTGATGGGCGAACTGAAGTAAGACATGAGGGTATCTGTTTAGCTGAGTCACTGGCTGCAACAGGAGAGGATTTGTGAGGACAATGCACAGCAATAACATGATTCTTACTTGGGGACAGGGAAGAGGTAAGAATGAATACAGAGTCAAAATCTCTAATTTGATGATTGGGAATGGCAATGACTCACACTTGGTGGGCTCTTATTCTGTTCCAGGTATTCTGCCTAAGTACATGATACAAGCCTTACCTCACTGAATAAAATACTTGATTTGAAGTTGGTAGCAGCTATGAAGGTAGATTCTGCTATAAACCTCGTTTTACAGTTACGATAACCAAGGCAACAAAAGGTGAAATAACTTGTTCAAGTGGACTTGTTGTGAGGCACAGCTGAGATTGAGAACCACTGAGCTGGTTGTACAGTCCACCTACTTAACCATAAGGAACTACTATTTCACATAGAAATAGTAGACAGTGATTACGCTATGAGTAAAGGGTAAAAGAACAGAAGTATCCAAACCATGATGGCTAATCCTGTCAACTTGATAAGATTGAGAAACACATAGGAGATTAGTAAAACACACTTCTAGTTGTGTCTGTGAGGGCATTTCCAGGGACATTTAAATCATGAGGGCTCTGATCCAATGTGATTTAATCCATTGATGGATTCAAAATTTGAATAGACTACTGGGAGATGGTAGAACTGTGGAAGGCAGGGACTGGCTGGAGGAAGTTGGTCACTGGGGCTGTGACCTTGGGAACTATTTCTTACTCTGACCTCTTCCTATTACTGTTCTCTACTTCCTGGATGCCATGCTCTGATTCACGTTGCATTCTATCTACCATGAGATGAAAAATCTCCTTTCCCACACACTCCTACTACCATTGTGTTCTGCCTAAGCAGAAATGAGCCCTATAAAATCATAAACCAAAAAAAGCTTTCACCCCTTAAGTTGTTTCTGTCAGTTATTTGGTCACAGTGATGGAGAAACTGACCAATACATGAATTAACATTAACAGTCAGTGGAAAGCAGTAGTTAAATTCAACAAGGAAGACCCAGTGAGAAGATAGTTTCATTTATTGAATGCTAAGTCTGTGCCAGACACCACACAATTTACTTCAGATACTTCTTTAGTTGTTGAGTCTATCTTATTACGCTATGAAGTATGTACTACTAGCATTACTCCCTTCAATCAGATGAAGATCTGAGGATCAGAGTGATTAAGTTACTTGTTAATTGCTAGAGGCTTGGTTTGTCAGTTATTTTTGCTTGGTTTTCATTTTAACATGCTAACTTAACAAACTGAGCTCCAAATATTAACATCCTAAATCATGCTCTGGCCATTAAAATCTTTAAGCTTACATTCCATGAGGCTGGAAGCTTTATAAGTTTCTTGTCTCTGATATACAGGCCATGTTGAAGTTCTAGGCTATAAAGAAATTGTCAATGGTTAATCATATGGGTAGATTAACAGAGGTGCACATACAGCCACAGTTAGTAATTATTGATATGTACTGAGAGGGAAAAAGGGAAGAGCAGAGTTTTTTTTAGCTTGAAATGCACATCCATAAATGGCAAATAACAGTATTACTTCCCTGAGTATTACATTTTCTTGAAGGTCCTTATGGATTGCCAGGAATTCTGGACTGGGGGGAGAGGGACACCCACAGGAAACAACAGAAATATCAAGCAGTAGTTTGTGCCTCAGACATAGCTCCACAAGTGGGATTCTGGAAATGTTTGGATGTGCTCTGGGATGCTGATCCCCTAAGAGCTTCATCACAAGAAATAGGTTTCAAAGAGGATGTAGGAGCTCATAGCAGGCAATCAACAAAAATTATTTATTGAATTCTTTGGAGGATAAAATCAATCACTCTAGTCATGGTTGAAATGGAATGTGTTGTTACAAAGAGAGGTACATACATGCTCACATACATGAAAGGCACATTAAAAACAAAGGGGATCCTAGTACATTCAGTTCTTGAAGAGTGTCTGGTGAAAGTAATAGGACCTGTGACAGAATCTTTCATAAACATACATTTAAGGGAGATGCTTCCTGCTGACAGTATTCTGAATTTCCTTTCCCAAGGGAGCTCATGTACTCAGATTCTTTCCTATATGAAAGCTGCTATGAGACAATTTAGAATCAATTTGAGACTCCATTTTGCATTACTAGCTGTAAAAAAGATGCAGCAACCAAATCAGTGCAAATAGATGGTTACTGTTTTACAACTGATAAAAGAAGCATTGCAAATACAGCTTTTCAGAAACCTGTACATTATATAAGGCAAGGCACACAGATACACACACAGTTTTTGCTTCAAAACTTGTTTCCAGAAGGGAAAAATGTTTATTTCAACACTTCTCTGTTCTAGTTCTGTAGCATCTGCATCTGTTGTTTGGATGATTGCTTCAAGGTATATCTGCTACCTCTCCCTGGTAAGAGCAAAGGAAGCCATGTTATTTTGAGATTCAATCTTGGTCAAGTTTATGTTCTAAAGCATTTTGAATGCCTATTAAATGATCCTAAGAGGAAGGGAATATATGAAGGGGTGTATGATTCATACTGTCCTTTTGTAGAATTTTAGCTGTGGTACATCTTGTCCTATACCTGTGGCAAATGATAGCTTATGGTAGAGTTCTGAAAGATCTCTTTTCCACCATTTATATGTATATATATATGTGTGTGTGTGTGAATGTGTGCACATATTTTATCAATTATATATTACTTATCATTACTATTATTTTTAGCTTTATTGATGTATAATTGACAAATTAAAACTGTATAAATTCAAGGTATAAAAATGCTATTTTGATATATATATACTATTACCACAAAAAATAGCTACACAAGGTGAGGGGCATATTAATTGGCTTGACTATTTTATTTTTTGAAAAATATGAGTAGAGTGGTTTCTTTGACTTGCAAACAGTTTCTGAGACATGTTGCATGTAACCACTTGTTTACCCAGAACATCTTAATATTTCAAAGGTAAAGAGTACCATTTCTTTGACATAATCTCCATTTCATCCATGGAATGAATGATGAAACAATAAATTTGACAAAACAATAAGCTGACATTGCTAACAGGTAGGGAAGCAATTAGATGACCTCACAACTCAAAAGTGTAAAATTAAGCATGCTGTTTCCTGGGGAAGAGATAGAATCACCTTTAAATCTCCTAGCATGACTTAGATTCAAATAACGCAGTTCTGATATTGAAGTACAAGAATAGAAATAACCGTACTGTGTTTCTGCTTTAGGAGATAATATTCACAATCCCCTTATTTAATTTCTGCAGCTACAGAGAGAATACACATTTAATTAATGAACATTGTCTTCACATAGTAATGAGGGGACATTTCTTCCTACTTATCATCAGTTCTAGTTCTACTTCATATAAGATTGTCCTTTCATTCCATATGCTATAGGTAGAGGATGAATTCCAAGAGAGGGAAGTGGATGCAGACCTGTCTTTATATTCACAAGACATTTAATCCTTTGGGGACCAAAGATTCTTCTGTGGAAATTCATTTTCCTCGCTGCCCTTGGACACTGGCACTGTGTGCCTGAAATTCTATTATCCCAGACCTGTGAGAAATCCTTAAGACCCCGGATTTGATTACATGTGATGGTGAATGCAGTTACCTTTATGACAGAACCACCAATGGCAATGGCTCTTCCTCCTGCAACACATGCAGCTCATCTGAAAAGTGTCTGAATCTCTAAATCTGGAAATGACCTATGCCCAACTGATGAAGGCTTCACCTGGAAGGAAGAAGAGAAAGCTGTGTTGTTACATTGCCTAGAGTAATCTGCTCATTAACCTTTACACAGCCTTCTATGAGGCATATAATTTCTCCATGCCAAAATTTTCCACAGTTCTATATGGAAAATAGTTATTAATAGCTTCCAACATAGGATGGTTGTGAGGTATTAAACGAAATCACAAATGTGTGCCCTTTGAAGAAAGGTTAGCACATAAAAATGCTCAATAAATGTTCACTCTTGTTCTTTAACACATCACCTTTCTAGAAACCTTCATGTCTATATTGCAGTGATATTAATGGACCTGAATGGCTCCAGTACCAGCAATGTCACCCCTTTTCTTTGTCATATAAAAATAGTATAGGTGACTGCCTACCATACCAAATTTTCTTTGAATGAGGTTCCAGGGATTTTGATGGGCTGCACAGATTCAGCTACATACTCCCAACCTGGTTGCCATGGATTCCAGTGCTGAAGAGGTAAAGCCTTGTTGTCTAGTGACTTTCCTGGAAAGTAATAAACCACAGTTCACCTACCCAGAAGCTCAGCAGCACAAAAACTTAGAGAAAGAAATCATGAAGAGTGAGGTGAACAGTGGAGCTCTAACCTGGTAGTCACTTCAGAGAAGTCCAACACAAGAAGAAAGACTCCAAGTAGGAGGAACATGGAGTTGTGTCATCTGAGGGTGAGAAACCTGTGCACTCAGGTAGTTGTAGCAGCTATACCCAGGTTCATACAGGGAAGTTAAGACTGCAATATAATAAAATAACAAAAGGGAAAGGTTGGTGAATGGAAACTAAACCCTCTATGTAGTTGTTTACTGAATCCTGTTATTTTTAATTTATATCATATTGTACAAGGTAGCTTATTAACCACCCTTAAAGAAAAGAAGAAATTAAAGTTCTATGCTAGACATTATAGCTGGTATATGGTAGAATCAGAATTTGAGTTAAGGTCTCCAGGAACCCAAAACTCATACATGCTCCAATCTACCTGATCAGCAAAGTCTGACCTCCCAGAGAAACATAAGACTTCTGGGCAGGAAATCTACAATGAATCTTTGAAAAAAAAGGATATAATTTGGTAGCTTAGTTCTCAATCTTGTTTGTAAGACAAAGGCTGCTTCTAAGACACAGGCATAGGGGAGCAACAGGAATCTGTTAGTAGAAAGAGGATTCAGAATTAGTTCATTACTCAGGTACCAAACACTAAGTCCTCTTGACTGAGAATTTTACCCTTTAGGGCTTCCAACATTGTTGGGTCAACCTGGACTCTGTAGTGCCATTAATTTTCAATCATTTTGGTGGCACTCATTCTTGCAAAGGCTCTCAGTCTATAAAAGATTCTTTAGAGAAGCTTATTTTACTTATTTATTTTTTGAAGAAGAGATATATCTGAGAACTTGTTTTGCAGGTGAAAGTTATTTTGAGTCAAATGTAGAACTCAAACAGGGTGGTTTTTTAAATTTGTTTTTAGACAAAATTATGAGTAACAATGAAATGTCATATTTTCTTGGAATAACTGCAAACTTTCATTAAAAATATTAATGCCAAATATTAAACCCAATTTACCCTTACAAACTATAAAAGATTGAGATAATGGAATAACAGTAATTTATCTTTTTGTGGTACATAAACCTTGATGAAACATCCAATAGAATACACACAATAAATGCTTTTAATTGTGATATTTAAAATCTTCCTGACCATCACTATAATTGTAGTATTTAAATTCTCCCTGGCTGTCTTCCACATCATTTATGTTCAACATAATTAAACACTATTCTAATTTGGTATGAAGAGACTTGATGTCTCTTCATGTTTTATCCCTTCAAAGTGAAAGTGTGAAAGATCTGCTTCTAATCCCTTGCAATGTTTAGGGAAACTAGAAGCCCTGATGAGTGTCCCATACTTCTCTTTGGTCACCAGGGCAAACAAAGAGCACAGTACTGACCTGACTTAATGCAGAGGATGCCAGACACTGGTCTCCTGCATGGATCTGGAATTGTGACACTGAGCTGTACCACCATGGAAGCTTCATTTCTGCAGAACACTGTGACTCCAAGGAGCTAGCTTCATCTACAATCACAGCTCACTGGCATCCTGAAGGGTTTTAATGAAATTTTCCACAATAAGTAGGAATTTTTGCGTTTTACCATCTTTGAATTCAATGTGCAAGCTGTAAAAGTCTGCCAGATGGCAATTATAGTGCCATTGTGTGAAATCTTTCTATAGATGCTCTGGAAAATGTTAGAAGTTACTAATATCAAAGTATGTTACTTTCAATGAAATATGAGTATATATAGCTAACATTTATTGACCATTGCTCATAGGCTAGCGTTTCTCATATATGTGTCTGTGGCCATGTATGCCATGTAATCAGCAACAACAAAATGTCAGTACTACACAAGAGTCAACATTAACCATCTTTCATGCATCTAGGTGGTGATCAACCAATTCTTTTAATGCAAGCTAGGCGCATCTGGGCACACTTTGTACCTCCACAGCTGAGATTGCATAAGTGTTTCTGTTGATGGTATTGGCTAGGCTCCCTTGTGTTTGGAACCTGCCAGATCATAGACTGGTTGAGTAAGAACCTTGTCTTCCTGTGACAAGATTTAGGCAGGTTAGTCTTGACTTGCACTCATGGTAGCAGATTTCCAACAGAAAGTGGACTCCTGAATCACTTTTTCAAGCTCCTGCATGAACAATACCTGTTAACATTCCATCTGCCAAAGCAAATCACTCACATGAGACCAGAGTGAGCTTTACAAACAAAACTTGAAGATTTTCAGTTCTTTCTCTGTCTTCTCTTTGCCTTATTGTGATACAGGATATAGACACTGGCTGTGTCCTTTGGAGTGGGCAGCCTACCTCCTCCTGACCCTGCCAGCCTAATTCATGAACCTTACCTGCCTATCATCTATGGCTTCACAGACTATGGCTATTAGTTACTTATTATCATCTATAATTTTAACTATCATTATAATTAACCATGATTGTATAACCTTGAAAGCAGCCAAGTACACCTTCCTTTCAAATTTACCCAACCTCTGAAAAGCCAACAGTGCTAGAGGTCTGTCCAACTCTTCATATAGTATCACTATGGGAATACCATTGCCCACCAAGGAACTTAAAATTACCAATTAATAAGGAACACCAAAGGACAAAAATCTTCCTCAAGGTTGGTGATTACAATGTTGATGCCATTTAATAATTAGTAACAGATTCCCACTGTGAATAAATCTGATAAATTATGACCATAATAATTCTCAGAAGCAAATATGGTTAATGCTAGCTAGGCAAGTACTAATTCCTAGTCTTGTAAATAAAATTTTAAGAAAAGGATAAAGTAGTATTATGGTTTGAATAAGAAGTATCCCTCCAAAAAGATCCTATGTCAAAGGGTTGGTCTCCTGGGTAAAATCATTAAAAGAGATTGGATTATGAAGGCTCTGACATAATCATTGGGTTCATCCACAGATGGATTCATAGTTTGATGGCATTACTAGGAGATGAGAAAAACTTTCAGAGGTCAGGCTGAAGAAAGTAGGTCATTACAGGGTGTCCTTTGGGGCCGTCTTTTTCTGGACCCCTCTTTATCTGGATTTTTGCTTCCTGGCCACTATAGAGTGAGCAGCTTTTCTCCACTACATCCTGTACAACATGATTGTCTGCCTCACCTCAATCCCATACTCAACTGACCATGGACTGAATCATCTGAAACCTTGAGCCAAAACTAATCCTTCCTCCTTTTAAATTGTTTTTCTCAGATGTTCTTTCACAGTGATGAAAAACAGACAACATAAAGGTCAAAGAATTAGGGACTGCTTATCTAGGTTTATTTTATAAGTTTAGCCTAATGGACAATTTCTCCAAAAACTTTAAAAATATTATTAGTCAAAAGAATGTGCAAGAACATTTGTTGCTACATCCCATTCCGGAATCATCCCCTTGAGATCTTGCATATTATGATTTTATTGTGATCTTCAATTTTCATGGGGTTATCTCACCTGGTTTAGTTCTCTCTGACTTAAATGCTAACTAATGGTGAGCACTTAAACTTCAAACAGGCAAAAAAACCTCCAGTCAAGCAAGGTACCTGGGCATTTTCATTTCTCATGCTTACCAATTAAGTGAAAGTTTGCTCTGAGACTGTCTTGGAAAATGACAGGTTTAACAGTCTGGTGAACAAACAGTGGCATTGCTGTCACACTTCAGTTACATTCTGTTGAAACTTTAAATCAGCTGTGATTCTGAGCTCACATTTTGTGAACAGGTGGGAAAGGAGGGGATTCAGGATGTCACAGAGACAACTGCCAAATCTCAAAGGGAAAGTTTCCAGATTTTTAGAGAGGGTGTCAAACAAATAATAAATTGTTCTTCCTAAATGTTCAAGGAGAATTCTCCCTTAAAACCTGATATTATGAAGTAAATTAGAGAAATGAGTAAGTATAAATCAAAGTCTTCTGAAAAATGATCTCTAATGGATTAAAATGTATACTGCTAATGTGAAACGTCACTTCAAGCTTCCCCAACTTGGTTATAAATATAACCTGAGAATTAGCAGAGTGTTATCCACTCTGCTATTTAATTATACCACCACACATAAGGCCCATATGGGCCCTAAGTGCCTTATGAGGTAAATAAAGACTTTTGAAATGAAGTGTTTACCTCTGATTAAAATAGATTGCTCATTCCTGAACACACTCTGCTTGCTGGCCCCTGCCATTTTGACTTTTGATAGTCATTTGCTTCTTGACCTTCGGACTGACTTTGCTCTTCTCTTTGAATTTTTCCGTCTTTGGCTCCTGTCTGAACTATTTGAGCCTATTTTTTCTGTGCTGATTTTGCCTGCCCTGATTCTAATTTGTGTGTTTGCTCTTACTTGGAACATTTACCTGTCCCTTCAGCTGTGTTTCAAGTCACTCTGCCTATCATCTCTCAGTCCTTATACACCCTTTATTGAGTGGGGTTTCAAAACCCATAACCCTAGCATCTGACTAGCACTGTGTTCTGTGAGTGGCCAGTTACTTTGGTGAAGGACTGCATGAGCATATCATGATGTAATGCCAGCTACCATACAGGTAACATTTCCACCTTGCTCTTCTTTCATGAGACAACGGGACACATGATAAAGAAAACAGTGTCCCTCCTGGATGTTTTAGGAAATGAAGCAAAATAATCTGATATTTGCAATAGACAATAGGCTAATGCCTCTGAGATTTCTTTTTTTTCCCATTGAGACAAGCTCTCACTTTGTAGCCCAGGTGGCTTCAAATTCAAGATCCTCCTGCCTCAGCTTCCCAAGTTCAAGGATTACAGGCATGTGCCACGATGCCTGGGTTGGCCTGACTTCTTTTTATACTTTTGTGGGGGATAAAACTTCCACGGAGAGATGCACAAATGTAACTGTTACTCTTGCTCTGCTAAAAGCAAGGTGCCTGTATCTCCCACCCTATCCAACTGCCTCAAAATGCTCAGGGAATAAAGAACAAGATAGAATCTCTCAGGAGACCTAACAAACAAACAAACAAACAACTAAAAGCTACTCTTAAAAAAAATCCCTGGCTTTATTGAGATATAATTGCCAAATAAAATCGCATGTATTTAAAGTACACACTGTGATGATTTAATATACATGTACATTATGGAGTGATTATCATTATCAAGGTAATTAGTTCATGAAAGTATCCATCACCACACCTAATTAACATTTTTCTGTTTTGGTAATAATGCCTAATCTACTCTTGGAGAAAATGTGAAGTCTGCCTTGAATCATGCTCTACATTACTCCTCAGAACTGGCTTATGTTATTACTAGAATGTGTGCCTTTGTCCAGCATTGCCGCAATTCCCTCAAACACCCACTTCTTAGAAACCACCATTTTACTTTATGAATTTTTTCTTAATTTCACATATAAGTAATAGCATATTGTTTTTTCTTTTCCTTTCTGACTTATTTAGCTTAGCATACTGCCCTCCATTTCATCTATATCAAAAATGACAAGATAACCCTCCCTGTTATCTCTGAGTAATATTCCACTGTCTGTGTGTGCACATGTCTGTGTAAACAGTAGACCCTCCCTTGATATCTGTAGGTATATGGTTCCATGGAGACTGCTGTTGAAGAAAAGCCATGAGTCTTAGGATGCAAACATTTTAATAGAGTACTGCAGATCCTTGATTCATTTTTCCTGTAATGCTGCCCAACTTCTGATGAAGACATGCCGTTTTTCAATAAATCTAAAAGTTTTACTTTATCTCATAAATTAAGCTCCTTACATGCCCTAAATTTTGGCTTGCAACTACCGCCATAATTTTTAATGAAGGGGAGGACACCATTTGTTTTTCAAGAGGCATATTTTCACAAAATTAAAGACAGGGAAACATTCATCAGGTCATACAACAATTTAAATACAATTGAAAATAATGTAGGAGTGACTGAAAGATTTATCAACTGAGCTGTGTAATAAATGGGGAGGAATTTGAAATTTTTGTTTTTGAGATTTCCTTTGTTTTTAAATTTATTGTTTCTTAAAATGGTTGGTCAAAATCACATAATAAATCCTCAAATAAGGTGGCCTTATTATATACGTATGTGTATATGTATCTGTAATTTTCTTTATCCATTCTTTTAATGAGTGACACTAAGATTGTTTCTATGTCTTGGCTATAATGAATAATGGTATGATGATTATGGGACCACAGATAATTCTTTAACATTTCATTTCCTTTAGATAGACACCGAAGGGTGGAATTCCTGAGTCAAATGATCAATTTTTTTTTGAGGAAACTCTATTTTTTTCATAATGTTTGTACCAATTTATTTTCACACCAATAATTATGGCTTGTCCTTTCTCCACATCCTCACCAACGATATTTTTCTTGTCGTTTTGGTCTTATTGGGAGTGAGGTGACATGTCCTCGTGATTTTGATTTGTATGGTTTCATGTCCCTATTGGTGATTTGTATGTCTTCTTCATTAAAATGTCTTTTCAGCTCCTTTATCTATTTTTTTTCTTGGCAGTTTTGGATTTTTAACTTAGGGCTTTGAGCTTACTAGGCAAATGTTCTACCATTTGGGCCATGCCCCAGATCTTTTTATTTTTTTGCACAAGGTCTCACATTTTTGCCCAAGCAGGCCTGCAATTGCAATCCTCCTGTGTACACCACTGGTGTGGCTGGGATTAAAGGCCACCATGCCTGGCCCTCCTTTACCCATTTGTAAATTGGATTATTTGTGGATTTTTTACAATGCAGTCTATAGATCTTCTAGATTAACCCTTCCACGGAAATATTGTTTGCAAGTATTCTCTTCCCTTCCATAGTTTAACCTTGTTAATTGTTTCCATTCCTGTGTGGAAGCTTTTCGGTTTAATATCCTCTTGATTATTTGAACCATTTACCATTATATAATGACCTTCCTTCATAGTTATTGACTTAAATTTTATTTTGTCTGATAAAAGTATAGCTAACTCTGTCTTTTGGCTCTTACTGTGCATGGTATATCTTTTTCTACCTCCTCACTTTGCCTTTTTTTTTTTCCAGTACTGGGGATTTAACCCAGGGTCTCCCCATGGTAGGCACTTGAGCCATGCCCCCAGTTTGTCTGCCCTTAAAACTGAAGTGAGTTTTCTGTAGATGGCATACATTGGGTACATTTGTTTTTAAAACCTTCTAATTTAATCTTTGGACTAAAGAATTTAATCCACTTACATTCAAAATAATTAATGATAGGCAAGAACTTACTCCTACTACTTTGTTCATTGAGTTATCACTGTTTAGTAATTCTTCTGTTCCTCTTTTCTCTTTTGCTTTCTTTTCTTGTGAGTAGATAGTTTTTTAGGGGTATGCTTCAATTCTTTTTTCTTTACCTTTTGTGTATCTAAGTATGCTTGTGATTATCATGACACCTTTATGAATCATCTTATAGTTATTTTATACTTATAATGATGCAACTTTAACATCATATTAAAATCATATTTTTAAAAATTAAAATTATATTTTGATTTTAATTTAATTTTAGGGTAGTAATTTAATTTAATTTTAAAATTAAAATCATATTTTTAAATCAAATTTTTTACCCATTTGACATGCTACGTTTTAATGTTTACATTAAAATTTACATCTAAGACCAAGACGGTGGATAGCTGATAGACCTGGGACCTTGACCTTCATGATTTCAAATACTCCAGATTTTGGTGGTTGCTTTTTCTGTCAACTAAGATACTACCAATACATAGGGAGTACATAATATTCATTGACTGACTCTTAAATTAGTTTTTTATAATGTATAACAACCAAGTACTAGGTCAGGCAGATGCTGACCCACTGGACTGTCTGTTTACCTGCTGGATGGGAAGCCACTTTTTTTCTTTTGTCTCTCTTACTTCCTTCTGGCCTTAGTCAGGATAGCAACAGTGCAATGCCAAGAACTACAGAAAGAGATCTGCAAGCATCTAGGATGACCTGGACCTGAAAAAATATGTACAGACACAGAATCTGACTGCTGTCTGCCTGCACTGCCCTGGAGCTGACCTGTTTTTACCTGAGTCTGCAATCTTGCCAGGTGATCACAACACATCATCTGTTACGGAGAGACCCACACAGTCTAGTGTAGCTGGGAGGCCGATTGTACCCTCCCGTAGACAAAACTGATGATCAAATACACAAAGGGAACATTTCCCCCCCTGCCTGGAAGGGGAGGGGCAGAACAGAGCTGAAATAGCCCTTGAGGAGGTGGGGCAACTCAACAGCACTGTGGTGAAAGCTACACATTTCAATGCCTTACAGAAATATCAAACAAGCTGAAACTAACAGTATTCTAAGAGAAAAGCTCAATTCTAGCTCACAGGCTTGCCCTGTGATTGGAAGGGGCTGGCAATTGCTCATATACCAGATCTTCACTTCTGAAAACCCACCTGCACCAGAGGGCCCATCTCACTAAGGAAACCTGGGCTCAAACATCCTAAGCCAATCCCCCAAAGCTGTCCAATAGGGAGGGGCAACATTCATTGCCAGGCAGTCCAGCATACCAACTTTAAGAAGGGACAATGTCACAGTCAAAGCCCCTGTACAAAGTGTCTGCACGTGAATTTGAAATCAGAAGAGTCCAGAACACTCATTGAACTGAATATATATATATATATATATATATATATATACACATATATATGTGTATATATATATATATATATACATTTTTATTTTAAATTTTTATTTTTATTTTTGTTTTCTACATTTTACTTTTACCTACTTCTTTCTTCCATTCTGTCCAAACACAAATTTACTCAGGCCTCTATTGCTCCACTTTCCTTTCTTTCCCATTTTTTTCTCTTTTCTTCTTCTCTCCCTTCCTTTCTTCTCCTTAACTTCCTTTCATGTCCCCCTCCCTTTACCCCACTGCCCCAACATTCTCGACAATCACAACCCACTGAATAGTCTATTATATCAACTTTACATGTTACCTCTTCCTTCCTATCCCTTGGCAATCTCTAACAATAGCACCCTTCCCCAACAAAGACAGAACTACACCTAAGTGCACATGAGGGGATTATTACCCTATAGCCCCTACACCTCACACCTCATTCCCCTTCACCCCATCCCCCTTTTCTACCCCTTCCTCTATCATCATCTTCTTAAATACCTAAGTATCTATCTCTATCCAAACAAATGTTATACCCCCAGTTCTCATTACTTATAAATAATATTAACAAGGGGCTCTTTGTGTATTATGTAAATAAGTGGTCTGGCATTGAATCAGTGAATTTGTTATTGTTAATTGATATCTCCAGGTCAGGGAACAGAAACAGCACATCAACCTAAAAAAAGGCTAAGCCAGTCACAGCACAATAATTAAGTCAATGATTAAAATCCCTAAGTTGTCAATCAACAACATAGGAGCACGGCACATTATAGAAACATGGGAAGACAGAGACAAGGAAATAAAGTCCAATTTAATAGAGGATTCAGTGGAAAATGAAGAAAATAAGTACCCACTTGCTGACCCCAGTAGAATGATGGTAAGTTTGTCTAATGAGCCCAATGAGGTCCACAAAGTGATGCATAATAAAGAGCTCAAAACCAAGCTCATAGAAATATTAATGTAGGAGCTTCAAGAGATACTTAATGAGAACATACAAAAATGACTCAAAGAATATTTAAACAACACAAATAAAAAACTTAGAAGACACAGAAATAACTGAACTCAGAGAGGACATCAACAAACTCCAAATTAAAACAAAGTAGATTATAAAAAAAAGATAAATGAAATAAAGAAGACAGTATAAGATATGAAATAGGAGCATAACAAAGATATAGAAAACTTCAGAAAAAAGAATCAAACAGAACTCCTGGAAATAAAAATTTCCTTAAATCAAAAAAAAAAAATACAGTGGAAAGTCACTTCAGCAGACTAGAACAAGTGGGAGACAGGATTTAAGGTCTTGATGGCAAATAAATTTTAAAGAAAAAAACAGAAGACTCCTTAGACAAAAGATTCAAGAACTGCAAAAGGAAAATACAAGAACTCAGCAATTCCATTAAAAGACCAACCTGTGAATCATGAGCACTGAAGACAAGGTATACATAATATATTCAACAAAAAAATTGCAGAAAATTTCCTAAATCTTGAGAAAGAGATTCTCATCCAGATATAGGAAATCTCCAGGACACCAAACAGACATGACCAAAATAGAGCCCCTCCAAAGCATATAATTGTTAAAACAACTACCATAGAGAACAAGGAATATTGAAGGCTGTCAGAGAGAAAAATCAAATAACATATAAAGGTAAACCCATCAAAATAAAAGTAGATTTCTCAACAGAAACCTTAAAATCAAGAAGGACAAGGAGTGAGGTATTTTGAGCATTGAAAGGAAACAATTTCAGTCCTAGTATACCCTACCCACCAAAGATATCATTCAAAATTGATGGCAGAATAAAAGTCTTCCATGATAAACAGAAACTAAAACAATAGTTTTAGTTAGCCACCAAACCACCACTACTGAAGATTCTGAAAGGAATCCTACAAACAGAAGATGAAAACAATCATAACCTACAAAGAATATGAAAAACTAAACCTCAAGAGAAGAACAGTCAATTATTCAGAGAATAGCATAGAATTGGCTGCACACACACACACATTTTTAAACAGAAAATAACCCAATTAAATGACAGGAATCACCACATACCTCTCAATATTAACACTGAATGTTAATGGAATAAACTCCCCCATAGAAAAACAGTTTGGAAAACTGGATTAAAAAGTAAGACCCAACATCTGTTGTTTATAAGAAACCAACCTTGATGACAGAAACAAACACTGCTTTAGGGTGAAAAGGTGGAAGAAGATTTACCAAGATAATCATCCCCCAAAACAGACAGAAGTATCAATACTTACTTCAGATAAAGTGACTTTAACCCAAATTAGTCAGAAGAGACAAAGAAGGACACTTCATATTAATAAAAGGAGAAATACATCAGGAGTAAATAACAATTATCAACTTAAATGCACCCAATGTTAGTGTACCAAAATTCATGTGTATGTTTGATAGTATATGTTTAATACACTAAAGGACTTAAAATCACAGATAGACCCCAACACAGTGGTAGTGGGAGACTTTAATACTTCTTTATCACCTATAGATATGTCACCTAGATAAAAAATCCACAAAAAAATTCTGCAGTTGAAAGTCATCATAGATCTAATGGACCTGACAGATATCTAAAGTATTCCATCTTGCAACAGCATAATAAACATGCTTCCCCTGAATACTGTCTGACCACAAAGCAATAAAACTAGAACTCAGTAACAAAAGCAGCAGCAGAAAATATTCAAAAATTGGAGGCTGAGCATCACATTGCTCAATAATCAGTGAGTTATAGAAGAAATAAGGAAGGAAATAAAAAAGTTCCTGGGATTTAATGAATATGAAAACATAACATATTAGAACCTGTGGAACACTGCAAAGGCAGTTTTAAGGGAAAGTTTATAGCCATAAGTGCATATATTAAACACACAGAAAGATCTCAAATAAAATGCTACATCTTGACCTCCTAGAAAAATAAGAACAAACTAAGCCAAAACAAACAGAAGGAGAGAAATAATAAAAATTAGGGCTGAAATCAATGAACTAGAGAACAACAACAAAAAAACATGCAAAGAATCAAAGAACCAAAGAAGCTGGTTCTTTGAAAAAAACAGACAAGATTTACAAACTTGTAAATCTGGCAAATCTGACTAAAATGAGGAGGGAAAAGACCCCAAATAATAAAATCAGAAATGAAAAGGGGGTGATAACAACACCAAGGAAATCCAGGGAATCATCAGGGACTCCTTTGAAAACCTATATTCAAATAAATTGGAAAATCTAGGAGAAATGGACAAATTTCTAGACATATATGACCATCCATAATTGAACCAAGAGGATATTAATCACCTAAACAGATTTGAAACATGAAATGAAATTGAAGCAGCAATAAATAGTCTCCCAAAAAATAAAAGTTCAGGACCTGACATATTCTCTGCTGAATTCTATCAGACTTTTACCAAAGAACCAATACCAACACTCCCTAAGCTTTTCCTCAAAACAGAAAGGGAAGGAACACTGGCAAACTCCTTATTCTATGAAGCCAGGATTACATTCATCCCTAAACCAGATAAAGACACAACAAAAAAAGGGAATTACATGCCAATCTCTTTCATTAACACAGATGAAAATATCCTCAATAAAATAATAGCAAACCAAATTCAACAACTATCACAAAAATTATACACCACGACCAAGTCAGCTTCATCTCACTGATGCAGGGATGGTTCAGTATACATAAATCATTAAATGTAATACAGCACATTAACAGAAGCAAAGTAAAAAACCACTTGATCATCTCAATAGATTCAGAAAAAGCCTTTGATGTAATTCAACATCCTTTCATGATAAAAGCTCTGATACAGCTAGGAATAGAAGGAATGTACCATAACATAATAAAGGCTATATATGAGAAACCCATACTCATCTTCATAGTTAATGAGGAAAAACTGAAACCATGTCCCCTAAGGTCAGGAATGAGACAAGGGTGCCCACTCTCTCCACTACTATTCAACTACAACATAGTCTTGGAATTCCTAGCCAAAACAATAAGACAAGAAGAAGAAATAAAAGGGAAACAAATAGGTAAGTGAGAAGTCAAACTATCCTATTCACTGATGATATGATCTTATACATATGACCCAAAAAACTCCATTAAGAAACTCTTAGACAATATAAATGGCTTCAGCAAAGTAATAGGATACATAATCAATTTACAAAACTCAGTACCCTTTCTATATACCAACAATGAACAGACTTAGAAAGAATATAGGAAAACAATTCCATTTCCAATAGCGTCAAAAAAAAATATCTAGGAATAAACTTAACAAAGCAAGTGAATGACTTCTACAAGGAAAACTACAAACCACTGAAGAAAGAAATCAAAGAAGACACAGAAGATGGAAAGCTCTCCCAAGCTCATGGGTTGGTAGAATCAACATAGTAAAAATGTCTCTTTTATCAAAAGCAATCTACATGTTCATTGGAATTCCCATCAAAATCCCAATGACATTCATCACAGAGATTGAAAAATCAACTGTAAAGTTCATTTGGAAGCATAAAAGACCTTAGATAGCCAAGGCAATACTGAACAAAAAGAGCAATGGTAGAGGTATCACAATACCAACTTCAAACTATACTACAGAGTCATAACAATAAAAACAGCAAGATACCGGCATACACAGATATGAAGACCAGTGGAACAGCACAGAGGTCCCAGGTATGAATCCCTGCAGCTATGCCCACCTAATTTTTGACAAAGCCACCAAAAACTTATAGTGGAGAAAAGAAAGCCTCCAACAAATGTTGCTTGGAAAACTGGATGTCTGCCTGCATAAAATTGAAACTAGACCCATGTTTGTCATCCTCTACAAATATCAACTCAATGTGGATTAAGGACCTTAATACTTGATACCTTGAAGCTAGTATAGGAAACACTTGATATCTTGAAGGTAGTATAGCAAAGAGTGGGCAATACACTGGAAGCAATATGCATAGGCAATGACTTTCTCAGTAGAACACAATTGGCTCAGCTATTATGAGAAAGGATTGACTACATGAAATTAAAAAGTTTCCTCACAACCAAAGAAATGGTTTCTTAACTGAAGAGGCCACCCACAGAATAAAAGAAAATTTTTGCCAGCTTTACATCAGGCAAGGGACTGATAACCAGATTATGCAGGGAGCTCTCAAAAAACTAAACTCCTGAAAAATCAATGACCCAATGAAGAAATGTGCAAATGAATGGAGCAGAGCTTTTTCAAAGGAAGAAGTCCAAATGGCTAAAGAGCACAGGAAAAAATGCTCATTATCCCTGCCTATAAAGGAAATGCAAAACAAAACTACATTAAGATTCCACCTCACTCCTGTTAGAACGGCTACCATCAAGAACACAAACAACAACAAATATTGGCCAGGATGGGAGGAAAAGAACCCTCACACACTGCTGGTAGGAATTAAGCTAGTGCAACCACTATGGAAAAATAGTATGGAGGCTCCTTAAAAAACTGAAAATAAACCTGCCATAAGATCCAGCAATACCACTCCTAAGGATACACCCGAAGGAATATAAGTCAGGTTACAACGTCACCTGCACACCTATGTTTATTGTAGCACTGTTCACAATAGGTAAACTATGGAGACAGCCAAGATGCCCCTCTACTGATGGATGGGTTAAGAAAATGTGGTATTTATACACAATGCAATTTTACTCAGCCACAAAGAAGAATGAAATCTTGTCATTCACAGATAAATGGACAGAACTAGAGCACATCATCTTAAGTGAAGTTAGCCAGGTTCAGAAGGCCAAAAGTCACATGTTCTCTCTCATATGTGCAATACAAACCTAAAACAAACGCAGCAATATTCTGGGATGCTGGTCACACTAAGAGGAGGTCCCAGAAGGGAAGGAGAGGGTAAGGGAAGGAAACTAAGAACTTGAATGTGGTTGATGTGCTCTCTGTACTGGAATGAATACAGAAATCTTAAACTGGCTGGGGCCACCACAGGAGGGGAACAGGGTGGAGTGAAAAGGATTAGAGGAGATGAACCAGTTGGTGTAATACAAATATGCATGGAAATACCACAAGGAATCTCCCTGTGTAGCTATCGTTATCTCAAACAAGCAAAAATGTCATGTTTTTTTCTTTTTATCTTTTTTCTTCTCCAAAATCAGAGAACAGGAGGACTGAACCCTGTCAGGGATTGGGGGAGTTGGCACCAGTGGGAAAGTGGTGGGGGGAAAGGGTAGCAGAGTGAATTCAGGGCAAAAATGTGTACACATGTAAGTAAATGCAAAAATGATACCTGTTGGAAATGTTCCAGGAATCATGGGAGGGTGGATAAAGGAGAATGATGGAGGGTATAAATTCATGTATAATATATATGATACATTGTAAGAACCTTTATAAATGCTACAATGTACCACCACCCAGCACAACAATAAGGAAAACAGTAAAATAAAATTTACATATTTTATACATTTTATCCATTAACTTGTTATTTTAATTACAATTATTTTAATATATCTATATTTAACCTTCACACTAGATGTGATTTATAGACTTCCATTATAGAATTAGAGTATGCAGAAATAGATTATATATTTACCTGTACCAGTGAGTTTTATACTTTCATATCTTTTCATATTAATAAATAGTCTTTTTATTTCATCTTGAAGTACTGCCTTTGACATTTCATATAAGGCAGATCCAGTGGTGATAAATTTCCTCAGTTTTTGTTTATCTTAAATGTCTTTATCTTATCTCTCTTTTCTGTGGCTGTGGTTGGCAGGATATTCTTTTTCTCTTAGTACAGTGAATATATCATCTCACTCTCTCCCAACCTGCAGAGTTTGTGCTGAGAAATTCACTGATAGACTTATGGTGATTCCCTTATATGAGTCAAGATTCCCTTCTTGAGAAGCAAATCTTGTTCTCACATGGGTTTTAGCTCAGCATGTCCATAGTTCTGAATTTTGAAAAAAGATGAATAGGTAAGACTGATTAAATTCTCCTCTCCTCTTACTTTTGATGTCTCTTTCCCTCTCTTTTGATTTATCACAAGATCATTCTTGTCATTTTTCTATGTATTTGGACCAAAGATAGTAGTTCAAAGGTCTATCTTCCCGATTATTAAAGTGATACCATAGGAAATGGAAGAACAAAAGATTGTCATTCTTTTCTATCATAGCTCTCTACAATAAGGATTGGCCCAGCAGATATAGGTGCCCTCATTACTGAAAACAGGGGGCCATCTTTATAGGTTTTATTCATCTTACTTAACACACACATAATGAAGATGACTAGCATTCTCTTCTGAACACATAGAAACCTGTGAAACCAGGAAAGCTCCAACAAATAGTATGTTGGAAACACTGCTGCATAGTAGACCCAATAAAACTCACATGTCACTGGGCTGGAGATATAGCACATATGGAGTAAAAATGTATCTAGGTTTAGCCTTTCATATTAGCTTTTGAGAACTCTGTTGGCTGTAAGTATCCATAACTTTCTGTTTTGTTTTGATGTAACAGTCAACCATATGCTACTATCTAAAATTAGCCACTCCTCATAGGAGGTAGCATAGATTTTATCCATTCCACAAGGGAAGTGTTGGGACATGGTGGGAGAATGCAGCTGCCTTTCTTTAGTTACAGTGCCTTGGGAGAGCTGTGGAAAACTTCTTTCAAAATTAATTATGCATGTGTTCAAAAATCCCTTCCATCAGCCTTTTTGTAGGTTTGCAAAGCTTTCCAGTTGCGTGATTTTTGATAATCATCAAAGATGAGGGAATTCCTTAAGTAAAGCTAATGCCTAAGAGACTAGGACTTTTTAGAAGTATCAGTGTCAGAACAGAGAAATGCAATTAATTTACACACCAAGTTGGTTGTCTTGAAATACTTTGTTTTATGTGTGTCATGACCCACATCAAAATTTTTTTCTGATACAATTCACTTAAGGAATTTGTAAACAATGACTTCTTATTCTCCTGGTGACTGGTTTCTTTACATTTGTAAAGGACTGAAGATACTACTACTCTTACAAAACACCCTAGATTGTTGATTTGATTATAGGAAGATGGAAGATTCGTGCTGCCAGAATTATGAGCTAACACGCAAGAGGTCCACAAATTAAGTTAACTCAAAACACATTTGGGTTCTTTAGTTTCCAGCTCTAGGTTAAAGTACATTAAGATTTCTTCCTGATATAGAAGTATAGCAATTTCAAAGACAAGTTTTATCACCAGAGGGGAGACTTCTAAAGCCATTCTTAGTGTCTTTTTGTATTGGCATGTGAAATAAATCAAAGAAGTCTTGTTAGTTACACATATAACCTGTATAACATTTGAATTTGTGAAGGACCATTTACATACACACCTACTTTTCAGCTTCCTAGCTGAACAGGATTTGATCCAGGAGTTACTTGTGCTAGTAACTCCACTAATTTAAAGAAAAAAAGGGGTAAAGGAAGTACACCAAAACTCTTGTTGCAGGAATTTAGAAGCATTGCTTTCATTCATATTTCCATTTCTCAAAAAGAGCAGCACTATTTTCCTAGAAATAGGCTGCCAATTAGGGATTGAAACAAGAGGTTCATTTAGTAAATTATTGTGTATTCAGCAAAATATCATGATGCAAACATGGTAATACATAACAAAATAATCAGGAAGAGGCTAAAATGCAGATCCACATCTGTTGCATGATTTCAAAAATCATCACACATTAATATATAATAATATATATGGAAACATGACCAAGATTTAACATATAAAATTTATAATTTGATTCATTATTTTACAAATAATTAAGTTACAAATGATTTTCATTTTATTAATTAGAAGTTTGTTGGGTTGGGATTGTGGCACATGCCCATGATTCCGACCACTCAAAAGATGGTAATTGGAAGAATTGTGGATTGAGACCAATCCAGGCAAAAGTTAGTAAGATCCCATCTTTAAAAAAAAACCCATACATGGTAGCATGTGCCTGTAATTCCAGCTATATGAAAGACAAAATGTCATAAGATCATGGTCCAAGGCTGGGCCTGGGCAAAAGGCACAAGACCCTATCTGAAAAATATCTAAAGCAGGAAAGAGTTAGGTCATGACTCAATTGGGAGAGCACCTGCCTCCCAAGTGCAAGGCCCCAAGTTCATATTCCAGTACCAACAAAAAAAGGAGAAGTTTGCAAGGTTTCTGTACTAAACTTTGATATATCTCGTTTTCTGTTCAGTATAAAATATCATTCAAGGTGTTAAAAAATAGAAGTTACTCTCAAGTAAAGAAAGTAATTCAAGTTTAAGAAATGCACTTTTCTAATTATGGTTTTAGGACCCATGTAAACTCACTATGTGTGCAGAAACCATTTCTAACAAGCACACCTTATGGGGACCATCAGGAGACCTTGTCAGTGATGTCAGAAGGACCCTTGAGAATGTTCCGAAACTTTCTACACCATTCCCTGTTTCATAACTCAGAGCAGATGGGAATCCCAAAAGGCAGAATAAGCAAAGGTGCTAAGAAGATAACTTCACAACCTAAAAAAGATATTATGATGACATTTTTACAGAATTCTTCATATCAAGTGATTAAACTTATTATTGGGTACAGAAGTAAAACAGAAACCAAAAAGTAAAAGATATTAGAAGATTCAGGTTTCAGCCTAGGAAACAAGGAGTCTAACAAGAAAGAACTTCCACACTCCAAGCTTCTGAGGACAGCAGCCTCAACCATGTTAGTGCTCCCTCTGAAGCTACAGGAACATTTGTCTGGGAAGATGGAGAGAGGTGAATGCCTAAAGAAGGTAAAAGCTGTGTCAGATGACATAGAAGCTTGTTACTCAGTTATGAGACCCTGAAGTTCCACAGTTATAAAGTTGAGATTTTATTTGGCCAAGACTGGCATTTCTACTCTCATGACATTAGAAATTTGAAGTTTAAAAAGACCATGTGAATGTTCAATTTCATGCAGATGGACACTTGCTGAACCAGTAATTTCTAAACTAATTCTGTGAGCACTGATACTCGAATAACCTCAAATAATGTGGCATATGTGCCAAGCCAAGACATCAATTCCTCCTACAAAGATATTCAGGGAGACAAACCCCTAGAATGTTAGATGGGAAGGAATAATTGCAACGTCTCTCAATCTTTACCTTTGTGACTCATTTACACTTTGCAAGGAACATCTTCATACTCTTCTGATACCATAATTTGCCAAGAGAAAGGGTCACAGCTGAGGCCACAGATGAATCCTCTACTTTCTTCTCTAAGAGGTACTTTGAGCTCTCTCAGAGGGCTTAAAAAAACCTTTATCACCGCTTGTGTTGATTGTGTTGATTGAGGTGGGAACTGGGTAAAATGAAAGAAGTACATTTATACTTAGTTGAAGAAATGCTTGATTCCCAGAGTAAGAAAATGAGACTGTTGCAGAGAAGCAGATTAGAGAAATTGATTGTTCTCACAACTAGGTAGCTCCAAAGGAGAACGCTGAGCAACTCTGCCAACAAAATCCAAGGGCACCGAGGTGGTGTGAAGAGGTGGTCTTTTCTATCCCTGGTTTTTGGCAATTTGACCCTGAACACAGATGTTGTTCCTGGAGTTGCTGCTCTGTTACACAGAAAAATAGGGAATAGAAAAAGAGAGGCATAAACAAACAAACAGAATGATAGGTAAATAAAACTGGGAGCACTAGACAGGTCTTTTTCTTGGGAGAACAGTTCGATGTTAACATTGAGCAGTGTACTGAGCAAGCTAGCTTTTATGATTGGAGCTTTCTTTCAAGTGAAGCCTAGAAAGAAATAACAATAACTCCAAATAATATTTATTGAGCAACTATAATGTGCCAGACACTCTAACAGAGCATTTTTACATATACTGATTCATACTAGGCTTTTGAAGACCTTAGGAGGTAGCTTTCATTATTACACTTACTTTAAGAAAAATAAACATACACAGTTTCAGTGACTATTCCAAGGTCACCACATCATCAGTTGCAGAACTGAAAATCATGTTCAGGCTGCCTCACTCGTAGCCCATGGTACACTTGAGAACAGTAGTGTGCTCATAGCCCAAGGAAGAAATCAATGTTCCAGAAAAATTAAAACACTGTTAATGAAGGGAAAATCAGAACTGAAACTCTAATCTTCTGGATGAGGTCCAGAGATATTCCACAGTCTAAAAAGTAATAGTGTTCACAGTGTTCTCTTGCATCTCATGAAAGTTTCAGAAAAACTTCCTGAATAAACATAATAGAAAAACTTCCTGGACAGTTTGGGTGAGTGACTCTCTCCCTGTGTTGTGTCCTAATAGTACGAATTCTCACAATCAACATGGGTACTTATCATAATTACAAGAAGTGCCCTGTCACATGAAGTCTGTCTCTTGACTCAGTCCAGGACTCTTTGTTTCATATCATAGTCTGCCCCCTCCAAATCAAGAGAGAGTTCTTGAAACAACACAATGGCTAACATCCTTCAAACTTGATTCTTGCTCACTTTGACCTTAATGGAATGCTATTAACAATTTCTCCAAATGTCTTAGCCTTTAATGATCAATTAAATGGTGCTCATAAACTAGGTAAGCCTGATTCTACTGTAATGAGCTGTTTTACTCTCCCTCATATAATTTTACTGATGTCTGCAATCACTTTTCACAAAAGTAATGTCCTTCTTTAGCCAAGCAACCTGGCATCTCTAAATGTTTGGCCTTTGTATTGACTTCTCATAGGCTGAGAAACGAAAGTCATACTCTAGGTCAAATTGGTGAAGGCATGTCTTTTTAGAAGAATAGAAGGGATTATTATTTTTAAATCAAAACAAACCTTTGGAGAGAGAATGAGAAGGAGAGAGAATATCACACATGCAATCAGCGTGGTAGGAAAGATCTCAAACTATCACTGGTACTTAATGAATTAGCATTCACAGGGACACTTTCAATGATGATTTGAGATCAGCAGCATTAGGATTTTTGTAACTTCATGATAGTGCAAAGCAAGCATAAGTTTCCAGAAGGATTGGGCTTGAACTAGAACCCAACTCCTCATGTTGCAATGGCAAGGCATTTACTAGACAAAGATCCCAAAACACACAGGTATCAGCTTGTGGGACAAGTTTACCACATATTCTAAAACAGAATGCAATACTATTATACTACTACTCTCCAATAACGAACCTCTCTGCCAACCTCTAAGTAGCACTGATACTTTCAGCAATATATTATTAGTTTTAATAAACCATTAATTCAATCAAAACTTTTTGTTTCTATACATTCTGGTAAGTGGTTTTCTTAATTCAATTTTCCATTATAAGTTCCTTATTTCCATTAAGAATAGAGGGCACCGGTGGCTCATGCTCCTAACTGCTCAGGAGACAAAGATCAGGAGGATTACTGTTTGAAGCCAGCCTGGGCAAATAGTTCAAGAGACCCTGTCTTGAAAAATCCCATCACAAAAAAAGGGCTGATGGAATGGCTCAGGTGTAGGTTCAGAGTTCAAACCCCAGTAAAGACAAAAAAAAAAAAAAAAAAAAAGAGCATGAAGAGTTACTGTTTGAGGCATTGGTCAAGTCACTAACAACCAGTCACACATTGTATATGCTCTTTACATGCCACTTTTTATACTGTCTCACAGTCTCCCAAAATACAGTTTTTATACAGACCACAAAACCACACAATGGCTGAACTAGGCTAGTTTCTTCAAAGAGGAAAGCAACACTAAATCACTTTTTTTTTCTATAAAGACAAGAAGCACAATGTAGTTTGGGTAACTACCACAAACTACTAGCCATTTTTTGTTTAGATACTGGAGTGTCATAGAAAAGCAAACATACTCTAGTCTTTGGCTCTATCACATCCACTTCCCAGTATGAACTCTAAAATATAGTTTTCACCAGAATAGAAATGGCCAGTTCCAGTTTGATGTCCAGATATGAAGTCTAATATGCTGGACAGCTGAATCACGGCAGAGCCTTTTGTGGGCTGACTTAGAATTCTAACCACTAGGGTGAAGATTGTTCAAAAGTAAAATATATTCTGAGCAAAAAGGAAAAAAAAATACTTGAAATGTGTTCTTTGTAAAGTCAGGAGTCATCATATATACAGTGCCTTGCAAAAGAATGCCCTGCAGTCTGGCATACAACTCATGGATTCTTTAGTACTGTGACATGTCATCTATAAAAAAACAAAAAACAAAAAACAGAACTTCGGTCAAATCCTAAAAGAAAGCTGATTAGTAAAATAAGAAAAATTCTTAAGAATGTAAAAAAAATCTGCTCTGGCACTTTTTAGAAACATTAATGAATTTAAGATCACCATTTCAACACTCTTTCCTTTGCCTTTCATTCTTTTGGTGATTCTCTTTGGAGCTCCATGTTTCAAATTTAGTCTCTATCTCTTCCTCTCTCAGGTCCTTCCCTTCTCCATCTGTCTGTAATTCACCTGCTCCCCAGACTCCCTTTGTTCTCAGTTTACTTCTATTTCACAAAAAGACCATTTAATGCCTCACTTCTATGACTGAGGAGGTATACATAGAATATGAATGCTTGACTTAGTACGAATACATAAGGACAGGTATATGTGTATGTGTGTGCACATATGTGAGTATCTATGGATAGATGGATTGTTCCTTCCTATTATTGCTTCTACTCTCTCTACAACAAAATTAGAGATAAGGGCAAAATAGTTTCTGCTGGGTATTGAGGGGGGGAGCGGGAGGGGGCGGAGTGGGTGGTAAGGGAGGGGGTGGGGGCAGGGGGGAGAAATGAACCAAGCCTTGTATGCACACATGAATAATAAAAGAAAAATGAAAAAAAAAAAAAAAAAAAAAAAAAAAAAAAAAAAAAAAAAAAAAAAGAATAAGGTAATGCCTGAGATTTAAAAAAATAAGTCATTTAATTGTATGAATCTATGTATGTACACACACACACACACACACACACATATACTCTCTTTGTTGGAATATAGGAACCATAATGTCTAAGAACTATACATTCTTACTGGTGCAATTACTTTCAACTATGTCTCGTCTCTATTTTAAATGCTGGTGAGAAAAAGGCTTGAAAGCATGTCATCGCACATTCAGAAACAAAAAACACTGATTTTTCTTTCTGACTTTGTCATCAAAACTATCTGACAAGACAAGTTATTACAGGGGTAATTTTGGTCATTTTAAGTTGCCTTGAATTCCTATAATATAACTAAGTTTACTATTCTTTTCTTTACCTTTCAAATTTAATAAAAAAGTGATAAAAATAGGTCATGTTCTTAGAAGAAATATCAAAATATTAAAAAATTAAATTATAACGAAAGCTTTCAGTCATAATTAATGATAACATTTTAGTTGTTTTTATTTTTGTTCATAAAAAAATTCAAATATATTTTTAAACCTTACTGAGCTACTATTATGGATCACATGTCCAAGTAGAAATTTGATAACATCAGGGAACTCAACAGACAAAATTTCTGCTCTCACGGGCATCTCAACATTTTTTAAACTTATGTTTTTACTTTTAGTTTTAATGTATACATTTTCAAAGTCATTAAATATATGAAAGTTTAGTTTTTCTATTTTAATAGCTTATCAGTACATATCAATACTATACTTTGTTGATATACTTGACTAATGTATTTATTGGCTATATAATACACTATCATATTTATGTACAAAGTCACAGATTATATTTGCTTTTGTTCACTACAATGTAACAAAAAAAAAAATCCCAAAAATATTTGCAAGAATTTGGTAAATATTTACCCTAAGCAAAGTGTAAGTTGGAAGTGCTATAAGAGATACCTAAAACACAAGAAAACAAAGAACATTTAAAAAATATAGGAAGAAGCATGTGTTTTCACAGAAATGAAAAGGAAAAAGGAAAGACTATACTGACAAAAAATGTAGGAACATTCTAAGCCACATGTTTCCACATTTGTGTTTTGGGCATGATTCTGTTATCAGGATGTTGTTAGTACAGTGGTGAAACTGATAACAAAGTAACAACAACACCACAGCTAATGTTTATTAAGTATTTTGTGCCAGACATTGTTTTATGTGGTACTTATTTATCAACCCATCTAAATCAAACTTTTAAGAAGAGTATTTTTAAAATCCTCAAGTCACACAACTCATATATGGGGAGGCAATATTTCAAACCCAAAGCATCTGTTTCCAGAGTCTTTGCTACAAATTATTATGTATAGCTAAAAGATTGTATTCTTTTATACTCACAACACATATGTTGTTTATGTGAATAGCTAAAAAAGATGGTTCTCTGGAATCCATTTCCATTATAGGAAGTACAAAGCTAAGTACTAATCTCCACAATAGAAAGATCTCTTTCCAGGAAAAGTCACTGGCTCCTCTTTCTGCAAAGCTAGCACGACATGTGATGTGTACATGATCATCTCACTGCTATCTGCCTCAGCAGATTCCATCTTGTTACATTTGCACATAGCTTTAGAAGTTACTGAAAGCCATGGACTTTAACTATTTCTTTTAAACGGTCGTGTGCATACAATATGCCAGCAATCTCAGGAAATTCATGGACTCAGAAGCCCTTAAAAGAAGGAAATACAATTTAAAATGTCATTGAGATTCCATCTCACCCCAGTCAGAATAGCTATCATCAAATAAATAAATAAATAAATAAATAAAATTTTTTAGTTTATTTATTTTTCCTGCATCCTCCTCAGAGGATGCAGGAAAAAAGAGCCCTATACACGGTTGGTGGGAATGTAAATTAGTGTAGTCAGTAGGAAAATTGGAAATCCGTATAGAGGTTTGTCGAAAAAGCTAAAACCAGAACTACAGCATGATCTTGCTATGCTACTCTTGGACATACACTCAAAGAATTCTAAATCAGCACACAACAGAGACACGTGCACACCCATTTTTATAGCCGCACTATTCAAAACAGCCAAGTCCACAGAATCAGACTAGGTACCTATCAAATGATGAATAGGTAAAGAAAATTATGCAAAGGAATATTATTCAGTCTTAAAGAAGAATGAAATTATGTGGTTACCAGGAAGATGGATGGAAGTGGATAGCATCATATTACATGAAATAAGTCACACTGAAAAAGATGAATATCCTACTTGCTCTCTGATATGTGGACTCTAAACTAAAAGAAGAAAATGAATGGAAAATGGGGGAAATGATTTAGGAGTGAGAATCAACAAGGGGGGAGTTCAAAATAAGAGGGTTAGGGAAGATGAATATGAAGTATTTCATGCTCATGCATGAAAACAGAATAATGAAACAATTGTTTTAAAGAGATGGAGGGGGAAAGAAAAAGCAATGGGGTGAAATATATCAAAATATATGTATGTATGGAAATATCACAATGAAAACCTTTTGTAAAATTAATATATGCTAATAAAAGAGGGAAAAAGAAAAATCTTCTAGGAACAGTTTTTCAATCTTTGGTGTTCATGTACATGATCTGGGAAGTTGTTAAAACATGAATGTTCACTTTCACTTCCCTGCCCCACTCCAACAAAATAGTAATTCCGGAATGGAACTTTACCTAAGTGTTGGTAGTCCTGATGCAGGTTAACTGAGGGTCATACCTGAATTCTATCCAGTAGTGTGTGAGAAAGCTCATGGCTGCCCAGTTCAAAATCACATTCTGTGCTCAGCACAACACAGTGCAAGAGAGTACTTCCAAACCAGAGAGAAAAATGCCTCTGTATGGCTGTGATAGGAAGTGAAGAACTAAACTTTCCTGTGAAAAATCTTGAACAGCTTGCCCCAGAGTTTGGGTTCTCACATACTTTTTTTTAAATTCATATTTGCATATAATGTTTGGGTCATTTCTCCCCCCTTTCCCCACCCCCTTCCTTACCCCCTTCACCTCCCACCTCACTACCCAGAATTTATTCTGCCCTTATCTCTAATTTTGTTGAAGAGAGAGTATAAGCAATAAAAAGAAGGACCAAGGGTTTTTGTTAGTTGAGATAAGGATAGCTATACAGGGAGTTGACTCGCATTGATTTCCTGTGCATGTGTGTTACCTTCTAGGTTAATTCTTTTTGATGTAATCTTTTCTCTAGTTCCTGGTCCCCTTCTCCTATTGGCCTCAGTTGCTTTAAAGTATCTGCTTTAGTTTCTCTGAATTGAGAGCAACAAATGCTATCTAGTTTTTTAGGTGTCTTACCTATCCTCACCCCTCCCTTGTGTGCTCTCGCTTTATCATGTGATCAAAGTCCAATCCCTCTATTGTGTTTGCCCTTGATCTAATGTTCACACTTGAGGGGGAACATATGATTTTTGGTCTTTTGGGCCAGGCTAAACTCACTCAGAATGATGTTCTCCAATTCCATCCATTTACCAGCGAATGATAACATTTCATTCTTCTTCATGGCTGCATGAGGCATCTTGGCTGTTTCCATAACTTGGCTATTGTGAATAGTGCCGCAATAAACATGGGTGTGCAGGTGCCTCTGTGACCTGTGTCACAGTCTTTTGGGTATATCCCCAAGAGTGGTATTGCTGGATCATATGGTAGATCAATGTTTAGCTTTTTAAGCAGCCTCCAAATTTTTTTCCAGAGTGGTTGTACTAGTTTACATTCCCACCAACAGTGTATGAGGGTTCCTTTTTCCCTGCATTCTCGCCAACACCTGTTGTTGGTGGTGTTGCTGGTGATGGCTATTCTAACAGGGGTGAGGTGGAATCTTAGTGTGGTTTTAATTTGCGTTTCCTTTATTGCTAGAGATGGTGAGCCTTTTTTCATGTGTTTTTTGGCCGTTTTAATTTCTTCTTTTGAGAAAGTTCTGTTTAGTTCACTTGCCCATTTCTTTATTGGTTCATTAATTTTGGGAGAATTTAGTTTTTTGAGTTCCCTATATATTCTGGTTATCAGTCCTTTGTCTCATGTGTAGCTGGCAAATATTTTCTCCCACTCTGTGGGTGTTCTCTTCAGTTTAGAGACCATTTCTTTTGTTGAGCAGAAGCTTTTTAGTTTTAGGAAGTCCCATTTATCTATGCTATCTCTTAGTTGCTGTGCTGCTGGGGTTCCATTGAGAAAGTTCTTACCTATACCTATTAATTTCAGAGTATTTCCTACTCTTTCCTATACCAACTTTAGAGTTTGTGGTCTGATATTAAGATCCTTGATCCATTTTGAGTTAATATTGATATGGGGTGATATACATGGATCTAGTGTTAGTTTTTTGCAGACTGCTAACCAGTTTTCCCAGCAGTTTTTGTTGAAGAGGCTGTCTTTTCTCCATTGTATATTTTTAGCGCCTTTGTCAAAGACAAGTTGGGTATAGTTGTGTGGCTTCATATCCAGGTGCTCTATTCTGTTCCACTGGTCTTCATGTCTGTTTTTGTGCCAGTACCATGCTGTTTTTATTGTTATTGCTTTGTAATACAGTTTGAAGTCAGGTATCGTGACACCTCCAGCATTGTTCTTTTGTCTTGAGTATTGCCTTGGCTATTCATGGCCTCTTGTGTTTCCATATAAATTTAACAGTAGATTTTTCAATCTCTTTAATGAATGTCATTAGGATTTTGATGGGAATTTCATTAAACATGTAGATTACTTTTCTCACATACTTTTTTAGCCCTGGTTAAGGAACATGGCCAGAACCATTCAATCTTTGATATAGTACACAATGAGATTAACCACTGACTGGATACCATGTCTTAACAGAACTATCTCAAAGAGAATATATACATGCCCATGCTGGCTCCCCAGCTTAACAGCCAGCAGGATTCAAACACATACTCTTCCTAGATAACATGTGCAGACGATACACATCAGTGATGATAAGCAACTCACCCATGGGGGCAGATGGATGCCATGAAATGAATGAATCAGGTCAGTTACCTGAGAACATGGTGACATGGAAAGGGGTTCACCTAGATTTTCCTGTTCATGTCACAAGAACATAACATTCAACTGAACTATGCAGTCTCTTTCTAAGAAAGTGCAAAATAAACCCATACAACTCAAGTCTCTGCTCTGCCACTTTTTGGGATATTTGGGGCAGATTTCTCAATTCCTCTGTGCTTTAGTTTGCACCCCATTAGAAAGGAGACAATACCTATTTCACAGGGTTGCTGTAATGATCAGTTAAATAATACACTTATATCCTATCATGTGTTCACAGAGACATGCTCAAAGGATGTGGTGATTTTTCTCAGTGTAGTTAACATTCATATTATGTTGTACAATGATGGCCCACCTGGCTGGAGTTGTAGAAGTGTTCAGTAACCTTTCCCTGCACCATTGCCAATTCTCAGCAAACATAGGGTATAAGAAAAGTAAAAGGAACAATTGATAGCTTAGTTACAATTGTGTCAGCACTTAAAGTAACATTTGCATCAATGAGGCAATGAGTGGTTTGCATGGTGTTACTAATGTGTGTCACTCCCAGCTTGCTGTCAGGGGAGGATGTGGTGGAGCTGGCCTTTGATTCCTTCCTGATGGCTACTGATCCATGAGAGTAACCATGCATAACTTTATTGCTTTATGTTTTCCAAGTGGACTTGAGTTCCAAAACAACCCTGTTTGTGATTAGTGCTCCCAATGTTATGCTCCAGGTTTTCTGGGTTTTACCAGACTATACCTGCCTAATGCCTTTAGAGAGGAAGCAAAGGAAACTCTCTCGTAATCCCCACTGCAATAACATCAGTCATAATTTATGTCATTACTGAGGTGCAACAGAGTCTAAAAACAGGTTGTATAAATAGATGCCCAGGTATCTAACTTCAGTAAGTTGTATCAGTGAACTATAAGGTCATATTTTAAAGGCTAATAAATGATCCAGAAGTCTCCCTAGGCTGAGCAACTTGCTTTAAATCCCAGCACATATAAGTTGCCTAGACTTTCCTGGAATGCATGAGCCTGGTGCCCAGTCTCTACACTTCTTCTCAGTGGTGGTTCCTTATGGACAGGAGAATAGGCTTCATCTGAAATACACACTGTGTAGGCAAGTTGTGTTTCAGTCCTCAGCCCATGGCACAAACAATAATGACAACAAAACCCTGAGCACATCCAGGTATGAGTAAAATGTGATGTCCTTCTCCCCCTGACAACTGATGTGCAAATCACATGGTTAAATCAACAGTTCCGTGGTTTTATCTCCTGTGAAACATAGGTAATAATCATATCTGTCTTTCTTATCTCTGAGGCCTATGATGAAATAAAACTGAAGTCACTTGACAAAATCTTCAAATGTGAAGCACCCTGAGAAGTGAAAAGACACCATACTGATCTAAAGTGGCATAAAAACATTCAGATCTGTAGAAATCTTTGATGTACATGCAAAAGTCCAGGTAGGGTTTCCCAAAGAGCATTCAGGTTCTTTTTTTTTCCTGCTGACATTTTAAATTTGGCTCTATTCTTTCATTGTAAACCTTGCGCAATAAGATTCACCTCTGTTTCTTGCCAGTCTTTTGACTATTGCATTCATTTGATCAGTACAGAGTCCAGCTTCTTAAGAGTGACCATTACATGCCACAGATCTGGTTTCATTGCCAGAATGTTGTATGGCCCATTTCCCTACTGGAGAGATACGTGCACTCTATTTTCTCTAGAGGAAGGACAACAAATTAAAGTTACATACTTTACGTAAATAAATTTAGAAATATAAATGGAAATAGTCTAGGAAACCTGGCTGAGGATGTCTGTGATAGAGTTTATCCAATAAAAGAAAGATCTTTGGCTGAAACTTGTCTGTGAAAAATAAATAATGATACAAAGAAGCAACAATATCCAATTTAAATGTGCAAAGAAGGCCAATTACGCTTTTAAGAGGCAACACAAATTTTCTTTTTCTGGCATAGCTTTTCACTGTCTGAAGGGCATGAAATATGCTTACTTTCATTACAAACTGATGTTATGGATTAGGGAATCTTAATCTCTCCCCTCACTGCATTTGCTCTGCTTTGCCCATCATGTACTTATGTAAAGTCATATCAAAACTCTCCTTTCAAAGTTCTCTCTACTGTGACTCAATTTCAGCACCACTCTTGCCACAAAGCTGTAGAGTCATTCCAACTAGAACATCCCCATCTTACCTGTATTCTCTAGCACTCTTGGCATCCAATTTATAAGCATCTTCTACTGCCTCATACCAAAGTTCATAACTTTACGCATGCCCTTAAATCAGCACCTGAAACAGATTAAATGCTCAGAAAATACTTTTGGAATGAAGAATTCATTCATGAGATAATGCCTATCAGAGTCTCCAAATTGTCCCTGACACAGAAAGTATACTCCTTAAATGTTGTGATTATAAATATCATTATTTATATTATTATTAAGTAAAGCACTACAGGTATTTTTATACCAAATTCTATTGAAAGTTCTCTTCAGTGAAGACGTGAATTAGTCCCAGAATCAATATTTAATTTTCCTTTCTAGAAGGTAAGAGCTAATTTCAAAAAGTGGTTTAATTTTTATTCTCAGACTCTGCATTTTTTAGACAAAATTATGTTTTTGTCAGCACAATGATGATATAAAACAAATTAATAAGCCTTATTGTAAATATCAGTGCCTGATTTACATTACTGGCTTTCAGATTTTAGTAATTTATGAAGACATGCATGTATATGAACAATATACAATGCTTGCTCACTCTCAAATCAATGGCATAGATCAGGGCGGCATCTTTGTTTCCGTAGCATTTTATTTTCACGTACAATGTGTTCAACACTTCCAGGCTGAAGACATAAATACATTGGGTGAGGTGTGGGTGGGGCTTCAGAGATACTATTGACTGCCATTAAAAGCAGAAAGTAGGGTGATGCTGCTACCTTTACGACAGATATTAAGGACATTTGAGATTCAATACAGTGCTGTCTGCCTCCACATCATATATATGCATATGTAAATATATATATATATGTGTGTGTGTAAACATATAGAGAGGTACAGATATATATCTTTTATGGGAGAAAAATGCTAGGTTATGCTTGCATTGCTGATTAGGATCAGAGTCCTGATCATAAAGGGAAAATTTAAGTTTATTAGAGAAAGTCAATTCTATCAAAAATGTAAAAAATCAGGTGAAAACATCTTATTCAAATGATCACCAAACCCAATTTTCACAGCCAATTTTGAATTAAAATTAGATTTTATTAACACGGAGATATATTAACTTCCAAGGTTAACTCTCACAATGTGCAAATGACCTCATGACCTTGGCCAAGTGTCAATTTCAAGACTCCAAAGATGAAGTAGGGAGTCTGAGAATAACATAATTACTATTGTAGGTAAGGAATGAAATATGGCAGGTGCATGTTAAAATCCGTCCTTATTTTACAAAGCAAAGGGGCTTCCAAATCTAGGATTTGCCTGTTCCCAACTTCCTCTGATATTCTTCCAACATGAATAATATTTCAGACAGATATTGGAAGGGTTTAATTTCTAAGTTCTACACTAAATTGTATAAGACAAACATAGGTTTTGGAGTCAGATTAATGAAGATTAGAAATTGTGCTCTCTCCCTGACACCTCATACAACCTTGACCAAGTTCAATACCTTTTTTGAGTCTCAGTTTCTTGTTTTGTGTAACAGGAGTGATAATCTCACCCTCACAAATTATTGTAAAAATTATAAAGATGATTAAAAGGCATTTTGCCAAAAACTGGCTTATCTTAATTACCATGGTTGTGTCAGGTCTAAAAGTAGCTGAGGGTAATCACATACGTGTCAAACAACCAAACAGTCATGCAATTTAATAACCACATTAGTATCATTATAATGATGTAACTCATGTATACAGTTACCTTTGGCTAATATGTCTTTAGATAACATTGCCAATGCTAAAGAGACCACTGTGAAAAACTGAAACACTTAAATGACACACAGGATAAAAATGTGAAGAAGAGATATTGTAGCTCACCACCTACCAACACAGATTTCATCAGAATCAGTTAGTGAATGCTAGTTAGTATTTTGGTACTTAATAGAAGAAAGAATAGCACATGCACACAGCATAGATCACTAAACATTATCATGTAAAATTACATCATAGCATACAACATGCATAAAATGAATGGCACAGACAAAACATGTTCTCTTAATGAATTATCTCTATTCAGCATCCTTCATGCCACAAAAGTCTCCATTTTGTTCCAGATCTAGGAAAAGCTCCCATTAAGGAAGTCGATCCCATACGACAAGGCTGCAAGCATTATTAATTGGATTTAAGTAATCGTTCTCAAATTTTGGAAGTTCTTCTGTACATGAACAACAGATACACATATACACACATGTGCACATGCACACACACACATGAGAAAGGGCTAATCATGTGCAAGGAAAACTTACATCTTCAAACAGCTGTCCAAGAGCAGACAGAGAAATGTAGCTGAATGAAATTGATTAGCATCATTTTTTTTAAATGTATAGATGTACTTTAAAAATTGTGTGTTTGTGTGTATGTGTGTGTGTATGTATCTGGGGTTTCTAGTAAGATTTTAGAGAGTTCTAACTAGTTAGCAAATTTTGTGCTCAAACCTTAAGTCACCCCCTCATTATTTAACTGCAGTCTCCAGCCTCTGGAGCCTTAGGAGACTTACTGCATTCCATCCACTCACAACCAGATCTATACTGTGTCCACTGGATTTACAAACGCAAACATGCACACACACATACACAAATGCATCAGAAATAATGTGAATAATGTGTCAATACATTATTTTCAAAAGTAAAAATGTGGTTTGTACTTCTCTTTTCTAATTCAGACCCAACTCTTTCAAAACAAAGAATTTGCAGCTTGAAATACCCATTCATATGTCTCCTCCAAAAGTCCATTGTGACATTGTACCTGTATATTTGAAGTGTTTTAAGCCAGAAGATCTAAGTTAACTACTTAAAGAGTGAAAAAAAAATTATATAAATTCAAATTCAACTGGGGTGAGTACTTTTTAGTGGTTTTGTCAATATTAACTTTTCATATTTAAGATGTGATTCTTAAGATAGGGGGTGAAGACAAAGAGGGTCAGGAGCTGGATGAAATCTCTCTACATTTGTTTCAATAGACTCATATTGAAGAAGATGGAAGGCAGAACTCCTCCCCCAAATGCTGGATATTAGAGTAGTATGGGAGTTCTCAGACAGGGCTATCAATAATGATTGCTGTTATCATGATTTGAGTTAATACCATCTACACCTGTGTACCAACATAACTCCCAGTGAGCACTGATCATTTGTTTTCAAATATTCAGAACTTTTATTTCAAAGGCCAGTAAGCATAACTAAAGAACCTTTTCTCTGGGAAGGCCTCTAGCAATCACATTACAAATGACGATACTGTGAGTGGTGCTGGGGTATGGAATCTGTGCATATTTCAAAGAGCAACCTCTCAATTTCCAGTTGGTCACCACTTATTTACACATTTAACATTTACCCATGTTTGGTTACAGCATTCTGACTACCTTGGCAGAGGCTTAGCAAACTTTTGCATGGTTTTAAAATGGTTTTTAACTAACAAAACCAAGCTGTTCTTTTCCTATTTCTACCAATAAGACTTTCTAGGTTCACTTTTTATTTGGGGCATTTCCAAATTCCCCAGTTTTCAGTCCTGCTTGCTAGCTTTTCTGTGTCCAGCAGAAAATCACACATGCTCCTCCCACGGTGGCCTCTTATGATGTGGCAATCACCCTTTCCATTAGGAAGGGTCACGCCTTCACTAGTGGAGCTAAAGCAATGGGGGGTGGACTGGGAGGCGGCTGTTGTCACTTGGATATTGACGTGTCTAGTACTGGATCACATTGGAGAACAAGCTGGAAAGCTCTGAACACATGTACATACACGCGCACACATACACACGCACACACCCCAACAAAAAGAGTTCGGTTTCTCCCTGGAACTTGAATCCTGAGTGCCAGAGACAGGAACTACACCAAAAGACAGTGAATGTCCATTGCAAATTCGCTCCACTCTAAATTAGCCTACAATTATGTCATTTTACATCTACTTGAGTAAGTGGGAAGGATGAAGCAAGTAAAGAGAAACCATTTGAGTGGATGTCAGGCTGCTCCAAAAGTCAACCCTCATTGCCACCTTCCAGGAACTTTGTAACATAGTAACTATAGTCTGCCTGTCTCCAGCTCCACGAGCCACAGTGACAAGAAGTAGCTATTTACCTGCTCACTTAGAAGTTTTTTTTTTTCACCGTTGGATTTTGGAGAAGGCAGAGGTCTCAGAAAGACTGCATCTTGCTGGGTAAGGACTTCGTTTTACACACATCCCCAGTCACTGACCTTCCATCCCACTATAACACTCACCACCCCCAGCCTTCTGACCCCGTCCCATCAGCGCTTCTCTACTCACAGGCTGCATTGGTCAGACCAGAGAAGTGGTCCTCAGTGCCGAGGTCCTGAACCCCGCTAGCATGCCGTTTGTCAGCTGTGGCTCCTCCATCTGGCTTCTCCTTAATGTTGCTTCAATCCCCTGTGGCCCGGCGTCCCCAAGGACTTCTACTCCATTAGGCTTCCGCTTGCCTCTCGTCCCGCTCAGCGCTGGCAGCCCTCCGGGAAGGGACATGAGTAGCAGGAGCGACTCGCAGCTACTAGTGAGGGATCGGGGCCAGGGTGCCTGGAGGACCCACAGAAGCCACTGTGGAAGCTGCCCGGGGCGCTGGGCGCCCAGGGCGCTCTCGGCCGGGCTAGGAAGCGGATGCGCCCTTCGACTTCCCCATTCCTGGAAAGCTGAGCGGAAGAGGGTGCTGCACCCCAGGCGGAGGCTCAGCGCCCTCTGTTGCAGACATCGCAGGCGCTCAAGACCCAAACTCTGTCCGAGTTGAGCCGGGATGGGCAGGCGGAGGCGGCTGGCGCGGAGGGAGGCGCCGCCACGCGGGCTGCAGTGCAGGCTTGGATCCCGCGCGACCGCCAGCGGAGCCACGCGCGGCGGGAGCTGCGGCCCCGGCCCCGGCCCCGGCCTAGCACCCGCGCTTTCCGCGGCTCTGCTCCGCTGCGGGACGAGGTCTGACTGCGCGCGCTGATGACCCGACCCTTCCCTTCTGCTCTCCACCTCTCGCCATGAACTCTGGGTCTTGGGAAGAGGCAGGCTGGCATTACTGCCCTTTCACTCCTAGTTTGGGCTTCTTAAAAAAGATCCACAGTGCAGGGAGTGTGTTCTGCCTGAGGGACATTAATGATTCTGATCGTGTGCCTAGTTGCTTTGCTTTTCCTTTTCCATCAGTCTCCACGCTTGACTCCATCTTCCCGGCCTTCTAACAGCCCTCATTCTGACTGAAACCAGGTTTGTACAGTCCCGTTGAAAGAGCACGCTGCTACTGAACAGCGTTCAGTTTTGTTCTAAATGTTTTGTGGACTTGCACTGTGGCTTCCTCCAACAATGCAAAGCCTTAGAGGAGAAAAACAAAAAACTTGAAACTGGCCTTGCACACCATTGCAGTTTCTGGGTTTAACCTGTATCAGCTCCCATCTTTATCCCCTGGAAGCAACTGATGTGCCTAAATCTAAATCTTCGGAAGAACTTTCCATACAATTGTCAGCCCTGTACGCACCAGGTGCTCAGCATTAAGTTGCTGTAGTTTGTGGAGATAGCCATATTTAATTGCCTACCCTTAAAAAGGAACACATTGCACTTGAAGAATGAACTACAAAGCATGGCACCAGTATGCTTTAAGAGTGTTACCATTCATGAAAGTCAAAGAGGCTGAGGGACTGCCCCTGGTTAGAGGAAATTTAGGAAAGAACTGAATCCTGAGGTTCTGCACTGGATCATAGACCAGACAAAAGAAATCAGTGGGTCAACTGGCAAAACTTGACCATAGAATAGTTGGTTGTATTATATCACCTTGAAATTGCACTGTGGTTGTGTAAAATATCTTTATAGAAGCTGAGTCAAGTACATACAAGAAATTTGTATTTGCCACTTTGTGTAGTCCGATGTTATTTAAAAATGAAAATGGAAAACAATTTTGGCATGATGAAAATAATGTAAAAGCTTTGTATTAAATGACTTTTTAAATTTTTCTGAGCTTATTGCTTATTACAGTATCTGCCAAACCAGCTCTACTCCTGCTGTTGCTGGTAAAGTTCTAGCAAAGATTTTAGAGAGGAAAAGGGACACTAAATGTTGGAACTTATTTATTAAAATCTAAACCTTTTCCAGCAAACAGTTTGTTCTTTGAAGAAAGGACTTCTGATTCCCTTGTAGTCTTTACAAAACTAATAGTATCTTCATGTACATGGAGCCACTAGTCAATTAATTAGTGTCACAAAAGATGATAGCTGTAGGAAAATAATCAGTGTTCTCTCATACATAATTATACCTAACACATATGATGTATATGACACATAGCTATATAAAGTTGTATATATATATGTTTTATTTATATATACATAAAACTTTATATATGTGTGTGTGTGTGTGTGTGTAAGGTTTCCTTTCAGGGTAATGTCACTGAAAAATACTGTCTCTAAACCTGTGATGACATCACTTTGAAGACAACAGAGTAACTGTTCCTCATTAATTATAAGATCATTTCTAACTTGTCCAAGGGGATGTTCTTTTACACAAGATGCACTTTTAGAAGACACTTCTAAAAGCTCTGTATTTTCTGTAGACTAGTCTAAGACAAGAGCAAATATAGACAAAATTGCTATCTCAACTATTTAATTTCAGTGCTTCCATAAACAAGAGAGAGTTCTAAATTGTAGCCTGGCAAGTTCAGACATTAATATTCCCAAAACACCTGCATTACTCAAAAGTAAGGTCTTCCCTCTTGGATAATAGACATGAATCCTACTAATAAAACATGCTGGCTAGTTGTGGTCTATAGATAGGAGGCTTCCATGCTCACCAAATCAAATGCTACCCATTAAACCCAAGAAGTGGACTTTCTTTCTCCTCTCACAAGTTTTAAAGATTTACAAAACAATTTAATGTCTTTTCAATAAGCCTTACTAACTCTTTTCTAACCAGCATTAAAATTATTCTATGGATTAGAATTTAGGTTAAAATAGCAACACACAAATAGGTCCTCAGATGTTCATCCTCACTGATGATTTCTTCTTCTTTCTGTTTTAGAAAATATGGTAAAAACACACTCCATTAAATAATTTAAAAAATTGATAAATTGGACTTCATTAGTTTTTAATTGCCTTCAAATGATTTCATTAAAACCATGAGAAGTCAAGACAATGACAAGGGAAAAGTCAAGTCATATAGCTGATGAAAGAATTGTATTCTTTCACAATATGAAAGAACCCTATAATTCAATAACATTAAGACAATCAAATTAAACATAGACACAGGATTTGAATATACATACATAAATAAAGCACATATACAAATAAACACATAAAACATGGTCCATACAACTCAACATTAATTATTAAGAAATTGAATATTAAAATCACAATGAAAACTATTACTCACCAAAATGTTTATAAGTTTTTAAAAAAGAAGGTAATACCAAGTGTTGGAGAGATGTTGAAAACTGGAATCCTTTATATATTCTGCTTCTGTGAACATAAAATTGTTCAGCCACCTTTGAAAACATTTTGGCAATTTTTAAAAACTTCAGTATAAACTTATACTTCACAGCAATTCTTCTAGAGATCTACTCCTAAATAATAAACTCTATGACCACATGAAGCCTGGTATGCAAATGTTCATACCACATTATTCACAGTATCTTAAATACTGGAACTCATCCAGATGTTGTTTGATTGGAGAATTGATAAAATATGGTACATTCAAACAATAGGCAAATACTCATCAACAAGGTATGAAGTAATGATAAAACTCAACAAAATAGGAATTCAAGTTCTACCTAATGAAAGGCTTTATGAAAATCCAACAGTTGACATTGTACTTAATGGTGAAAGATTTAATGCAACATGGATAAACAAATGTACCATGCTCAGTGAAAGATGTCAGATGGAAAGGACAAAATATTGTGTAGTTCAATTTATATGAAATGTATAGAAAAGACAGATTTTGGTAGAAAGTAGGTCAAGCATTTTCTAGAGTTGGAGATGCCAGTAGGGTTCTAGAACAAAGGGGAGTATGTGAACATTACAGAGTAATAGCAATGCTAAAAAACTGGAATATAGTTATGGGTGCACAGTCCTAAAAATGTAATAAAATAATTCGATTGTCTATTTTATTTTGCAGTACTGGGGCTTGAACTCAGGGACTTCACCTTGAGTCACTCTGCCAGACTTTTTTGTAATGGATATTTTCTAGACAGTGTTTTGAGGACTATTTGCTCTGGCTGTCTTCCAAACGCCACTCTCTTGATCTCTGCCTCCTGAGTACCTAGGTGTGAGCCACCAGTGCCTGGCTTCAATTGTCTTAATTTTAATGGATGAACTTTGTGGTGTGTAAATAATATCTTTAAAAAATTGTAAAAATTTCATGTGCTTACAAAGACTCTATCAAGAAAACAAGGGCAGGGGTGTGGCTCTAGTGGTAGAGTGCCTGCCCAGCAAACAGGAGACCCTGAGTTCATTCCCTTGTACTGACCCTCCCCTTTCCTCCATATGAAGTTAAGATATGTCAGCCTGACAGAATCTGAGGAAATTATTCAAAATAAATACAAATACTTATTTAGGGAATATATGAAAATATTTAACAAATCAGTATGAAAAATGTAAGCAACAACTGACTTAAACAGTACATATGTCAAGCAACATGAAATTACAGAAAATAAGCTCAACATCATTAGTCATTTAAAAAATGCAGTTATAGTATATTGAGACAATGCACCTACTTCAATATTGAAAATAGAAAAAGTTAAATCTTAGAAAAATGAAACATGAACAATAGTAATCATGAAAAGAAGATATTTATTATTGAGGTTGCACTGCAAAATTAATTTCCTTATGTTGTGAGTGGACACATAAATTGCTAACTATCACTTTGTAAAAATGTACTGTGTTTAGCCCTAGTGCTAAATGCATGTATAACCCGTATCTATCATTTATACTCATGAACACAGAACCAGTATCAATGGGGCTTATGCACATGACCTTTTATTTATTAGATGTGTATCCCTTCAGACCTACAAACAGTTTCTGCAATTTTTTCTCTAGATTTCTAAGCCTTAATGAAAGGTTCAAATGATAAATAGATGGTAGGGAATAAATATCTATTCCTCACACAATAAAAGTAAATTTAGACTTAGAGATCAAATGAAATAAACCAAATAAATACCCTTTTTCTTTTAAATTGTTCTCTTCTTTCCCTAGTAAGTATGTACATGTACCGAAGACACACAACGATTTTGATCTTTTTATATCACTTTATTAATTATTCAGTTAATTCAGGTGTTTACAAAATACTTGCAAAATGAAGCTACAAAATGGAATCATGGAAGAATGCAATTGTCAATGCGTGGTTAGAAATGTATCTATACGTGTGTATGTATATCTGCATATAGATAACATGTTGAACTTTATTATGTATATATGTATTTATATGTGTCAGGAGTACCTAAACTGTTGAGAATTAAATAAAATTTGTATCATAATTCACTATGGGTATTTATAAATAATTTTATTAGATGTGAAAGATATTTATTTTGAAGTCTTAAAATCATTAGCATTATGCCAAAATTATTTTGAAATGACCTAACATATTTAGTCCTGTCATTTCATCTGTTGGTTTTGAAATGAACTACCCTCACCTAACCCCTTCAGCTCTATAACTTTTCTGTCCAAGATATAAAGAACATATTACATTCATAAACCTAAGGATGAAAGGTACAGACAGGATGAATGAATAGAAAGGACAAGTTATCCATGATGATTTCTTTGGGATCATCACTTGGAGGAAGGGTAGTGAAAGAAGTGGATATTTGTTTCTCTAAGGAACAGTGACAACCTAGATAACAGAAATAGCTTTTATTTCCTTCTATCTTTTTTCAAAGAAAAAGCCTATTCAAAGATGGAGGCCCATTGTAACCAACTTCATTAGATTTGGGAGGCATGACAGTCCAACAAAATATATTTGCATGAATTGAATAGTGGCCATCAGAGAGATAGCTAAGTCAACCAACAGTTCCCTTTCTTACTATGCATTTTGAGTTTGAAGAAGAGGCTCCAACTGGGGCAGAGGATAAATTTCAAAGCTACCTTCAGGTCCAACTTTTCATTACTAGCTTGGATATGGTAATGCTAATTTTTGATTTGTGATTGCTTTGTGACAGGAAGTAGGATTTTCTTTTACCAAAAGTGAACCTGAAAGTCATAGACCTTAGGAATTTTCATTCAGGGTCAGATAGATTATCCCTTAAACCAACTTTTAAGAGACTAGTGAGAGACAAAAATAATTGTGTTTTGATTATGCCATGAGTCATACTTAATCAATAGACTGGTTTCATATGTTACATCTGAAGTAATTTGCTTCAAATTCAGGCTGTCTAATGAACCAGAGCTCAGCTAACAGCAAGTCTATGCATGGGTGAATGCTAGATTTTCCAGGCAACATCAGCTGTGAGTTTAATTTTTAAAATCATTTGTAATGATACAGAGTAATTTTGCAATGGCAATTCATTGTAATTAATGAAGACTTTTGGCCTTTCCTTCTAGTTCTTTTTTGGAGGTCTGTCTCTTCCACATATTGGTAGTTATAGAGAGTACATTACACAGTCTATAGGACTGTGAGGGCTAGTATCAGTGATTTTTAATAATGACAAGATATAAGTCTTTGATATAGAAGTATCAAAAATATTAATGGCTGAATGAGACCCAAATTCTTGTTTCTGTCCACTTATTTGTAGTGTGACCTTTCACAAGTTGTCTATTTTCTCTAAGCCTCCTTATTTTGTAAAAATTGACTACCCAGCATTCCTACAGAGAGGATGTAGACCCAGAAAATCACTATAAATATCTTTGCTAAAGTAAAAAATTTCTGGAAATGAAGAGTGTGATGGCAATTTACAAAGATATTGCAATTAATATAAAATAATATGAACATTGATTTGCAAACATTGTATTCCCCTCTTCCTCTTCACTCCCATTTTATCCAGAAGATATTTTTTTCCAAAATATTATGAGAACAGATACTTATCAAAGTTCAAAGTAGGCAATTCTATACTCTAAATAACATATTTCATTATAATCAAAAGGAACTCAAAAACACAAAGTAATATTTTATTATTGGCTCTTCTACCAAAGGAAAAGGATTATTCTAGATAATACTGTGGTGACAAATCCCCACATTGAATAAGTCTTAAGTCCATGTCAAAGGCCTTTTAATTCTTGTTTTTAGATAACACCTACTACTTGGTTTCCAAAATATTCAGGCAAATGTCTCCAAACAGTATTACAAAATGCAAACAATAATATATGATATTTCAAGTGTCATTGAAGATATTCGATGTTGACAGAATGATGAATTTTCAGATATAATTTATTCTTGGAAATTGACCATTTGGTATGCTCAACCTACTTGGAAAAGCTTAACCTACCCTTTTATATTTTTATATAATCTGAAAGTTTCTACATGTAGAAATTTCAGTCATTTTGAAAATCTATAGATTTGGTCTACAGAATTTTGACACCTCTGAGTTTTTTTCAGAAGTTATCTATAACTTTGAATTCTTTAAGACAAGAATCTCTCTCACTTTGCCTATCTGTGGTTTTCATATAAGAACAGAGAAGCATGTTTTATTTTATATCTCTTTCAGAAGTTTTAGTTGTTACATTATGCCTAGATCATTAAATACATTCAATTTTTGTTAATAATTGGAATAATAATAGAAAATAATTGGTGATTGGTCATATATTTTAATTATTTCTAGGATTTGCATTGGCATATCCATGTGGTATATTATTGCTAGACTTGCAGTGTGTTCAGTATTCTTAACATGTTTTATAGGAAGTTTTAAACTACTTCTGCTTTTCTAGTTTTCAGCTCTCTTCCCTTACTTAGTTAACTGGTCTTCAGTGAATGACTTGAATCAATATAGGTAAGGAGAGAGAATCAGCAGAGCTATACCATCTCTCCATCCCCCTCGCTCTGCCTCCATAAAGCTGGCCCTCCAAACTGAGAGCCCCATTATGTTTATTTCTTCTCTAATTCCTGGAGGGGCCGCTCCCTCCCTTGTTGGAGTGGGCTTTTGCTCTGGCTCCTGGTTATTACTGAACCTAACTAGACTTAACTGGGGTTGACTGGAGATTCAGAAAAGACATAGGATAGACAGACAGAAAGTGGGGCCAGGTGTGTTGGGCGCTCGGGTGGAGACACCCAACCCTCATTGCTTCTTTTCTCTATCTTTATTCTTTACAGCCTTACTCCTTGCATCTTTAAAACCTTGCTTAAAACCTCTTTTCTTAGCACTTTCCCATGTTTTCTCTTAGCTTATCTTTAGCTTAATCGCTCTTAAAGTCTTTTGTCCCTGGGCTTGCAGCTTTTCTTTAGCATTCTCTCTTTAGCTTTCTTAAAGTCTCCGTGCTCAGACTTGGAAATTCTCAGTCCTCTATCTTACACTGTCCCATATTCTTTCTGGCTTTTCTTTAGCTTCTCAAGCCTATGTTAAAGTTCTTTCTTTGGCTTTCTTTTCTAAGGCTTATGTTAAGGTTCTCAGTGCAGACTTTCCATCAACCCCTCTTTAGACATACTTTTTCCTTCAGGAATTTCCCTTTAGCAATTCTTTTCCCTTCAGTAATTCTCTTCCCTTCCAAAAGCTTCCCACACCAAAAAGCCCAAAGCAAATGAATCAAACCAAAGCCCAAGCCAAAGCCCCCAAAAGCCCTCCAAACCAAAAGCCAAAGGCAAAAAGCAAGAAGCCCCCAGCCCTCCTTCAGCAGGGCTTTTAAAAACAGCAGCAAACAGGGAGGAGCAGAGGCTCTCAGGGAGGGGTGCGACATTGTAAAAGGAGAAATCTGCAGTCCTGCTTCTCTGAAGGCAAGCATAGGAGACAAGATGCAGCTGTTGTGCTTTTTCTGTTTCATGACCGGGACTGTGCCTATCTCGTCCTACAGGTAAAAGCAAGTGAGCTGCATCTTGCCTTGCTTACGTCCAGTTCTCATAGGCTTTTCATAATCTGCTCTCCACAATTTCCCACTAGCGGTAAAATTCTTGCTCATAGTCTTGTGAACACTAGTTCAAGCACAGAGAATAATCACTGTGTTAAGCACTCCCTTCCTCAAAGGTTTCCTTTTTAAAAAGAAAGGTGTGAAGTTGAAACTCCTACTTTTCTAAAACCTCATTGTATTAGTGGGATAGGGCTGCCATAAAAATACCACAGACTATTTAGCTTTAATAAGAGAGGTTTATTTTCTTACAATTCTGAAGGCAGGAATCAGAGATTCAGATGTCAACTAGGTATCTAGAGAAGTATCTTTTCTTGGCTTGTAGGCAGCCTTCTCTTATGTCTTCATGTAGTCCTCTCTCCATATATATTTGTGACCTCATACTCTCTTCTTGTAAGGACACCTGTCACACTGGATCATGGTCCAACATCATGACCTCAATGCAATTTAATTACTACTTTGATAACTGTCTCCAAGTATCATCACATTTTGAGGTTCTGGGGGTTAAGATTTTATTATATGTGTATTGGGAGGGGTACAGTTTAGCCCATAACACTTCAATTGTTCTCCAGAATTATTTTTCACTGGTAATTATTTTTATACTTTTAGAAAGATATTTTTTAATGTGTTTTGAGTGTAAGAAAGCAATCTGACAGGGGACAAATGGCTAGAAAATTTAGGAAAATCACTTTATGTCCTTTTCACATGAAATTTATATTTTCATTCAGATTTTGGAAATTATTTTTAAATTTTTATTTCTTCAGCCAAGTAATGATTTCAAATTAAGAATTAACTCTTAAGTTTAGTGTGTACTTTTTTCCTAATTAGAATTTAAACCTCCTTTAAATTTAGAGAGCAATATAGGAATAACAGCATTCAGAAATTCTCACTACACCATGTTAAGAAGAAACTTTTTGAAAGATAAGAGGTTGCACTCAAAGGTCACAGAGTTTCAGCTTCACTACTTTCTTACTGTACAGCATTAAGAAAGTAAATTGACCTTTATGAACTTGATGATTCTATCTTTTATCTATTTTGAGGGGAAATAAATTATATATATGGTATTATATATATGTGTATATATTGTCTCCATCTGTGCAATGACTAACTTTTACTTCAAAATCTTTAGGAATTTTCATAATTTGAAATAAATAAGCTCAGCTAGAAAAAGCTTTCCTTGGCTGATAAACTTGGATGCATATCTATTATTTTGTCACTAAGGAGATATTTCCAAATGATGAAAATGACAGCTTCAACATGAAAAACATATTTTTAAAAATAGATTATGTAAATGTATATTTAAAACTTATTACTATATGATAGTATATAGGGGTGACATATCTATATCTATATCTCTTTCTACATATTATACCCCTTTTTAATTCATTCCTTCCATTCTTTTCTCTCTTCTTACACTCCCCTCTTGAAATGACTTTGGAAGGTTTATATTGAGGTATAGAAAGTACCTCAATCACATTCATCTTCCTTACCCTCTCTATTAACCCTCTCCATCCCACTATTATCCTGCCCTTAATATGACCTGTATTACATTCTCATCCTTCATTGCTTTAGTGTCTGTTGATTGTTCAATGGGGTTTTGCCTTGGTATTTTACCTGTCAATATACTGTACTTCAATCAGTCAAACCCTCTCAAATCCTCTGTCTTATCCTTTTCCTTCTACTCTGTATTAGTCAACAGTTTTCACTGGGAAAGAAATTAAAGATGACATCAGAGGATGGAAAGATTTCTCAAGCACTGGCAGAATTAAGATAATGAAATGGCTATACTACACAAAGCCATCTGTATGCTCAATGCAATCCCCATCAAAATTCCAAGGCCATTCCTCACAGAGTGAAAATTCAACCCTAAAATTCATATGAAAGTATAAAAGACCATGAATAGACAAACGTGTACTGAACAAGAAGAGCAAAGCTGGAGGTATCACAATACCTGAATTCAAAATATTGCAAAGCGGAACCAATAAAAATAGCATGGTACTGGCACAAGAACAGACATAAAAACAGAATAGAAGACCCAGACATATCCATGCAGCTACAGCCACCAGATTTTTGACAAAGTGCCCAAAACATACAACAGAAAAAGGACCGCCTCTTCAACAAATGTTGCGGGAAAAACAGAATATCTACATGTAGAAGCCTAAAACTAAATCCATGTCTTTCTCCATGTACAAATATCAATTCAAAGTGGATGGAAGACTTCAATATAAAGTGTGAAACTTTAAAACTACTGCAGGAAAGAGTAGGGAATATACTGGAACATATAGGCATAAGCAATGACTTCTTAAACAGAACTTCAATGGCTCAGCAATTAAGAGAGAGAACTGACAAATGGGACTAGTGAAACTAAAAAGTTTCTGTACAGCAAAGGAAGTGGGCAACAGACTGAGAGACAGCCCACAGAATGGGAGAAAATCTTTGCCAGCTATACATCTAACAAAAGATTAATATGTAGAATTTACAGGGAGCTCAAAAAAGTAAACTCCCAAAGAATCAATGACCCAATGAAGAGATAGTAAATGAACTGAACACAAATTTTTCAAAGAAAGAAGTACAAGCTGTCAAAAAGCACATGAAGAAATATTTTAAATCCCTGGCCATAAAGTAAATGGAAATCAAAACAAAATTAAGATTCTATCTCATCCTGTTAGAATGACTCCCATCAAGAACACAAACAACAACAAATGTTGGCGAGGATGTGGAATAAAGGAACACTCATACATTGCTGGTGGGAATGTAAATTAGTACAACCACTATGTAAAACAGTATGGAGGTTCCTCAAAAAAAAATAAAATTACTATGTGATTCAGCAGTTCTACTCTTAGGGATATACCTGAGGGGATATCAGGAAAGTTAGCACCTGCACACCCATGTTTATTGCAGCTCTATTCACAATAACTAAGCCATGTAAATAGCCAAGATGCCCCACTACTGACGAATAGATAAAGAAAATGTGGTGCTTTCATACAATGGAATTTTAATGAACTCAAAGAATAATGAAACTTTGTCATTTGCAGGAACTGGAGAACATTGTTGTAAGTGAAGTTAACCAGGTTCATTCATATGTGGAATATAGACCTAATACAAATACAGCAATATTATGAAAAACAGGTCACACTAAGGGGAGGTCACATACAAGAGATGGAAAGTAAAAGAAGGAATTTAAGAAGATGAATATGGCTTATGTATCCTCTACACAAGAATGAATATAGAATTTTTAAGCCTGTTGAAATCACCATAAGAAGGGGAGTAAGGTAGAAAGAAGAAAAATAGAGTAGATGAATTGATTCAGGTTATAATACATATATACATGGAAATGTCACAAGGAAACTCCCTGTACAGCTAACTTAAACAAACAAAAATGAGAGAAATTAGGAGGAATAGTCTCCAAGTCATACCTAAAAAGATATTTTCATAAATACATACTTATACATGTTTGCATATATAATTATATATATCCATATATATGTATTTATTTTCCTGATGATAAGCAAATGGAGCATTCTCTCTTTGCAAAACCAATGCTGTTGGGGTTTTGTAAGCATTAGAGCAGCACAATATCAGCAGATATCCTGGCACAACTCAGCATAATGGTTACCCTGGATTGCAGTATGGTTTGGAGCTGGGGTATGCTCTATTTGAAACTGATGGCTCCTATCTTGACAGAAGTTTTCATCATACGTAATCTTTTAAACTCTTACTGAGTGAATTAGTTCACTGGGATTTTCAACAAATTTCAAAAGCCTGGCCATTTTCTTGCAATTATTCTGCCTTTCTTGTTTTTTGTTTGTTTTGTTATTTTCTTTGAAAATTAATATCTCTGACATCCCACTGATCAGTAGTACAAGATATTGGGCTAAAAAGAGTGAACATGGGGTTCACTTAAAATGGACTAAAAGTCCATTTTAAAAGTGACAGGTCCACTAAAAGTGACAGGTATGTCAGTTTTGCAGAAACTAGTTTCCAATCACCACTCAGTAGATATACCTCACTAGTACCTTCCAGTTAATCCTTTTCTTCTGACATTCTGGTCCGGAAACTTTCCTTCCACACTACCTTGATTTTTAACAACATTCTCTTACATTTTTTCATGACTTTGTTAAGGCATTTCCTCCCCATGGACTACCAAATTCACAGTTACAGGAACATGCTTAGTTTTCAATAGTCTATGTCTATGTCTAATTCCCAGTATTGTAATTATCACCTAAAAAAACATTTCATAGAATAATTTTCTTTCTCTTCAATAAATATGAGTTGATCATCTGCCATTGAATGAAGTAACTATTGATCAACATGAGAGAAGAAAACAAAAATAAGAATACTGGATTGCATGAAGACAACAGTTTTTTTTTTTTTAAGCCTCAGAAGCACAGTTTAAAAAGACAAACAAATAGAAGATAAAAGTAAAAAGCAGTTTCAGGAATCAATAACAGAAAATCTTCTGGCTTGTTCTTGATGTAATCGGCACTTCCTCTGAGGAATCAAAACAGTAGAGGAGAGTTGTTTCAAACTTTGTGAATTTTAACAGAAAAATCACTTTATTCATCTAGTAAGTTGTTACTCAGAAGTATCATTTTAAGGGTGAGCCATATCCCATAAGGAGCAGCCTAACACTATTACCTGTACACGAATAATTCATCCAAGATGTAGAAGATGCTTTATGGCTGCCAGAGTATGCCACACCTAGATTTATTCTTATCTTCTGAGAGATGTGCAGAAAAACAGCATTTTTCAAAATTCAATGAAAAATATCTAGATAAGTATTACTTTTTGCAGTAACATGCTTATCTAAAAGCATTAATTCAAATCTTCATAGTTTATCAAACGTAGAGTGAATAATGTGTACTCTATCTATCTATGGCACAGCACTATAGATATTCTGTGCCTTGAAACACGTGTGATGATTAAGTATTTGTTTCAATATTTAGCTGAATGACGTTTTAAAGCATCAGAATAAAAATGCTGCCTTCAGACAAAGCATATTTTGAAGGTTTTAAGGTATATCACATTAATTCTTTCATTCATACTTTAGGAACAAGGCCAAGTCCTCCTGATAGATGGAAGGAATACAGTATTAGAAATGTTCCCTGTTTTTTCTTTTCTTCTTCTTTAGGAGAAAATCGTATAAATATATGGAGAAAGTATCCTCAGAAAAGCTACAAATGTGCTTTGATATTAGAAAAAATAGTACATTACATGGTTATCTCAAAGAAAAGTAAATAAGGATTCTAACTAGTAATCTATAATTACCTTATATTTTGAAGACTTGAGCCTTAAACTTTTAGTGTCCAAGAATGCTTTTATAATCAAGGTATCAATCAGGGTCTCCTCTCATGATGGTGGTTTAGACAATGGTGGTTCGTTCAAACTCCTAACTTCATGTTCTGAAAAAAGTAAAAAAACAACTGGTCCTAGTTAAATGTACCATTTAATATATGAGAAAAAACAATTTGGACGTTCAAAGGGATTTTATTACGAACAAAAGACAGGACTATAAGATAGGTAAAATGTGTATGGGGAATACTTTTGGGAAGGGGGAGGATGAACAAAGGACATTAAGGTGAGGTAATATGATTGATGGATTTCACATACTTATATGAACTAGAACAAAGAAACCTCTTGCAATAGCCTTAAGTGGGTTGGTATGGAATCTAGGGTGAGAGACAGTGGGGGTCATCTACCAATTTACAATACAAGCTTATTTAGAATTTTCACAATGAATCTCCCTTATACAATGAATATATCCTAATAAATACTAGTTAAATATTTATAAAAAGTTAATATGATTCAAAAAGAATCCTTAACAGCTATGATAATCAGAAAGTAGATCTTAGAAAGATGGAGAGAAAGAATACCATAAAGGTAGCAAGAGTTTGAGTAAAGACAGTGAGAAAAATGCATGGACATACATATAATAAGACTTTAAAATGAGGCAATAGGATTCCCAATTTACTAATTTCCTCCTTCTTTCACAATAATAGAAATGTACTTAATAACCTCTTTCTTTCCTTCAAAGAGCCAAAGTGACAATATGCAGATGCTTCAAATTGGCATTGCTTTCTTCCTGTGTAAGCAATGAAGAATCACTGGTAAACCTGATATAAAAAGATAGATAACAGAAAAGCAATCAACACAATTGATAACCACTGCAAAGAACAGCTCAAAGCATCATCTAATAAGGCTAGCCTTCCTACATATATATGGGAAGTATCCCTGCTAACCTTAGGTCTGCATGCTGAAAAGTGAATAAACGCTTCTTAATGTATTCTATTTTTGGTGATTTTTGTTCATTCTACGATTTTTAGCTAAATAGACATTAGGCACACATCATTACTAAAGAACAATTAGAATCCTCCCCAGTCTCACATCAATATGGCATGTTTCACCTCTGAATTTCACGTATTGCCCTTCAATTATAAAATCCAGAAAGAAAATCCAGAGATACCCACAAATAATAAAAGACTCAGCCAATAAGTATTACCTCATCTTGAATAATGTGAAGAAATAAAACACCCATCTGTCAGTAACTAAATGGAAGAGATTTCAGTACAGAGTTTAAGTTTGGGCTAGATACATCCAAGGGTCTTCTTAAAAGTTCTCTACCAATTGGGCTTTCTAAACATGTTCCATTATCAATATCACTTTTATTATCTCTTACATAAAACTTGATAAAAACAAGCTGGATTCCAGAACAGAGCCACCATTTTCTTTTCTAGCATGTGTCCTTTAGCTTAAATTTCCATTTATTCAACTGCCAAATAAAGATTATACCTTTGGGGCTGCAGGTTTGTTCATTTCTTTAAAAGTGGTAGGAGTCAAAACAAGCAACATTTTATAAAGTATTTTAAAAATGATGAGGATTTGGGGAATATGCATGACCATACCTGTGAAATTCCCAAACTAGAAAGGATTTGGGAATCCAATGTTACAATTCAAGAATAGTAAAGAGGAGAACACTGTAGCTTAGAATGTTTGTGTGACTATCTCTGGCAGAGTCAGGAGTAAATTTCAGACTGGTTCTTGGGCCTAAGCATTTTTACCATACCAACAGTAGCCCACATCCTTAAGCACAATCAAATCCTTTGTCTTTTATCCTCTACTGGGGTACAACAACAGTAAGAGGTTTACTTAACCATTCATTGGAATGGCTGGGTTCAGATTTATGTCCAAAATCTGACTTGTCTTTCTGATTTTTCTGATTTCTCTCCTCTAGGAAATGGAAGCACATCAACATTTCCCCAACCTACTGATTAATATGAATTGAAGCTTTCCTATTTGTTTTCCTTCCTATGTCATGTTTAATGAATAAAAGGTGTGTTTAGCATATTTCAAGGGCTAAGTATATTAAACATTTATGAAATAAGAGATTGCTATCAGCCTCATAAAAACCATGACAAAAGCAGTGAATTTTTACTATGTTGTTATCTCTTTAATATCAGTAATTTCAAACATAGTGACCACTGAAAAAAATATGTTGCAATGTCAAAAATAACACAGGGAAAAATATGAGATATCTTCTGATACTTACATTTTATAATGTGACACTATTCTTTTTAAAATTTTTATTAGCATAAATTAATTGTACAAAGGGATTTCATTGTGATATTTACAACTTGTATATAATGTACTATGGTTAAATTCATCCCATCTATATTACTCTATCTTAACATTCCTCAACACTGATCTTAACTTCTATATTAATTTAATGCCAAGAGACAATTATACTTAATTATTTCTATAGTTTACAAATACATTTCCTTTTGGACTTTTTTGGTGGTACTGAGTTTGAACTCAGGGCCTTGTGCTTACTAGACAGGGCATCTACTGCTTGAGCCATGCTTCTACTCTATTTCCTATTTTTGAAAGAAGATTCTGTTTCCATTGTTTAAATGCCAACTAGCTTGTTTACTCATTTGAGGTTTAGACATCCTCCTCACAATCAGGACATAGAAGGAAGGTTTACTGTTTTTGTGAAGTATAACATTTGGAAAATAAGTTAATTTACATTTGTTTCTTAGAGTACATTCAAGTTTTCATATTGGGTCATTATTTTTGTCAAAGGCAGTAAATTATGCCTATAATGAATATAGAGATTTAGCATCTAAGTTTGGACCCAATTTGTCATGAGTGAAACTTTCCATTTCTTTCTTTTATTGTTTTCCTTTCTAAACCATGAATTGGCAAACTTATGTGGTTCTATTCTGTATGGTTATTTTTAATTATCAAAATAAAATAAATACCAATACCAACCATATCCTGTCAAGAAGTAAGATACAAGAGTAAATAAAACAGTAATATTTTTGCTGTCACATTGCTTATAGTCCAGTCAGGAAGTATCAACAGCAAACTAGTAAACTGATGACACAACAAGATGATGCATATAATGAAAAACAGGGTTTGGGTGTGAAAAAGGAAAAGTGGTAGTCCAGGTATGCTTCTGGGGGTAGATGTTGTGTAAGCTGAAATAAGAACAATGGGAAAAGAAAAATCATTTCAGGATGTAGAAAGAGCAAAGAAACAAGTTTTAGATCTAGAAAAGAAAGGAGAACAAGGCAGCATACAGAGTTAAAATGGGCAAAAGGACATGACACAATAGTAGAAATATATTCAGGGGACAATTTTCTTGGTTCTTTACAGGCTAAGAAAAGGAGATGAATCCTACCTGGAAAAAAATGAAGTTTGGTAGTAGGTTTAATCTTAAGTATATAAAAAGTAATACATGGATTAGCTAGGAATTGAGCCATTATAATTATATATTTAAATATTACAGAATTACTACAGTCTAGTTCATCATTTTGAGCCAGGCCTGTAAATGAAAGTTTGGAACAAGTTCCTGACTTTAAAGAACTTATAACTTAGTTGAAATATTACATTGTAAAAATCATGGTGCAGGTGACTAAGAGATGAATGGATAGAAAGAGAAGACCTGCTGTAACATGGAAAGTTTACTGGAGGAAGTAGTCCTCTGCTGATTTTTGAACATGAAATAGGTAAGGGGTATTGAGAACATGGCATCTCGTTTGATTAATAGTACAGAATTATAAAACATCATGAGGTGACAGGGCAAAATTTATTACCACTGATTACAAGGTGAAAAACATTAATTATATACTTCTCCTGCTTATATTCTTCTACTCATCTCCTCAACCCCCAGCCTTTACTTCCACATATTCCTGTGTGTCCACTTATTTAGTGGGAGCAGTTAATAGAGACTGAACCAAGGGCTTTGTGCATGCTAGGTGTTGAGCTTGAGCTGTGTTTTCACCCTTTTGCTTGTTTTTGAGAAAGAATATTGTTACCTTTTTTCCTAGGCAGGGTTTGAACTGACAATCCTCATGCCTCTGCCAACCAAGTAGCTGGAATTATAGGTATGAGCTACCACAGCCAGCTTAAACTTATTCTTATAGATTTAGTTCAAATATTTCCTCATTCTTCCATGAAATATTATCAGATGCCCATAGGGAGAAATTTAATACCTCTCTTAAGTATGCAATGAGCCATCATCAAATATTAGGTTCTTTTTATGTAGGATCAATGTTCAATGTATTTTTATTACTGTTATAATACCCAATATGGTAACCTAATATAGTTACCAAAGCAATGTATTAAATTAATCTGTTAGCAGAATCATTTCTAAGTTCATTAACAATTCTAGCTTCTAAAATTGATTTCTCTAGGTTAGGCTCAGTCTCATAAATGGTTCCCAAACTAACTAGACTATTTGGGGTGCACTATTTTCATTGATCTTTTTTCAGTTCCCTCTGTGGTAGCCCTATTTATTCTTTTGGCTACTGTATTCCGATAGCAAAAATATTAGACATGAAGTAGATCTCAAAATCATCTTTTTTACTCGTCTGAAAGCTGGCTATTCATTTGTCACTGTTTTGGTCATTTGTTTTGTTTTTATTTCAGGTACAGGACTTAGACTCAAGCCAGCTGTTTGTTAAGCAAGTATCCTACCACTTGAACCACACTTTCCAGTCCTTTTGCTTTTAGGTTGTTTTTTAGATAGGGTCTCAATATTTTGCCTGGAATGGCCTTAGACCATGATCTTCTTATCTTTGTTACTGAAGTATCTGGGATTACAGCATACACCATCATGTCCTTTTCTTTTTTGAGATAGGATCTTGCTAACTTTTGCTTGGGCAGCCCTCATACCAAAATCCATAATCCTTCTATCTCCATCTTCCAAGTAACTTGAATTATAGGTTTTGTGCCACCATGCCCAGTTTAAATCACTTTTGTTTGCTTTAAAACTATCTATGTCTACACTGCACCCTTCACAAATTCTCATTTAATTGGTCTTAACATAGATCTTGATACTCTTCAGATGATTCTAACATCAAACCATGACTTCAAACTACTGAGTTGAATTATATTATGCAAAATTTATATACAAATCAAGTGTATATGTTTCTCTTCTTGATATGCGATGCATACATCTCACTTTGGGTAGTTGGAATTGGTATATGTCTCCATGTTTCTCACCCCATATTGTATAGCCCTCTTCATTTCTGCAGGAAGAACCTGTGGATATGATAAGTTATGTTATATTTGGTAAATGATGATGGAATAGTACTCCCATGATCATTTGACATCATGTAAGACTTTCTTGCAGCACACTGAGTAGAATGGTGATGGGAAGGAAACAAATAGCTTTCTGTAACTCTCAAGAATAGCCATGAGGCTAGAGATTGAAGTTATAGGACCTCGGTAATACAGCTGTCAGGCAATGAGTTTTGCCAACAATTTTTGAACTAGAAAAGAATCTTGAGGCTCAAAGGAGAATTGAATGTCTGACCAACACATTGATTTCATTCTGCTGTTATGTTGAGTATCTAGTTAAACTGACTTGGACTACTGATCCACAGAAATTGAAAGGTAATAAATGGGTGTTTAAAACATAAAGTTTGTGATAATTTGTTAGTCAATGCTAAAAAGCTAACAAACTGTTAAATAAGTAATCAATACATTTATTTCCCAATTTAAAAACATTTAATGGGAAATTACTACTGCTAAATAGTATAATAGGCAATGGGAATAAAAGTCAAACATATCCCCATACCCCCATGGAAATAAGAAAAGCTTTCTATGGAAGTAATTTACCTGACTAAACAATAATCACCCTCTTAACTTCTGAGAATATTGTCATCCATTTGTTAAGTAGGAAATGAGAAGACATATATATATTCCAGCTCAGGAAGAGAAATTAGTTTTTTGTTCTATTTTGGTCTTTAATAAATTAGACAATGCCCACCAACTTTGGTAATGGTAGAGCTATACCTAATCTACTAATTTAAATGTTAATATATTCCAGAAATACCTTCACTGCTATATTTATAAATAATATTTTACCAGCTATGTAAACATCCTTTAGCTCAGTTGAGTTAACATTTAAAATGAACTATTGTAATTTGTAAAACATTTTATCCTTATTCTTAAGCCATTTCATTAGTAAGTAGCATAACTCAAAATAATGAGATTTTTTTAGTAAGTATCAATTCCATAATAAATGTGGTAAACAAGTGTTTTTCCCTGAATAAGCTTGTTTAATTTCCTCTCATTGTCATTATGTATATATGACAATAGATTGACCACTATGCAAACATTAGCATTAACATAGGTAAAGTACCCACCTTAATTTTTGATATAAAACAATAAATTGTAGCTCTAGTTATTTTATCATTATAGTGTACAACATACCTGAGTTGAAGGACAATATTATGTACTTTAATGTACATGAAATTAAAACATACTCCTACTTATTACTTCATTCTCAAAGTAAAATTCTCCTTCCAATTATACTCAGATGCTAAATTCAAGCTAAGAAAAATAAACTCTGACTTTCCTCACTTTATTTCTTTCCCCTACCATGTGGATTCTGGTGTTCTGTCTGTAGAATACATGGTGCTCTCTGTGTTGAGTAAACTTGGCCTATAAAATTAATTACAAGATTCCAATCTTTGCCTCAAAAATAAAACTCACACATGGTATGTAGCCTTTATCTCACTCAATAACATCAGGACTCTTATTCCCACTGATGTGCTTGATAGATTGTACATTGTGATACTTCCAAGTAGAAAAGACATGAGCTCTGTGTATACTTCTGTCACTTTTTTCAGGCACCTTTCATATGAAATGTATGAGTAGTGATATAGAGAAGACAAAGGGCTAAATTGACAAGCAGAAAAGATTAGCTTAGGGTTTTAAGCTGTGGTAAATAAATCAACCCACTTTAGCCTTCTATAAAGACTGGGATCAGGGTAAGAAGCAAAATACAGCTAGAAATTCTTGCCCAGAAGAGTTTCTGAAGGTAAAATCTTAGAAGTATATGTTTAATATTAAATTTATGCACCACTGTCTATTACATTCAACCTAAATAACTCTACCAGTCAACGGAGCTAAAATCCATCTGCTTACAATATTCAGAGAAATTAAACTGTCAGTCTTCATTTCTCTTGTTGGCTATACCAACATATCCTATTTTTACCTAAAAGTCTTATTTGAATTTAAAATCATCTTCATGGCTTCAGGGTACTTAGTTTAAGATTGCTGTCTTCTCATAAGGTTCAGGATACTGGATTCCAACCCTTCAATAAAAATGAGAGATAACTGCATCAAAATATTAAAAAAAAAAAAAAGAAGAAGAAGAAGAGGACTGAGAACTGAGGCCCAGGATTACAGCTATCAGCTGAGGAGAATGATTCTTCTTTTGCTGTCCATTTACACTGCTTCCCCTCATTCTCCATCACTTCAAACCCTCAGTGTATTTTTACTTCCTACCTTACCTTGCAATGTTCTTTAAACCATAATAATTCCTTTCTATCAAGTACAAAAGCTGCTAGTCGTTCAATAAATCATGGGAACCAGTTCAATAAATTATTAGTTGAAGCAGAATTTTCAAAGTGAGTTCTGAACCAGCAGCATTAGCAAATTTGAGAAATTTCTTAGAGTTGCTAATTATGAGGCAACAGCCCAGATATATTGACATTGAAGCTGAGGGTGGGGCACATAGCTCTGTAGTCAAGGAACAAATCTTCTGAGTGATTTAGATGCATAGTCAATTTGTTGGGCCCAATCTGATAAAACAACTAGACTCGGCATTTACTGGACAACTACTCTTTTTAAAGAGAGCATTTTTAAGTTCAAAATAATACTGTTTTGGTACATCAAGATTGTTCATGTTTCCATGTCCGAAATGCTTATCAGGTATGCCTTGGATACAATGAGAAGCTATAAAAATGTTGCATCTATTTGAACCTCAAGAATTTCAAATTATATAGTAAAACTAAGCAAACATTATGTTCTGTGGAAGCATGTTTTCTTGTTGTTTAAAAGTAAGGCCTTTGTGGTAAAATGTTTTCAGGGTAAAGTTCTGTTGAAACCAGGTCATTGAACAAGCATTTCTTAGCCAGTTTCTAATTGATTAAAAATCTTAAATTTCTCATATATAACATGTGGATTGCTGAGATAATCTCAAGAAGTTGGTGCTGGCTTTTTAGATACGACAACAAATACACGATCCATGAAAGAATTGGTAAGTTGGATTTCATCAAAATTAAAAATGTCTGCTCTGAAAAAAAAAAAAAAAAAAGAAAATGTCTGCTCTGCAAATGACCCCTGATAAGAGAATGAAAAAAAGTATGAGGTGAGAACTAAATTAGATGCTATCTTAAGGTGCTCTGTATAAGTATGGGTATAGCTTAAATTTGTTAACAATAATTAGTAGTTTCTGTCTCTTTATTTTCCTCTTATGAACTTTTTATTTTATTTTTGACCTAGCATTAATAATACAAGGGGATTTCGTTGTGATAATTCCATACTTGTGTGCAGTGTACTTGTAACAAGTTCAATCCCTCCATTTAAATTCTCATTCCTTAACTCCCTCCTCCCCTCTTTTAAAGTGTTTATTGAGTCTCATTGTGCTTTTCATATGTATATATGTAGCATACTTTGATCCTCTTCACCCCACAGTATCACTTTCTTCCTCCATCCTCCTACTGAGTCCCCCATTTACCTTCATGTGCCATTATTACTATGATCTTTGCTGTCATCATCATTGTTTTAGAGCTAGGTTATACATTTGATATTTGGCCTTTTGAGCTTGGCTTATCATGCTCACCACAATGGTCTCCAGTTCCATTCATTTTCCTTCAAAGGACATAATTTCATTTTTCTTTATGGTTGGTTTTAATATGTATATATCATATTTTCTTTATCCATTCATAGGATTTGGGGCACCTCAGCTCATCAACTGATTCCACAGTTTGGCTATTGTGAATAGAACTTCAATGAACATAGGTATGAAGTTATCTCTATTATATATTAATTTATTAATATATAATAAATTTATTAATTATTAATATATGATATATATTATATATTAATATAAATTTATTAATATATAATAAAGTTATTAATTATTTATTATGGCCAAGAGTGGAATAGTGGGATCATAAAGTAAGACTATTTTCAGTTTTTTGAGTTACCTCCATATCGATTTTTATCCCTTTTTCATATGGTTTTGGGATTTATTTTAATGGGTTAAAATATTTCATAGTAGGTACTTGTTTTGCAGGAAGCTGCTAAGAAAGATTTCTTAATATTTAACCTACAATATCTAATCCATGTCCTTTATTAACTGAGGGCCACTTGTTCAGAGTTGATTAGAATAACGGCATATAGGTTATATTTTACTTGAATTTCAGTAGGATTCCTTTATTATGTCCATGAGGAACTATGTTGGGGTATTTCTAGTAGTGGTTTTCCTTTTCTCCTGTGGAAGTTATTGGATTACATCCCAGAACATGTAATTGGTTAGGAAACTTTTGAATCATAATTTATTATAGTCAAAGCTATCTCAGTGTGTGTGTTCAAATCTGGTAGTCTCAGATTCCTTCATAGGGGAAACTAGTTTATTAAACCATCAGTCAATACAGCAGACATCTAGTTTTGCAAACAAATATGTTTGTCCTCCATAGACACAGGAAAAGTATGAAGCCAGGAGGGAGACACTGGAACTGAATTTTAATGTAAAATTGTCAGTAAGCCTAAGTGTTGCCTATTGTTGGAGTCTACATAAGATGTGTACATGGCTTCTCAATTACCGTAAGTGATTAACCACCAAGAAGACTCTTGCATTTACTATGTGAGAGAAAGAAAACTGGCCTCCAGTCAGTGTTGTTAATGTGGCTAACTTGGAAGAATTCTAGTTAGGTCAGCCCAAGCTGCATTAGTGACCCCCCAAAATATTTCAATTAAGCATACAACCTTTAAAACAAAGCAATGGTTCATTAAATCTCTTGATCAAACAAAACAAAACAATTCCAGACATTTACTTGCAGCTTCAAAACAACTATGTAGCCCTATATATAAATCTAGTAGATGCCGTCCCTAATAAAATATATGTGAATTATCAAAACAGCTGGAACTGAGCTATAAACAACAGGCAAGAGCCTACTCTTATTTGTCTGCTTCAGAGAGGGCTTTATAAATCTGAACTACTGAACTCCTTGTTAAATAAATGTTATTTACATATTATTTTACAACAGTCCAATTTTGGCCCAGTGGTGGTAATATATTAAACATTATTGTTTATAAATTGCCTGCCCTCTATTACTTTAACCCTGGCTTAGTTAACATATGATCTGATTTCAGAAAGGTTGCTTTCTTTTCCTTTAGAATTTGAGAGTAAGTGTAAGGAGATTAATTGCTAAACTAGACTACATTCAAAGACCAGTTTGTCCATGTTATAAAATATATTAAGGCTAAAGTCATGACTTAAGAGTAAAACTCCAGGTTAAAAATGGTAAATTTTCATTTCAATTGTGTCTGTTATTTTTGTAATAATATTTCTTTGACAGAGCTGTTTCCATCTTGCTGCTATAAAATTATAGAATTTCTCATTAACAAAAATGGAAGTCTAGATATTGTGAAAACTCTAATATCCAACTTCAAACTGCTCATTGAGAAAAGAAAATTAACAAAGGAAACAAAGGATTGTGAAGAAACAAAGGATTTAAAAGCTTAGATGGAAAACATTTACCCACAATCAATTTCCCCACAGAAAGAGCATTCAGAGGTATGAGATTCAGCATCCTTTCAAAGTCCCAGTAGGGGAAGAACCGTAGAGGTAAAGAAATGGGGTACAAGTCAGACCCTACAATTGTCATGTAGCCTGGACCAGCCAATGTGATTTCCTAGCTCCACCTTTTGCTGATGTAAAATGTGGACAGAGGACTAGAATATCTCTCTGTGCTTCTAAAGCAAATCCTCTGATAAGTTAGTGTCTGAACCCAGGTACTAACTAAAAATTCTGTATCAATACATTTCTATATTTTTAAAATTTTACCTCTTAAAATTCAAGCATATCTTTCACTGAACTTTAAAATCTGTGTTTGTTGTAATGTAGAACAAGTTTTTAATGTATGCAGTCTTCTAAAGTAAGATAAATCCTCCTGGAATCTGAGCATTTTAGGCATTGATTTTTAGTAAATTTAAGTATACCACCTCATGACTTCATGAGTTCTGCATCCCATTCTCAAAAGCAAGGAGATAAAAGCAAGGAGGTTTTTTTTCACACCCATAATGAAATTTTTAATATAATTTTGAAGATTATTTGGTATTTTCCCTGAATTTAATAGAATTTTCTTTTTTTTCCTGCTTTATGATTTTCTGAAATTTTCCTTTTGATTACTAAATTTAGAAAACCACAAACTTAATGTAATTTTAGTAAACCCTTCAATCAATTAAGCATCATTTAATTATTGACAGGATTCATTGGTTCCACGCTACCTTATATCTGAAAGAATCAAATCAATTTAAATATAAAATGTTGGAGAAAATTAGTGTCCTTTCTCTAAAATTTTAAATAATGTCAAAATATTTTGTTAGTATTCACAGCAGTTACCCCAGTTGCTTTTATTTGTTTTTTTAAATAGAGACTGGTTTGTGCTATAAAGCCCAGGCTAGTTTCAGACTCACTATGTAGCACAGATTGACCTTGAACTCATAATCTTCCTGCCACAGCCTCCTCAGGAGGGGTTACAGAAATTTGCCACCATGCCTAGTAGTTCCACTTGCTTCTTCTTTTTTATTCTTTTCTTTATTTCTTTTTACTACTGCTGGGCATCAGTTTGCTAGGCACTTGAACCACACCCCCAGTGTCTTTATTCTTTAGATAGAGCTCCTGCTTTTTTCCAGGCTGGTGCTGGACAGGGATCCTCTTACCTCTACCTCCAAAGTAGCTAGGATCCAGCTTGGTTTTCTGAAATAGGGCATTGCTAATTGTTGCCTGGATTGACCTCAAACTATAATCCTCATATCTTTGCTTCCTGAGTACCTGAGGTTACAGGTATGCACCACCATGCCAGTGCCTAGTCACTTGTTTCTTGATCATAAATTACCAAAGTTCTTACAGATAGAATATTTATTTCTTTCTTTTTACTCTTATTTTTACTATCATTATACCACTTATTAGTTTTATAATAATTTGATCTCTTTTGTCATGAACAAACTACTATATTTTGTACTTAAGAAAAATATGTAGGTTACTGAGGGTTAACATATAATAAAAAATCTTTAAGATTATTTGGTAAGAAAGGCACATTTTGTCTACAAATTTCCTGTGAATAATTTATCAACTTTCACCAAGGACCTCTGAAATTGAGTAAAGTCCTGCTTCACTGTTGGGGACTGAAAACAGTCTCTATTGATAGACGTCCTTGGGAGTATACCATGTCATGTCACTGAAAGATAACCAGGGCCTCTAAGTGAGAATGCCATCTCCAATTCTGATAAGAAAGCAGGAAATTCTGTTTTACAAGATAAATTTACCCACACTTTTATTCCCTTCAATGACATATACCAACTTTTCAGTGCTCTCCCAAGAATATGCCTCTTAGTCATTATAGGTCACAATCCATGTCTTGAAATGAGTTTTCCAGTGCTCAAAACCTATCTCTTCAGCAACTTGGCCTCAGGCAAACAACACAAATACTAGAATTTGTTGAAATTAGGATGAATGAAACATCATCTTTGCAACTGATGATTTTTTATGCTCGACAGTCTATGTCATAATAAGTTTACATTGAAAGAAGTCCCAAAAGTTAGTATTTATCCATGCATACTTAACAAATGGACATTGATTTTTTTCTACTGCCAATTGTATTAATATAATATTCATTACTAGACAGAAACCTTTCTTGGCATCACAGACATTATCATTCCAAAATGCACAAAATCTGATCCACTTGAAATCAAGCAGAAACAAGAGATGTTATATCACTCATTGTGGGTCCTCTGACAGCTGAGAATAATGTTTAAATATGATCAAGAATAAAAATTAGTAACCTTATCCTTTTCAAGGTAGAGATTTTAATTTTATACCTGGCTTAAATTAGAATTAAGGGATTTATAATAAAAGTTATCATCAAAATGGGGGGATTATGTCTATTTTCAGGATATAAGAAAGGATAACCTATTACAAATGTTTTAGTAATATGTTAATTAAATTGATTAACATCAAAAGTATAGGTGAAAAAAAGACAAACAAGTGGGATTTGGTTTTTTTTACACAGCAAAAGAAATAATGGGCAGAGTGAGAGGGAAAAATATGACAGAAAATATTTGCAAACCACATATCTACTAAAGGGTTACTTTCCAAAATATGTAAGGAACTCATGCAATGTGATAGTAATAAACAAAACCAAATCCTGATTTTAGACATTTTTAGAAAGAAGTCATACGGGAGGAATATGAACAATAATATACCTAAATAAAGTTCAATGTCACTAGTCATTAAGGAAATGTAAACCAAAATCACAATGAGACACCAATTCATACTTCTTAGATTTGTTGTTATTAAACAAAACAACAAGAGACAAGTGCTCCCAGGGATGTAGAGAAATTGTGCATTGTATATTATTGTGAGAATGCAAAAAGGTTTTTGTGGCTCCTAAAAATTGTAAAAAGAACTAGCATATGACCAAGCAATTCCACTCTCTCTCTCTGCCTCTCTGTCTCTTTGTCTATATATATCTATATTCATATATATAAATAAAAATTATATATGTACACATATATATATAATTGAAGTCAGGATTTCATGAAGTCATTAGTACACATGTATTTATTGCAGCACTATTTACACTAGTGAAGATGTGGAAACAATTTAAATGTCTATTAACAAATGAGTAGATAAAGAACACATGGTATATGCATGAAACAAAATACTATTCGACCTTACAAAGAGCATCCTACAATGTGACAACAGAGATGAATCTTAAGGTCATTATACTTAGTGAAATAAAATAGTTAAGGAAAACAAATACTACAATGTTCTACTTATCCGAACTATTTTAAATAAATAGTTCAACCCAGAATCAAATTGTGAAATAGCATTTGCTATGGGCTAGCAAGAGGGGAAAATGGGAAGTTATTAATCGGTTGACAAAGTTTCAGTCAAGTAGGGCAAATAAGCTGTGGAAATCTGCTGTATGATATGGTACCTACAGTCAACAGTTGTATATCATACATTTTACAATTTTTAAGAGTGTATACATAGTTCATCTCATACAGTGTTCTTAACATAGAATAGATTTTTTAAAAAAAATCTCTGCCCTAGTGATTTAAGAAGAAAAGAAATACTAATTTTAATTAGTACTAGTAGTGATTGTGATTCAAGAACTAAAAAGCAAGGCAGTAAGAGACTAAAGACAAAGTATTTGCTCATTTTTGAAGGAGAGATAAGAGGTTGACATTTCTAGTCCTTTAAGGTGTTGTAGCAGATGCATAGTGAAGGCTGTAAAACATGATTTGGTAGTTTTTATTTTATGAATCAGAGAGAAAGAGAAAGAGAGAGAGAGAGTGTGTATGTCAGCCCTCTTCTTCTTAAGGTCATGATTCTGTAAATTCAACTGCAGCTCCAAAATATTTGGGGAAAAATTGCATTTGTACTGAGCACAAACTCATTTTATTGTCATCATCCCTAACTAATTCACGTACTTATATGTCTGCACTGAACTAGGTACACTACATAATATAAAGATGATTTAAGTCATATAGGAGGATATGCATAAGTTATATGAAAATAGCATGGATTTTATAAGGGATTTGAGCATCCAAAGATCTGTCATCCTGGAACTAATCCCCCAAGGATATTTAGGGGCAAACAGCTTTAGCTATATACAATATAAATGTATTTTTATAAGCATTAAGTATACATTTATAAATGTATAAATTATGTGCAAGTAGACAACATTGGTACGAAAGAAATGAACACTGCATGTAAGCAACATTCAGATCAGTAAACAGAACACTACCAGCACCCAGAGTCCCGCTTGTTCTTTTTTTCCAGTCACTACAACTCTACCATAGGTAACCACTTGAATTGGAATAAATTAGTTGTAACTATTGTTTATTTTTAATAAATATAAGTGGAATGCTAGAAAATATGCTGCTTTATGTTTGGCTTCTTTTAATCAATACTCTTGATGAAATTCAACTCTCTTTTTACCTTTTATTGTAGAGTATTCATTTTCAGTACTGAATAGTTTTTCTTTCAGTAAATATACTCTATTTTAATGATCCACTCGATTTATATGGGTAGTTTCATAGTTTGCCTAAGTTAACTTTAAATGATGTTGGTGTAGACTCTTCATAATACTTCATATTTAAATTTATGTTATTAATAATACCAAACATGCCAAAATGAGCCTTGAAGAAAACTATAGGGAATCTGACAAATGCTACTTGTAACCTCAATTCTCCCTGTTGCTTTTATAGATCTTTGTTTTCATATTTGTTTTAAATTTTTCTAAAATAATTTAGCTCAATGTTTGAGGGAGAATTATAAAATGGGTTAAAATAATCTCAAGTCAATTTCACCAAAAACTACTGGAATCTACTAATTATTTGAAAATGTGCCAAGCCAAGTGGAGAGTACAGAAAAGAACCATTATTCTCTGAACCATATCCCCCAAGGTAAAAGAAATGATGTTAGTAAACTAATGAGTATTTGCTGAACAATTTGTGTGAACATTACTAATGAAACTGAGTTTACCTTTGGGCAATAAAGAGAAGACCATTAATCCTTCATCTTCTGATAGAACTTATTATAAAATAAACTCCTGCAGGGATGAGAGATGCTCTCATAAAGACATTTTCATGTCAAAGACACAGTTCTCACAATGTAACATATAAATGGAAAAAAATACTTTCTGGCAACATGCTTAATTATTTGTAGGATTTTTTTTTTTGCTTCCTGGTGCCTCTAACTGTGAAATGAGCTGTGAAAACATATTTGGCTTAGTATTTTAAGTGCTCATATTTGATAAGATTTCAGCATGTCAGCATGTAGTTAGTTCTCTGTCTTCTATCATTCTTTAGATACACCTGCTAATCTTTTTCCATTATTTTCAAATAGTTCATTACTTTTACCTAGGACCTATTTTGGGGGTGCATTTACACAAAAATAGATGAGAATGTATATGATCTTTTATGGCACTTCCTGTAATATTCAATACTGGTACTCAGTCACTTCTCTTTTCCCATACTAATAAGGTGTCCAGCACATTCAGAGGACAATTCTTGAACTACTGGAAGCTTCTAAGTTCTGCATCTTTCTGCTTATCTGGCTGAGGATTTTGCCTGGTGATGTGGAGCCTGATCAGCAATCTGCAGTGTGGACAAGAATCACAGGACATTTAATTCACTGAGCTAACCTGCAGTCCCACTTCCCAACATCCCAGCAGAATGGAATTCAGTTGCCAACAGTTGTAATTCATCCATCAGTTTGCATAAACTCTTGGCTTTTTCTCCCACACCTTCTTTACCCACTCCCTTTTTCATGCTCTGCTCTCAGATATCATCTCCTAAATAAATCTATCATCTTATCAAAATGTTTTACTCAAAGCCTGCTTGGAGAAAAACTGAATTCAAGCATTTCCTCTCTTACCAACTCAAACTCTTCTAAAACCAGTAAGTAGATACCAAGTTCTAAAACTCCAAGTTAAAGAGCTGTTATGTTATATGTCTACTTATAGAGAAGGGGACTTTCAACAAGATTCTTAACTGAAGCATTTGTCAGAATCTTAAGTAAATTGAGATGATCCCAGAAAAGTTAAAGTTTATTGAAAAGTACTTTCCAAATTTTCTTGATCAAAGGACTCCTTTTGCTGTGTAGTCATCTTCCAAGTGATTCTTTTAGCACAATTTTATAATGATTCTAAAATGTACTTAAAATATTCAAGAAATTCATATCAAGAGGAATTCCAAGGAGGTGAAGATTCTTACAAATAGGACAATGAAAAATCTCCTGTGATTCTGCAGCCAGTTCCTACCAATCAACCATGTTTTTTACTCATAGTAAGTAAGAAACCAACTATAATATGTAGTCTAAGAACTCAAAACTCAGTCGGCTCCTCCCAAACTTTAAAATTCTTTTACTTCATTGTGGGAGGTTGTGTACTGTTGTGAAGATTAAATTGAGAAGGTACTGTCTGAGATCAATACCTGTGTATCAACTATGGCACTTTCTGCTGCACAAAACCAAAAGACCACATAGTTGAAAACCCAAAAAGAATTTACCATCTTATACAAGTACAAAAGCAAAGGTTAAATGGATTCAGGAATGACTCAGAGTGGGGCATGGAAAATATCAAGAACCACATTTTTCCATTTCATTTAGCTCTTTTCTCTTCCGTGTATCTGTTTGGCTCTTGGGCATATAGGATCCTTGTCCCAGGATGTATATAGCAGTTCTGAATTTCATATTTCTTTAGCTTTACCTTCAGCTTGAGAGAGAGAGAGAGAAAGAAAATAGCTTTCACTGAGAATCAAATATCTAGGCTCCACCTTCCATTGGTTAGATTAGATTGAATTCCTAAACTTGAAGCAATAACTGAAACGGGAGCAGGCAAGGATGGTGGGAAGGAAACCAGTGCTTTAAAATATTTTCTGCAAATTAAAATCATCTGCAAAGGTTTGAAAATTATGTGGATATACAGAATTAAGAACCACCATTTCAGATGTGAGCTATAATTCATGCTTCTACAATTCATCTGACTTGGTGGTTCTGTTCAGGGTCCAAGACACTACATTTCTAATAGTTGCCAGGAGATACTCATATACAGTTCACAGTCCACTCTTTGAGAAGTAATCATATCTATTCAGCAGCTATCTTGCAGTAGATAAGCAAGTTCAGTTCTAACCAACATGTAGGTCCTAAGGGTAGAGAAGTTATGGACAGTTAAGGGAAAATTTTAGCTACTTCATCAAAAGAAGGATTAAAGTGATGAAAAATTGATGCCCACTTTTTTAAGCTGAAAAAATTTGGACCCCTTTCTCATTCCTATATGTCCATTTAATCCTCTCTGGGAGCATAAGGGGTGAGGACTCCTTCCAAGACCAGAAAGTGCAGTGACTAACCAGCTTGAGGGTACGAAATAAAACCCAGAGGACAAACAGGCACTTGTGTCTCATGTTTCCTAAAGAAGTAGAGGATATTTTGCAAACTTTCCATTTACCTTTAGATTTCAGGAGTGGTAAATCTCAGTTCCAAGATGAATTTACAAGATACCCACGTCGTATGAAAGCATAATGAATGTCTTTTAAAGTAGATTGATTTGTTCCCTTTCTTAAAAAAAGAAAATAAAAGAGAGCTCAATAATTGTTCTCAAGTCATACAGGTGAAAAAGTGTTAAGTTGTGACATTCTCAAGCCTTTTCAACTTGCAAAGCTTAATCTGTTAACTTTTCCAGAAACCAACTCCACTTCAAGAATAATGTTTGAATAAGATTTTGAACTCATTCACTTTGCATTGCCCTGTATCATCTAAATTGTCCAAATTGTTGCTTATTAAATGTTTATTGAATCAGGGAGATTGGTGAGAGTAATGAAGATATTTAGATTTGGGAATTAGACTTTAAATTCCTCTAATTCACACTCAAGTTGACAATTTATTCAATCTATTTTCACCAAGGTAATAAAAATATGTTTATTTGTGAGGACAGGACAAGCATACTTAAGTACTATTGTGGCTTTCAAATCAAGAGTCAGATAAAAAGGTATAGAAAGTGAATAATATAGAAATACATTGCATCTGTGTAGAAAGATGGCATAACGAAATATACTAAAAGCTGTTGAATAATAAAGGGTAAGGGGGAAAGGGTAAGGGAGAGTAATACAGGAAGTTAATCTGATTAAAGTACAATATATTCATACACTATGGCAAAACTCCTCTGAATATGAATATAAACTTTTAAAAAATGGAGGAGAGAAGGTAAAACAGGTCCTGTTAGGGGGTAGCTACTAGTGAGAGTGGAGAGGGAATGGAGAGGGTGAAGGAGGATGAATATGGCTGATGTACTTTTTGTACTTGTATAAAAATAGAACAATGAAGCTGGCTGCAACTGTTTTAAGGGGGGGGGGAATGAGGGAGAATGATGGTGGGAGTGAACCTAACCAAAGTACATTATAAGCATGTATGGAAATGTCACAAGAAAACACCCCTGTACAACTAATATATGCTACTAAAAATGTTTTTAAAAGAAGATACATTATTGGAACAATTACTTCTGCCTTTTTTTTTTTTTTTTAACCGTTTATTTGGCACTGACCTTAATTTTTTTGGGGAAGAGTATTGGATGGGGATTGAACCCATGGCCTTGCACATAATAAGCACATACTCAACCACTGAGCTACTCTCTACTTAATTTTTTTTTTCTTTTATTATTCATATGTGCATACAAGGCTTGGTTCATTTCTCCCCCCTGCCCCCACCCCCTCCCTTACCACCCACTCCACCCCCTCCCGCTCCCCCCCCCTCAATACCCAGCAGAAACTATTTTCCCCTTATCTCTAATTTTGTTGTAGAGACAGTATAAGCATTAATAGGAAGGAACAAGGGGTTTTGCTAGTTGAGATAAGGATAGCTATACAGGGCATTGACTCACATTGATTTCCTGTGCGTGGGTGTTACCTTCTAGGTTAATTCTTTTTGATCTAACCTTTTCTCTAGTACCTGTTCCCCTTTTCCTATTGGCCTCAGTTGCTTTTAAGGTATCTGCTTTAGTTTCTCTGCATTAAGGGCAACAAATGCTAGCTAGTTTTTTAGGTGTCTTACCTATCCTCACCCCTCCCTTGTGTGCTCTCGCGTTTATCATGTGCTCATAGTCCAATCCCCTTGTTGTGTTTGCCCTTGATCTAATGTCCACATATGAGGGAGAACATACGATTTTTGGTCTTTTGGGCCAGGCTAACCTCACTCAGAATGATGTTCTCCAGTTCCATCCATTATGTTCAGTCCTGGCCGACTGTACAAAGACCTCAGTACCCCTACATATTCACTGAGTAAGAAGTTTTCCTTATCTCTGGCCAGTGGCATTATTTACTTTGAAAAACCTATGGATCCAGGTACATAAGAGTTACGCAGTTCCTGGCAAACGAGTGCTGATGCTGCCCATCCCGGGACACACTTAGAGGACCAGTCACGTGGGAACTGGATGCTTGAGCAACAGCCCTTGAATAGAGAAGCTAGGGCCACAGAGGTTGGCCATTTAATGGCAGAAGAGGGTGGAGGCAAGAGGTACATAAAGTAGTGCAGTTGGAATCCAGGTGGCAGGTCACAGCTAATACCGGAGCAGCAGGAAGCTAAGTGCCAGGCTGGTGGTGGCCTCTGAGGGGCTGGAGCCACTGTTAAACAAGTAGCCATAGCAGCAGGTGGTGGTGAGGCTGTAGGTGAGTCCCGTGGACTGCACAGGATCCTTCTGGCCTCAGCCAGTGGAGTACATGCAGCCTTTGTTGATGACAGGACCGACACCCTGGGCCACCCCATGACCCGTGCAGCCGTCCTCATCATCTTCACAGCACATGTGTGTGCCCTGGTACTTCATAGAGTAGGTCAACTCAAAGAAGACACACTCCTTGGCACCTGTCACGCCTTGGGGAGTAGCCATCATCAGAAACAGCAACCAGTCGAGGATCACAGTGGCCTGGGAACGTGGACGGTGCTCAAGTCAGGCCCGGGGCTTTGTAGACCTCCTGGAAGTGCTGAATTGAATGAGCTCCTGGAACGTCTCCTGTCCCTGGTCCTGGTCTCCAGGGATTAGCATGCAGAGAGTTCTTGGCTACTGATTTTGAGTTCTTGGCTATCAATTTTCTAGTTTTGAGTTATACAATTTTAGAGAATGATTCAATTTGACTTGATCTAGTTCCTTTATGTTTCTGATGAGAAAAATGAAATAATTGGGTGAAAGAATTTGTTGGACCCATATGGTTCCAACAGATTATTTTCATTGGCTTGACTAGATTGAGATAGAAAGTGACATTCCTTCCCAATAGTGTGCTTTTTTATAATTTATTTTGGCAGTACTGGAGTTTGAACTCACAACCTCATGCTTGCTTGGCAGGCTCTACACCACTTGAGCCATTCTGCCAGTCCCTTTCTCAGTAGTTTGTTATCTAAGTTAAAAACTTCAGTTCTGGAGAATGTCCAGAGCAACTAAACATTTGACACAAAGACATTTAAATCCAATGTGAAGGTGGTTCTAAAACCCTTGAAGGAATAATTTTGTTGCACTTGACATCCAGACTTGTGAGCCGCTACTTGCTCGTTAGTTAGTGACCACGGTCAAGAATAAAGAGGTGTAAAAGGAAGAGCTATGGGAAATGCATGCATTTACATCATGAACCAAGGTTAATGGGCTTAGTTATGAAGGCTCAGATGATTGTAATCTCAGTAGTGGTGGTCACACAACCTGAGTTTTGCCACCTGGCAAAATAAATAACACAAAGTGACTATGGAACTTAACAACTGAGACACTGACACATACCTTTCAATTTTTGTAAATGTATATTTATATAAAAAAGAGGGCGATTTCAATATATGTCCTAATGCAACATGCATTTGAATATTGGAAAAATAAAGAGTCTCTGGGTAATATCTGAGAAATACAGACCCTTGAAACAAAAATGATATTCAAAATTAGTAAACTAATAACTGTCAAGGAGGAATAGTATTTATAATGTTGCATCAAATTTTCTGAATTCCATTATTCTAAATATATGCTTTCCAAAGATTATTCTTTAATCATATTTCATGGAAAACATTAAAAGGCATTTACTGTTTGCATGTTTATGGGAGGAATGCCACTAATGTTTTTCAGTGATTTTATATGACTGAATCCTGGAATAGAAAATCAGGAGAATGGGTGTTCATTAAACCTAAATTCTAATAATAAAAATTTTATTTGAAAACTGGATAATTGTTGATCTTATGGACATGGCTTGATTTAATACTAAGGAAGCTATCAATGGATACTAAATGTGGTTGAGGCAACATGCTCCATTCTGCACATTTAACATCTCATGTAAGTCTCATGACAGCTCTGGGAGTCGATGTGACTGCCCTGATTTTATGGATGTGGAAATTGAGGCATACAGTTGTTAAATTATATACTAACCAATCTTGATATGATGTGGATTTGATTCCTTGATTTTTTTGACACACAGAGTCATGCTCTTCTGTTAATCCAGGTCTGTGAGATTTGCTGACTTTATGCACACAAATAAATTGATGGTATATTAATAGGCATTAATAGCAAAGTTAAGTAGCTGTCATGTCACCTTAGTAGTGACACTAAAATCCTAATGACATGGGCATATTTAAGGTGTCAAACGTCCAAAAGCAAAACTTCTTTGAGAAAATTAAGTTCACTGATCTCTATGTAATCATAAAATTATATCATTTTAACTGAAAAAATACTTTTGAAATCTTTTAATTCAACTTTTCTCTCTTTTACAGAGAAGAAAAATGATGTCTGAAGAGATGATATGCTATGCTCAGTATCACAAAAGCAGTGGAGACTAGACCTCAAGATGTCCTAATTATAATCCTAACTCCCTTGCTACTCTTCCACAGTTACTCTGTTAAGCAGACAGTTACAAAATCTGGAAAAAAGGAGAGGAGAACAGGCAGTTCTAAACAGCATTTTCTGACTTTCACTGTTACTTGGGTAAAGGATGTTAATAATATGAGTCAGAAGCATGGCAGCTAAATCTGGGATTTTGAGGGTCAGAGAGAGCCAGAAGGCAAATATCACTGGCACTGGACATGGATGGACTGCTCATTGGTTTCCCTTTTCCTTTAGTCATGGAGCTCATTATTAAATAACAGAATGTGTCATGAGTGTCAGTCTGGAGCCTGACAAAATTGGGGAAAAGCAAAAACCCTGTAGGGATTCCCCACTGTGTAGTAAACATCTCACATTCATAGGGCTGCAATATAAGGCTATCTAGTCTTAAAATTTTAACAGATTCAGTTGTACCATTAAGTACTATAAACAAGCACAATACTTTAGAAATCTCTGTTGTGTTCTCTCTTGGAGAGGAACTAAAGTGGTGATACTACTTCTATTTGTTAGAAGTAGAAATTTCATTCTACAAAGTATCTGTAAGTCCCTGATGCCTGTTATTCCCATAAGCTAAAGTTCCAATGCACCTTAACAGTTGTATCTTTCATATGGCCACAAATAACAGTATGGAGGATTAGACCAGAGTAACGCCAGCTCTCCCTAAGGTGACTTGTCATCAATCTTTGAAGAGGGATACTTCATATCTGGGAATATGATATAATCAAAATTTCTTTATGGGAAGTATAAATAATTTCATGCTCTAATATTTGGCAACAATTAGTATAAGAGAGTATTTCTTTTCACAATGACATTATAGTATGGAAGTTTTAAGGAAATGTAAACAACTTCCATGACAAAACTTAGTAATAAATATAGGTGTATCTCATACTCTTCAGTCTTCTTTCATTATCTTGTTCAACTGCATTTTAACCTCAAGTCTCTCATATTCTAAATATAGCATTAATTAAAAATCTCAAAGATCTAGTTTTTAACCTTAATTGTTTTGGCATTCAAACTTCCTTGAGGTTATTTTTCTATATCTCTCTTCCAAATCCACTCATGATTCATTGCATTTATTCATCAGTACCGACATTAACTGTTTACTTCTCTTCCCTTACAACTATAGTCTCTAATACACAAATTTGATGGATAATGTAAAATCTGTACACAGTTTTTACTTTGTAGTTTTGACATCATTGACCAGTTCATCAGTGAAACACTCTCCTTTTTGGACTTTTGTAATCACCTGGATCATTTTGGCCTTTCCAGTTTACCCTTCTGGTTTTCTTTCCTCATATTCTAACTTTTATTGCTTTGATAATTTTTAAATAAATGTTTTTTTTTCAAATTCTCATTACTATTACTCTACCTCCCCCTTTAAACAAGTAATATCCCAGGACAATCATTCATATGGTGAAGTTTTGGAATTTGTACATTCTAATGACTCACAAACTTACCTTGCCAGCAAAGACATTTCCATGATGAATCATACACATATATTCATTTACACACTTCAAAGTAAGTATAGAAAGATGACTAAATCATCTTTAAATTTGTTGAGTTATTTGATCATCTCAAACAAAGTCAGATGACATCATCACAAGTTACTTGAGAATAAACTTTTTCTTTTGGATCATTTTGCACAGACAAATATTCACACAGTAAATGTCACTAAGCAACCCAGTGATGCCCACAAAAACACCCTCAAAGAGGAAATCTTGCAAGAAATCACTGAGAACATCATGGAGAAGATACAAGACATGGTTAACCAGAATGTACAAGATGCACTCAAGAAATTTCAAGATACCAAAAATAAAGAACATGAGAAGACACAGAAATAAATAAATGACATCAGAGAGGACTTCAACAAACACCAAAGTGAAACAAAGGACACTATTAAAAAAACATGAATTAAGGATGACAACATAAAATATAAAATAGGAGTTGAACAAAGATATGGAAAACCTCAGAAAAAAGAATCAAACAGAAATTCTGCAAATACACAGTTCCTTTAGTCAAACAAAAAACACAGTGGAAAGCCACTCCAGTAGACTAGAACAAGTGGAAGAAAGAACTCAGAGCTCAAAGATAAAATAGAAATTAAAGAAAAAAGTGGAAGAAATTCTAGTCAAACAACTGGAGAGCTATGAAAGGAATACATAAGAACTAAGTGACTCCATCAAAATACCAAACCTGAGAATTGGACATTGAAGAAGGAGAAGAGGTGTCAGCCAAAAGGATAGGTAATATATTCAATAAAACAATAATAGAAAATTTCCCAAATCTTGAGAAAGATTTTCCCTTTCAGGTACAGGAAGCCTCTAGGACACCAAACAGACTTGATCAAAATAGAACCTCCCCATGGCACATAATCATTAACACAATAAACACAGAGAGCAGAGAAAGAATATTGAAGGTTGTAAGAGGGAAAAAAACAAATAATGTCTAAAGGTAAACCCTTCAAAATAACATCAGATTTCCAAACAGAAACCTTAAAAACAAAAGGGCATGGAATGAGGTATTTTGGGCACTGAATGAAAATAATTTCAAACCTGGGATACTCTACCCAGCAAAACTATCATTCAAAATTGACAGAGCCATAAAAATCTTCCACAATAAATAGAAACTAAAATAATGTGTGACCAACAAGCCACCACTACAGAAGATTGTATAAGGAATTCTGCACACAGAAGGTGAAAGCAAACAAAACCATGAGAGAACAGAAGTATTGAACCACAGGAGAAGAAAAGACAAATAATAAGAGAGTAGCATTGATTCAGCTGCACACAATCAAATAAATGACAGGAAGCAGCACATACCTATCAATATTAACACTGAATGTCAAGGATTCAACTGTCCCATCAAAAGATGCTGTTTGGCAAACAGGATTAAAAAGAAAGATCCAACAATCTGTTGTTTACAAGAGACCCATCTCAATGACAGAAATAAAAACTAGCTTAGGGTGAAAGGCTGGAAGATTTACCAAGTCAATAGCCCCTGAAAACAGAAAAGAGAAGCAACACTTATATCAGACAAGGTAGACTTCAAACTTACAATCATCAAATGAGACAAAGAAGGAAACTTCTTACTAATAAAAGGGCCAATACATCAAAAGGAAATAACAATTATCAATCTTTCTGCACCCAATATCAGTGCATCCAATTTTATCAAACATACACTAAAGGACTTAAAAGCACATATAGATTCCAAAACAGTGGTAGCAGGAGACTTTAATACCCCCCATCACCAATAGATAGGTCATCCAAACAAAAACTAAACAAAAATATTCTAAACTAAATGACACCATAGGTCAAATGGACCTAACTGATGTCTACAGAATATTTCATCTGACAGCAGCACAATATACATTCTTCTCAGAAGAATGGTCTTCTCAAAATAGACCATATCTTAGGACACAAAGCAAGACTCAGCAAATATAATAAAATAAAAATAACCCCCTGCATTCTATTTGATCACAATGCAATAAAACTAGAATTCAACAACAAAAACAGCAGCAGAAAGTATGTAAATAATTGGAGGCTTAATAACACATTGCTCAATGAAGAGTGAATCATAGAAGAAGTAAGAGAGGAAATCAAAAGGCTCCTGGAAGTTAATGAAAATGAAAATACCACTTACCATAACCTATGGGACACAGCAAAGGTTGTCCTCCTAACAGTAAATTTTATAGCCATGAGTGCATATATTAAAAGGGCAGAAAGATCTCAAATAAATGACATAAGCTTACATCTGAAACTTCTAGAAAAAGAAGAACAAGTAAAACCCAAATAAATCAGCAAGAGAGAAATAATAAAAATAAGGGCAACAATTAATAAAATATAGACCAAAAAAAAACCATACAAAGAATCAATGAAACAAAAAGCTGGTTATTTGAAAAAATAAAAAAGATTGACAAGCCCCTGGTGAATCTGACTAAAATGAGGAAGGAAAAGACCCAAATTAGTAAAATCAGAAAGGAAAAAGGGGGAGATAACAACAAATACCAAGGAAATTCAGGCAATCATCAGGGACTTCTTTGAGAAATTATATTCAAATAAACTGGAGAATCTTGAAGAAATGAACAAATTTCTAGTTACTTATGAGCATCCAAAACTGTAGGAAGAGGACATTAACCACCTGAATAGATTTATAACACATAATGAAATTAAATCAACAATAAAGAGTTTCCCAAAAAAGAAAACCCCAGGACCTGAATTCTACCAGGCTTTTAAAGAACAAATACCAACATGTCTTGAACTTTTCCATGAAATAGAAAGGGAAGGAACATAGCCTAACTCATGCTATGAAGCCAGTATTACACTCATCTCACAACTGGACAAAGGCACATCCAAAAAGAACTATAGCTCAATCTCCTTAATGAACATTGATGCAAAAATCCTCAATGAAATAATGGCAAACTGAATCCAACAACATATCAGGAAGCTCATTCACCATGACCAAGTCAACTTCATCTCAGGGATGCAGGGAGGGTTCAACATATACAAATCAATAAATGTAATTCAGCACATTAATAGAAGCAAAGACAAACACCACTTGATCATCTCAATAGATGCAGAAAAAACCTTTATAGGATTTAATGTCATCATATGATAAAGACTCTAAGAAAACTAGAAATAGAAGGAATGTAACTCAACATTATAAAGGCTATATATGACAAACCTATAGCCAATATTATACTTAGTGGGGAAAAACTGAAACTGTTTCCCTAAATGTCGGGAACAAGACAAGGAGGCCCACTCTCCCCAACCCTATTCAACATAGTCTGGAATTCCTAGTCAGAGCAATAAGGAAAGAAAAAGAAACAAAAGGAATATAAATAGGTAAAGAAATAATCAAAGTACCCTATTTGCAGACAACATGATCCTATATCTCAAAGACCCAAAAAACTCTACTCATAAACTCCTAGATACCATAAACAGCTTCAGCAATGTACCAGGATACAAAATCAAGTTAAAAAATCAGTAGCCTTTCTATACACCAACAATGAACAAATTGAGAAAGAATACAGGAAAATAATTCCATTTACAGTAGCCTCAAAGAAAGATCAAATACCTAGGAATAAACTTAACAAAGGATGTAAATGACCTCTACATGAGAACTACAAACCACTGAAGAAAGAGATCAAAGAAGACTATAGATAGTGGAAAGATCTCCCATGCTCATAGATTGGCAGAATCAACACAGTAAAAATGGTTATACTACCAAAATCAATCTATGTATTTAATACAATTCCCATAAAAAATTCCAAAGACATTTATCACAAGGATTTAAAAATCTACCTTAAATTTCATTTGGAAACACAAAAGACTGTGAATAGCCAAGACAATACTGAGCAAAAAGAGCAATGCTGGAGGTATCACAATACCCAACTTCAAACTACACTACAGAGCCATAGCAATAAAAACAGCATGGTACTGGCACAAGAACAGATATGTAGACCAGTGTTACAGAATAGAGGACATGGATGTGAATCCACATAGCTATGCCTACCTTATTTTGACAAAGTTTCCAAAAACATACGATGGAGAAAAGACAGCTTCTTCAACAAATGTTTCTGGGAAAAGTGGTTTATCTGCCTGCAGAAAACAAACTAGATCCATGCCTATCACCCCATACTAGTGTTAACTCTAAGTGGATTAAGGACCTTAATATAAGGTCCTTGCAGTTAGTGCAGGAAAGAGCAGGGAATACTCTGGAAGCAATAGTTAGAGGCAAGAACAGCCTCAGTAGAACTCCAGCAGCCCAGAAACCAAGAGAAAGGATGGACAATAGGACCACATGAAATTAAAAACTTCTGCAAAACAAAAGAAATAGTCTCTAAATTGAAGAGACCACCCACAGACTGGGAGAAAATATTTGTTAGCTATATTTTAGACAAAGAACTGATAAGCAGAATATACAGGGAGCTCAGAAAACTAAACTCCTCAAAAATCAATGACCCAATAAAGAAGTGGACAACTGAACTAAACAGACTTTTTTCAGAGGAAAAAGTCCAAATGTCCAAAAAACACACAAAAAAATGCTCACCATTCCTGGCCATGAAGGAAATGAAAATCAAAATCACACTAAGAATATACCTCACTCCTGTTAGAATAGCTATCATCAAGAACACCACCAACAACAAATGTTGGTGAGAATGTGGAAAAAAAAGCATTATACACTGCTGGTGGGAGTGTAAGCTAGTACAACCACTTTGGAAAACAATGTGGAAGCTACTTAAAAAGCCCAGAAGAAGAGGTGGTGAGGTTGAGGAAGGTGGCTTAAACAATGTATACACATGTAAGTAAATGTAAAAATGATAAAATAAAAAACAAACACACAAAATAACAAGAAAAACAAACAAACAAAAGGAAGCCATGTTAGAACTGGACCCCTCACTCTTGAAGGTGACTTACTGCAAGAATGGAGCCTTGAGATCCAACCCTAGCCCCCAAAAAAACCAAAACCAAAAACAAATATTCACTCAGCATTGTCTACTCAACCTCCTAATAGTCATGGTTTTCTCTTTTTCTCTGTTTTCATTGTTAAGTAGCAGTTAGCCATGACTGGCAGGATAGGCAGGATAGATGAGGAGACAGGAACATTATACTATTTTAATAAATATTAAAAAGGCCAGGCTCAGACATGGAAACTAGAAAGTAAAAATTAAAAAGCCAGAGCAACTAGCTGACCCTGCACATTTCTTTTTGCATGTTTAAGATACAAGAATAGGGCTATCTACATTCTAGGACTGTCTTTCAGATGTAAATAAGCTCCAAGGCTTCTTGGACGAGTAGAGAGACAAAAAGAACTAAAAACGTGTCTAGGAAATAAAAGTTCTAAAGCAACCTTTTGTCCCTGGGACTTGAGTAGGTCTGATGACACCTCCTTGTTTTAGCACCCATCCTAGTCACCCAGTTCCAACATCATAATGACCATGTGTATTCATTCCTCCAGCTCAAAAAGTGCAAGACTAAGAGATGTGGTCCACCATTTTGAGTCTTTACTCCCATTTTCTATGTGGGGAACAGGAAATGTTTCTTCCTTTCTTTTTCCCATTTCTCCTCATTTTTATACTTTCTTAATAAACATTAGTATTTCTTTTACTATATTTTTGTGTCTTGAAAATGTAAGTAATTGCCTGAAATCTTCTCTTGCTAGATGCAAGAATTGAGGTATTCACCAGCACTTAACTTTCCAGTAACATCATTTCTCATTTTGCTTATTTAAATTACCTCTAAAGTACATTACTAAATAAATGCTACAAATTTCAACAAGTAGTCTTTGTGAAATGCAAATTCAATGACTTCATTGCTTAATAGATATCAATGCTTTCCATTTCATATAGGACAAAATCCTCAACATATATGAAAAATCTTTTTCCTCTCTACCCTATCCCTCTTCATTGAAATACATTTTAAAAATTGAATAAAATTCACAATTTTTTCAAACTCCACATATTGTTTCAGGTAGTGTAAACATCTGCTCTAACATGGACTAATTTTAGTTCCCCATAAAGTTCCTTAAGTCCTTTTCCCAGCCTGTGCTCCTGCAGAGGTGTTCCACTTGACAACGGATTTCACTAAAAAGTTTATTGGGGTAATTTTATCTTCTTAGATGTATTTATTAGTAAAAGCATTATTTTGTTCACTAGTTTGTTTCTTTTACCCTTTTTTCATTCTTAAGATCAGGTTTTGAAGCTGTTCAGTTTCATGACATTAACAATGAGTGCTAGTAAAAATGACAACTGTCTTTTGCTCATAACTTAGTGAAGATACACATCACCAATCTTAATTGTTGAAGCTATACCCCAAATTAATTATTTCTTCATGCTCAAGCTCTATTCTCAAGTCACAGAGAGACATCTATGTGGTCTCTGACCTGGTAGGTGGATGGAATTAGTTAAGGAGGCAAGGAGTCATAGGTTTCTCCAGAGTGAATAGAAAGAATGAATATAACACTTGGCTGATAAGCTGAGTGGCCAATTATTTTAACTAAGAAGCATATAGTCCATGGTAACTTCGATGATCACCTCCCTACGACTGAAAAATAAAATATGTGCAAATAAATAAGCCTCTGTTTTTTTTCTAGGTCACTGAATAAAGAATCACATATATTTATATGTGTTGGGTTTGGAAGAGGAATATGTAGAAGAGAGCATATAGGGATGAAAGGGTAACTAGGCATATAAAATTTGCCATCTGAATGCTTTCAGAGAATGAGGTCTTAAAAAATGAGAAAAGAATGTTTTACAATGAGAAAAGTTTAGGGCTCTGAATCCCAGCTGGATTTGAGTTTGGCCTTTCTCTCACTCTGACCAAATGATTCCTCTTTCTCATTTTTTCCCATATGCCAAATAAATTTAATAATAATACATGTTTCATAGGATTTTTCTCAAGTTTAAGAGAGACTGTATTTATGAAAGCACTCCATAAGCTATGAGCTTCATTTACATTGGAATATTTAATTATAGAATAATTTGGGATTTTGTTAAAAGTTCAGGGCATTCCAAGAATAATTTTTGGAATTTTTGTGAAAAGCCACAATACTATTGTGGTAAGAATATAGAAGTATTCAAAACTGGAAATGCAGATTATTTCCCATATTTTGGGTTGGGAGGATTTTCTTCTAAGTGTTATGCATTATAAATATAAACATAGCCCTAGAAGTAGTAGTGTCAGTAAATGGATATCAGAAAAATCACATTAATCCATTAATGGCAAGATATATTAACTTAAGGTAAACTTTATTTTTCAGTTGGCAAAATTGATACATAGACACTGCAGGAAGTGATATGAAATCGGGCAAGTTTATCTTATTATGTTATTAGTATTTACTGTCTGTTTCAACAAAATCTGTTCCTTTGACTACACAGTTAGAGAGGTATAATTATTAACCAAGTCCCTAAATGTCAAGTTCAGATATTTGTTCAGGAGACCAGGCTATTTCTTTACAGTGATAGTTTCTCCTTAGAAGTCTCACATTTCTTTTGGCCCCATTTTTGATCAATATAACAGCAAAAAAGCAGAAAATCTTGGTGTCTATTTAATATTGTTGATTTTAGTAGAAATTATAGAATCCAGCTTAGAGAAAACTTGAGCTAAAAGGAAAAATATCCTTTTATGATCCTTTTGTCTTTTTATTTCTTGTGTGGCTGAAGCTAGAGAATTCCTGCCAGCATATTCACTGTGACTGTCCAGTCAAGTTTTAAATAACTCGAGTGATTGGCCTCTTATTGCTGCTAGGACCTTGTTCTGTCATGGAATAGAACTGTGTTTTAAGAAGTTCTTCTTGATTCAATATTTCTAGGCTCCATTCTTGAGAAAATTTCTTTTGTACAATTTTACCTCTATAAATAAATCAATAGGAATGAGAAACAGGAAAAAAGTGATTGGAGATGGACAGAGCAAGAGGGATCATAGGATGTGGGGATGGTGGGGCTGCTAGAGAACCTGCCAAGAGAGAAAGCAGGTGAGCAGAGGCAGGTCACACCAAAAGAAGCAACAACCAACGGAGGAAAACAGGCGTTCCAAATGAACCTAAAGTGGCAATGCTATCAACCAAATAAATAGATAATTTAATGCCTAATACTGAAACAAGAGTTTTGAACCCCAGGCCCAAACTCCTGGGCTTCACATGTCAGGTCTGATCACTCACCCCTATATGACACATAAAAAGACATGGTGAAGGGCGGAGAGAGGAGCTTACAAGACCCAGGACACCCTGTGGGAAGAGGCAGAGTAAGCATCCAGCCCATCTTCAGCCATCTTCTGGGTACTGACAAAAATGTTAGCTTTAAGTAGAAAAAGAATTATGCCAGGAGACAAAAGATAGGTATAGTTAAACAATTCGAGTTACAGGTGTGTTTCAGTGGTTGAGTGGGACCTGGTTGACCACTACCTTTGTCCTTATTCTTTGAGGATTCCTGAGAAGTTGGTATCTCTGACTTTACTTGAGGAGAACAATTTTCCCAAGATATGAGTATGCCTGCTCTGGGGTGCAGCCTCATCGTTACAGGCAATTATTCTCATTTGGAGGGGTGATCTGTCCTACAAGGCTCTATTGAGTCTTAGGGGTAGTTTAAGCTTCATCTCATAGAAATATTGTCAATCATTCCTGTTCTTCCTTCTTTCCAAGGTGACTACAGGAGAGAATGGTTTAGAACAAAGGACATTAGGTACAATGTGGAGATGGAGATGCCAAGTTATCTTATTATAGAGATAGAGATGCCAAAGTTTTTCTCCTGTGTTTAGTTAACTTGCTTTGTAGCCAAAACAGTTTAGGCATCTCTTATCATGCATAGCCCTCTCTGAGATAAATGAGCCTCAAGATGCTGATTTTAGTAACATTTATGAGTTTGTTAACTTCCAATGAATATTTAGTTGATTTAAAAATTCATTTCTATTTAAGTTAACAGGAGTAATATGCTAACTTGGGGAGGGAATGAAGTCAGACAACTTAACTCTCCTCCCATATTTAATAAAAAATTTGCTTTTCCACAAATACTCACTCTTTCTCATCAGTTTTGCTCACATTTCTGTGGCTATCTGGTTTGAATGTTGGATTCTCAAAGTTATGGAGTTTGGAAAGTAATGACAGAAGGGAAGACAAATAAAGCGTAAGATAGTTCTATAGAATCACATTTTATTCTATTCTGCCAGTTTGGAAAACCAAAACAGACTTTACCTATAGTTGTAAAAGAAAAAAAGTGTCAAATTAACTTCTTAGGGTACTTTTGGAAAAGACATTCAAAAGAAAGACTCATTTAATTTATGGTAGCCCAAATTGGGCATGTTTTAATTCAAATTCAATCCATGCTATATTTTATATATGTATTGTTACTAGAAGAGCATGAGGATGGTCCCACAGCCTCTCAGTTTCCACACAAAATCACAGGTCCTTGAAGTCCATATCTGAAAAGAATTTCAAGGTGTCCCACAAAAAGGATTCTCAAAAGGTGGAAGTTTTAGCAAAGCTTTATTTTAGCTTAGTAGGACAAAATGAGGAGAAACTTAAAGAGAGGAAAACATTCACTTACCAGAAGTTTCAGGGGTGGGAGACAAACTCAAAAATGGAGAAAATTTAGAGAATTCTTTATGCTTTGAGCTGGTGAAATATATATCATCAGATCAAAGTCTCACAACCCTAATCATTAGAGAAAAGAAGCTCAAAGACCCTGATTCTCTTCTTTGTAATGTATTTTAAGGCAGAAGCTGGGGCTGATGGTGACTGAAAGGGGGCTAAGAAGGTTATTTCTCTTATGATGGCCAGCTTTGATTGACAAGAGGATATTATGTAACTTATTTTTGACTGCACATGTCCCCTATCTGTAATGTATTGTAATATAGTTACATGCATAAGCTGCAGTCCATCTATATGAAGCTTTAAGTAGGGGGTTGTCCCAAAAGTTCATATGAGAACAGGTTCCAAACTCTCGGTTCATATGCTAGGTTTGGGTTTTCTTTCTGTTGGGCAAATATCTTCCTTAATCAGGATAAACAGCTACTGACTTGATCACACAAAGGGGGTTTCGAGGAAATTCCTAACTAGATGCTTTTTGAAGGGGGCATGTCCTGGGAGGAACCTCGACTGTGTCCTAAGGAAAAATGTGGATATAGCACTCACAAACCCCTTCTTGGCAAACATATACTTCCCTATTCTCCTGCCTCACCATTAATAACTACCTGCTTGAAAAAGAGTGAACAAAGCCTTTTCTAAATGTAAACTATTTTATTACCTGCTTAAGTCATCAAAGCAATATTCCACAGGAATATTAGCTATGTGTAGCTAAAATATCCCTCCATGGTGATTTCACTTTTCAGCATCCTTTCTACTCACGTTCTGTGTTATTCCTATGTCTTACAATTTTTTGTAGCTTAAATTATAAATGTATTGAGAAAGGAACAAACTTTTTTTTTTGTTTTTAAAACAGTCAGTGCAGTATTAAATAATGCTTAGAATACTGCTTAAGAATAACAACCACCACATATGTCTTGGGAAATTTAAGAGGCTCTCAGAGTGCTTTTATCTTATATAGTGGGTAGATAACTGTGATATTTAAATCCAAGTTGACAAGTGTATTACAAGAGTGAAGAGATTCACTGATATTTCATACAAAGGCAAGAATCATGTGTCATTCAGAAGCTATTTTGTTCAAATTTATGAGTGAAGGGAAAAAGTAAATAGAAATTCCAATGGATCATGTACAAATAAGCAATGCTTCTTTTGGGGAGGAAATAAGACTGTTCCAGAAGCATTGTTAAAGGTAAACATATATTAAAATGAGGAAAACTCGGAGAGAATGGGTGGTGGCAAGGTTCCTGGGAGGAAGAACAAAGGGTTCAGAATGTATGTACATGGGAAAAAGAGGAGCACTGCTTGCTTTTGGGTTAAGTTTTCATTGAGAAAAGGCTTCTAGAGCAGATATTGGAACACTTAGGCACCTATTCTAATTGTCCTAAATTGCAATTTGAAGTTCAACATTAGCTGATGTACATATACCCCATGAAATGTAAAAGGGCAATCTGCATAGGAATGAAATACAGATAAATAAAAAATGGAATATTATTAGGTAATATCCTTCATTTCTACCTGCAAAGATTAGTTTTCACTAACAAGGCATTTATTTGCCATATTACTTTACAATCCAAGTAAATGATGATAAAGCAGTCATAAGAAATGTAAAATATTGTACCTATTACTACCTAGACATTGTGCTAAAAATTTCCCATAGCACCTTAGTATCATCCTTATAACAACTTTAAGAACAAAGTTTTAATATTTGCAATTTAACAGGTAAGAAAAACAAGTGTATGATGACCAATGGAACAGATTAGAACACCTGGATATGAATCCACAAGCTATGCCTACCTGATTCTTGACAAAGTTGCCAAAAATGTATGATGGAGAAAAGACAGCATCTTCAACAAATCTTGCTGGGAAAACTGAATATTTGCATACAGAATACTGAAATTAGATCCATGTTTGTCACCCTGCACAGGAATCAACTCAAAGTGGATTAAGGACCTTAATATAAGACCTGAAACTTTGAAGCTAGTACAGGAAAGAGCAGGGAATACACTGGAAGAAATATGCACAGGCACTGACATACTCAGTAGAACTCTGTTGGCTCCACAACTAAGAGAAAGGACTGACAAATGGGACTACATGAAATTAAAATCTTCTGCACAACAAGAAATGGTCTCTAAATTGAAGAGTCCACCCACAGAGTGGGAGAAAATCTTTTCCAGCTATACATCAGACAAGGGACTGATAACCAGAATAAACAAGAAGCTCAAAAAACTAAATTCCCCCCAAAACAATTACCCAATTTAGAAATGGGTAAATGAACTGAATAGAGCTTTTTGAAAGGAAGAAGTTCAAATGGCTAAAAATCATGAGAAATTGCTCACCATTCTGGCCATAAAGGAAATGAAATTGAAAACCATATTAAGATCCCACTTCACCCCTATTAGGATGACTACCATCAAAAACACAACAACAAATGTTGGTGAGGATGTGGGGAAAAAGGAACCCTCATAAACTGCTGGTGGGAATGTAAGCTACCACAACCATTACGGAAAACAGTATGGAGGCTCATTAAAAAGCTAAAAATAAATCTGTAGTATGACTCAGCAATACCACTTCTAGGGATATCCCCAAAGGAATGTGAGTCAGCTTACAATAAAGACACCAGCACACCTATGTTTATTGCAGCATTATTCACAATAGCTAATCTTTGGAAATAGCCAAGATGCCCCACTACTGATAAATGATAAATACCACATTTTCTAAATGTGGTATTCATATACAGTGGAATTTTACTCAGCCTCAAAGAAGAAAGAAATTTTGTCATTTGCAGGTAGATGTTTGGAACTGAAGAATATCATCTTATGTTAAGTTAGCCCGACTCAGAAGGCTAAAAGTTGCATTTTCTCTCTCATATGTGGAATACAGACCTAATACAAATGCAGCAATATTATGAAACACTGGTCACACTAAGGGGAGATCATATACAGGAGAGGTAGGGTAAAAGAAGGAAATTAAGAACTTGAATATGATTGGTATACTCTCTATTATACAAAAATGAATATAAGAGAAATCAAGATAGTAGGCTAGCTGAGGGATCCTGGGACCTTGGCCTGCACAATTTCAAACATTTACTCCAGATTTTTGTGGCAGCAAGGATTGGACAACACTGCTTTTTTGACAAGCAAGATACCACCAACACAGAGGGGCACATAGTATTTTTGACCTACTCTTAAATTAACTTTTTAAAGCACCTAACAGTCCAGAGCAAGGTCAGGCAGCTGCTGCTGGCCGCCTGTCTGTTCTTCAGCTAGGAACAGCTGGCAGCAGGGTCAGATAGCCCCAGCTAATCCATTGCTTTTTTCTTCCTTTTTCTTTTCTTTTTCTCTTCCTCTTAATTCCCTCCCACCTGGGTCAGTAAAGGTAAAACATAACACAGAGAGCAGCAGAGACCTGCAAGCATTTGGAAGTACCTGGACCTGTCATAATAAGTGTGGATACAGAACTTGCGACTGTAATCTGCCTGCACAAATCTCTGTCCGCTGTAGTGTGTCTGCAACTTTGCCAACAATTACACAATGCAGAGAACCTCAGAAAGCTGCTGCAAGCATGTGAGATGACTGGGACCCACCAAACACAAGCAGACACAAAACCTCTGTCTGCTGCTTACCTGTGCTACCCTGTAGCTGATCTGTTTTCAACCAGAGGAATCTGCTAACTCACCAAGTGAGTGCAATTCAGTGTTTGGGACAGAACCTCATATTCTACAACAGCTGGGGAGCAATTACACCCCTTCTGGACAAAATTGTTTGTCAGACACACAGAGGGACCACTTCCCCTCTGCCTGGAGGGGAGGAGCAGAACACAGAGTTGAAAAAGCTCCTGTGGGGATGAGGCGACTCAGCAGCCACTGTGGGGAAAACCAGGCACTTCACTGCCTTGGAGAAACTGGGAGCAAATTGAAACTGACAGTCTCACCAAGAAAAAAAGCTAATTTCTAACTCACTGGCTTAGCCTGTGAGGGAAGCGGCTGGCAACTGCTTATTTACCAACCCATCACTGGACCACTTCTGAGAACGTGCTTGCTCCAGAGGCTCCACCCCATAATGCAACCCAACATACCAACCTTAAGCAGGGAAAATCTTGGCCAAAGTCCCTACAAAAAAATAAAAGCCCACATATATCTCTTAATTTTTATTTTACTTTAATTTTTTATTTTTCTATTTTTTTGTACTTTTTAAAATTTTAACTGTTCTCTTCATTTTTTTCTTCCATTTTACTGTTACCTAACTCCCTTCTCCATTGTGTCCTAATACTAACTCACTCATTCCTCTATTGCCCCACTTTATTTTCTCTACCCCAACTTTTTCCTTCTCATCTCTTTCCATCTTCTCCCTTTTCTTTTCCCCCTCCTGACTTCCCACTCCTCCCCTTTCCTCTCTGTATACTACCTTGACCTCCTCAAAACACACCACCCACTGAATAGTCTTTTATACCAACTTAACACATTACTCCATCCATCCATCCTATCCCTTGGCAACCCTGACAGTAGCACCCTCATCCACAATGACTGAACTACACCTCAACACACACTAGGGACTTATGCCCTAGAAACTCTCACACCTCAAACCCTTCCCCCACTTACCCCATCTCCCCTTCCTACCCCTTCTTCCAGTGCCAGCTCTTTCAGTACCTAAGTATCCACCTCTACCCAAACAACCATTATCTCCCCAATCTCCATGGCTTGTAGATAATATCACCAAGGGACTCACTACATATTTTGTAAATAACTGGTCCAGCACTGAATCAGAGAATTTGTTATTGCTAATTTATACTGCCTAGTCAGGGAACAGAGAGAGTACATCAACCTAGCTAACAACAAAGCCAGTCATAGCACAGTAATTGAATTCAAGGGAATATAGCAGGTGATTAAAATCCCCAATTAGTCACTCAACAACATAGGAGTACAGCACATCATGGAAACATGGGGAGAAGAAGGAGACCAGGAAATTCTACCTCCCAAAAGATCAAAAATTCAAAAGAGGATTTAGTAGGAAATGAAGAAAATGATGACCCCCCCCAACAGAACAATGATACATATATACCAATGAGCTCAGTGATGCCCACAAAAAAATCTCTCAAAGAGGAAATTATGGATGAGATCACTGACAAACTCATGGAGAAGCTACAAGACATGGTTAACCAGAAAGTATAAGATGCACTCACAAAATATCAAGACATCGCAAATAAAAAACTTGAGAAGACACAGAAAGGACTAAATGAACTCAGAGAGGACTCTGACAAACTCCAAAGTGAAACAAAGGAGACTATGAAAAAGGAGACATATGAAATAAGGAGGACAACACAAGATATGAAAGAGGAAATTAATAAGGATATGAAAAACATCAGGAAAGGGAAACAAACAGAAATCCTGGAAATAAAAATTTCCTTAAATCAAATAAAAAACACAGAGGAAAGCCACTCCAGTAGACTAGAACAAGTGAAAGACAGAATCGCAGGACTTGAAGACAAAATAGATATTAAAGAAAAACCAGAAGAACTATTAGACAAAACTCAAAAGTTGTTAAAGGAATACACAAGAACTCAGTGACTCCATCCAAAGACCAAAACTATGAATCATGAGCATCAAAGAAGGAGAAGAGGTGCAAGCCAAATTAATATGTAATATACTCAACAAAATAATAGCAGAAAAATTCCCAAATCTTAAGAAACAGTTGTACATTCAGGTACATGATACCACCAGGATATCAGATAGGACTGGGCAAAATAGAACCTCTCCCTGGCATGTTATTGTTAAAACAACAAGCACAGAGAACAGAGAAAGAATATTGAAGGCTGTGAGAGAGAAAAAATCAAATAACATAAAAAGGTAAATCCATCAATATAGCAGCAGACTTCTCAACTGAAACCTTAAAAGCAAGAAGATCATTGAGTGAGGTATTTTGAGCACTGAAAGAAAACAATTTCAGCCCTAGGATACTCTACCCAGCAAAACTATCACTAAAAATTGATTACAGAGTAAATGTCTTCCACAATAAACAGAAACTGTAACAATATATGACCACCAAGCCACCACTACAGAAGATTCTGAAAGGAATTCTACATACAGAAGATGAAAACAAATATAACCATGAAAGATCAGGAAGTATTAAATCTTCATGAGAAAAACAGACAACCACACAGAGATAGCATTGAATTGGCTGCACACACTCAAATCCATAAACAACAAAACAACTAAATGGCAGGAATCACAACATACCTCTCAATACTAACACTGTATGTTAATGTACTCAACTCCCCCATCAAAAGACACTGTCAAACTGGATTAAAAAGGAAGACCCGGCAATCTATTTTGTTTTACAAGAGACCCACCTCATTGACAGGCACAAACACTGGCTTAGGGTGAAAGGCTGGAAGATGATTTATCAAGCTAATGGCCCTGCAAACAGGCAGGAGTAGCAATACTTACTTCAGAGGAGCAATACATCAAGAGGAAATAACAATTACCAACTTATATGCACTCAAAGTCAGTGCACCTAACTTCATTAAACATACACTGAAAGAATTAAAACCACATATAGACCCCAGAACAGTGTAGTGGGAGACTTTCTTACACCTCTATCAACAATAAATAAGTCATCCAGACAAAAAACCAACAAAGAAATCCTAGAACTAAATGACACCACAGATCTGATGGAACTGACAGATGTCTACAGAATATTCCATTCTGAAACTTCACAATATATGTTCTTCTCAGCAGGCCATGGAACTTTCTCCAAAATAGATCATATCTTAAGGCACAAAGAAAGTTTCAACAAATATGTGATAATTGAAATAAATCCTTACATACTATCTGATCACAATAAAATAAAACTAGAACTCAACAACAAAAGCAGCAGCAGAAAATACTCAAGCAATTGGAGGCTGAACATCACATTGCTCAATAATCAGCAGGTCACAGAAGAAATAAGAGAGAAAATCAAAAAGTTCCTGGAATATAATGGATATGAAAACACAACCTACCAGAACCTATGGGACACAGCAAAGGCAGTCCTAACAGAAAAGTTTACAGCCATAAGTGCATATATTAAAAACATAGCAAGATCTCAAATAAATCATCTAATACTATATCTCAAAATCCCAGAAAAACAAGAACAAGCTAAACCCAAAACAAGTAGAAGGAGAGAAATAATAAAAGGGCAGAATAACAAAATAGAGACCAAAAACCCATACGAAGAATCAAAGAAAAAAAAGCTGGTTCTTTGAAAAAGTAAATAAAATTGACAAGCCCATGGCAATTCTGACTAGAACAAGAAATGAAAAAATTTACATAACAACAAACACCAAGGAAATCAAGGAAACTATCAGCTACTACTTTGAGAATCTGTATTTCAATAAATTGGAAAATTTTGAAGAAATGGAAAATTTTCTAGATACATATGACCATCCAAAACTGAATAAAGAGGGTATTAACCACCTAAACAGATCTCTAAAACACAATGAAATTGAATCAGCAATAGAGTCTCCTCAAAAAGAAAAGTCCAGGACCTGATGGATTCTCCAGAATCCATCACCAGACTTTTAAAGAAGAACTAATACCAACATTCCTTAAACTTTTCCATGAAATAGAAAGGGATGGAACACTGCCTAACTCATTCTATGAAGCCAATATTATACACATCCCCAAACCAGGCAAGGACACATCCAAAAAGGAGAACTATAGGCCAATCTCCTTAATGAATATTGATGCAAAAAATCCTCAATAAAATAATGGCAAATTGAATCCAACAACATACCAGAAAGATCATTCACCATGACCAAGTTGACTTCATCCCAGGGGTGCAGGGATGGTTCTACATACATAAATCATCAAATGTAATACAGCATATTAACAGAAGCAATATGATCTCAATAGATGCAGAAAAAGCCTTCAATAAAATTCAACACCATTTCATGATAAAAGCTCTGATGAAACTAGGAATAGAAGGCTTGTACCTCAACATTACAAAGGTTATATATGACAAACCTATAGCCAACATCATACATAATGGGGAAATACTGAAACCATTTCTTCTAAAGTCAGGAACAAGACGAGGATGCTACTCTCTTCACTCCTATTAAACATAGTCTTGGAGTTCCTAGCCAGAACAGTAAGGCAAGAAGAAGAAATAAAAGGAATACAAACAGGTAAGGAAGTCAAATTATCCTATTTGCAGGTGACATGATCTTATACCTAAAAGAGCCAAAAACCTTCACCAAAAAACTCCTCAGACACCATAAAGAAATTTAGCAAAGTAGCAGGATACAAAATCAACTTAAAAAATCAGTAGGCTTTCTATACACCAACACTGAACAGATTGAGAAAGAATATAGGAAAACAATTCCATTTATAATAGCCTCAAAAAAAATCAAATACCCAGGAATAACCTTAACAAAGGATGAAAATGATCTCTATAAGGAAAACTACAAACCACTGAAAAAAGAAATTGAAGATGATTATAGAAGATGGAATGATCTCCTATGCTCATAGATTGGCAGAATCAACACAGTAAAAATGGTTGTACTACCAAAAGCAATCTACATGTTCAACCCAATTCCCATCAAAATCTCAATGGCATTCATCACAGAGATTGAAAAATTTACCATAAAATTCATTTGGATACACAAAAGACTGTGAATGGCCAAGGCAATACTAGGGAAAAAGAGCAATGCTGGAGTTATCACAATATTCAACTTCAAACTATACTACAGAGCTATAGCAATAAAATCAGTATGGTACTGGCACAAGAACAGATATGTAGACCAGTGTTATAGAATAGAGGACCTGGATATGAATCTACACAGCTATGTCCACCTTAATTTTGAAAAAGGTGCCAAAAACATACAATGAAGAAAAGACAGCCTTTTCAACAAATGTTCTAGGAAAAGTGGCTATCTGTCTGTAGGAAGCTGAAACTAGATCCATGCCTATCACCCTATACTAATATCAACTCAAAGTGGATTAAGGACCTTAATATCAGACATGAAACCTTAAAGTTAGTACAGGAAAATCAGGGAATACACTGGAAGCAATAGGCATAGGCAAGGACTTCCTCAGTAGAACACAAGAGGCTCAGCAAATAAGAGAAAGGATCAACAAATGGGACTAAATGAAATTAAGAAACTTCTTCACAACAAAAGAAATGGTCTCTAAATTGAAGAGATCACCTATAGAATGGGAGAAAATCTTTGGTAGCTATACATCAGAGAAGGAACTGACAACAAGAATATATATGGAGCTCAAAAAACTATACTCCCCTAGAATCAATGACCCAATAAAGAAATGGATACCTGAACTGAACAGAATTTTTCAAAGGAAGAAGTCCAAATGGCTAAAAAATACATGAAAAACATTCACCATCACTGGTCATAGAGGAAGTGCAAAACAAAACCACATTAAGATTCCATCTCACTCCTGTTAGAATAGCTACTATCAAGAACTCCACCAATAACAAATGTTCTCAAGGATGTGGAGGAAAAGGAACCATCATACACTGCTCTTGGGATTGGTCATACATGGTAGGTCACACATGATTAGTTGTACAAATTGTACATGATGAGATGTGCACATAACTAGTTGTACAGGACTATCATGCAACTATTTAAACATGAGTAGTAACATACATACAACTAGTTGTAAAAGTTATTCATGAGTAGTTGTGTATGTAAATAATTATACCTAAGAAGCATTACTTCTGGTTTTGCCTAGAGCCTGTTATAAGCTTCAGCAACACCAAATCTCAGGGCAAGCTACAGCCTTGCCAACTGCAGATCACTAATAACAGAAATATATCATGTTATCTGGCTGACCAGAAGCCACTGTAATACTGTGTAGGCACTTCCACCTGATAGCAGAACCCAGACAGTAGTCTCATCAGACAATGGAGCAGCTAGTAGCTCCAGGTTATATCAAAGCCAGTGGCTCTGACTTCTCCAAGATACATGATTGAGGATTGCCTATCTATTAGGGTAGGCTTACATTGCTGTTTGATTTCCTGGTTCAAACAGGTCTATCCTCTACACTTCTCTGAAATGTGCTGAGGTGGGAGTCTAGCCCCAATACTTCTTCAAAATACATAGGTTGGAATTTACTTACCTGGATAAAATTGTCAGGTGGGCTTTTTGGCTAAATAGAGTCACTACTTAGCTTCTCTGATCCAGTCATCCTAGTCCTTCCCTTCCATAGAATGAGTAGAGGTAGAATTCTCAAGTCTTCTTGCCTGGATGGAGTTTTTGGGCCAGATTTTTGACTGAATAAAATTTGTACTTGATTTCCCTGGTCAAGCTGGCCCAGCCCCTTGACTTTTCTGAAAATAGCAGAGGTAGCTATTTCCCTACACAGTGAGGCCTGAGGCTGGAGATAGATAATAGCCATCTAGGGACCCTAGGTTGAATTTCTACTGTTCTTCTGAAGGTAACCGGAGGAGACATGGGCTTGAGGTTGGTGAGTACATTCAGTGTGGCACCATGGCTAAGAGGAAAACAGATGTATTATCAAAATCTACGCACTGACCACTATGACTCTTGACTCCTTGTTTGCTTGTATCTAACTCCTACCACTATCCTTACCCTTTCATGTGAGATGAGACCACAGTAGGTTTCCTAGGAGACAGATACAAGGAAAGCTGGATACCAATATCCTGCTCTCTTTTTCCCCTGTACAGACCATGGACCTAAGGAAATCTTCTCTTTCTGGAATAAGTCCCGAGTTGGGGATGAGGAACAGTGGCAATGTAAGACTTCTTTTTACCATCTCATTTATATTTTATTCAGTTCTACACACTATGTATGCATCTCAGGATTATTTGTAAGCACCAAGGTTTTCAAAAAGATACTCTTCTCTGTGTTATAATTGAAGATTGTGTGTGTATATGTGAGGCCATGAGCATGTGTGAGTGTGTGATTCTGTGTGCATTTGTGTCTGAGATTTATTCTATCATCTTTCTGAAATCATTTTTCTCTGTATTTAAAATTTTGAATTTCTGAATGCCGAGGCTACTTGTTTTAACATCTTTATATTTTTGTAAGTAAATGTATGTTTATTCATTTAGACTTATTTTCTAAATTACTCCTCTTTCTCCTCCTCCTTCTGCTCCTTCTCCTCCTCCTTCTTTAGTGGTTGGGATAGAGTCCAGGATCTTATGCATGCTAGGCAAGAGCTCTTACTGCTTTAGCCATGCCCCAACCCTTTGTTTTATTTGTTTGATTATTTTTGAGATAGGGTCTTCTGAACTTTGCCTGGGCTGGCCTTGAATTCCCATTCCTCCTTTCTCCACGTCCTGAATTGCTGGGATTAGGGGCGTGTTCCACCATACCTTGCTAGACTTATTTCTTATGTCATGTAAAGTTATTTAAATCAAAATTTGTCTACACAGGAATGCCTTTAACTCTTCTGCAAATCACTGAAGAACATTTGCCTCAGTAGGTAATTTTTACTAGTTAGCACGTACTCTCTTGATCATGATTTCTTTCCATATTCACATCAAAAGTCAGTGTGTTCAAAACACTTGAGACTGCTTATGTTTTGATGCAGTTTTGTGACCTTTCTGAGTTTGTCATTTTTCATTGTCTTTAGTACATGAATCACACCATAATGGATCATCTATCATTCCAATTCCAATTCTGTAAAGTAGAAAAAAATTAGATATGTGAAGAAATGCACTGATATAATCATAGATTATTATTGGTATTAATGGTAGTTTATGTCATACAAAGTCAAAATTTCTATCTTTAGCAACTTCTCTTTATCATGTATTTACAAATTATTGGAAGTTTCTATACCAACAACTCTCTTTTCATACTTTAAAATCAATGACTTATAATAGTAATTTAACCACATTATTGAAATAATAAGTGCATAGTTCTTGTGGCAGGTATACTTTAGAATGGAATACTCCAATTATACACTCTCCTTAGTATTTGTGCTATCAGAATCTCTTTGTTGCCTACTAGCTTTGTACCTGGCCCCACTGCAAAAATCCTTATTACAAGTGACTATAGATGGCCTCCAGCCAATATCCAGTAGGACCTGAGGTCCTTTGTCTGACAACCTTGGAAGTACAGAATTCTAATGAGTATGGAATTAGATCTCCCTCCATTCAAGCTTTCAGATGAGACCTCAGCCTTGGGTAACACTTTCATTGTAGCCTGAAGTCATGGCTCTGACTTTTAAGATGCTAAAAAAAAAAAAAATCTAGAGTACTCCTGTCAAGACACAATTATCAAGACAAAAACCTAAGAAATGTCAAGTTTGTCAAACACTATCTCTGAAAGTGTTAAAATAGTGTCTTACAGTTCCCACTAGATGAACAAAAGAGTCCAATTAGGTATTAGAATGTCTTGGAAGTTTTAGAAGATTTCCATTTTTAGAAGCCTAACACAGAAAAAATCTAGAGAGCTGCATGTGAAAAGAATGAATTGTGGCTTTGTGCATAAAGAATGGACATAAATTTAACTATGAAAGTTTAAAAATCATTCAAATTTTTAAATCTCATATACAAAAGTGAAAAATGGATTTGTTAATTCATTTCACAATAGCAACCACTTTACTATATATTTGCATATTAACAACATCATCTCTACATATTTTATAAAACAATGCTGAAGGCTTAAAATATGCAAAAATAACTTTTATTTAAACAAGTCTTTATGCAAATAAAATTGGGTAACATCAAAAAGCAATTGACCAATAGTCTACTAATAAAAGATTACTTACAAATTTTTCCCAGATACGTTCATTACCCAAAGTTAATTGTATGTGTTCTCTGCCATCTCAAATCTGGTACACTTTGCTTCATTCCCTTGGATTCTGGTTAATGGACAGCCTTGAGTGGCCTGCATCTCATGAGCCCTAGACTCACATAGATGTGCCAAAAAACACCATGGTTAAGCTACAAGGTGCCAAGATGAGTTTTGTTACATGACAGAGATGGAAGGATGACTTATCATGAAGTTGTGTTCGAGTAAATGGCTAGGTACCCTAAAGAGGGTAAAATAAATAATAAATTAGTTCTGTTTACAAAAATTCAAAGTCAAAGAAATGGGATAATCTTTTCTCTTTTTCCTCCACCAATCATTAAATTTGAAAAGTATCAGAGAAGATAATTTCATGAGTGCTTATCATCCTTAAGTTACTTCACTACTTATGAAGGGACTGTCCTGTTATCAGAGACCACACAGATGTCAAGGAGTCAAACAGAAAGTTGTAACTTCACTGCACTTGTGTTTTTCTGCCAGGAAGCTCAGTGTTTGTGACTTAAACACTAATAGATATGTGGTCTGGTACCAACATACCTAGACAAAGTGCAAAAAGTGCACATTTTCTTAGTTTTCATTTCCTTCTATAAATAAAATAAATGGAACATGAGAAAAACACTCTGAAATTAAACGCAAGTGAAGATACGTTTTCATGTTCCTCAATACCTTATACTTTATGTTATTCCTGAAACCTGAAACAAGACTGCTCCTGTTTGGATCACTGGTAACATACAGGCAAAATAAAACAATTTTAAGGAATTAGCCAGCAATATAGAAGGAGGGAATAAAACTGTACTGGAGTGGGGCTAAGTGTGGATTACAAACCAAAAAAAAAAAAAAAAATCAAAGTTTAGAGTTCCTGAACAGGGTCCCACTCTGTGAATTTCCCTAGGACAACATAAATTCCTTCTTAGCATCTTCATCTGGCCTCTCTTTAAGTATCTGTATTTCATCTTTGCTACCCTTGTTCTCAGGATCTATACATTTCTCTGTTGCCGAGAACAAACTATGATAATTCAGGTTCCAGTTCAGGTATTATTGCTCATTCTAAATCTTAGAACTCAGATTTACTCATTCTAAAAATTATTCTAGATTTGTAGCAAAAAGATTATAACCAATTTAGACTCAACTCTAAGCTGACTTTTTTTTGTAGCTATGGGTAGACAAATACTGATACTCCTTCAAATCTCATTCCCTACTATTCTCTCCTTAATGAAAGGATTCAGTCTGAGCCAATATGTCATAATTTCCAGAGCCAGCACTTGCAAAAACTGTTGACAATAATGGCGCCAATAGGTTTTGGTTCTTACTGCATACTTAAGCTTCCGTTTCCAGGGTCACGGTCCTGCCTCAAGTCTAGCTTGAATTTTCCTTCTGCCCCAACCTCCAATCAGCATGAACCATAAGATCCTAACCAATCAGATCATGCTGAGTCCCACTAAGGGGACTCAGTCCCCTCTCTCCCTCTCTCACTCTTTCTCTTGGCTCTCTTGGCTCTCTTCCTCTCCCACCCAGCAATAAAGAATCTCTTGGCCAGATCACTCCTCTCCACATGGTCATTTTGGGGCCTACATTTCCAACAAGAACCACATTCCAAATCATATTTCCCTATTATAAAGAAATATTTATTTTCCTTTTAATCTAATTTTGTATTCAAATTTTGCATGTGTTTTTCTGAACAGACTTCCTCCAAATTTTTAAGATTAAGGCTCTATGAAGCTTGGACTCTTCCTGCCCTACCTTTAGATAGCACAATGACTCTGCTCCCATAATTTCTCCCAGACTTTCTAATTCTCCTGAATGTCCTTGGAAATGTAAAGTGTCACTCATCAAAGCAAGAGAAAGCAGAAAAAGTAGACTTCAAACTTACATTGATCAAACGAGATAAAGAAGGACATTCCATACCAATAAAAGGGGAAATACACCAAAAAGAAATAACAATTATCAACCTATATGCACCCAACGTCAAAGCACCCAATGTAATCAATCATATCTGAAGGACCTAAAAACATATATAAACTCCAACACAGTGGTAGTGGGAGACCTTAATACCCTCTACCACAGATAGATAGGTCTTCCAAACAAAAAAAATCAATAAATCTTAGAACTAAATCACACCATAGATCAAATGGACTTAGCTGATGTCTACATAATATTTCATCCAACTGCTGCACAATATACGTTCTTCTTAGCAGCCCATGGAACCTTCTCCAAAATTGATCATATCTTAGGGCACAAAGCAAGACTCAGCAGATATAAGAAAACAGAAATAATCCCATGCATTCTATCTGACCACAATGCATTAAAACTAGAACTCAACAACAAAAACAACAGTAAAAAATATGCAAACAACTGAAAGCTGAACAACACATTGCTCAATGACGAATGGGTCATTGATGAAATAAAAGAGGAAATTAAAAGATTCCTGGAAGTTAATGAAAATGAAAACACAATCTACCAGAACCTATGGGACACAGCAAAGGTAGTCCTAAGAGGAAAGTTTATAGCCATGAGTGCATATATTAAAAGGACAGAAAGATATCAAATCAATGACATAATACTGCAGCTCAAACTCCTAGAAAAACAAGAACAAGCAAATCCCAAAACAAGCAGAAGGAAAGAAATAACTATAAGGGCTGAAATCAATGAAATAGAAACAACAACAAAAAAAAAACCATACAAAGAATCAATGAAACAAAAAGCTGGTTCTTTGAAAAAATAAACAAGGTTGACAGACCCCTGGCAAACCTGACTAAAGTGAGGAGAGAAAAAACCCAAATCAGTAAAATCATAAATGCAAAAGAGGAGATAACAACAAACACCACGGAAACCCAGGAAATCATCAGAGACTACTTTGAGAGCCTGTACTCTAATAAATTTGAAAATCTTGAAGAAATAGACAGATTTCTAGAAACTTACAACCACCCAAAACTAAACTAAGAGGATATTAATCACCTGAATAGATCTATAACACAAAAAGAAATTGAAGCAGCAACCAAGAGTCTCCCAATAAAGAAAGTCCAGGACTTCATGGATTCACTACTGAATTCTATCAAACATTTAAAAAGAAGAACTAATACCAACCCTCCTTAAACTGTTCCACAAAATGGAAAGGGAAGGAACACTGCCTAACTCATTTTATGAAGCTAATATTACTCTCATCCCAAAACTAGAAAAAGACACCTCCAAAAAGGAGAACTACAGGCCAATTTCCTTAATGAACATTGATGCAAAAATCCTCAATAAAATAATGGCAAACTGAATCCAACAACACATCAGAAAGATCATACACCATTACCAAGTTGGTTTCATCCCTGGAATGTAGGGGTGGTTCAACATACGCAAATCTATAAATGTAATACAGCACATCAGTAGAAGCAAAGACAAAAATCACTTGATCATCTCAATAGATACAGAAAAAGTCTTCCACAAAATCCAACACCACATCATGATAAAAACTCTAAGAAAACAAGGAATAGAAGGAATGTACCTCAACACTGTAAAGGTTATATATGACAAACATCATATTTAATGGTGAAAAACTGAAACCATTCCCCCTAAAATCAGGAACAAGACAAGGGTGCCCAACTTCCCCACTCCTATTCAACACAGTACTGGAACTTCTAGCCAGAGCAACTAGACAAGAAGAAGAAATGAAAAGAATATAAAAAGGTAAAGAAACTGTCAAAATATTCTTATTTGCAGATGATATGATCCTATACCTTAAAGACCCAAAAACTCTACCCAAAAACTCTTAGACACCATAAACAGCTACAGTAAGGTAGCAGGATACAAAATCAACTTACAAAAGTGATTAGCTTTTTTATACACCAACAATGAACAAACTGGGAAGGAATATATGGAAACAATTCCATTTACAATAGCCTCAAAAAAATCAAACACCTAAGAGTAAATTTAACAAAGGATATGAATGACCTCTGCAAGGAGAATTACAAACTCCTGAAAAAAGAGATAGAGGAAGACTACAGAAGATGGAAAGATCTCCCATGGTCATGGATCAATAGAATCAACATAGTAAAAATGTCTATACTACCAAAAGTAATCTATATGTTCAATGCAATTCCCATCAAAATCCCAATGACTTTCATCACAGAGATTGAAAAATATATCCTAAAGTTCATTTGGAAACACAAGAGACCATGAATAAGCAAGGCAATAGTCAGCAAAAAGAGCAATGCTGGAGGTATCACAATACCTGACTTCAAACTATATCACAAAGCAATAGAAACAAAAACAGCATGGTACTTGCACAAAAACAGACATGAAGACCAGTGGAACAGAATAGAGGACCCAGATATGAATCCACACAACTACACCCACCTCATTTTTGACAAAGGTGTCAAAAATATACAATGGAGAAAAGACAGCCTCTTCAACAAATGTTGTGGGAAAAATGATTATCCGTCTACAAGAAACTGAAACTAGATCCATGTGTATCACCTTGTACTAGTTACAACTCAAAATGGATTAAGGACTTTAATATCAGAACTGAAACTCTGAAGTTACTACAGGAAGAAACAGGAACCCCTCTGGAACTAATAGGTATAGGCAAAGACGTACTCAATAGAACCCCAGCAGCACAGGAACTAAGAGAAAGAATGGACAAATGGGACTTCCTAAAATTAAAAAAGAACAACAAAAGAAATGGTTTCTCAACTGAAGAGACTACCCACAGAGTGGGAGAAAATATTTGCCAGCTATATATCAGACAAGGAACTGATAACCAGCATATACAGGGAACTTAAGAAAATAAACTCTCCTAAAATCAATGAACCAATTAAGAAATGGGCAGCTGAACTAAACAGAACTTTCTCAAAAGAGGAAATTCAAATGGTCAAAAAACACATGAAAAAATGCTCACCATCTCTAACAATAAAGGAAATGCAAATTAAAACCACACTAAGATTCCACTTCACCCCTGTTTGAATAGCCATCATCCAAAACACCACCAACAACATGTGTTGGTGAGGATGTAGGGAAAAGGGAACCCTAGTCCACTGATGGTGGAAATGCAAGCTGGTACAACCACTCTGGAAAAACATTTGGAGGCTTCTTAAAAATCTAAACATAGATCTGCCATATGATCCAGCAATCCCACTCCTGGGAATATACCCAAAGTAATGCAACACAGGTTACTCCAGAGGCACCTGAACACCCATGTTTATTGCAGCACTATTCACAATAGCCAAGTTATGGAAACAACCAAGATGCCCCACTACTGACAAATGGATCAAGAAAATGTGATATTTATACACAATGGAATTTTACCCAGCCATGAAGAAGAATGAAATCTTATCATTCACAAGTAAATGGATGGAATTGGAGAACATCATTCTGAGCAAGGTTAGCCAGGCTCAAAAGACCAAAAATCATATGTTCTCCCTCATATATGGACTTTAGATCTAGGGCAAATGCAGCAATGTGGTTGGACTTGGGTCACATAAGGGGAGAGCACATAAGGGAGATATAGGAATAGGTAGAAAACCCAAAACATGAAAGTGTTTGATGTCCCCTCTCCAGAGGAATTAATACAGAAATCTTAAAACAACAGCGTTAACATGAGAAGAGGATCAGCAACCATTGTAAAGATCAGTTAAAGATGAATCAACATGGGTTGTAACATGTGTACACGAAAGCAATGCTAGGAATCTCTCTGTATAACTATTCTTAACTCAACTAGCAAAAATGCTTTGTCTTCCTTATTATGCTTATGTCTTCTCTTCAACAAAATTAGTGCTAAGGGCAGAGCAGGGTCTGCCTGGAAGTGAGGGGGGGAGGGAGAAAGAGAGTGGGGGAGGGGTTGGGGGGAGAAATGACCCAAACAATGTATCCACATGTGAATAATTGAATAATTAAAAAATAAAAAATAAAAAAAAGAAAGAAATAGAAAAGAAAAATAAGGGGATAAAACAATAAAACAAAATAAAACCCTGAATAGCCACAACCTAGGTAAGCTGCTTCAATTTAAGGATACTGGTAAGATAACTAAGTTGTCCTACTTACAAAACAACTGTTTCTACTGAAAATAATGCAAATTCCTTGGTAACTAGCAATTATAGTCATGGAATAAAAGATTACCCAGGGTTGCTGAAAAAAAAATATAAACAACAACAACAGCAAAAAATCCAAGAGAAAATTAGTCAAACACATTGTAAATTATAGTAGTCTAGATAAAATATCAGGCATTGTTTACAAAATGGAGTAGAATCATGGATGATATAATGGTGAGAAAAATAGGTCAAAGTTAGTGTTTTAGCAGTATCATGAAGCCCAACAATGTCACTGAACCCTTACGTATAGAAAAAGTTAAATGGAAAAATTGTATTTTGAGAAATACTTTCTAAAACAAGAAAAAGTGGATAATTTACCACTCAAGAAGACTGGAGATTTTTAAATGATATAAAACAAAACACAGTGACTACATTACTGACTGCTCTTTTTTTCTTAACCATCATTAACAACTAAAATTGTAAATCACTTTATTGCTATTTTAAAAAGCAATTTTTTTACTTTGATGGTACTGGGGATTGATCTCAGGACCTCATGCTTTTTAGAGGCAGGCACTCAACCACTTGAGCTACTCTTTCAGTTCTCTTTTCTTTTCTTTTCTTTTTTTTTTTTTTAGTTTGTGTATGTGTGTTGGGTATTTTTGAGACAGGGTCTCCTGAACTATTTACCCAGGCTGGCTTTGAAACTTGATCTTCCTGATCTCTGCTTCTCAAATAGTTAGGATTTCAAGTGTGAGCCACTAGCAACCTGCTAACAAAGCAATTCTTAATGAACAGTTGACATATAGTCAAATTTGAAATGATATCTGTCCAGGTGCCAGTGGCTCATGCCTGTAATCCTATCTACTCAGGAGGCAGACATCAATAGGATTGAAGTTCCAAGCCAGCTAGGGCAAAATGTTTGTGAGGCTCTATCTCAAAAAAATGCTTCACAAAAAAGGAGCTAGTGGAGTAGCTCAAGGTGTAGGCCCTGAGTTCAAACCCCAGTGTAACAAAGAAAAAAAAAAGGAAATGACATCTAGCATAAAATAATATTAGTTTTTGGTAAAGGGATAGGGAAAGAGAAGAGAGGCTCTTGATATCTTACTCCCCATGAGAAAGTATAAATATTAAGCATAAAAACAGAATCATCCCAAAACAATTCTGGATATTTAGGATATTTAGGAACATGAATTAATTCCAAGTAGGTACCTGTTAGCTACTAGAAATCATTCATGCCTCCAACCCCAACCCAGTACATGCCTCATTAAGAATTCACCAAGAAATCAACTGCCTGTGGATAAACCTTACAATTCCAAATATCTGGATAAAAAGTAGTCTGACAATTCCCACAACCTTCTCTTTTCAATTTTCCTTGTAAATGTTCCAGAATTTTGTAGAAGGGTTGTGTTTGGTACACTTCTCATTCATTTGGAAAGTCTATGAAAAAGAGGAGTAGGTATTCTATTCCTTTAGCACCTTAATAATTCTATTCAGTTCAATTCAGTAAAAACTTGTTGAGCATGAATTATCTTATGATCCTTTTACCTTGTTATATTGAATTTTTATGTATCTCTTGTAAAGTTGTATTTGTTGTGTGACTTCTCAGCTAGATGATCCTTTTAATGATAGCGATTATAAAATGCTTGTGAAACATAGTATTATAAAAAACTTCCAGAAACAATAGAGATGAATATTTGAATAAGTCAGGATATATATTAATGTGGAGATGCAGAGTTGAATAAGTGCAAAATATATATTCACATATGTAATATAATAACACTCCCTGTTATATATATATAGTACTTACAAAACGATGCAATAGAAAGCTTGAGTATTATGAATATGATGTCCCATAGAGACATCACGAAACCAGTTTACCAAGCCACAACAACCAATATCAACGCAGTATCTATGGATGACTACAAAGTGAGGCCATCCTTGAATAAAATAGGTAGAAAGAAGAATATGGCTATTCTTTAATTCCAGGGCCTTGGGAATTAAAATGGATGCAACTTTCTTCTAAAGTTATAGATTCTTTCATTTCATGATTTGGCTCAACCAACTAAAGAAATCATAAATCAACCTTTTCTAACAAGAAAGGCCAGGATACTGTTCCCAGAGACCACTAGGTTCCTGTAAGAAGTTGTAGAACACTTAAGTGAAAAAGAAAATATTAACCTAATCACTTTGGAGCTAGAAAAATAAATTCTTGGCAAGATATAAAGTGTCAGCTGGTTTCTTTTACATAAGATATGTATATGTAGAGATGAGAAAAAAATATGATAAGCAAAAAATAGCAAACAAAACCAAAACACCTGTTCAGCTATCAAGAAAAATTTAGAGGAAGCACCAAGGACCTAGGAATTTTTGGGCTTGAAAATAAAGTTGTTTCTTGTTACTGGCCTCTAGTTGTCAAAAATTTCTCAAAATTAAAAAATTAAGAACAAAGTTAAAATATCTATAGTAAATGCTATACTTGGTGATTTTTTTTGGGAAATGGTAATTGCAGAAAAAACTCCTTATTATATTTACTTAAATTCTAATAGATAGCCAAGCCAACTCAGAAGTTCACATCTTGCTTAATAACAGTTTTTATCCCACCAAGAATAACTGTCATCCTGGTATTTAAGAGCATGAATTGATTTTGCCTGCTTTTGTGTTTTACTTCAAATCTTTACAAATATCTCAGTGCTTGTTCAAGCTGATCTTACCTTTGCACAGTCTCTCTACAAGCCTCCTTGCCCCAGCTTGGTGCTCACTGACTTTCCCTCTGCTTTTCATATCATCTGTTTTTTACAAGAGATGCTGTCTCTTTTTCTTTCTTTCTTTTTATCACTGACTTGTAGCTCCCTAACCATCTCAGATTGCTTCTTCTCTTCTCATTCTTAGCAAAAATTGAAGGAAAATGCATCATCTGCATATGACCTTGTTTCTTCATGTACGTCTTCATATACTCTGTATTTTCTTACAAGGAAGCATGGAAATGAATGCAGGAACAATTTGGACCCTACTCACATTATCATATTTTTATAAAGAAACCTATAAGAATATCAGTTGCCAGTAGGGTCAATGACTTAAGTTACTATGACAGATTCTTTGAAATCATGACCCTGCTAGCTGCTGGTATAGGTAGGAAAATATGACCTTTGGTCCTATTCTGCAACTTGGACAAAGCTTCCCAGTATCTTTGTGTACAGCAGGAAAATGTGCCTTGAAGAAAGTTGTTTGCATTTCCAATGGGTAATGGGTAACCAGTAGGGACACAGTGGGTAGACTACTTCCTATTCCTTCTCACTCAGTGTGTTCTTTTGGGTTAATGTGTCCTCAGATGAAGTGACTCCCACATGCTTCCTTATGCATTGGTTTCTTCATACTGTTTGAAAGATACATCAAACTTGTATTTCCTCTGCTTGTTCAATTCATCTCAGCCAAACAATTTATTAAAAATACAGTGTGTAATTCCCAAATGCCATGGATGACACTGTTCTGACTGAATGTTATTTCAAAGCATGCTTGGAGGGGAGGGTGGGGGGAATGCCATGCATTATGCCTCCCTGGCCATTTTAATTTTTTTTATTGCATCTTGGCAGCAGTTTAATAATTATACATTCAATAAAAGAGGACATCACACATATGTATTAATTACAGCAAGATTAAGAAACAGCATGTCTCTTCTCTCAGAGATAGCAATGCTATATAAAAGGAATATAAAACACCAATTGTAAATTGTCCTTTCAGAATGCAAGTTATAAATATAAATGTTATAAATATATTTTTCTTCTTCTTCTAAGAGGGCCACTGTTGCTTAGGAGGAGGAGTACAGATGACCCTGTGCTAGGGAGTAGTGATTAATTCTAGAAACTGTTCAAAGGACTCTATCATCCAGTGTCACTTGTGCAGACACTCTTTTAGATCCCGGAGGGCAAAATAAGGCAGTTCACTTTTGTGCCACTCTGCATTGTTATCGGCAAGTGCTCTCTCCACTACTGTTCATCATAGGATAGAGGCCTCAAAAGCCTAGTAGACAGGTACCAGAACTTTGAGTCAAACTCCCTGAGTTTACAAAGTCATCTACCTTGTGTTGGACATGAGCATTTTCTTAATTTCAAGCGTCTTGTCTATAAAATGAGATTAATCACAGTTGCAAGAACAAAGACATTTGCTTGTATAAAATAAACAATATGCATAAATGCTAAAAAGTATCATCAGTTACTGTATTACTGTCGATTTATTCATTGCAGAGATGCCTTCCTTGAACTGAGAGCCTTTGCCCCATATAGTTATGTATGTCCCCGACATACATATTCATCAGAACACTGAACATGAGCCCCTTCCACAGGCAATATGCACGAGCTTTGATAAAAATGAGTGTGTATTCTCTAGCTCAGTTTTGAATCCAGGTGTCCCAAGAGATTTTCTCTGATCCTCAGGATTTAAAACATACCGATTCAACACTGCCTATTGGAGGTCTGAATTTTCCCCCAGAACTTTTTCATATTCCCATGTTTGTTTTTACCAAATGCTCCAAAATCTTTCAAGGAGGATGAACAGACAAAAAATTCTTATAATAAAGCTTAGATGTTTTTCTTACCATTTCTAAATGTTTTTATTATCCGTTCTCATATTGGACACATTAATTACTTAGGCATTATTGTTTATTATATATGCAGTTTTCCTAGGTATGTTATAGCTTTTAATGCATAATTTAACATTATGTTTTAAAAATTCATTTATTCACATGTGCATACACTGTTTGGGTCATTTCTCTCCCCTGCTCCCCACTCTCACCCTTGCTCCACCATACCCTCTTGCTTCCAAGCAGAACCTGTTCTGCCCTTATCTCTAATTTTGTTGAAGAGAAGACATAAACATAATAAGGAAGACAAAGTCTTTTTGCTAGTTGAGTTAAGGATAGCTACACAGAGAGATTCCTAGCATTTCTTTCATGTACAAATGTGTTACAACCCAAGTTGATTCATCTCTAACTAATCTTCACAATGGTTCCTGATCCCCTTCTCGTGTTGACCTCTGTTGCTTTAAGATTTCTATATTAGTTCCTCTGGAATGGGGACATCAAACACTTTCACATTTTGGGTTTTCTACTTATCTCTATACCTCCCATTATGTGCTCTCCTCTTGTCATGTGAACCAAGTCCAACAACATTGCTGCATTTGCCCTAAATCTAAAGTCCACACATGAGCGAAAATATTTGATTATTGCTCAGAATGATGTTCTCCAGTTCTATCCATTTACTTGCAAGGGGTAGACTTCATTCTTCTTCATGGCTGAGTAAAATTCCACTGTGTATAAATGTCACATTTTCTTGATCCATTTGTCAGTAGTGGGGCATCTTAGTTGTTTCCAAAACTTGGCTATTGTGAATAGTGCTGCAATAAACATGGGTGTGCAGGTGCCTCTGGAGTAACCTGTGTTGCATTACTTTGGGTATATTCCCAGGAGTGGGATTGCTGGATCATATGGCAGATCTATGTTTAGGTTTTTAAGAAGCCTCCAAATTTGTTTTCCAGAGTGATTGCACTAGCTTGCATTCCCACCAGCAGTGTATGAGGGTTCCTTTTTCCCCACATCCTCACCAACACATGTTGTTGGTGGTGTTTTTGATGATGGCTATTCTAACAGGGGTGAAGTGGAACCTTAGTGTGGTTTTAATTTGCATTTCCTTTGTGGCTAGATATGGTGAACATTTTTTCATATGTTTTGACCATTTGAATTTCTTCTTTTGAGAAAGTTCTGTTTAGTTCAGCTGCCCATTTCTTTATTGGTTCATTGATTTTAGGAGAGTTTAGCTTCTTAAGTTCCCTGTATAATCTGGTTATCAGTCCTTTGTCTGATGTATAGCTGGCAAATATTTTCTCCCACTCTGTGGGTGGTCTCTTCAGTTTAGAGATCATTTCTTTTGTTTGCAGATGCTTTTTAATTTTAAGAAGTCTCATTTGTCCATTCTTTCTTTTAGTTGCTGAGCTGCTGGGATTCTATTGAGGAAGTCCTTGTCTATACCTATTAGTTCCAGAGTGTTTCCTGCTCCTTCCTGTAGTAACTTCAGTTTCAGGTCTGATATTAAGGTCCTTGATACATTTTGAGTTGATACTAGTACAGGGTGATAAACATGGATCTAGTTTCAGTTTTTTGCAGATGGATAACCATTTTTCCCTGCAACATTTGTTGAAGAGGCTCTCTTTTCTCCATCATATATTTTTGGCACCTTTGTCAAAAATAAGGTGGGTGTAGTTGTGTGGATTCATATCTGGGTCCTCTATTCTGTTCCACTGGTTTTCATGTCTGTTTTTGTCCCAGTACCATGCTGTTTTTATTGCTGTTGCTTTGTAATATAGTTTGAAGTTTGGTATTGTGATACCTCCAGCATTGTTCTTTTTGCTGAGTATTGCCTTGGCTATTTGTGGTCTCTTGTGTTTCCAAGTGAACTTTAGGGTAGATTTTTCAATCTCTATGATGAAAGTCATTGGGATTTTGATGGGAATTGCATTGAACATGTAAATTACTTTTGGTAGTATAGCCATTTTTACTATGTTGATTCTACCAATCCATGAGCACGGGAGATCTCTCCACCTTCTGTAGTCTGTCTCGATCTCTTTCTTCAGAGGTTTGTAGTTCTTCTTGTAGAAGTCATTCATATCTTTTGTTAAGGTTATTCCTAGGTATTTGATTTTTTTTGAGGCTATTGTAGATGGAATTGTTTCCTTATATTCCTTCTCATTAACTTTATTTTTGGTGGTACTGTGGCTTGAACTCAGGGCCTCACAATTGCTATGCAAGCACTGCATCACTTCAGCTATGCCAACATCTTTTTTTGCTTTAGTTATTTCCAAGATAGGGTCTTGTGCTTTTGCCTAGACAGGCCTTGGACTGTCATTCTCCTACTTTTACCTCCCAAGTAGCTGTGATTATTTATAGAAAATAGACATGATTCCCTCTCCTCTAATTTAATTTTTTCACGGTCATTTGGAGAACTTTCTATAATTTCCATTGTTTTAAATATATTTACTACTATTATACTGCCTAGAAAATATTCTATTTCAATGAAAATATCTTGTATGCTTAAAAAGCTTCTGTATCCTTCTGTGGGAAATACTGTCCTATTAATGAAAAATAGAGCTTTGGTAAACATTGTTTTTCAAATTTACTGTTTTTTCATTGAATTTTTACCTGATGTTTCTAAAAATTGCTAAGGAAAGTATTAAAAATCTCCCAACATGGAGGAATATTCTATCTTTCTCTCTCTCTTTTCTTTATTTTTAAGTTTGCTTCCTGCATCTTGCAGCTCTTCACCAAGTACCTACCCATAATGGTTATCCTTTCAGATGAATGATGTTTTATATCATTCATTCTGAAATATTCCTCTATGTCTATAATGATATTTTTTGTCTTCCAAACTAAATATCTGATGCTGATAAAGCTACTCCAGGCTTCCTATACTTAACATTTTCATGGCGCATTCTTTTTCTTCTATTTACTTTCATCCTATCTATGCTTTACACTGATCAGTGGTACCCACAGTATGTGTTTCTAAGGAGAACACCACTGAAGAAAAACTGCAAATGGTCAGTATGTATAGAATTCAGCACTTTAATGCAGATTTCTGATTCGTTTTCCCCATAACATGGCCCAGCTTCCACTAAAGACATGCTGCATTTTGACAAATCTCAAATTTTCACTTTGACATTTAAGCACACTCACTTTTTGGCCACTGCTTGCTTTTGGGGCTGCAAATTCTCACAAAGGAAGGGAAAGGAAACACTCAGCAGATCACGTAGTAATTTAAACATCACTGGTAATAATGCAAGACTGACTGAGAGCTTCTCTGCATCAATTGAGCAACGATGTATGTGTGAAAATTTAAAGTTATTGTTTGGGAAATTTCATTTCATTTTTTAATTTATTATTTTTATTGAAAGCAGTTGGTCAAAACTGCATGTAATAAATCCATGAATTAGACTTAATGTATACGTCTCTTTTTCAGGTAACACGATGTTAGATTTGTGTTCAGTCTCTGTCTTTTAAGTGGAATATTGTAGAATATTAATGTTTAATTTAGTAATATAGTTATAGTTAAGTCTACCATTTTGGGGACTATTTTCTGATTATCTACACTTTTCTTCTTGTTTTTCTATTTTTTCTGTATTTTAAAAATATTTCTAGTGTTCTATATTATCTATTGACTTTTTAATACAATAATAAAGTAGAAGATCTAAATTCCACTTAAAATTATAAAAGTAAAATTCCACACTCTTATGTTTAAACATTTGTCCATCCAGAAAATAATGGAGACAATTTTGAAAAGGCAGGGGTATTGGCTTTGTCTCAGGTTGTGTCACTCGGATAAGTTATATAACAATGTGACAGAATATGAGAGTTGTTCATAGTGGAAATTCAGGCTTCACATTAAGTATTGAGAGCCTTGTGGGATTTAGTTACTACATAAAAGTGCCTCATGTTTCTTTACCTTGCAGGGTTGCTGTGAAAACTAATTAAGAAAAAGCATTCAGCATGCTTCTAGGTACACAATTAACAGCAAATAGATGTAATTGTTTTGTATTATTCCTGACTAAAGGCAAAAATTGAAAATTATTTCTGAAGATAACAGTTTTAATAAGAAAATTATTCTTATTTTCATAGCTTGTTATCATGGAGTGTTCAGATAAATAACATGGATATTTTCTTTTACATTTTCCCAGATCCCAACTGTACCACTTAAGATTCAGTATGCTTAAGATTTATGCTCCTGCATTTCAGAGGAAAATCTGTGTATTTTAGGTGATTCTAATTTTTAAGCTTACTTAAATTTCACTTCACTTTAAAGGACTGAGAAGTATCTCTGTCTCCCAGAGTCTGTGATAATAATGATTGGTAGGAACGTGTAGGGGAGATTCCATGGAGGTGTTTGGTTGATTTTCTCTTTGTGATGAGAATATTTGTGATGAAATTACCATGTGCAGCATTCACTACAAAACTCACAGTAATGTGGCTGTTTTATTTGTACAGATATAAAGTCACCTGTAGGTCAGGAATATAAAACAAAGAATGCTAATTACCTTTGAAAATAGTGAAGACTAGAATTCAAAGCAGAGTTTTCATATATAAGTTATCTGTGTGTTTGCTTTGTTTCATTTTGTTTGTTTTGAATCTAATATTCCTTTCTACTTTCTCCACCCAGCTGAGCTCTGCAAGTTGAAGAAGAAAGCACTTAGCTACAGGGGACAAATAGATCACATGTCTAGAAAAAAAGAGAACACTCCACGTATTTGACTCAAGGCCAATTTACTACAAGTTTCATAAGAAACCATAAGACAAAAGGAGTCAAAAGGCTTGGAATTACTCAGTTTGATTGTTCTATTATCCCCAAATTCTGTCTCACTAATGACCTCTAAAAAGATGCTGAGGCAGTTTTCCAGTAAAATTATTCTTTCATGTCTACCTCTACAAATGCTAGGCAGAGGCAACCTGGTGTCTAGCTATTTGTCAGGAAATATAACAAAGATAAAGAATCAAACAACTGCACTGCATGTGGAAACCCTTTCTGTAAAGAGTTTGACAAATGTTGGCATATGAACTTTGAGTTTCCATATTGGAAATACTTATTTTAGTAAACATTCCTTTCACATATACCTCAAATAAACCTATATGTTTCTTAATACTTACACAGATCCACAATCACTCACCAATGTAAAAACATAGAGAATACTAGGAAAAATATTTAAAACATTTGTGAAACAAAAATAGTTTTCCTCAAAGTATAAAACATGGACAGATACTTATGTTTTTCATTATACAAATGTCCAAAATGCATATACCAAAATTCATGGATCTAATGTCAAGGTGTATATATATATCAAGTTACTTATTATTATATAACATGTGTTATATTTTAATCCTCAACAAAAATCTCACTGATCTAAGATGTGTTCATTAAAGATGGAAACATATTCACTTACTGTATTAGCAAATGGATGATAATGTTTTCAACATTGTTATTATTATTATTATTTTTGTATATAAAGTAAGATTTATTAGAGAGAAAGGAAAGGCTACAGCTAGAGAAGAGTAGTGGAGCCTGGAAGCTGGTAGCTCTCAAACTTTTTTTTTTTTTTGGTGGCACTGGGATTTGAACTAAGGGCTTCTCACTTACTAAGCAGGTGCTCTGCTGCTTGAGCCATTCCACCAGCTTCAACATTATTTTTAAAGAACATATCCAGTGTGATCCCTATGTACCCAGGAAAGAGAATAAATTGGTATACTATTTTTGGAAAGCAAATCATGAATGTGAATGAATGCTTCTTAAATATATATAAAGCAGTTGATGTAGCAATAGCTCTAGTAATTTATTTTACTAAATCTATCATAGAGGAGCTTGGATGTAGCACAATGGGAAAGTATGTGCTTATCATACAAGAGGAAAACATTTTTTAAAGGCAAAAGAGAGTACATTTATTTTTAAATAAATACACAAATCCATTATAGAGGTACTTTACATTTTTCAGAAAGATGTACAATACAATATTGCTTATATTTTATCAGACTGCCTAAATATTTTACTAATATAAGCCAATTATTTTAATTTTGTAGTTTAGAATTCTAAGTAAACATACAATTTATTTATATGGAAAATGAGTATCTAATAAAAAATGTTTCAATAGAGCATCCAGGGGCAAAAGTCTTTACAATTATGCAAACAGAGTGAATTTATCTTTTTGTTTATTTGGTATTTTATTTGATTGTTAAAAATCAATAGTTGACTATTAAAAATGGGAAAAATATTTTAACAGGAATAGCTCTAAGGACATGTAAGTGGTTGATAAGCACAGAATTCTAAAATTACCAATTAATAAAGATGTAGGAATCAAACTATAATTAAACTGTAGCCATATATTTTCCACATTATATATAATATATGACAGGTTATTATAAATATTTATATAATAGGTGTTGTTTAGATGTGTAGAAATTGGAACTCTGAACTTTTATATAAAAGGAAAAATAATAATCATTGTCAAGGATGTGGAAAAATTTAGGACTTTTAGAATATTGGGAATGTAAAATTGGATAACCACTGTGTAAATCTCAAAAAATTGAAAATAGGATTGCCATGGGACCTAGCAATTTTACCTTGATTACCCAGCAACTTTACATCTACATCTAAGTGTACCTGCCCAAAGGAATCAAAAGCAAGTTCTTGAAGAGATATTTGTATACTGTTTTTCATTGTAGCATTATTCAAAATAGCTAAATTGGAAGCGACCCAGTGTCTATCAGTGAGTGGATTAGTAAAATGTGGTGCATCCACATGCTTAAATACAATGCAGTCTTAAAGAGGAAGGAAATTTTGATGCTTTCCAACATGGATGAACCTCAAGGACTTTATGCTAAATGAAATATTCCAGTTACAAGAAGGCAAATGTTTAAGATTTCATTTGCATAAAATAATTAGAGAGGTTAGACTCACAGAGGTGGAATGGTAGTTGCTGAGAAGAGGGGCAATGAAGAGTTATTGTCCAATGGTTATAGAGTTTCAGTTTTACAAGACTAAATTATGTTACAGAGATTACTGGTTGTGCTGTTTGTACATTATGACTGTAATAAATAATATTCAACTGTATACTTAAAATAATAGTAAATAGTATGCATGTTTTACCACATTAAAAACAGAAAAAAAATTATTTGTCTGAAGCAAAAGATGTCCTTTCCCTTGGTTGTGATATACAAGTGTCTGTCTCTGGCTGTTTGCCTTCCATGGTCCATTTTAGTTTTGTTTTGACCTTTTCATAATGAGTATTCCAGACACTTAAATTTTATCATTGAAAGATAGATAAGGAGTTTGATATGGTTACATACTTACTACTTTTCTGGTTAATTAAGGGGAACACACTTTGATAGGACGTCTTGGTGCCTTCATTGAGGGAGGAAAATTAATTTCTTGTGTAATTTAGAGGAATGACTTGAGGATTACATGGAATTTGGAGAAATATGTTAAGATGTATATGGAATGCAAAGACTCACGAGCCACAAGCAGACTTTCAGAAGTAGTTAGAAGAAAAGGCTCCTGAACTTTTATCTCAGCACCTCTAAGTCAGGGATGGCTGAGGTGACATTTCCTTTTGACTATATAAAAGCTTCTCATAGAGATAGAAACTGTAAAATTGGGAGAAATCAGCCCTTACAAACAGAGGGATGGCTCTGTTTTCAGCCATATTCATGTGGTGGGACACAAATAAAGAGGCAGATGATCTGTGAATCGCATTTTTAACAAAATGGAATGAATTAGTCACTTTTTCAAATTTGTATTTTCTACTAATGCTCTTACAATGTCAAATCATACTGGCACAAAAAACAATTCCAGCAGCTTTGAAACTAAGGATAGAATCTCGTGGATAACTTCATTTAAGTATTCAGACATGTGAGTGAATGAATCATATCTCTTTGCAGAAACCAATTTTCTACAATGAATTCTACCTTCTAGAATATTAATATACGATAGAATGAGTTATATTTTTCAGTGGGAGTAAAATTCCAAAACTGTCTCTAGGGAAAAATCTAAACTTTGAGATGAGACAGCTTTGAGTAATTAGGACTTTCTACTTTTAGGAGCTTATATTTCCCAGCATCTTTCTTATATACAAAACAATTTATTTTGCAAAGGAATTCAAAGATATTAGTGGCTTCCAGGAATTCTTGACAAATTCCATTCCCCTTTGTATTAGTTGTAAGGCTGCCAAAATGCAGGGCCTCAAACTTGGTAACTTAAATAACAAAAAGTTATAATGTCAAGATTCTGGAAGCTAGAAAAATGCAAAATTAAGATGTCAAAAGAATTGGCTCCTTCTAAGTGTTGTTAGAAAAAGTCAGTTGCAAGCCTCTTCTCTAGCTTCTGATTGGGTGCTGACCATTCCTTTAGTTACGGTAGCATCACCCCTTCATCTTCACAAGGCATTCTCCTTGTGTGTACATCTGTGTTTAAGTTTTCCCCCTTTGAAAAGTCATCAGTTATTTTCAATTTATGGGCACATCCTACTTCAGTATGACCTCTTCTTAAGTATTTGGAACAAACTTAGTTACAAACAAGGTCAATTCTGAGATACTGGAAGCTAGGACCTCAAACTTTCATCCTTAATGTTAACATTCTTGGTGGGGTGTCATCTTACAAACACGTTAACAGGTATTTTCTCAGAAGTTGATCTCCTTCTACCTTGAACATATCACAGGAATATAGATGGCCATTGGGAAATTAAGGCACCTTATCTAATCATCAGATTCAGGGAATGAAGGAAATAAATCATGCGTTCCAGTCTCAAATACTTTTATAGTTATTTCATTGTTTCTCACCTTAGCAAATTAAAACAATTAAAGAGAAAAAAATGCATTTCAAGTATTTTAGACTAGTTTTATTTACTATATATTAGTGCTTACTCATATGATGTATTTATTGTTTTTCTTTTTTTATGATGAAACTCTTTCCTTATTAGTTTTAAGCAGGCAAAAACATTCAACCATACTTTTCTGATAGGTTCTTAGGTTTAAGAAACAAATCAAAGGTTTCTATGAGGAACTTAAAACTTAGCATAGAAGAATTAATTATGCAAAATTAGATGTCTATTCCCTGTAGAACCAGGTGCCAGCACAGGAGTTGATACTTTAAGTATTTATTCCTTTTTGTGAATGGTGAAAATTTATCTTTTCCTATTCTGCTTCCTTTGTAAGTCCTGTGCTTTAACCTCCAGTGAAACAAGAAGGTCCTTTATAGGTAGAGAAAAGCTTTATGGGGCTTCAGTGTCACTCTTATCCACTGGTACTTTGTGGACGTTGTTAATAGTTGGCACTTGATGACCTGCTGAATGGCTTTGGTCAAGCTAGCATGTAACAGGTAAAGCAGTTACAGACGACATTACTTCTTTTGATCAGCTGAATCACAGGCTTGGGCAGAGTTGGGCTATCAAACAGACACAGGTTGCAATAGTGGAATCAGAATTGTGGTGAGGAATGGGACAATCTGAAGACAGGCTTTTTTTCTGATACTTTATTGGTTAGATAACTTCATGAACAAAGTAGAGGTGAAACACAATTGAGAAATTGTAAGGATGAAGGAGATGAGTATAAATCCAGCACGTAACATTCAACATCAGACCCAAGAACAACTACATAGATTCTATATAATATAAAACACAGGGGGCAACAAAGAAAATTCAAGAAGATGAAAAATTTAATATTTACAGTTGTATCTGTTTTTCTCTATATTTGTGTAAGTATAAAATACAAATTCTGTATAAACCATCATTCTTCCACAAATACTTATGGTGCTAAGGTATGTGCCAGATATTTCTGAACAAATTTATAATAACAATAATTCCAGTATCATTATGAATATTAATTATTATTATAATTATGAAAGTTAACAACTTTATATAAAGCTTACTGATTCCAGGCATGACACTGAATAATGTATTGTATATGTTACTTTAATTAATCCTCATTGAACTAAGATGGACTTCATTATTCTCTTTTATAAATGATGGCTCTGAGGCTTATATAAATTACAAAACTACGCTAAGCCACATAGCTAATAAAAGAGAGAGCAAAAGTCATGAAGGCATGGGCCTGGGATCAGCACCGGGGTCTTTTGCTCCCTGACTGCCTTCCTATTCTGTTGGCCATGTTTTATGGGACTGAGTCATCTCTACATGAAGCTATTTGTTTCTTTATAGCAGGTGACCCTGTGGGCACCAGAGCAGGGGTCCTGCTGATCTTGCTGATGTGTCAGATCAGGGCAGTTAAACTTTCCAGCTAATTCTCTGGAACCTGTATGGTTTGTGATGAAGCTGATCTTGGGTAAAACTCTCAAGTAGGTTCTCTTCCTTTTGTAATATACTTGTAAAGAATTTAATTAGGAGCCAAGTACATGGTATGTGTTCGATAAAGTACAAATAGTGAATACTTATACATTTGCATATATGTAGTAATTTACATTTATACAGAGAGATGTTAAGTGACTATAAGTGGCTTCAAAATAGTCATTGTGTCCTATATGTCAGAATTGAATCTACTGCATGATCTGTGTTACTATCCATCTTGCTCTCTTTAAGGATATAGTGGCTGCATAGTGACAAGGCAAATGCCATCAATTATTATGAAACTAAAGGGATTTCCAGATCCTTTACCTCTGGAGTACTGGAATTCAAAGTAGCCTTGGCCCACAAAGTCAGTAGAGAGCCTGCAGCGTCAGTGATGCATCTCTGAAATTGGCCCCAATTCTCACTCTGTGTTTCTAAGTCTTGTATAAACTTGTCCTCTTTGCCTTCTTTCAACAGTAGCACTCAGTGTCTGCCAGACTGCCTTGCTACCACTCTCCTTGCTTTGGACAGAAGATTGATTATATAACTCCAGGGATATACAAATGCTATGAAATCTGAGAATCTAGATGCTAGTCTTCTTTTGGATGCCCTCTGAGTTTGAAGAGAGATTACATAATTAGGACCTATTCTGAATAATAATGTGATCTATTGTACCTGAATGGGAGATGACATAGCCCTTATTTAAATTTAAGGCACACAGTGCTCTCTCTCTCTTTCTCTCTCTCTCTGTCTGTCTCTCTCTCTCTCTTTCTCTCCCCCTCTCCCTATCACTCTCACCCTCCTTCTCCCTCTTCCTCTGGAAGTACTGGGAATTGAATTCAGGGTCTTGCACTTTTTAGGCAAGCACTCTACCACTTAAATCATGCCTTCAGCTCTTTTTTGTTTTAGTTTGTTTTTTAAGTAGGGTCTCATGATTTTTTCCCGGGCTTTCCGAAGACAACAATCCTGCCTCTTCCTCTTGAATACCTGGGATTAGAGGCATGTGCCACCACACCCAGCTGCTTTTGAAATAGGGGCTCCTAACTTTTACTGATACTGGCTTCAAACTGTGATCCTTCTATATCTGTCTCCCAAGCATCCAAGATTGTAGGTATGTACGACCACATTCAGCTAGTCCACAGCTGTTTAAAATTAAACAACTCAACTCAAGATTTATAGCTAGAAAGGCCTGGTATGAAATCACATTAATTGAGTTAAAACACTCAGCCTTTTCCCACTATTTCATCAATTTTCATGCTAAGTAAGTATACCTGTTAATTTAAAGACTATATGGGGGGAGGGGGAGGTTAAAGGAGAATGGTGGAGGGGGTGAATTCAAGTATGATGTATTTGATACATTGTAAGAATCTTTGTAATGCCAAAATGTACCCCTACCTAGCCAACAATAAAATAAATAAAAACAGACTATATTTCTAATACCAAAAGTTTAGATTTATAGAATATTGATGAGAAGCAGCAACTTTGCCATCTAGCAAGGAAAGATTCTGTCATCTCAAATTTTACCATACACTTATTTTACATAGAGTAGCTGGCTAGAGAAGAATTCCAGTTCTTCATTGCATAGAGCTATTTTCTGGGATCTTGCTTCTTTGCTTTCTTAATAGGTGTGATTCATCAGCAAGTCATCATTCACTTGTTGAGGGTGAGATAGTCCCAGAAAACCCACATTTATGAGTATGCATTCAAAGTCTTCATGTTGAAAGGAGATCTTCTATCTTTCTGAGATTAAGATACTTCTGTTCATCAATGTGGTAGGTGTGGCCAATCAAATTCACAGGCGTATTATAGGAGCTGAAGAGTCTATAGTCCCTTGCCCAAACAGTGGAGCAGTATTACTTAGCTTCCTTTGGATTTTTCCTGGAAGCCTAAGTCAAAGGCACAGCTCCTGCTTTTCATTTACCTAACTAATAAAAAAGAAAAAGTGAACCTATTGTGATATACATTCTAAACCTTGAAGCCACACTATTATTTTGTTTTCTGTTTCTTGTTGTGATTCTTATGTGCCATGAGTGCATACTATGTTTTGTTATCTAATGATCTAAAAAAAGTAAGAAATATAGACACAATCCAGATGTAGATGAATTCTGATGAGTGATTCTGCTTTATTCAGCAATGGGGATGGAAAAAGTCAATAGCAGTAGAGAAATTGTGAAAATTTAGACAAGAATTTCATATATTTCTGATGGTGTCATAGGTCTGCAACTGATCTTACCTCAGAGATTTAAAAACTATTTCTTAGTGAGGTAAAATCTCATCTTTACAATGTTCACTGGTAGAATTGGTTCTTGTGAATATTGGTGTTACCAAAATAAAGTAATCTTAGTGAAAATGTTATCTTTGACATCTAGGTACTTATGCTCTGTTATGATGTTTCAAATCAGCTGAAAATCCCCACAACTTCTAGAAGGGATTCCCCATCAAAAATTCCAGGCCTAAAATTCCTGAGCCAGGCACAAGCAGAATGATAAAGAGTTGGAATGGCCTGGAGTTGTCCAACATACACTGAAAGTATCCGAACAAAAGTGAAACATCTCAATTTCCAAAGATCATAAGAAACAGATCAGTAAGTAACTAAAAATGGGGAGTGGACTTTCAACTAAGGAGGTGTGTCTTAGTCTTGTAGGCAGATGTTCCAAAGCCTTTGTCAACACAGCAGGAAAAGAAGAACCAACCAGGCAAAAGGGAGCACTCAAGGCAAAATCATACCCATGGTCACAGGCTGTTGATCCAACCTTTACACTATAGCTTGGTTTTAGAAGCTGACAGACAGTGAGTAAACTTTACTGAACACTGAGGCAAGACAGAACTGTTAAGCCCTCAGAAAAGTCTTAAATAGAGAAGAATTTATAGTTAGATATTTAGATGTTGGAGATTTCTATTACTGAATGGGAAATTTTTGTACTCTAAAGGGTTGAAAATCCATGGCAACCTTTCAATGGACAAACCTAAAAAGAAAGAATGAGTGCCTGATTCTCAAGTGAGTGATGTAATCAATACCTGAGGATTTATAATAACATTGAGCCTGCCTAGATGCAAAAAACAAGCAACAAGAAATGAGTAACAAACTATATTTTTAAACAGCATTAAAAAAGGAATAAGAAACTATATTCTTTTCATCATATATTTCAGAGGAAGTTAAAGGTTTTTTGTTGTTGTTTGTTTTGCTCTTAGAAGTAATGATATTTCTTGTATTCTCTTATTTATGCTTTGCAGCACAGATGACATTTGTAGACAAGAAAGAAAAGCTATTCTCCTTGAAGACAGTGCACATTTCTAAATAAAGCAAGTGTTTTTAAGTAATGAATTCTGCACAAAGAAAGTAGTGGTTTTCTCTCTTCACTCTCCTCAGTGAGAAAAACATGCTCATACATTGTTTTACCTGAACAGAAAAAAGTGTTCATTCAGAGAAAACAAGTCATCTTATTTCATAAATGTCTTCTAGCCACAAACCCAAATGGAAGTTTTAATGGATATAGAATGAGGTACCTTCTGAGCCATATCCAAAAAGTTAGCATGATTACATGTGCTTATTTAACATTGAAACACTGTGTGAACACAGAATCTTTAGTCATACTAATCCAAATTAAGCCTGGTACTCAGTTTACTGGAAATGAACTTTGTCTAAATCATCTCAAAATCCTGGCTTTCTTGAACATCTATGGACTTATGAAGCAATTGGTATTCCAAATATTTGATAGTTATTTAGTGTAAGAGTAGTATTATTCTTGCCAAAATAAAATCCTGTCTTCTGTATACTGTGTAATGATGATGGAATGTCCCTCAAAGTGTGAAATAAATTATTTTTGTATACATATACATGTAACATAATTAACTAAAACTAAGTACATGTAAATACATATATATCAGTATCACTTTTTAAGTTTTCTAGAGAAAATATTTGTTCTATTATATAAGCTGTTTGATTGCATCTATAATATCTAATGATACCTCTGTACAACTTAGTTTCCTCTTTGGTAAAAATAACAGTTATATTAGAGTAAAATGGCTTTTGTAAGATATATCATAGAATATAGGGTTCTACTTTTAAATGTTTGGAAATTGTTGCTGTATATTGCCTGAGAAAGAGTGCAAGAATCAAGTATCATAACCCTGAAACATCCCTTTCCATTCCCAAGTCTCTTGCTAAGTCAAGGGAACAATTAACATAGCCTGAGGTTGGAATGCTGGTTGGGATAAAGGCTATGTAGAGGGTCATTGATTCCCTCTCATGAATACTGGGGACTGGGGCAAATTAGTTATTTGGAGGAAGGCCTGCTTATTGCTGCCTGCTAATTCAGCTATTCTCTGGAATGCTGGTCATACAAGGACAAAGCTAATAGTGCCATTGCTTATTTAGACTACTCTATAGGACCCCTTTCCCAGCTATAAGCAGTGTGGTAAAGGAGCACCAGAGAGAAGTGCTCTTGGTCACCCAGTCACCACTGGACCACAAGATAACACAATGCAGAGGAGAGGCCTTACTGGAAAGGAACAGTGAGGGACAGTGGTACAACTCTTTCAGCCTGATGCCACTGAACTTTAGCAGCATTTTGCAGTCAGGTACTGCTGAACCATCCCCTGAGAGCATCCTATTAGTAAATTTCAATAAACTTTGTATTCTTCACACTGTCTTCAGAGGTTTTCTTCTGTCTTTTGGCAGTCTATACCCCCTACAGACCCACATTACCCCCTACACACTACGCTAGTACAGCTAGGCTGTGATTGAGATAGATGGAGTCTATGTTCTTTATTATAAATTCACCTTTTGCATTAATATGTCAAAGGTTCTAAGGTATTACAGGTCAGAAACTTGCTGACCTTATTTTTCCAAGTTCACCACAGATGATTTTGACTATGGAATCCTTTTTTATCTGAGTCATACTTCATAAAGTTCGTCAGATACAATGATCTCTGAATTCTCATTAATGGTACTTTAAAGTATATAATTTCCAATGTTTCTTAGATTCTGCATGGGGATTAAAACTATGGTATGGCTGCAATAGGAGACTGCCCAATTATAAAACATAAATCTGCATTTTGATTTTGATTTCTTAGTCTGTCTTTCCTATTTTAGAGCAAATAAAAAGGCATAGGAATTAGTACACAGCTGTTTCCTTCTACCTACCCTTAGACATGTGTGTGTGTGTGTATGTGTGAGTGTGTGTGTGTGTGTGCATACATGAGCTTGCATGTGTTTATATAAAAAGTTCCTATATTTAAGGTTTAGGTAGTAAAGAACATGAAGGTGGAAGTCAATCTCCTCAGAACCGTGTCATGGACTCATGACACTCCAGGCAAATTGACCTCCCTCTGTGTCAGTTTCTTCATCTGGAAAGTGGATTCAATAGATGCTTCTCAGTCATACTGATAAGGAAACTGAAAATAAAATTGGGTTAAAAGCTAAATAGCTTCTTATACAAGAGAAATAAAGGCAGAATAACGAAAGAGTTATTCAATGGATAAAGGATTAATATCCAGAATATACAAAGAGCACAAACAATTAAAAAGCAAAATAATAAATACCCAATTAATAAATAGGCAAATGAATTAAACAGCAAGTTCCCAAAAGCAGTGCAAATGGCTAATAAATATATAAAAGGAATGTAAATCAAAACTATAATAACATTCCATCTTACCCCAGTCATGATAACTATTTTCAAGAAAACAAACAACAAATGTTGGCAAGATGTAGGGAAAAAGGAATCCTCATACACTGTTGAGGGGAATGTAAACTAGTATAGCCACTATAGAAATCAGTATGGAGTCCCCAAAAAATTAAAATTATACCTGCCTATGATCCTACCATACCACTCTTGTCATGTGTATATAAAGACAGCATAATGAAACCCACCAAACACTGTTTGAAAAAGAGAGAGAAGGGAGGGGATGAACTTGTTCAACGAACACTGTGTCCATCTATACAATTATCACAATGAAACTCCTTTATAATATTAATGTATGCTAATTAAAAATAAAAAAATTAAAAAGCACAGAAAAGTATAAATAATTCATGTGAAAAGAAACTATTTTAAAACTAATATTTGAAAGAAAAAACCTACGTATGAAATCTTCCTTGCATTTCAAAAAGATAATTTAATGAAGTAATTTCAGTAAGTATGTTGTTTTCAAAATTAACTTAGCAGTAGCTAAGTCAATATTAATAAAGCCAATATAACTTTAACAAGAGATTAGAAACACCAATGAATGACACCCCAGTGCAGAAGATTCTTAAAGATGTACAGTTAATTTTAAAGATGTTCTTATGTTTGAAAACAGAAACTAGACAATATCAAAACTTAAGATGGTGTTTCTAGGTGGTCTGGCATAGCCTGTCCCATACCGTGCCCCCACAAACATAATACCCACACAACCATCAAGAAATAAAATGGCTCTCTCCTACAATATATCCCTTGGTTTCTTTGGAGGAGCACACTCTAATCCAATCTGTTACACTTGGTTTTTACATTAAAGAATTATTGAACACACTGTGCTCCTCAAATGAAAATGATTAACTTATATGGCACCTATCAATTATCTGACTTCATGAAGAGAGATAATGTATAAAAAACTATATACTACACAGAACAAAAAACATCTTCTGTGCAAAACTCAGGCTATTGTAAGAAGTGCTAGAAATGACCAGGTTTGCATGGGATTATTTGTCAAATCAATGGACTTCACTGCATCCAGAAAAGAGAAAAGGAAGCATCTGGTGATGAGAATTAAGTCTTGTGCTTACAGAGCTGGTTTTGCCTCATGCACATTATCCCCCAACCCATCTGCAGCTATGTCTCAGGAGTCAATATTTGTGTACACTTTTCCTTTAAACTGTATCTTCATTTCAGACAGTTTTCTCTGATATTAAATGCTTAGAATATAGTCTAAATTCCCCTGTGTGCCTTTCAATAAGACTATGACTTTTTTGAAGCTGGGCACTGTATCATATCCTTCTTTTATGAGTCTCTTAGCCCTTAGAAGAGAACATAACACAATAAAAAAGCTCTGTATTTCTTGAATATATGAATAAATGTACATATGAATATGTAAATTTATCATATTTCATTTTTAAAATTAATTACAAAAATTTTCAGAGATGATCACCATACTAACCCCCACAGTCCATCCCATGTACACTACTTATCTCCCTAAAATATATATAGCATTGTTTTAAATGTTTTCAAGTCTACACAAGTTTTCCTTCTGTATCTTTCTTTTACTCACTTGAGAGATTCTAACACATTTCTTTTCACTGTTTTGAGTATTTTATTGTACAAAAATAACATTAATTTATCCAGTCATCACCTCCAATTTATCTGCAGTTTCACTTCCCATGGTTTCAGTTACCTATAGTTAATGACACTCTGAAACATTAAGGGAAAATTCTTGGAATAAACAATTCATGACTTTCAAATTGCACTCTGTCTGAGTGGCATGATGAAATTCTGTGCCCTCCCACTCTGTCCTATACAGGATGTCGAATCACTTCTTGCCCAATGTATCTATGCCATATATATTACCTACAGATTAATCACTTAGGAGTCATCTGGGATATCAGATTAACTTCTGTGATATCAAGTTACTAATGGTCAAGTAATCCTTGTTTTACTTTATACTGGCCAAAAAGCACAAAAGTAATGATGTTGCAAATTTTGTTGCTATGCATTATGATTATTTACTTATTATTATTACTCTCTTTGTGCCTAATTTATAAATTAAATTTTGTCATAGATATGTATAAACTGGAAAATTATAGTATATTGAGTTTGGTATTATTCATCATTTTACATTTCTGTAGAAGTCTTGGAACACAACTGTCATGATTGATAAAAGCAGACTTAACTAGACATCAATGCATGATAGAAATCTGGGGGTTGTCCCCCAGTTTTTTAGTATTAACACCATAGGGCTTTACATTGCTCAAGAAAATGGATTATCTAGAGAATGGACTTAGTGATGTGGTTCTGTATTATGAGGCATGCACATATTCAACTTTATTTAACTTTACTAGGATTTTCCAGATAGTTCTTATATTTTTATTCAATTTATACCCCAGTTAATCCTCAACATCAGTTTTCCAAACTAATTGCCTCTTGGGTAAGATAGGAGTGTCTTCACAGGAGCTGTGTCTCAAACCTAAAAGGCTTTATATCTGTTCAATTCAACAGGATTGGAGCCACGATGGTCAGAAGAGATTGCATTTGTAATTCACACCTTGAAGTTACAGTGGTAGTCAGGGTTCATTGTGTAAGATTTCCTTTCAACTTCCTATGTGCCACATTCACAGTGATAATTAGAGGTCAATATGAATGACAAAAAATGGTTACATTTATCTAAATGTGGTGTGTTAACAGAAATGGTTGCTTCTATTCATCAGTTATGGTTTTCCTGTGTCTTAAGAGCTTTAGTATACTGTCACATCATGCTTAGATGAACAGAATTATAGGGTGACAAGGTGGCTATTAAAGTTCTGAGATATTAGTAACTGCAGGCTTCAATTACTATCTATTAGATTTATTAAATATTATAATGTCTCAGTAATCAAGGCATATTTCAAAGAGAATCTTACATGAGGTGATCTTTTAACTAAACATTTGCTGCCCAGAATAACCTATACCATGTAGAAGCGTGGTATCTACTGGCATATTTTTCTCATCCTCAGTTATTTTTTCATATAAGCATTTTCCTGAAAATAGCAGTCCCTCAGAGAAATAAGAATCATGGAAAGTTTGAATTTTTTGTTTTCTATTGGCTTAGTTCCTAACTGCATTTATTATAATTTTCTTTCAAAAAACAAATGAGCAATTTAAATGTGATTTTTTTGTTATTGTTACTTATTATACTTCTAAAGCAAATGATTTTATTGAAACAAAACATGCGTACAGGAAAGTGAACAAGTCATAAGTGTATAGTTTAATGAACTTTTGCCAAATGATGTATTTTTTGACTAGAGCATATATCAATAAACAGAACACTTACACCTTTATAGAGGTCCCCTGCATCCTCCTTTGTTTTATCTCTAACCTCCAATACCTAACTGTAACTGTGTAACACCTGTTTGCCTGGGTTTTAAATACATACACTGTATCAAGTAAACATTTTGCATAAAGAATCAGTAAAACTCAGAACAATATAATTCATTCAAGGTCACACAAAAGTATAAGGATTGCAGCACAAGTACATGACCACATACACCTTCAAACAGCAGAGAAGAAATGACAACAGCACTTGGAAGATGGCAAAGTAAGAAACACCAGAAATTATAAGATAGGGATTTCTGGAAACACAAGAAATCCCCATCTTATAATGATTGCACTGGCAGAATCTGTCTGAAATAACTCTTTATTAACTCTAGAACCTATTTAATGCTTAAAACTTTCAAAGGCAAGATTGGTATGGCAAATTACTGTCAATTTCAGTCAAACTGTCCTCCAACCCTCAGCTCCATAGAAGGCAGTCATGGATGTGTTTGCAGAAGAATGTGTGTACAATTGTTGGGATCCAGTGTGGGCAGGAGGGAATCATTCCTACATTTATCAGCAGTGTTGTCTTTGATCACTGAGTGCTGCTTCTGATCATAATTGAGGACCTTGATGGGCAATGTTCCCGTAGTTGCACCTTCCCCTATGCATTACATCCCTCTCCATAGCTGAAGAGAGGTTTAGAGATTTAAAAAAATTGGCAGCTTATTCCCTCTTCATTTCTCTCTTTTACCCCTTTTGATAGACAGATTTTGAAGTCTAGGTCTGAGTAACCTCACATATGAATGAAAGTAGAAAGTCACTATGGGTGGCTGTATGACCGGGGGAAGTACTGGAAACACTGTAAGTTTACACATTAGACTTGTACTTAGTATAGGCAGAACCTATAACATTGCAAAAAAAAAAAGGTACAAACATTAACGAAGGGAAAGACCTAATTTCAGAATTCACATTATTAGTTGTAAGTGCTCAGTTTTCAACAAAAAATAATAATAACATATACAAAGAACCAGGAAACTAGTCACCACTCAAATGAAAAATAAACAAATTAGTAAAAACTTCCCCCCCCAAAAAACAATGGCAAGTCTGTTAGACAGGAATTTAATGCTCAAAAAGTCTAAAAGAAGACATAAAGTCAAGAAAATAATGTATGAATAAAACACAAACCTAAATAGACATAAAACTTAAAAAGAAAGCAAAAGAAATTTTGGATTTGAAAATCATAATAACTAAAATTTAAAAATGGTTAAAATGGATTAAAAGGCAGATTTGAGCAGGAAGAAATAATCAGAGAACTTAAATAAAAAGCAATAGAAATTACCACATCAGAGGAACAGAAAAAATAAGAGTGAAGTAAAGCAAACAGAAACTAGAGAACCTTTAAAATGCTATCAAGTATACCAGCATATACATTCTAGAAGTTCTAGAAGGAGAAAGAGTAAGAGAAGAAGGAAAAAGGGGAGGAAAAGGAGAAGGAGGAGGAAAAGGGCAGAATTACTGACAAAAGTCTCCAAATGTAATGAAATGAAAGACATATATAAGCAAGTAAAAAGCTAAACGAATTCCAAATAAGATGAACTCAAAAGAAACCTACACCAAAATACATCAAAATAAAATCAAAATCCTAAAACAAAGAGAATCTGGAAAGCAGTAGAAATAACTCATCCATGTATAGGATCCTCAAAAAGATTACATGCAAATTTCTCTTAAAATCTTGGGGTGCAGAAGGTAATGGGCTGATAAATAAATTAATAAAAGAAAATAAAAACTGTCAATCAAGAATCTTATATCTGGGTGGAGTGCCTACCTATCAAGCTTGAGGCCTTGAGTTGAACCCCTAGTACTGATAAAAAAGGAAAAAAGAAAAAAGAAAAATTTCATATCTGGCAAAAATGTCCTTCAAAAGAAAGGGGTAAATTAAGATTGCCTTAGATAAATAAAGGCTTATAAAAAGCATACAGTTATGTTCTGCATGTTGAAATGAAAGGACATGAACAGTAATTCAAAGCCATATGAAGAAATAAGGATCTGAGTAAAAGGAAATACATGGTCAATTATAAAAGCCAGTATTGTTGTTGCAAAAATGTAATTCTGTAGAATTAAGAGACTAATATGGATTTTACAATTATATGTCAGGCATTTAGTATTGCTAATATTGGTTTGTAATTCCACATTTTGCTTTCTACATTGTTTAAAAAATAAGTACATAAAATTGTTAGTTGACAGTTTGGGATACATATTGCCTACAGTTTTTCATTTTTGTGATATTAACCTCTGAAAGATGTAGTTATGGAACCGTTAAAATAGCAAATTCTTTGTAGGTTTTGTGGTAAAATTAGTATAACTTCAAATTAGGGTATGATAACTTTAGACTTTTAAGTGGAATTCCCTTGGTAAACACAAGGAAAATAGCTAAAGAATATAAATGAGAAGAACTGAGGAAGCAAGTATTTCAATAAATTAAGCTAAAATCAAAGAAACCAGTAATGCAAGGTTGAAGGATAATACGATTAGCAAGAGGAAAGATGTATTTATTTTTCTTTTGATAATTAAATATAAATAGATGAAGCTTTCCAATAAAAATGGCAGAGATTGTCAGAATGATTAAAAGCATGGGATCCAAATATATACTTTCTACAAGATACTCAGTTTAGATCCAAATAGAATGAAATTGAAAGTATGGCATGTTATTCATCTTTCCAGTGCTCAAAAAAATATCTTACACAATCGATTTATAAAGTGCATAGGTTTATTTTGGCTGAGTGTTTTGGAGGTTTCCTCTATACTGTGATAGTCCAATTTCTTTCAGGCTGGTGGAGAGGCAAAATATCATGTCAGATACTGTCTAGGAAAGAAAAAAAGTTAATTATTTCATATTTTATTCTAGCACATTAAATATTTTACATAAAATTGATACATTCCTAGAAATATAAACTCTAAGACTAACCCATGAAAAATAGAAAATTTTAATAACCCTATAGCTAGTAAGAAATTAAATCAGTAATCAAAAGCCTTCCTAAATGATTATGATTATTATAAGAACTTCATAAATTTCACAATGTATCCCAGTACAAAAATTTTTAAAAATTCTCCTAAAAATAAAAAATAAAATAAAATAAAAATAAAAATAAAAGCCCCAGTCCTGATGAATTCACAAGTGAATTCTACCAATTCTTTCTCAGAGTTTTCAAAACAATTGAAGAGCAAAGGCACTCTTCCAGTCACTCTAAAAAGGCAACGTACACTGATGTCAAAAGCAGATAATGATACTACAAGAACAGAAACCTATGGACAAATATCCTTTATGAACATGGCTCCAATTAATACTCAACAAAACTTATCAAACAAAATCAGCAGCACAATTTAAGTATTACGAGCTTTGAATAAGTGGAATTTATTTCTAGAATATATGAAAGCTGATCAGTGTGATACACCATATTTACAGAATGAAAGGAAAAGAGAAATGTATAAACATTTCAACTGATGCATAAAAAGCATTTGGAAAAATTCAGTACCATTTCATGACAAAACCACTTAAATAAATAATAGACAGAAATTTCCTCAGGGCAATCAAAACAATATATAATAAAATCACAGTGAACATCAGACTCATAATTAAAGATTGAAAGCTTTTCCTGTAAGCTGAAGAACAAGGCAAGGATCCTTATTTTCACCACTTCTATTTAATTAGGTACTAGCCAAAGGTATTGAGTAAGACAAAGTAAATAAAAAGCATCCAAACTATAAAGGAAGACATAACATTGTCATTGTTTGTGGATAATATAACCTTGCAATCAGAACTAGTAGAATTAATATGTGAATTCAGCAAAGTAGTACAGTACAAAGTCAACACCTAAAAGCTAGTTTCATTTTGTACAAGATCAATAAGCAATCCAAAAAAAATTTAAGGGGAAAAAAATCCATAAGCAGTAGCCTTAGAAAGAATAAAATACTTGGTAATTTAGCAAAGGAAAAGAAAGAAAATAGGAACTGCCAAATATCCTGAGAAAAATTAAGGAAAACAATAAATATAAAAAGTCTCATGTTTATGAATTGGAAGACAGTATTATCAAGATATTAATATTATACAAACTTATTTATAATTTAATCTAATTCCTCAATGATATTTTTATTCAAAATAGAAGAACCCATCTTAAAATTCATATGGGATCACAAGAAACCTTGACAGTTGAAACAATCCTGGGGACTTATACTTCCAGATTTCAAAACATACTATATACAAATATATAGTAATTAAAAGTGTGGTGCTACTGCATAGGGAGAAACAATGAAATAGGATAGAGATTCTAGAAACAAATCCTTTCATACCTAATCACATGAATTTTCAAGAAGGGTGCTGAAACCATAAATAATGAAAAGACAGTTGTTTCAACAAATGTTGATGGCATGATGATCTTCTACCAGGAAAAAAATCAGTGTCTCTAGCTTCCCAGCCTTCTTTCCTATTTTCTATGTATGTAAAAGGCCAATATGCACCTCTACTTGCTTAAATGTTATAAGAGCTAAAGAAAATTAAAATGAAATAAACCTGGCACACTTCATAACTTAAACACTTTTGAGGAAATATAGAAAATAATAAGTGTTGAAAAAGATTTGGATAAATTAGAACCTCTGCGGACTGTTGGTTGGCATATAAAATAGTACAGCTGCTGTAGAAAATCGTATGGCAGTTCTTCAAAAAATTAAAAATAGAATAACACAATCAAAGAATTATGCTTCTGGAGATGTATCTAAATATTTGACAGTAGGATCTTGAAAAATATTTGTATATCCATGTGCATTCCAGCACAATTCACAATAACTAAAGAGTGAAATGTGCTAATCAACAGACGAATAGATAAGTAAACAGTTACATATACATACAATAACCAACACTTGGGCAAGGGACTTCTGCCTCAATTCATACAAATCATTGTTGCCAGATTTGTGCCAAGGAGATCAGGATTAAAACTTTTCTCTGGATTTTTTCAGCTCTGCTCATTTTCTCCATAAATCCTAGGGGAAACTTCACTAGACATTAAATAACATGTTTCCTTAGATGTAACTCAGACTTTTAGCATTTAAAGCAGATAATTCTTAATAAAGTAATTGTTGAATTAAGAATACATTTTTCATTATTCAGTAATTATTTTCCTTAGAACATTAAAAGGCTTTTTTAAGATGGAAATTAAAAGGAACGTTTTTAAGAGTTTTCCTTTGTCAAATAAAGGGTTCAAATTTTATTAGGAAGGAATAAAAAGATTAATTAAAATTGATTTTATGGTTCTACATGCTCATTTTCATAGGGGTACATGATAAATTTGGAAAGAAAATCTGCTCAGCCTGGAGTCTCACTAACACATTTATGCAACGAGTTATGACTGGACTAAGATAAAGCAGTATGCATTCTTTCTACTTTCACTCTTCCTTCCCTGTCACACCCAGCCCTTGGTTTGTCATCAACTGGCTGCATTGCTTCAATTTTCCCATTACCTTTGTGAAAGCACCCATTTCTCTTTTCTGGATTACTTCTCTAACTGGTCTCCTCCTTCTACTCTTGGACTTTCCAACCATTCTTCACAGTACAAGGATTAACTTTCCCCAATCTGACTAAGCAGAGGAAGTTTTCTTCTCTCTTAAAATTCTAATGATTTCTCCTGTTCTTAGGATATAAATAAATATCCTTAATATATTCTTTACAATCTCCCTTGTTGTACTAGAAAGACTCATGTCACAAGGCGCCCTTAATGTTCTGACAATACTTTTCACTTTTAAGTATCTTGAGCATACAATGCTTCTTCACTTTTGGGGTACTTGCATAGCTTTTTCCTTGCTCCCCTTTATTTGGCTATGTCCTATAAATTTTTTTAATCTTGGTTCAATGACTTGTTTAAAAAAGCCTTTGACATGCTTAGACCATATCTTTTATTATGTACTTTCTTTGCACCAGTGACTTTCTTTGGTAGGTAGCACAAAGAATAGCAGTAATTGCATTTTTACTTCTCTCCTTTCGAGGATCACTGACTTTCCCCAGAAAGTAACTGTATAATATATCTCACCTTTTCTAGGTAGTACACTGCATCTATTTAGAAAAATGGAATAAATACGAAAAACTCAGTTTCCTTGGGAGACTGTGTCTAAGGGCACAGGTTTACCTACCTTCTGCATTCCCTAGAGTTATTTCTCAGAATCCAGATGTATACCGAGCTTACAAAATGAAGGAGTAGCAAGACTAGGTGACTCTGCTCACTGTCTTTCAAGGACAACATGTTAACCACTGTGATCAGATTGAATGTCCAAATGACACTTACTGACAAAACTAAAGCCTGGATGCTGATAAACATATGCTCCCAGCTGTGAACTACTGAGTTATTCTATGCTTCCAACCACTGAGAGGTCTCTGATTGATAGGATATGTTGATACTTCAGATGACTTTGGATTCTTATCTTAAAATCTCATTATAATGATGAAAAACACACCCATTAGTGTCAGGACAGATCTAATTTGTCCAAACTAGGAAGAAAAGAAATGGTACCCTGAGTTCTGGAAATCTCTTTCCTTCTTTGTAAAAAGCTGTGGTGACAGCATGCATACCACACCCTGTCATAACCCAGCTTTAGTTAAAATCCAGATCACAGATCTTCTCAGGCAGAAGGTGCCTTTAGATCTTCAGCACCCTTCTTCATTTTGGCCATTGAATACAATTTCCTGCTTTCTCCCATAACTGTTTTATTGTTTGCAAATGATATTAAGTGGGAAAAGAACCTACACACTTGGCTAAGACTACAAGGCTGAGTCATAATCCATTCATCAGTGTGCTTTCACTTGCTCCTGTAACCACAGTCTTCTGCACAAAGCCCAGGTCAGGTGGAATTAGTTTTTTTTTTAATTTCTTTTATTCATATGTGCATACAATGTTTGGATCATTTCTCCCTCCTTCCCCACCGCTCCCTCCCTTTTCCCCACCCCCTTCTTCCCCCCCCCACCACTCCCTCACTACCAGGCAGAAACTATTTTGCACTTAGCTCTAATTTTGTTGAAGAGAGAGTATAAGCAATAATAGGAAGGACCAAGGGTTTTTGCTAGTTGAGATAAAGATGGTTATACAGGGAGTTTACTCGTATTGCTTTCCTGTACATATGTGTTACATTCTAAATTAATTCTTCTCGAAGTAACCTTTTCTCTAGTTCCTGGTCCCCTTCTCCTATTGGCCTCTGTCACTTTAAAGTGGAATTAGTTTTTGGTAAAAGAATTAATCAATGAAAGAATGATTGGATGGATTTATTCATAAGTTTTATCATTTGTCTCCTGCCCACAAGCAATCTATGCTCTATTATGTACCCTAGTCTTGTGATGTAGACTTTGGACTTAGGTTGTCCATACAGGATGGATGGATCTATGAAAGTATATTACTGTTTTAAAGAAAACCAGATGAGATGCATGTCTGCAGCTCACACATTGTTAATGTCCTTACTCCTGTAGTCTAAAGCATACAAGAATGTGTATTCTCAATATGCTTAGATAATTTCTTGATATCTGCACAAAATTCTTAAAAGACTTTGGAACCAAAAAACTTTACTTCATCCAAGTTCTAAAGCCTATAGTTTCTTGACATTTACTTTTAGTTTTGAAGATGATGGTAAAGGAGGAACAAAGAAAGAGAAATGATAATTTTGTGTTTCATTTAACCTTATATTGTCATGTAATATAGAAATGGGCGAATGTTCACATCATAAATTCATAACTTGATGAAGCTAACCAGGCTCAGATCAAAAACAGAACTATACCAGTACCACCAAAACTCTTCTTACCCCTTTATTAGCACTCCCCCCACATATCAAAACAACCACTATCCTGATTTTACATATCATATATAAGTTCTTCCTTTTTAATGTAAATTGCATGATTCAGTACATTATCTTTGTGACTGGTCCTTATTAAAAATACTATATGTGAAAATTACATAGTGTTTCAATTATTTTCACTTTTCCTTTTTTTCAATGTTTCCTTTTTTGGAAAATTTTCCAAAAGTATTTGTGAGTTCTCTGAAGATGAGGGACTGCTTCATACTCTGAGGAATCAGAGTGTTAAATTGCTAGAGGAAATAGTACATATCATCTTTTAGCCATTCCTTCACTCACTTAAAAGAATTCTGGTTATATCTAAGGTACTAGATAAGATGATTCTGAGGATACCAGTAAATTTTGGAAGAAGTTCTTGCATAAAAATTAAAATTTAATGGACAAGTCAGGTGTTGGTGGCCCATTCCTATAATCCTAGTCACTCAGGAGGCAGAGATCAGGAGAATTGCTGTTTAAGGCTAGCCTGGCCAAATAGTTTGAGAGACCTTATCTTGAAAATACTCAATACTCCTGTCTAGAGGTTTGGTACCAGTGAGAGAGGAGGGGAGGTGGGGTAGAGTGTAGGAGGGTGAATATGGTGCCAATACTGTACACACATGTATGTAAATGGAAAAATGAGATCTGTTGAAACTATTCCAGGAATTACGGTAAGAAGGGGGATAAAAGAGAATGATGGAGAGGGTGAATCCAACTATGATATATTGTAAGAACTTTTGTAAATTTCACAATATACCCCCAGCACAACAATAATCATAAAAAATAAATAAAAATAAAATGAGAAAAAACCACAAGGCTCATGGAGTGGTTCGAGTGATAGAGTGCTTGCCTAGCAAAGTGAGATCCTAAGTTCAAAACCTAGTAAAATCAAAAAAACAAAAACAGAAACTGGACAACAGACTATGTGAAATTTTTTTAAAAGTTAGATATTGATATCTGTTAAAGATGAAATAAAAGATTGTGATAGAGAATAATGCGTGGCAGGGTAAACATATTACTAATTTCTTACTTTGTGAAAACTGGCTCCCATATGCTAAAGCTTCAAGACTGAAACTATCATCTATAGAATTATGAAAGTGATGATGTTCCAAGTAGGAGAAGAGAATATCATGAAGACTATGGAACTCAGTAAGAAAGAAGATCTAGTGATGAAGATCATCACCCTGTCAGCAATAATTTTGACATATCCTTACTTTCTTACTCATGAGATTCACTGGACAAATTGGGAAGATATCTTCCTTTAGCTCTTTATCTAATTGATTTCCTAGCTTCTGTGGTTTTACCCTCTTAAACACCATCATAAGGAATAATAAACTGAAGACTTATCTTTCCTCTCCCTTCTAAAGTTCTGTCTCTTAATTGGTCACTGTTTATCAATTCTCAAAGTTCAACACTTCTCATAGTGGCAAATGAATCTCACAATTAGCTTTCTTTCCCATTTCCTTTAAAAGTTATCCACTGTGGGTAAACACAGTTATTTTACTGCCCTCATCAGTACAACTGTATCAGATACAAAAATCCATCATGCTTTTCCCTCTTGTACCAACACAGCTTAAAAATGTGAAACATTTGGTTCACTATATCAATATGAACTTTTAGAAACCTTGTTATATGGCAAGCACAATGTTGGTCATGAAGAAGGCAGAGATAATCAGCCTCAGTCTCTATCCACATGGAGCCCCAAATAAAGGAGGGCAGGCAAAATTTCTTAAATGGACTCATGACCCTGTATATCATTACTTTAAATTAGAAATTTGAAATTTTCTTAGAGACTACATTATATATTTTATTTTACTGTGTTTTTAACCTTACAAGTCCTATCTCTAACTTTGTCTCAGCACAAGAACTGTGCAGAAAGACAGTGCTCAACAAAACCATCTGTGGTCCACTCACTCACCAACTCTGCCTCTTTGTCACAAGCATATGTGAGCCTCAGGTTCTCCAGACACCAAAAGAATCGAAAAACTCAAATAGGACACTGTTCAAAAAAACCAATAAAACATCCAAACACATTTGAAACACCAACTGTGGCCATCTTTTCTGAGTATTAAACATACATCTGACATCTACAGTTGTCTTTGATCCTGTACTCACATTTATAAACCAATTGTCATTTATTTTCTAATTCTCTGCCCATAAACCTCATAGTCCAGATTGTATCCACCAGCATAGTCAGACATTGTATTATCCATAGCATTCTTGCACCTTGACAGTTCACACCATAGAATTTTTTGCCAAACATGTGACTTTCTATAAGTCCTTTCAATTAAGAATATACTGTCACAAATATTTCTGGTGAGCTGTCTCTTAATATTTGACTTAAAGATCCAAGTTCATATGAGATTTTCTTTCACAGATAGCTAAACAGTGTTTTGAGCCTTTAATGTTATGCCTGTCTCCCCAAAAGTTTATAAAGAGTAATTTATTCTACTTCCTGCACAGAGAAAAATAAACCAAGAGGTAGATGGAAGCTATGTGAATGAACAGAAAATAATATCTCTAAGCATCCTCAGGGGACATTTGATTAGGAAAGATTCAGGGACTTGTTTTTGGCAGTAGTGACAAACAGAGCTAGAACGAGAACTTGTGTATCCTAATGTGTAGGTCTAGCATTATTTCCACAATATTATGAATCACGATTTATTAGAGAATTTTCTGGATAAGAAGAAATTAACCATGATTGTTTCACAATTGCATGCCTAGTTCTTCTTTTTTTGCTCTCAAAATCCATCCAAACAATGTCACACTAAGAACTAATGAATAAAGTGGGAGAAAAGAACATCCCACTACACTTACATGCTGGTTGAGACTATTCTCTTGAGGTTGAGGCAAGGGATAGCCTATCCTAGGAAGAACAGTAAGGAAAGTGAAAGGAATTCTGAACACCCAGGTTATTGTCCACCCTGGGATAATGCTAAACTGTGGTAAGTTGCTTCATTACCAGCAAATGCTTCATTTGTAAGTGAGGAGTTCAGACAGGTGATTTATGAAGAGTTTCAGCCAACTTTAAAATGTTATGGTTATGAGATTTTGAAATTCTGAGATTTCTATGCTGAAAGTTACAATTGCCTTACTATTTTACTATATTGCTAATATAGTAATAGCAATAATAGATCTTGAGCCCTAAAATTGCTATCATTTAGCCATGTATTTTATACAGCTTATTTCATTTGATTCTTTTTTCCCAGATTTATTGAGGTATAATTGACAAATGCAAATGTATGTATTTAAATTGTATGACATGTTTTAATATATGTAGAAGTGTGAGATTATTACCACAATCAAACTAACTAACAAATCCATCACTTCATATAGTTAACTTTTTGTAGGTGGTAAGAATGCATAAAATCCACTCTCATCAAATTTTAAGTATACAATATATTATACACTATTGTCACTTGATTCCATATTTTAGATGGGAAGAAATTAAGACAGAAATTTTTTCCACTTGTTTAGAAAATTCCAGTTTCACACATTAGGCTGAGTGCTACTGCAAAGAGCAGGGAGCAGACTCCACAATTGCTGAATCATTGATGGTAGTCAGGAAAGTAGAGAAAATGGAGAAATCATTTATGGATCCAGTGGCTTTCTTTGCTTTTTTTTTTTTCTTTTCCTACTCTCCTTCCCTTCCTTCCCCTTCCCTTTCCCTTCCCCTTTCCTCCTTTTCCTTCCTTTCTTTTCTATTCTATTCTTTCTTTTCTATTTCTTATTCTCGTCCTCCTCCTCCTTCTCTTACTCCTCCTCCTCTTCTGCCTCTTTCTCTGCCCCATCCTTCTTGGTTTTGTGCTGGGGATTGAACACAGGGTCTGGAGAATGCTAAACCCTTGGTCTACATCGAGATATACCATAATCCCTCTATTTTTAAAGTCTTTAATTGAATGGTAGATGCTGTCCTTGGTCTAGCTAATTCTTATGTATATCATTAACAGAAAAATTAACAGCAAACATTCACATTTTCAAGAAAGAGTTTTGATCATTCTAGCTGATAGCTTAGATGTTATTGACAGTCCTCTGAGAAGCAGATGTCAACATGGAGTGAAGTGTATGAGAAGGCTAATGAAAAAAATACTTGTCAAAGATTAAACATGTGGGAAAATGAGAGGTGGGAAGAAACTTCAGATTATAATGACGGCCTAAAACCTCTGAATGAAGAGAAGGAAGGAAGGAGGATCGGCTGGGCACAGTTACAGACTGCAGCATTGTTGTGAGAAGTGTGCCACCTAGCCAGGCCCCCATGATGGAAAAAGATATGGAAGATCTAACTAAAGGTGCCTGATAGTCTGCCTGGAAATGTCTTGATAGTTGAGTGAAACATTAAGGGTCTGTCAGAAAAGAGATAGTCCATCCATGCTTCCGCATACTCTCCTTAGCCTCATATCTCTATTTCAGTACAGAAAAGACAATGGGGAAGGGAATCAGGATATTTTCTTATGAAAATATGTTGAGGATTTTGTCATCCAAGGACATCTGGGCTATGTGAAGGTTGTACCCTGTGTCTCAATGCAAATGTTATGTCCATGTCTTGAATACAGTGAGGAATAATTAAAATACTTACATAACTTGTTTCAAGGCATTCTTTTTTAACTGAAGTCACAAAAGCAAATACAATATAATCATTTAGAATACAATTGAAAAAAATCAACCAAACCTTCCCTTTATAGATCACTCTTAGATAGTAGTTACTTCCAGTTTTACAGCAATCATAAAAAAAGATTAATATCACTAATATAACATTGTAATTTTATGATAAAATTAAAATATTCATCCTGTAGCAAAAGTGTAAAGTCATAAGTGACAATTTAATGTTGAAAAGCATCTAAAATTGCCCTCTACATATCAAACCCATGCAATTAGATTCTTAAAAAAATTAGTTCTTAAAGCTCAAGATAGGAAAAAGATCAGGATAGAGATAGGTTTATTGCCATGTATATATATATATATATATATATATATGTATACATATATGTGTGTGTGTGTATTTCCTCTACCAGTGTCCAAAAAAGGTGTGCAAAAACTATATACATGCTGAAATGAATGGGTAATTATTTTTAAAAATAAAATATGGTATATTGATATTTACAAAAGTTAAAATGAAATATCCTATAACTTTTGAATCTGAGGTTTCAAAATATACCTGAAAACTAAATAACATCAGCAGACTGACAATGGACTGTCAGTCTCATTTATAGTCTCATTTATAGAATGAGAATTAAGACACGTGACTTCTAATGTCATTTTAAGGCGTGTCTCCTTTGTTTTAAGTTTGAAATTGAAAAAAAGAAATTCCCCCTTGTGCTGGAGAACTCAATAATTGATACTGCTTCAGAAAAGCCATAAAGTGTGATAGCTGCATTGGTTATCTCTGACTTAGAATGTCTACATAAAATTCACAGTAGGACACTTACTAATTGTGTGACTAATTGTATAAAGAAAAGTTTTTAGTATCATTGAACTCCTTTATCTTAGTGTGTAAAATGGGATAATGACATAAATTTTCTCACATTATTAAGAAAGTTAAACAAGATAGTATGTGCTAAAATGAAGGAAAAAAGTCTAGATAATGCCAGGTATATATTAATCATTTAATGAATATCAACTAAAATTATAATTATTATTATAACCTTTGTACTAAAAACAAACATGAATTTTGCTTATCAGAATGCCAGTTTAGAGTGCACAGACTTTTAAAATAATGAATTATTTAAGTAAAATATCTAAGTAGAAGATTATTGTGGAAACATAATATCTCTTTTTGAAATAAAAACCACTCTCAAAACATCTCTAATAGTATCTTTGGCATTCTGACCTCCAAATACCAAACACCTCTTTAATATGCTGTAGCACTCTCTGGATCCTAATTTTGATTCTAAACATCACAAATGTTCTGGATGAGAGCTATCTGGTTTCAGCATCTCATGCATCTGCTGGATTTGGCCATTTTTAAATATAAAAGTCGCTAAATTATTAACTTTTCCTAAAGTGATATTTAATGGCAAAAGTAATATCTGCATGAAGTATTAAGTGATTTTTATGAAGAAAAGCCAAGTAATTTGACAGAGCGTAATAATTACACTGTCAAAGAATACAAGTTTCCATTTTCTTGGAGAAATCTATATTGCATGGTTTCAGTTTCACAAGCTGTCATCAAATGTTCAGATTTAGTTCTTTCTTAATTGCACCCTGGCAGCCGTTTTGTGGAAAACGTACATGTGGCACTTTCTTTTCAGAAGGGTGCAGAACCCATGACATTACTAACATGTACAATGTGCACAATTAAGAGACTGGCTTGACTTTCTGGAGAGCAGGCTATAAAGTCCTGCTGTGCTTGTCTGATGTAGTAACAAAAAAAGGATGATTATCTTTTAATAGTAGAAAGACAAAAAGCCCAGTTTCCTATAAGTTTCCCCTGAATTGAAGCTCAAAGTAAATCACCCACCAAGGTAAGCTTTATGCTTATTTCAAGGTTTCTCAGCCATCTCCCCTTCTTATCTCAGAAATTTCACACATAGGTCACATAGATTCAGACAATAATCTAGTACTGAGGATCAGAGGATAAAGTTAATACTTAAATTTCTCCTGTGATCAGCATCTTGTGTCATTATATGTCAATCTGATTTGTCTGCATTTGTTTCAACTCCTTAATGTCCACTTCTGCTCAATAACTCAATAACATGAATTGAAAAGAAATCAAAAGATATTAGTTTGATACTGCATTGTGTGCTAGGCCCTAAAAGCAGAAGATGCTATCCTATATGTTCCATTCCTTAGAAGCCCTATAGCTGCATTGAAGAATTAAAATTTTGATTACTAAATATTTCAATACATGAATTATATACGCTTATTTTTGTAAAAAGTGCTGACCCTCAAAAACTACCTTTTTCTAATGGATTTTCAAGAAAGTTTAATACCTTTCATAATCTCTAAATTACTTTCCATTCAGGAGGAAAACACTTTGGACACTAGTTTGTGATTGTTTTTACATACTGAAACTTCTCAGTGTTTCTTTGTTTAGTTGATGATGTTTTTGTTGCTGTTATTTTAAATTTATTCTCCAAAGCAGAATTTAGAGTATGAGTATACCTTTTGTTTTAGATGAAATTATAACATGGTCTTTCTGCCTCCCCTTCTCTGGTGCAGACATTCTGTATCAATCCTTCTCCTTGAATTTCAGATGGACCTGTGCCTGTGATTGGACAGTCACTCCCATGATTATGTTACATTAGATAAGACTCTGTTGTAGAACACTGAAGAAGGAATTCCTCTTGGTGCCGACAAAGTAAGCTTTCATCCTTTGAGCTGTCACCCTGAAACTTGGATAAATCCTGAGGGTGGCCTCTAGGAGATAAGAACAACACCATGAGTGAAAAAGAAATCTCAGTCTCTCAACCACAAGGAATGGGATACTGCAAACAACCAGGAAGTCTTGCCTCAGATGAGGTCACAGCACCAGCTGGCTCCTCATTGTCAGGTGAGTATAGTATCCAGGCACTGGGCTATGGAAATGATAAAATAGAAAATGGGCAGTTTTGAGCAGCTAAGTTTCTGGTAATTTATTACATAGCAGTAGAAAACTAATATACCTTTCAAGGAAGTTACACATTAAGTTATATAAAATGATTTGTTTTCAGTAGAGTGGACATAGTTCCTAGTTTGTTCAGGACATTTTCCTGATAAGTCTAACACTTTATTTTAATTATTTTATAACTCTCTTATACTCTAAGTAGGGTTTTGATTAAAATTATGCATTATATGCTCACTCTATTATAGAGTATTTTTATCTTTAAGGTGGTAGAGGGAATCAAAGTTTAGTATGCTATGACATACATATAAAATAACCCTTTTTGGGCTGGCAGAGTGGCTCAAGTGGTAAGAGCATCTGCCTAGCAAGCATAAAGTCTTGAGTTCAAACCCCAGTGCCACCAAAAAAAAAAAAAGAAGAGAAAGAGAAAGAATAACTCTTGTTTACAAATAATGCCTCAAATCTACCATGATATCATTTAGATTGTATATACTATAATCCTATTGATAAAAATATTTTGTGAGGTTTTCTGTGTAATAAGTTCTATATTATATGGAAACAATCTTACTTATATCTGCTTAGTAGTTGCCTTCTCGACTTACACTTACACAATTTTCTTTTCTCTTATGTTGAACTATTACCCAAATTTTGCATATATGTTAGAAAAATTTGGGGGTCTATGTAACAGATATTAAATTCTGATTAACATAGGGATTGTACAGTTGTTCACAAAACTGAAAAGACCAAGCATGGCCTCGCTTCAGATATAGATGATCCTAGTGCTTAATCAATGTCATCACGAACTGTTTTAATTCCTCACTTAAAATCGCTTTCATTTTATTTTTAGATATGGGATCAACTCATTAAGACCAAGAAGTTACAAAGTCGTAACCTCATGGAGATAAGTCATTGAAAAGGGACTTTTTCTTTCCTGTAAACCCCCAGACTACAAATTCCAAGATTCACTCTTATTTGACCAAAGTGTGTTATATATCAATTTGTTATTGCTGGGGTAGGAAACAGAATGTGCTAAATACCTGTGCCCATCCTATCAGAAACACATAAACTTAGATTGGGAATGATTTTTTAGGAATACTGAAATATGTTTTTCAGAACCATGGGGAAAAGTCATACCAGACATTCAAAACAAATCCACATCCACCATAGTAAACCTTGTTGCCAGTTGTATTCTGACTTTGGATTAGCTAGGGAGACTATGGTTGACATGTTTACTACTGTAACAGCAATGGTAATGCAAGATGTCATAGTGCTAATCCAAAGACAGTTTTATCATTAAACCCATCCAATTTTGTCTGACTAGATAGATCTTCTGGAGAGCTGCCTTTCACACAGGGTGTTGGGAGTCTCTGACCTCTTGCATCTTTGGCGCTACTTTTTAAAAAATGTTATCATTTTTTTATTACATGTTTATACATTACATGTTTATACATTATTTGGGCTTTTTTATCTTTAAAGAACCATACAAATACCATCAGACAGGAAAAAGAGTACAGAATCATACATGGAATAGCTTTCTCTACAGATCTTAAAGTGGCATGTGCTACTTTTTCTTATACTAAGTAGAAGTGTAGAAAGGCTGGAAATTGTAATTTACCCTTGGATTTAGTAGCGAAAGTGAATAGTTCAATAAACGTTTTTGCCCCTGACCCTATACTCCCAACTAATTTCATGTAGAAAAATATTATGTTCTAGTTTTAGTAACTAGTACCTCAAGACAGGCAACTGATAACTAATAACTAATGAAGAAGGAACCACTGGCTGCCCAACTATCTCAGGAGACCTTAATCCAAAGATCAGTTGGCAGACTAGTTGCTGAGTACCTTCCTGGACTCAAAGAGTCCCTGTCACACTCAGGGGTTCTAACTCTGGATCAGTTAAGAGTTTGTTTTCACTGACAAACTTTATCCCAATTCTCACTTGATAACTGACCACAGTAGCCCTTGTACATGGTAGCTGATAGCTATTTTATTTTTACACAGCAGCTATTAAGCATTTACTATCCCAAGTTCAGCAATTCTATTGAAAGTATCCCCAGTGATGCATTAGTTAACAGGCTGTCAAAACTTTCATCATAATTTCAATTTATTACTCAGCCATGTATTTTTTCAGCAGGCTAAGCTTGCCTCCATTGTCCAAGCTCTGAAGCAATTTTACTTTTTCATTTTCCAAATAAAACTTGAAGAACTCAGATGGTGAGTGAGCAAGAGGGTAAACCTGGAAGAAAAATGGTATAATAAAGACAAGAAAAATGTAAGCAGAAATTCAAGAGTTTTCCACAAAGTTATAGTACTACCAAATGTAGAAGAGAGAAAAGAAAGAATATATGGAAGATGCTGATAGTAGTCAAAAGACCAAATGCAGTGTCAAGGCACATTGAACAATGAGAAAGAAAATAATTTAAAACATAGAATAGAAAGAAATGGAAGAGCTTCCAGTGGAGAGGTATTTATCAGTGTGATCCTGTTATGGCCTTTTCTCTCTGCTGAATAACTCAGCTGTGGTTTGGATTTGAAGTGTTTCTCCCAAAAAGCTCATGTATTGAAGACTTGGATCCCAAAACAGCAGTGCTCAGAGGTGGGGCTTTGCGGAAGTGATTGGATCATCAGCATTCTGACTTCAGGGATAGATTCATTCCTTGATGAATTCCTAACATGATGGCATCATTGGAAGGGGTAGAAATTAGTAGGTGGGGCCTACTTGGAGGAGATAGGGCACTTGGGACATGCCCTGGAAAAATATATCTTGTCTCTCTCTGGCCCCTTCCTATATCTGTGCTTCCTATCTTCCATGAGGTGAGCAGTTGTGTTCCTCCATACCCTTCTGCCATGATGCTCTGCTCCACCACAGGCCCAGAACCAATGGAGCCAGTTGATCATCGACTATAACCTCTGAGACTATGAACCAAATAAATCTTTCCTCCTTCAAATTGTTTCTCTTAGGTATTTTGTCACAGTGACAAGAAATCTGATTAATACAAACTCAATAGACCTATTTAATTAATATGTATTTATTGGCAAGTACTTTATATGAGCTATCATCTATGCATATTATAATAATACAAATTCTGCATAAGTTCCAGCAGGTAGGTGGTGCATGTTCTCAGTGGCATAGACTTTCAGAAGCAGAGGAGTATACACAAAGTGGGATTCAACTGAGCCTTCAAGGTCAAATAGGATTTGAGGAACAGAGACAAGTTCTGATGATATACTGATGGTAAAAGGGTGGAAAATACATCTAAGCACAGTTCATCATATGAACCTGTAGCCCATAAGCCCATATTCATTGACACAGAGAGAATCAGAATCAAATGGCAGGGAACAAAAAAATGATGAATAAGGAAAAAATAGTAAATTAGTAAGAAAACTAAGGCTAATGGCAAATTGATGTGTGAAAGAGATAAATGTGGTTTCAAACATTCCAGGACTAGGATGATCTTGTGGTCTCAGAAAACCTAACACAGCTAGAACAATTTTAGCCCTCGTCATGAACTGGACCTCTCCATTTCTTTATCACATGGATTGTGAACAGAAAAGTCACATCTGACCTAATGCTCTGACTTGCTGTGAGTGTAATAACAGGCATGCTTCAAGTTTACATTTAGACAGCTGAAGAGGTGGCATAGAGACAGAGTTATATAAACTGTCAGAGTTGTTGAGACATATACATGTCAAGTTGAATTTTCTTTTAACTCTTCTAACATTTATTTATTTCCTAACATTTACTTATGTGTTATTTAAGATCTTAGACTGGTTAGTGCATAATAGTTTTAACACATTTACTAGACATAGTATCATTATTAAGATTCAGCTGAATTTCAGTCAAAAGTGATAATATGAGAAAGAAATTCATTGCTTACATGTAATATAAAGACTGAGTACATTAACATAGCCAAAATACAGCCCTTCAAGGATGGACCAGTTAATCTTTGGTTGCCTCATTTCTCTTTTTCTGTACCTCATCTCTCTCAAACCTCTAATCCACAGGTCTACTGCATTGACCTAATAAACACAAGTCCTTAAAAATGAAATGCTAGGGTCACTGAATATGCTGCTCCTTCTCGGAAGAAGATTCTTAATTTTTATGCTATTTCTTCTAGTGGGAATATTCTTAATTTTTACACTGTTCCTTTTAGTGAAAATATTTTTAATTTTTATGCTATTCCTTTTAGCAGGAATGTTCTTAATTTTATGCTGTTCCTTCTAGCAGGAATATTTGTAATTTTTAATTGGCCTTCCAGCACACTTATCTGGAGAACTTTCTTCAGCACTCAACTAAATGTTTTAGCTTTAATCCTTGAAGCTCTTCTGATTCTCTAAGCTGGGTTAGGTCACCTTCTGTAATAGAACATAAATTAATTTACTACAATACAGACTTGGAATAACAGCCATTTATTCCCAGTGGAACAAACTATTTATCCCTCTTTTGCAATACACAGTTTAAGAAGTTCCAGCCTCCTTAGGTCATTACTCAAGTGGTAGTGTGCCTTCTTGGTAAGAATTTCAGGTCTAGTATGGAAGATCCAGGGTATCAGTGGCCCAGTCTCTATCTTCTTGTTCCACAACCCTTGAGGCCATTGTCTTCATCTGCATTGTCCATATTTCAACCAGCAGGAAGCAAGGAAAAGAGAAAGATAAGGTCCCATGTCTTCCCTCAAAGAAATAACTAGACTGTGCACTTCCACTCACTTCCCGTTGGCCAGAACATTGCCTACAAAGTTGTAACTCAGCTGCAAAAAACATCTGAAAACCAAAATCAGTGGTTGTCTCAGCTTAAACAGACAGCAAGTTTACCCTCCTCCAAATTTTGGTTCTACACAGACCATCAAAGTATTAGATGAAAGCACGATTAATGAGGACAATCTTCTTTCAGAATCTGTCCATTCAAATGTCAGTCTCAGAAACATGCTCAAAGAGTGTTCACCAGCTATGTGGGTACTCCTAAGCTTGGTGAAGTTGCCAAACAAAATTAATCATCACAAGAATCTGTTTAGTATTTTAATATTAGCAACAAATCTCTTGTAAATACCTGTACATCTGTATTTTTTAAAAAAGTTTTAAAGTCATTTAGTTGGTTAAATTCTTATTTGGTGGATTCTTGAGCAAAATTGTATTAGACATATTTTCAACTGAAGTAGCAGCAAGGCAAATGAAGCCTAAACAGATGGTAAATTAGTAATTTTAATACTTTATCATTGATGACCTCTATATCTATAATTCATGCACAAACATGCTAAAATACATACACAGTAGCCATGAGGTACAAATTGATATCTTAACTAACTTCTCATCTTAAGTATGATGCTGAAGTTAATTTTATAATTCTGGTTACTAAATTAAAAGCACTTTTGAGAGAACATTTTTCTTCATAAAATATATTTGTTTTTCTTCCTAGTATTAAAATATTTTTTATTTTAATTAAGTATGCAAAATAATGAGTTTAATTATTACATTTACATATATGTGTATTATGTACTTTGAAATATTCACCCTCTTATCATCTTCTCTTCACCCCCTCTCTCCTTGCTCTAGTATTCTTGCCTTTCATCATAAAGTTTGCTCTCTATTCTCTCATCTTTTTTTAATCTAGATTTTGCATATGAGAAAAACACACAATATTTGTCTTTCTTGGTGTGATGTATTTCACTTAACATGGTAATCACCAGTTTCATCCATTTTCTTCCAAACCACATAATTTTTTTATTCTTTATGACTGAATAATACCCCATTGAGTATATTCCCTTTATCCATTCCTCTGTTGATGGGCACTTAGGCTGATTCTATGATATAGGTATCTTGAATAGAGCAACAATAAATGTAGGTCTTCAGATATCTCTGTTGTGTACTCTCTTTGACCCCTTCTGGTATAGTAGGATCAGGTAGTACTTATATTTTCAGTTTTTTGAAGAACCCCTATTCCGATTTCCTTTATGTCTAGACAAATTTACTTTCCCACCCAGTAAGTAAGGCTTCCTTTTTCTTCTCATCCTGGCCAGCATTTGTTGTAGTTTGTTTCCTTGATGATAGCCATTCTGACTGAGGTGAAATTGAGTTACAATATACTTCTGACTTGCATTTCTTTATAGTTAAGAATGATGAACATTTTTTCTTGCATTTATTGTCCACTTGTATTTCTTCGAGAATTGTCTATTCAAATCATTAACCCATTATTGATTAGATCATATTCTTTGGCTGTTTAATTTTTTGAGTTCTTTATATATTCTGAATATTAATCCCTTGTCAGATGAATAGCTGGGAAAGATATTTCCCCATTATGTAGGCTGTTAGTTCAAGCTGGTAATTGTTTCCTTTGATGTACAAAAGCTTTTTAATTTGATGCAATCCCATTTGTAATTATATTTCCTGAATTCTTAAAATGCTTTCTAACAACTAAAGAGACAACTAAACATGTGGTTGCACACATATGTCGCTTTACACAGCACAGATGCCTTTCTTTTTTTAATATTTTATTAGGATATATTCATTATACAGGGGGAATTTGTAGTTACAATTCTGATTAGACTTATATTGTACATCATTTTAATTGGCCCCACTATTTCTCTCTCTTAACCCCCTCCCCACCCCACTTAAAACAATTGTAGGAGGTTTTTTAGTTCTGTTTCATATAGGTATATGAAGTCTATCTTCCATATATTATCACCTTAATCTCCTTCCTTCACCCTCCTCCCTTTCACTAGTAACCACACACACTGTACCTATTAATATTTAAGTTGATGTACAAAGGGGTGTTTCAGTGTATACCACTGTGGAGTTACTTTACTTTGGTCCATTCAACCCCTACCATTACTTCCCCTTACCTCTTTACTTCCCACCTGCCCATTTTTCAACAGCTTTTAGTACACATCTTTATATCCCCAATCTTGACATATTATGTTATGTGATATCACTGATGTTCTATCATTTTCTTTTTCAATAGCATTTCTGTGTGTACTTCCCTTCAAAACAACATACATTACCAAAGACTGCCCTCATCTGCTAATAAATCCAGATGGCTTGGTCTTGAGTCTGCAAGCAACATAGAAAAGCAAACGTGGATTACTCCTGTACAATCACAGGTATGAAATTGCTAACACTTGCATATATGTGTGTGCATTTTTAAATGCTCCTCTTACTATTTTTAAGTGTTTCAACTGCTTTTCTGGAGGTAATACTTAGGAAAAGTGTGGTGGAACAATTACTTTTGGAGTCAAATACCTGCTTTAAAATCTTGGGTCCATCATTATAACAGGTGTTCTGTATAATAAATTATTTTAATTTCCCAAAGCCTTAAGTATTAGGTGACTTAAACTCTCTAAGCCTCTGTTTCTTCATTTATAACATGGGGATAATGATGGAGAATCTGCCTTCTAGGGTTCTTGAAAGATTTAGGAACATCTATTATCTAGTAAACATTCGAAAAGGATCAGGATCTTTACTACAATACTCTTCCCAAATTATACTTCATAAACATTCCAGTGTCATGGCAATAATCCCTTATGATTGGGAAACTGTAGTATTGTAGTACAAATATAAAATCATAATTAAGAATTTAAATAGTTTATGGTCAATGATGCAGGTGAAATTTCACTTGGCAGATATCTTGGCTCTAAGTTCAGACAGATGAGGTTTGGATATTTAAAAATCAGCTTTTTAAATTATGTAATTAGAGTATTAATCTCCTCACCTACACTAACTAGTTAGTGACCTCAGGCCATGGTTCAAGTCTAGGTTTCATCACTATTTCTTCAGTTTATTTCCATTCAATGAAAATAATATCAGAAAAACAAGGAATGTCATACCTCGGAGGCCAGGTATTACTTTGTGGTGTAACCTTGGGTAAGTCACTTAATGCCCCTCAACTGAATTTTCTCCATCATTAAATTCAGACTTTAAGGTAGCCTTGACCATGCTACCATGGAGTGGGGGTGATATTCAAAGAAGATGATAGAGAGGCAAATGAGTGGAAGACAACAAAGATGAAGCTAGTTAGCTATCATTACCAACAACAAATATCATATGGAGCTATATCTCCCCTCCCCTCTATTTTCAAATCATTGTGATTTAAGACACAATAGCAGAAAAGCTTAAAAGCTTTCATTACCATCTTTTCAGTGTCATATCTGAAAAGGAATAGAAGGAGAAAATTACTCAAGTCACAGCTGAATTTTCAGAAGTCCCAGGATCTTGGACTCTAAGGTTAAGGAACCCACTGATGAAAATCACTAATTTCTTATTGGAGGAAATTAAAGAAAATATAGTTTCACCAGCCCATAGTGTAAATAGACACTCACCTTTCAAATCCTAGTCATGGGAGCATCTCCTTCTGTAAAAGATTTAGAAGATACATGTGGTTGCAAAGGGAGTATGTGAATGTTGGAGACAAGGAAAGGATGAGGGATGAAAGAAAATTTCATGGGTCATAGAGAATGATCCAGTTTTAATCATAGCATTCACTCTTTCAGTATGTGACATAATCAAAAGTCTACAACACATGTTTCAATTAATAAACTAATAACTAAATCTAAGTGACATGACAAAGCAGGACTGAGGGAAAGTAAAATGCACTGCACTGGTGAGAGGCCTCAGTCTCTCCAGATAGGATTATTACCAAACAAAGTAGATGAAGGACAGTGAGGAGTAAGCACAAAAAGCTGTGACATTCTTAGTGTCCTACCTGAAGTTCCTTACTCTAAGAGAGAAGGTAGCCTTATACTTTTATAAAATTGGTTAATTAAACAAAAATGGGCAGCTGGAAATTTGGCTACATCCCAAATTCCAGCCTTCTCAGTATTTTGCATTTTTTTGTATGTGAAGAACAAAAACAACACTAAATTTGGATACTTGCATATTATTTCTAATAATCAATTCAAATGGAATGCAAAAAGTAAAAATGCACATGTATTTATTAGTTATATGTGAGTTACAAAACAAGAACTTTGATTATATTTTTAAATATTAACCATGCATTCAAAGGCTTGAAGGAAAGAGCTATTGTGTTTAGACTGCAAAGTAGTTTAGTGTTCTGTGTTCTTAAGTAGTTCCTTTTTATTTTAGCCACAATAAATATACTGCCTGTTAGACTGAGCATTATTTAATTAAGAAGAAAATAAAATTCAAAGTTTGTCAACATAAAATTTGAAATCAGCAAACTTTACAAAGAGAAAAAGGCTTGTGAAAAAAGAAATAAATAATCAGAAAGAAAGAAAAATAGCAAAGCCCAAAATGCAAAGATAGAAATGAAAAAGTTTAACCACATTGGTGACTCTTAAAATATAATGAAAAAGTAAATATGTGTTCATTTTTATCTCAAGCATAAATATGATTTGCACATATTTGAAAGAAAACCAAGCAGCATTAAGTTTATAGTCAGTGAAAAATAAGGATTACCTAAGTCCTCAAGCAGCCTCATATTTGATAACATGGTAATATGAGTAGTTGGACAGACCTAATTTGTTGAAAAAAAATGGCGAGTACAGAGTGGACCACCTGGGTAGTGCTGTAGATTGGCTTTAGAGAGAATCTGGGTGCAAAATGCAAGAGAGTATAAAGTTTTCTATAAATATGTAAATTCAAGTGTACATTTTGAGAATTGCTTGAGTAATTTCTTCTCTTAACCTGGTGGCAGTCCTCTGTAAATAAATCAGTAGCCACAGATTCTCATTGATCTACCTGCCTTGGCATTCAGTATTCATACAACAACTGTGTGTCTGAGACATTACAAGCTTTGTATGTGGGTGGCAGTGGTTAGATGAAAATGGAGAGCAGTTCACTGAGGAGACAGCGCACTCTGCCTGGAGAGGCCAAAATCACCACAGAGGAGAAGAGTGAAGGAAGCCTCCTAACACCTCCTTTTTCACTTTGTTGGCTGATTATATGATGCTGAACATTTGTTGGTAGATTTTATGGACTCAAAGTCATTAAATATTGGGGAAACAAGACAGAAGAACAATTCAAGGTATTGCAGCAAAAGCATTTGGGGACTGATTCTGTCTGAGAACTGTAGATTCTTTCCAGTCTAAACATTTGTTTAGACACATAACCTAGAATCAAGGGATGTCAAAGAAAGATAGTACTCATTCTGTATCTCACATTGCCCTCTCACATTTCAAATGTGGTTTGAACCACATCTGAAGCAGGACTGTGAGAAATAATCCTTCCATCTACTCTTTCATGGGTCCATTTTGGTCTATAGCAGAAGACTATTTAAGAGTTTTCTTTACCTGATTACCACAGAAGGAAATATAAAAGATGCCTCTCTTACAACATCTTGCAGAAAGAAATATGATAAAATGTTAAGTTCAGTGAGAACCACACAGACAAATGTTTTGAACTCTTCATTTTATAAGTACAGGAACTAGCAGAAAGTTGCTTTTTCTGATTATGAGACTTACAGTTCATTCATGTTCATATGAAGAGTTCGTGTGTGTCCTATTATCAGTCCAAACTTGACAAAAGGGCTAACAGTTCAGTCTCAAGAGTGTGCTGAACTTAGATTTGCAATCTGTCTGCCAATATAAACCAGCTTTTTTACCTTATTTAGATTTTGGTATTTATAAATTGAGAGTCAGGAAAGTCAAATAATTTTCATTAAATGATATCTTCATATAATGCATAGAACCACAGTACATAGTACTAGATAAAGAAGACTAATATCAACATCATAATGATGATTACTATTACTATTTGAGTACAGTTTGTGCAGCTATAATAGAATACTACAGACTTATAAAGATCAGAAGTTTATTTTCTCATAGTTCCAGAGGCTGGGAATTCCAAGGTCAAGGTGGTGACAAATTTAATTGTCTAATGAAGGATGCTATCTACTTCCAAGATGATACCTTGCTGTTGCAGCCCCCAAAGTGAAGGAATGTTTTATCCTCATATGGCAGAAAGCAGAAGGACAAGAGGACTGAGGCTGTGTGAAGCCTCATTTATAAGGACGTTAATCCCATTCATAAGAGGAGAGGAACCTTCATCACCTAATCACCTCTTAAAAGCATCATTTCTTAATACTACCACATTGCCAACACCTGGGTTTTGGAGGTGACACATTCAAATCATGATTAAATCATAATATATCTGCCACTCTTTAATCAAATACCTTCGAAGTATCCCTTTAAATTTTCTTCATTCTATTTCCTTCTACCCAGGTGAGGATCCATTTCTTTGGTGTGATTCCCATTTCTAAGCTGCATTTGCTTTCTTCCTAAAGTCACTTCTATGTGTACCCCCTTCATAAGTTGCCAAGCATCTGCTTGTGATTTGTTTTGTTCTTAGATGCTAAATGACTGTCTGGAGAAGGTGGCAAATGATAGTTTGTAAACTTTTTGTTATTATAAAGCTCACTCCATGAAAACAAAAGCATAGAAAAACAGAATTTGGAGGTCATAAAGAATATATAATGCATGTACTGTTTAAAACATTTTGTGCTTATGCAAGTCAAAATATTAATTGGGTTAATGCTAAGGAAGTAAACAGTGTGCTAATAAAACTGATCGTCTAGGATAATTGCTTGCTGCATAGTAGTGGATTTATTATTGCTGAATGCTGGTTACTTTAACAGAATACCATTTGTCCATATTGAGATGCTCCCAAGAGCTGCACTTTTATTAATAAAGATAAAGACTTTATGGATTGTTCAAGTGCTGTCCTCTTCTTCTTGGAACCCCTCCACCAGTTCCCTGACTGTGAGATGAGGGAATGATGGCACTTATTCCTTATGAGGCATTACCTCCTGCAGTAGGACTGTTTGTATTTCAGAAACAGCCTGGATACCTTGAGGTATACTCCAGGGTTGCCTCAGTGGCCTTCTGAGATCTGACCTTGGGGGGGATTCAATAGAATAGGGAATATAGAATTAGAAATCTTAGAGTTGTAAAACCAAAGGTAAACTACATTGTGTAGTAGGAAATCACTCAGCTCCTCACTTTCTCTTCCCACTTTCACAGTCAAACTGATTTTAAAAACCACCCTCACATTTTCCTGCATGAACAAGAAACATTTTCTATGTTCACTTCTTCCTCTGTTGTCTCCAATATGGTTTCTGTCTACTTTTCCCTTTAAGATCTTTAATGATTTTCCTGCAGGTAAAGGAAGTTAATATTTTTGACCGTTTTCTTTTTTGACATATCAGCACTAATTTCTCTCCCACAAGCTCTAGAAGAAGGCTGTATTGTGGCTCAATGAGTGGAAGAGTGATATTCTGAAATGATGTACCATAAACACTTGCCAAGAACCTGCTAGACCCCATTTTCTGGAGTGTCTAGAGAACTATCCAAGAGAGGTTCCTTCATCAGAACTCATAAAAACATTACTCCAAAAACTACCAAGAGAAGCTACTGAGAACACGACTGGCCCCCTTGCCAGCTACATAATGGCACTGTAAGATCTGTTCACTACAGAAACCTGCTGAGAGAGATGGCTAGAGCTAGAAGAGAGTCCCCCTCTTCTAGCTTTCCTTCGGAGCCCTCTGCTGACAAACATCATTAATCTAACTGGAAAAGTGTTGCAGATCCATGGCCATTATGCAGAAGAGGCAGTAAGATGGATTCAGATGGCTAAAGCAATATATTGATAAGTGGCACACTGATCTAGACAACTCTCAGAATTTGGAATTCTCTTAACCAATTGTCACAGAAAATTAGCATTCAGATGTCTCAAATGAATTGCAACTGTGACATACCCAGGACTAAATATGTAGTCTACTTCCTCAAACCTGATCATTTTCCAGTTTCACTACCAATTCCTTTTTTTAAGCCTGAAATTTAAGAGTAAGCATTAATACCACCTTTTCCCTTATATTCCACATCCAGTGTTGTATCAACTCTCATCTATTTATCTTTTGGCTCCTACTCATATCTCTGTACTAGCATTTCCATCTCCAGCCCCGAGTATAAGACCTTGCATATGACAGACAACAAATAAGAATTTGATGAAAAGAACTAATAATATACATGTATCATGGATGGGATAGTGACTCCCCCATAAGACATCTATGTCTTAATCCCTGGAACCTGTGTTAGCGTGTGGTAAAGAATGACTTTGCCCATAGAAAGAACTGGATTTGCCCTTTCCTTCTGGAAGGTAACTTATTTCACACTTGTAAGAAGCTTCTTTATTTAAGATAGGAGTTGACCACAGTAGATCTTAAGGTAGGGCCAATCATATGTGATAGTTATAGGATCAAGGGTTTGTGTTCTGCAGTATTAATTGACCTAGAGACTGAGTTCAAATCTAAACACACTCAATCAATCAATCAAAACTGACAATGATATCGAAAACTGGGTGTCTCTGAACACCAAAAATACCACACACCAAACTCTGGATGCCAAATCACAGTTGAGCGTCCCTGATTGGCAATTCAAACTTTATTTGTATTGCCACTTTTCAGTGCCAGGAAGGTAATATAATATGGACAATGAGAGTTTCTCAATTGTAAATTTCCCAGAGTATGCCCTCTGTGCCTTTTCCCTTGGGTCATTTGAACTGTAACATTTCCCTTTAATAAACCCAAATCATGATATAATTTTTTTTGATAAAGTGTGGAAATCTTTTTAGCAAATTATTAAAACTGATAGTGAAAGTGACACTTGGGACTTCCCAAACTTGCAGTTGCTGTCAGACTGGAGGGATTGTACTTTCAGACATTACCATTTGGCTATTTCACAGTAGTTATGCGGCAAAACAGACTGCTCAGATATGGTTAAGGATCCAAATATGAAGTGATTATCCTGGAATATCCATGTAGGGCCTAAATTCAATTAAATGTACCACATAAAAAGAAGAAAGAGAGAGTGACACATAACAAGAGGAGAAGGAACTGGAACAATGAAGGCAGAGAATGAAGTGATGTGGCCACAGCCAAGGAACACCAGTACTTACTGGAAGTTTGACGATGAAGGAACAGATTCTCCCTTCGAGATTCCAGAAGGAGTGTGGTCCTATTGACACATATGTTGTTTTTGACCCAATAGAATTTATATTAGACTTTTGACTTCCAGAACTATGATAGTTCATTTTTGTTATTTAAGCTACCAAATGTGTGGAAATTTGTTATAGCATTCATGCACAATTAATCCACCCTTTCATCAGCACTTTAGCTCAAGATGTCATGGTCTTTTTATAGAAATGTTTCAAGAATCTACAAACTGGTATCTCTAATCCATATTGTCCTCCAAACGAATTGACTTTACACATTGTATTGTAAGATAATTTACTGAATGAGACTTAGCTCTGACCCTGCCATCTTCCTCTCTGTCTTATATCAGTTCTTCAAAGATTCTCATTTATTCCTAGATAGATAATTTAAAAACTCCTAGGACAAGTACGTGACTTATAAGAGCTTCTGTGGCCTAGAAGCTGCCTACCTTTCTATCCCTTTCTCATACTTCATACTTCCTATTCTCTCTTGTATCCAAATAAAAAATCCCTTACACTCATCTCACTTCCCACTTGATCCTCTCATCTCCCTCCTACTTAACCACATTACCAACTTCAAATCATTTTCACTCCTGCAGTTTGTTTTTCACTTCTTCAGATAACTTATACTTCCCGAAGTCAACCCATTTTATGAGACCCTTATCTAGTCCCCTAATAATATGCATGTGGAGTTACAATTTTAATTTTCATGTTTATTGTATGTGCATCTGTCTGCCTGTTTCCTTTCAAAGAACTAGTTTTGAGAAGGCAAACTCTACAATCGCAGATATAATATACAATTACCATCTCCATTATATTTCCTAACCGATGATCATTGTCAATTTCACAAGTTGCATGCATAAAACAAGAGAAATTATTGTCTCAATCATTGCCCTGACATTATATGGCATGTGCAGCAAAGATATGTCTTTCTTTGTTGCTAAAATTTACATATACATAGCACATGCTCATCCATGAGAGGACCCATTCTTTGAGAAATAAATTTTTAAAGGAGTGTTCTCAGTCACTTGAAGTTTAAGTAAAGGAAATTATAATTAATTTTTCAGATTAAGAAATGCAGAATGAAATAAGACAGGGAATCCCATTCTGTATCACCCTCTAGTAAGCATGGTTACAAGTTCAGTTTTTATACCTTAAACCCAGCACATTTCTTCAAATGTTTTTCCACTAATTTATGTGTGTGTGTTTTCAAATACACTGATTGATACATTGTCAATGTTGACAGTATGTGTATGGGTATCTGTGCATAGGTAAATATCTTCTCAATATAGACTGTAACCTCTTTTGGGGTAGGGACAGAGATTTATGATACTATATAAGTCTGATTAGAACACAAGAGTTATTTCTAATTCTTGGAAAGTGGATCAAATGCAAAGCTGATGACCATGGCAGTCAGACTCAAAACTCCTTATAACAGAAGATATAATGTTAGATACATTGGGACAGAGATTATTTACTCCTTAATGGATGGAGAAGTTAACCAGAATTAGTCCCTTTATACTCACAACTCATTATGTAGCACACCTAAATATTCATGGCATCGAATTAAACTGGACTACTTCACAGTAAATTAAAACAGTAATCAAAGTGAACTTTTAAATTCCAATGTTAAGTAAAGCCAGGTTTACCTTGGAAACTTAAAGGAAACATTTTCTTTCCTTTCATTGCCTTATATTTTTAATAGAGATAAGAAAGTGGACCTTCAGATGTACAGATTAAAATAAGTTTAATCCCCTATGGTATATCAGGTTGGGTTGGGAACAGAGTTTATGTGTGTACCTTCCAGCACATGATGGCTTCCCTAGTAGCCATGCTGTTTTTTCCTGAGGAACAAAAGAATGTTATGAAGAATCTTTGTATTTCCTGGGCAATAATCTTCATTGTTTTCAAGAATTATAAGCAACAAAGCTTCTGAAAACATATAACAAAGGGAAAGAGAAACCAAACATGCGAGAATGTACTTTTTCTTTGGCCATTCATTATTGTATTTGAGATGTGTCACTTCCTTAGTCTAGAACTTTTAGAGGTCAAATATAACATGTAAAATGTTGACTTCTAGAGAGGTAACCATAGAGAATTTTCTTGGCCTAGATAGCAACTTGACACTTCAATAGTGGATGATGATAAATAATGCTTGAAAGATTTATGGGCTTTCTTTTTCATGAAGAGGAGTCCCCACTAAGCCATAAGTGTACTACCATCAACCTACTTACACTTATGTAGAACCTTTCTTTACACAAGAGGAATGGCCCACTCCTACATAGTTGCATTATAATTTATAAATATTCCATTTATAATGCATTAGAGTAACTCAATATTAAAGTTACCTTACAATGAATCCCATGGGACTTCAAATATTTTCTTTATCCTGTGAAATATCTTGCCTCTTGAAATTTTGTAGATTTGTTTTTGAATTTAGACTCTTGTACTGGTGTAGCATTGCTTTCAGTTCAATTCTGTTCATCATTACTATGGAGGCACTTCATTTTAAGTGTTAATTTCATTTTGCAATGCCTTTTTGTTCCTTGAAATCAGTTCCTTCGTTTGTCATCTTGCATATTTTCATGCTAAATATGGAATATTAAAATGAGCTGTTTCAAATCATGTAGCAAATTAGCACTGAAGTTAGCCTTATAACAGGAGAAAAAAAATGGATCAAAGCTGTATACTCATGTCCTTACTAACACTCCAGTCTCATCTGTGAAGAGTCTGCTCCTTCCTAAGGGTTTGGGTGAAGAGCATAAGAACAGCATCTGAACTTACTGTGCAGAGGTAATTCCAAAACTTGTTTTTCTAAATAAATTTGTTTGGCTTTTTCATTATTTGTTTCTCATAGAAAGGAGATAATCATAAAAAACATTCAGGATAACATTCATTGCTCAATCATTATACCTAAGTATAAAATCCAAAATATTTGCATAGCAAATTTCAACAAAGAAGTCAAATATTTATTTTATTAATTTTTATTTTGTAGCTTAGCTGCCACATATTTAGGATTTTAGTTTCATAAGTTTTTGAAGCATTTTTTATAATCATTGACTATTCACATGTGAAGTCTTTGCCAAGAATAGCTCTCTTTTGTTACCCTGGAAGTCCATCTTATAAATCTGACATTCCATGTCTACATGCTCTGGACAAAGATGACTTTCAAGTATGTTACAAGTACAATCAAAAGTTGAAAAGTTGTGTCATACATTTAGACCCCAATTTTTTCAGTTTATATGAGGAAATGATTAAAAGTTAAATGATGTTTGTAAATTTAATTTATTGCAGTAGTAAGGACTGAGCTCAGGCCATTGTACATGCTAGGCAGGTACCATACATCTGAGATACAACCACACACCAAAAGTAGTTTTTATAAGAGGATATTCTAACAATGCAAGGTTGATTTTCACATTCAACAATAATACTGAGTATTTCTAAATATTGTCTCTTATGGATACTAATATTCACATCTGTTAGTCACAGTAAACAAAACAGGAAACAATGTTTATTTAAAAACAAACAAAACAGTAACACATGAGCCAGAAAATTATTTGCTATGAAGATACAGTAAGTCCTTGTCACTACAATGGCTACATATGAGAAGGTTATGAAGTTGGCATTCAAATTAGTTGCATAGGAAGCCTGGATAATGTGTTTTCCTTTCCTCTTGAATGGTTTGTGTCTTCTGCTGGAACGGAAGAATGAGAAGTCAAGGCAGGAAACTTTCATCTGTCCAATCTGGACTACAAGCTGTTAGCCAACTGGCTCCTCTGAAACTACTTCTGCTGCTTGAATTGATTATAAACTTAATCTTGACTCCCTATCCTGAGTAACACTCATTTGTACAAATTCTGTTATATCAAACACTTTTCTTTTTGTATATTCATAAAAGTTATTAATATACATTCAATTCATGAGTATTATAATTATGTATTGCCTGCTAGGCCATAAGCATCCATTCTTAGATGAAAGGATAGACAAAACATGGTATATACCATACAATGGGATATGATTTAGCTTCAAAAAAGAAGACATTTCTGACACATGGTACAACACTGATGAATCTTGACAACATATGCTAAATGAAATAGTCCAGCCACAAAAGAACAGATGATGTGTGATTCAACATATGTGAGGTAGATAGAATACACAATATCATAGAGAGATGGCTGCTACCAGAGACAAGGGAGAAAGGTAAGTGAAATTTGTGTGTAATGATACAGAGTGTCAGTGAAGAAGATGGAAAAGTTCTGAAGATGAATATTTGGTGACGTTCATACAATATAAAATGTACTAAATACCACAGACCTCCATACCTAAAAATGGTTAAATAGTAAAGTTTATTGCACGTATTTTACCACAATATCACACACCCATACCCAGAGTTATCTATTATCTCAGTTTCGGTGGGTCATAAATCCATAAATTTATGCATTACTTAACTAGATCTTATGTTTCAGGGTCTGCCACAAAACTGCCTGAGCTCTAATCTGAAGGATTACTAGGGAAGATTCCTCCTCTTAGCTCAGGAGCTTGTTTGCTGAATCAGTACCTCAAAGTCTGTTGGATTGAGAGTCCTCAGTTCCTAATCAGCTGTTGGCTGGAGGTTTTATCCAGTCTCTTGTAATGTGATATCTTCAAATGACAATGGCTAAATGAAAACATACCAAAACTGAGACACAATTAAGAGATCATGTTGGCAAGACAAAAGTTATGATATTTTTAAGCTAACCACAGACATGGCATTCCTTAACGTTCTCATATTTTTGTGTGATAGCTCACTTCTTAAGTAAGATTAAGATAAGATTAATCTTAATCTTAAGATAATATTAAAAATGGTCATAAATTGTAGGAAAAAGAATGCACTGTTGACTGTTTTAGAAGTCTGTGATATAGTCTTAGAAGTATGACAATAGATACTGAAAATCGGCAAGAATTCCAAAGGGAATCTAGGTCCTCCAAAGATAGGTTGTAAGGACTGTGCTCCAGGTCAACCCTGAGCCTGGAGTCAAGACTTTGGTTAGAAGAGCTAAAAATAAAGTTTGAGGTCATGTTAGAGCCAGCCTCTTAAAGGAAATGAAATAGTCTATCTCAGGAAATAATGACTGGTCTGGGGGGTGGTTGGGGGTCTAAGGATGCCTAGAGCCAAGTCTGCTGTCAGGATGTCAGCAGTCCAGTTTGGATGGACTAAAACCTTGCGTGGTGAGTCTTCATGCAGCTTGAAATGTAAGTTTTAGATTTCTCTGGTTTATTTGACTAACTTCCTTTAACAAGAATTAGAATGGACTCCATGTTTATTGTCTAATAGATTTCTATGATTCAAAAATTTTGATTGAAAATATTTGCCAATGCAATTCACCTTCCTATCTTTTATGCCAATAAGATTTTAAAATATACTTCTGGACCAACAGCAACAAAAAATTCCCAAGACCTATAAACCAAGGTGCTGGTCCTCTGACTCTTGAGCAAAAATATTTCTTGGTAATCAATGTAGCCTCTTTGACAAGGAACCTTATTTAAGGGCTCAGAGAATCAGTGATGGAGTTGGGTGAAGTGACAGAGTTGTATCTTTCCACAGAGAGTCATCACCTCTTTTAAGTAATTTTTTTTCATAATGAGAAAAGAAAAGTAGAAAAAGAAAAAAGAATAAAAGAAAAGTAGGAAAAAGATTTAATAAAAGAAAAGTAGGAAAAAAGAATGTCACCTAGTGAAAGGAGCAGAAAAAGGCACATAGATAAAAATGTGGGATACAGAAGCAGCCTGTTCTCAACTTTAGCAGTTGCATCGGTGTTCTACACGGTTATCATTTGTTCTAAGTGATGAGAACTTCAGATTCTAGAAAACAGTTTGCTTTTTACAAAACCAAGAATGTCACTCTTTCTCTGTATCAAACCCCTCACTATGCAAATATGAAATTTATAAATATTTGTATGCATAATGATCACAAACTACATGCAATTATTGGCAAATGTACTTGAAAACTAACAAGAACTTTTCATAGTTTTATTTCTTGTAAACATTTTTCATGGAAAAAACCAATTCATAGAGTGGCCATAGTTTGTTTTCTCTAACCCCATCATTCGCATTATTATTGATAGGTAAAATGACATTAGGGTATATTAACCTACTGACATTTTTAAGGATGGGGATCGATACACAGAAGGGGAAGTTTCTACTAAGATGACTTTTTTGACTCAGTAGCAGTTATTCACTTAATTAGTATAAAAAGTAGTTGTTGGATGAATAATCCTGTCAACCAAGCTCTGACTCCTATGAGGAGCTGGTACCTTAAACATCTGAAGTACTGTTGATCCAGCCAACTATGATCAGCAAAACCTCATATTTCACCAGTAGAAAATTTGTTTGCTTGTAACTTGTGTTTTTCTGGCTGTGAATTGGTAGCCCAAGAAATCCTGCTTGGGCAAAATGTGCTACTAATTATTATGAAGATTCTTATAACAAAGTATCCAATATTTTAAATGTAATATTATGCCTCGTCAACATGACAATCATAGTGTAAAAGCCTCACCTCTATTGAGTCTGTTTTTTTTCTTCTACTATTCTAAAAGTTACAAATATGAAAGTGAGAACTATTTTCCATTTTTCTATCTAGGAATTCACACTGGTTTGAACATAAGGCATTCTAGAAAGGTCACTGTTTTCTGTGTAGCAAATAGGTTCTTTTAGCTATAGGTATTATTTGCACTTTTAAAACTCACTCTTATTACTTTCTTTGTAATACTCTGAACTTGCTTATTAATCTTGTAATACATGGGAAAGATCAAGTCTTTAGAAAATATACTTAGCTTTGTGGTTTTCTAAGAGAAATTCTTAGCACAACAAATGTCACTTTCTGAAATGCTTGCTCTTGAAACCATACAACTCCAAAGGCCTCGCTTCTTTTGCTCAGTTTTTTTAGTGAGATTGTAGAAGCAAATGCTTGAATGGAAATCAGAATTTTTGCCTGCCAATATACAATTTGGCTTTCATAATCCATCTGCTCCCTTCTCTTTACTACCTTTCCTATTCATTTCTCTTAAATACCTTCCTGAAAGGCACCTTTTTCTGCTTCATCTGGATTCTAGAAGGCATGAGTATTATACAGTCCTTAAGTTTGGCAAAAACATATCTGATTCCATTTACTTCCTATAGAAGAGAATACAACTGCTGTTTGTGTGAAAATAAATTAGGTTAGGGCCAGAGGAATTTTATTGGCCCAACACAAGACATGCAATGAAATACCCAACCGAGAGGTCCAAAATGGCTTATTCTTTTATTAGCAGTCAAATTGGATAGCTCATTGCATTTGGGTTCCAATATAGTATTCTATTGTAAATTATGCACACTTTTAGAAAAGGAAAATATGTTTTAAATGTAGATTACCTCTAATTTTCTTGCAGTCTGTTCTTTCTATATCTTATCTGTCTTGGGTAAAGACTTGCTCTATTTCATTACATTATTTAGTTCAGTATGAACATCTTTTCCAAAAATAAGTGTAGAACTGATTTAAGTAAATATGTATGAAAATTTATTTCTACATTTAATCTCAAATCCTTCCTAGAAATATAAGAATTCAAGATACACACCGACACACATGCAACACACACATACAACACACACATTGCATTTTCTTTAGCAGCTTCATGGTAAACTAAGTTTCTGATTCTTTATTTCAATAATATGTTTACACTAGTTCTCCACTTTCCACCCACCCATATTAATATACATATCAACATGATATATGTCATGCTGGAACTTAAACTCAGGGATGCACTCCCAATTTTATACATGAAATAGTCAAAACCTAAAAAAATGCTTGCCAAGAATGATTTATTGCTTTCAACAGAGCTGGGCCAATACTAAGCCATTCCTTTTCCTAAAAATAAGTATTCTTCAATACTCTGCTTCATAATGCAAGAGCTGAGACTGTGTAAACAAACTTCCTCTTTCATTACATGTATTCCTGTTACGTCCAATCAAAACAGGCACAGAAAGAAGACAAAAAGTCAGAAGGAGGGAAAAAGAAACTGCTTCTTATGGTTCCTTTCCTGTTTCTATCAGTGATAGTGACAGTTTCTCTCAGTGATATTTAGAAGCTGCAATGTTACAAGATCCAGTTTCTTTTGTTAGTCCCTAACTAGCTTTGCTGTGCTTCTTCAATGGCAACAGAAACTCTAATCATGGATTCTGGGAATGAATTCCTTGTCACTGAACATAAGGCTGTGACTTTACTAAAATAAAATGGGAAATTAGCAAACCATGGAATGCAGTTTTATCACCTGTGGGTGAATGTGACAAAGTTCCTACCAGAGCAAGTGTCTTGAGCACTAAATGACAACTACATTTCACTGTTCTGGTTGTAATGAAGACTCTAAATGTCCCGAGTAACATGGTCAATATTCAGTGTACTGGAGCAACTTTAGAGAGAAATAATAACCTGGACCTTTAATCTCTGACATCAATTCAGTGCCTAAATAATTCTGAAATTAATATCTTATTTTCTGTACCATATCTGAACAATAAATTCAAATTGTATCATGCAACATGATAATGTGGTTGACAGATGTCAAAACCCTTTGTGATTGTTGAAGCAGTTGAAAGTAAGAGACTCAGCTTTGAAAAAGAGATGGATTGAGAAGAAGGCATGAATCTAGAATCCCTGAATCCTTCAGTGTCTTTTCTGGAAAAACAAAACAAAACAAAAAATCCCACAAAAAAGCACAGCACACAGAAACATTTTTAAAAGTCTTTTGACATTTTTTAAATACAGAGATCATCTTATTATCGTACAATATAGATTACGAAGTATAATTTTTGGCTTCTTTCACAACTTTTATTTTCCTTTTAGCTTATAGTGATATCTACTATTTGCAGAACCAATAAATTTAAGCCAAATTTACCAGTTTTTACCTACCCTATATTTATACCTTTTCATTGGTAGCTTATCATTTTTAACCTTTCATTAATCAAATTTCTTACTAAACTCAATTCAGTTCAGCAAAGATTTCAGAATGTACTGCTTACCTGTAATAGTGCTAGAGGCAAATCCTAATTCTGAGGCAAACTTCACATAATGATTAGTTTTTGTCAAACTTCTAGTGATTATCTCTAGAAAGGCAATATAAAATTTATAACTTAAAGATTTCAACACAGTCCAAGACCATGGTTAATAGAAGAAGTAGCACATCCTTAGTCACCATCCAATTTGCTTTATCTTTAGTGTTCCTGGAGCTAGCCCCCAATATCTGTGTAAGAATTGTGTAAGACAGTTGTTTCAATCATCCTTATTCTACTTTTAGGTTAATGGTATGATATTTAATTCATTGAAGTATGTCTACTATGTCATGATATATATGTATAAATATATATACAAGATGTATAAATATATATACATATGCATATTTATATGTTGTATAAATATATATATATGCATATTTATATGCTGTCTCTGAGTTATATAATTCCTTTTCCTTCAGTGCCATACACTGCTGAATATATGCTTCATTGACCATTTCTGTTGGTACTGCCAAGCTTCTGTTTGGTAAAATAGCTGAATCAATAGTAGTTGCATACTGATTTGCTGACAATAAAGAAAAAGTGCCCAGACCGGCAGATCTTTACATATTGAAAGCCATTTTCATTTAGAAAAAATTGATATCCTTGATGTTAAAAAATAAAATAGCTTTCACATTTCTATTTTTCTGTCCTGGAGAAATAAACTAAAAAGGTAAACACAGCTGAGCTGCCTGCTTCTTCAACTTCTGTGAAATTGAAGTGTACAACCCTTCAGGCCTATTTCATTTATGACACTGGCTTCAAATATTTCTGAGCGTCCTTGTGAAGTCATTAGCTGACCATTACGGTAACCTAACCCAGACTTCAGTGTCTATACACAACAATGAATACAAACTTCATATTTAGATAAAAAGTATCAAAAAAAAAAGCCCAACAAATATTACAACAAACAGTAACAACAAATCCTGTGGGAGAGGAGAGGCTGATTTCCAGAGGTGCCAGGCTGTATTGTATATAACATGTAGTTTTCAACAGAAAAATGGAAACATGAAAAGAAATTAGAAAGTATGACACATACAGAAGGAAAAAATAAAGTCAATAGAATTGGTTCCTAAAGAAATACAGACCTTGGACTTATTAGACAAATCAGTTATAAATAAATTCAAAGAACTAAAGGAACCATATCTAAAGAACTAAAGGAAAGTGTAAAAATGATGTCTTGCCAAACAGAGACTATAATGAAGCTGACAGAAGCTTTAAAATGAACCAAACAGAAATTTTGAAGTTGAAAACTCAATACTGAGATTAAAAAGTTAATAGAGGAGCATAAAATTATACGTGAGCAGGCAGTAAAACAAAAATTAGTCAACTACAGTATAGCTCAATTTAGACTATCTAGTCTAAGGAATATAAACAGAAATTCAAGAAAAAGTGAGCTCTAGTCCTGCAGGGCGTCATTAAGCATACCAATACTATGCGAGGGAATCCAATGTTAGGAAAGGAAGAAAAAGACAGAAAAAATAAATATCTGATTGTGTGAAAGCTTGCCAAATTTAGTGACAAGTATAATTATACACAACTGAAAAACATAATAAACTTCAAGCAGTATAAAGCCAAATAGATCCACACCTAGACACATCATAAACAAATAATCATTAGAATCCATAGAGACAAGACACAATTGGATGGCATACTTAAAATGATAAAAGAAAATCTTCAATGACTCATTGCTAGTAAACATTTCCTTCAAGTCATACTAAAACTAATTTTTATGGCTAAAATTAAGGTAAACTTGGATCCATACAAAGAAATAAAAGAGCATATATTAAGGTAAATACTTCAGAAGTGTAAATAACTATATCATAGTAAAATCCCGATTAGATAATTCTCATATATCACCTTCCTTCTACCTAACCAAGCAGTCTCTTGAACCTTTCATTCAGCAATGTTCCTCAGGTTCATGAGAAGCACATTTAAACTTTATTCCAACTTGAAGAACTTTTAGTTATTTGAAAACACATAACAACTTCTCTGGCATCTTCTTTTTCTGGGATGATCCATTCTACACTAATATCATCCTGATGCTTACCTAGTTAAATGCTGTCTTATTAAGTATATTCCTACTGCTAGAATACCATTTGCCCACATCTGTTTTCTTTCAGATCTGGCCTATCTTTTGAGTTTTTGCAGTGCTTTTCCTAATCAGTTCTTCTCTTGGTCTTTGAGAACAAATGTTCTCTTGTCTATGTGTTGCTTTAAATGTTCCTCACATCTTTTTTATCTATGAATTTCCTACCTCTTCAGTCATTATGTTAGGTAATCAAATTCAAGGTAATGACTTATATTATGCAAATCTAAATTTATAGATTGGGAGAACAGGTAAAAACATTTAAAGCAACTCCTCAGACTCATTTTATATAAAAGACACCTGAGATGATGGTAAGTGATATAGTATTTTCCAAGTTCATACAAAAATTATCATTCTCTTGCCTTCAATAGAGGCGATCTTTGTCAGAATAAATCTGCATTTTTATAGTGCTGCCATATCAAGCCAGCAGATTGCAGACTTTCTCTTGGACAGAATTCTCTTTTATTTTTTTTACTGACATAATATTTTAAAATCAAAAGGCTTTGTATATAGCTACTTGGAAATAATGGAACGATCTTGCACATTTATCCCCATGTTCCATGTACAACAAAGGCTGTCACTTTTGTTCCTGTCAGCATCTCAGTGGTACCTCTCAATTTTATGTCAGAAAACTTTCCATACATCCTGTCTGACTCCTATGTTTGTAGGGCAACCATATTGTGTCGTACACTTTTATGAACAATTTAGTTTCTACTACAGGGCAACTAAGGCAATGCAGAATGAGAATATACATGCAGAAAATGCTTACATATACATGAGTGTGTATAGATCAACTTATCTGAGAATATTGCATGATTCAAGTAGTGGTAGAGGAGTACATTGGCTTACAGATGTCTGTGGAGTTAAACAGCCTACCTCGAATTCCAGTTTCACAACTTGGTGGCCAGTGGGAATTGGGGAAGTCTTTTGAACAACTGAAATGTATTTTCTTCATTTGAAAAATGCATATGACAGCATTTCTGGAAAAAACAAAGAAGGTTTTAGCAAAGTGCCCAATAAATAATCATTATTGAGATTTTTTTTGCAGGCTGGAAACTGAAACCAAAACCTCCTGACTTCTAGTTCAGAGATTTTTCCATTATACCACTCTTTTACACCCACCATCTCTATGTGTCACCCTTGCTCCTAGTTACTGCTGATTTGTAATGCAAAAGTTTCTTGTGGCAGGGAGATTCTGAAAGGTCTTATATCTGAGCACTTAATGAGCAACTGAACATTTTCAACATTCTGTGCTAACCAAATCCACCCCCCAAAATTTTTATATGGGGAACCAGAAGATTGTGCTCAGTGTCTCACTGAGTCATATACTTAGTTTAATCCTGAATTGGACTCGATGGTTTTATGTCCAATTAGCCATGACTGTTACAGAATGTAAAAAGAGAAGATAATCACATTTTATGCTTCACTGGGTAAATCAATGGATGTGGAAGTGCAGCTGATCTCCTTTTCAAATGCTTCTAAGGGCCTTGCACAATTCATTGGCCACCTAAGTGGATGATGTTACTTCTGTTATATCAATAATGTGCAGAAAATTCCTGGACCCTAAAGCCAGGCAAATGAAGTTAATACCTAGGGGCAGCCAGACTTCGCACTCTCAATATTCTTTTTTCTTTCTCCACTTTTAGGTATTTAACCCTGAATTTTTCAATATGCCTTTGTCAGTTGAATGGCCAAAAAGTGCATGCATAATTCAGGCTCAGGACAAAAGATGTTTTTGAGACAGTATTTCCTAAAATCAATAAGATACTCCTGACAGTGTTTCTCGAGTGTGATCCTTGGCTCACCTGCCTCAGAGTTATCTAATGTAATTATAAAAACAACAAAATTAACACACCAAAAAAGAAAAAAGAAAAGAAAAGATAATGAATAAGAGAGAAAGAAAAAAAATAAAGGAAGCATTTCAAGTTCATACAGAAAAAAACTTGACAGTCTCTGGTAGAAAAAAACCCTGGAATTGGCTTTTGTAATATGTCCCTGATGACATGAACACACAGAACTATGGGAATTCCTGAATAGGTGATCAAAAAAACATTTATTTCACTTTTTTTTTAAACCAGTTTGAGAACTATTAGAGACATTAGGAAACTTCTGGCATCATTTCAGGACCTAACAAGGTGGCCTTGAAGTCCTGGTGTGCTAAATCCTTAGGAGTGTGTTCTTTATTTAAACCTGTCTCCTGTAATTAAACCAGAAACAAATGACTAAATGAGAATGCAGATGATGTGTGCCACATGAAGTCAGTGATGAAGACCTCAATGTGAGCCAGAGTAATCTGTAAAGTGGGGTGTGGTGGGTGAGATTTGAAATAGGCATTAAAATACAGTTAGGATTTTGAAGCAAGGAAAGAAAAGGACAGCATTGTTTATGAAATGAGGGACAATATGGATGGTTGGAGGGAGATGCTAACAATGTGTTATTTAAGAATGATGGAGAAAGATATACAAATGGTTAGAAATACACTATGGATGTATGTTTTGTTTCCAAAAATTGCCTTGGCAAGAATCCTTTATGCATTGTAGTGTCTATGACAGTGGAAATCTCTGGATCCAATTTACAGTGCATCCAGCATGAAATTGGTTGAGATATGTGACCCACAAAGACTTCCCAGTTATAGTGACCACTGCCACTTTGGGTCTAAAGAGATGGGAACAGACAAGGCAGAATGAAGTCCCTGAGATGACAACCAAAATCTTCACCAAGGGCAGGAAAAATGCCAAGAAGGAAGAAAGATGAAAGCAAAGATGGATGTACCTTCCTCTCTTTCTCTCTCTAGCTGGATCTGATGGGTTACTTCCCCACTTTGGAAACCAGAGGATTCCCTCTGTGGAGATCTGTACCTGTAAAGGACCAACCCACAAGCTTAGCAGAATAAAATGCTGAAGTGAAAACTGGGAACCTCAGTCATTTTAATCAAGTATAAAATACAGAATCATTTTATTTCTCAAGATTTTGGATTACTTTTAGTAGCTCTGGATAGTTTAGAATACACACAAAATTAGTATGTGCATTTTGTACTTGGGTTTAATAAAACCAAAGGAGTAATGTCTTAGCCCTTTCTCCTTCCATCTCTTGATTAGGTCACTATTGGCCATTCACACTACTAGAGAACTATAGTCAATAGTAAGATGGTGTTTGAGACATGGTTGTGAGGACACATGTGCAGTTTTGTATGTTGAGGAAATTGCTTGGATCTTTAGTGACAAGTAGAAGCATTTGCCTGGATTTTTTTCTCCTATGAAAATAACCTTATACTTCTGATTGTCTGTTTATTCATTTGTATGATTTCATTATCTGCTTCTTAAGTTCCCTCATGTGCTGATTTTCAATAATCAAGGACATTTGGTTCTCTCTATGCTCCTAGCCACCATGAGGAAGCAGCTTTGTTGTATCACACGCTCCACCATGATGTTCTGTCTTTCCATGACACAGAAGCAAAGCAGCCAAGTGAACATGGACTGAAATCATGAGCTCAGATCAATCTTTCATTCTTTAATAAAAATGACTGTTTTGCATTAGCTTCTTCTGAAGTATATCAAACATTTCAGCAACACTAATCGTTCATTTAGATCCATTGCAGTACAAAATATCATTTTACTTTATTCTTTTGCGATCCCTCATACAATTTTCTTGTGCATAACCTATTTTAAAAAATACATCTGCCACTTAAAGGATATACTTGTTAGAACTCACTAAAATACTACGATTGTTTTGAAAGTAGAACTCCATCATCTAATGCATGAGCAAGGTAAATGTCTTTCATATGCTTAATTTTCTGGAGCAGGTGTCCACCTATAACATATTGTCATCCTAGAGTCCTTGGTGTTGATCTACTTGTTGTAGGAAAATATTGAAATGTAATGCTTCTTATTTATTGAAACATAAGTTCTATCTCCCTTCCTCCCTTCCTTCTTTTTGTTTTCTTTCTTTCAAGATTTATTGAGCATCTAATCTAGGTACTAGCATCTGGAGTCCAGCATCAAATGCTAGATACCATTTCAGTTATTAAGAAACAATAATGGACATGAAAGATACCATTCTTGCCCTCGAGGATCCTGGGTTGTAACACAAGGAGGTACAGATCTTATTATGCATGTTCCACTCATGCATACATAGATAAACACATGGGTAATTAAAAATTATAATTAGATGGGAATGCAAAAAATAAGGCAGAGGAATGTAATAGATATTCCTTGCAATGGTAAAGGTGAGATGAAAGCTCTCTCATTTTTAAAAACCTGGCTAGTGAAGAAATCCATAAGGTGTTTATGTTTTATGATTTTTGAACTATAGATCAGAATGAGAAGGACTCAATCAACCCAAATTCTTTAGAAATGGTGATTATGTCAGAGAAAACTGAAACTGGGAGCCTAGGGCAGGAATAAACTGCATCAGTGTGAGAAACACAGATAAGGCAGGTATTGTTGGAGCATATTAGTCTAGGAAAGACCAGGTGAGTCACAGGGGTGGGCAGACACACCAGCCATGCCTCCTTAGCGGCTTGGTCTTCTGTTTTATAAATGATTTTGACATCCAATGGCCTGTTTGGGTGTGGGTTTGCATTATTTAGCCTGTCTTTTTGACCATTTTTATTATGGTAAAATATATATTACACAAATTTTGCCATTTTAATCTTTGCAAAATACACAGTTTAATGGTTTTAAGTACATTCATTTTGTTGTGAAATTATGGTGACTATCCATCTCCAGAACTTTCACATCACTCCAAATTGAAACTCTGTATCTATTAAACAATGACTCCCCACTCATCTCCCCCTTACCCCCTGGTAATCACAATTCTTTTTTCTCTCTCTATTATTTGACTATTCTAGGTAATTCATATTACTGAAAAACATGAAATATTTTTCCTTTCATGTCTGGTTTATTCCTGTAGTGTTCTATCTTCATAATTTATTTACATTGGAATGTGTATGAGAATGTCACTCCATTTTAAAGTTAAATAATAGTCCACTGAATGTATATGTCATATTTTGTTTATTTACCACTCATCTATTCTTGCATATTTGATTTGTTTCTACCTTTTGTCTTTTGTGAATAATGATGAAAATACATTTTTGTAATTAACTTTCTTTGCAAAATAACAAATTTTGTACCAGACTGATATTGCACATCATGTCAGATAAACTTCCTGTCTGTGAAATTTAAGGTGATAGTAAGAGAACATGATATGAAATAAGAATAAAATCAATGTCATAATGATAAAGACACTTTTCCACTGGAGAAATGTATACCACGCTGATTCCAGAAATTCTTATACTTTAGGGTGTTAGTAGATGACAAAGATTATCTATTATTACTATTATCAATACAATTATTCAGTATCCCCTATTTTCAATGAAAGTATGGATTTAGAATTCCTGGAATCTTTTGTATTGCTCTTAATTACTATATTGTACTATGGGGAAATACTTAATCCATAAATAAATTCTGAGACTATAGACAGACAGACATAGGTTTGAAATTTACCTAAAGCACTCTATACCCACCTTTATAAAATATGGAAAATGAAAATAACTATTTTAAAGCATCATTATTATACAATATGCAATATATGAAAAACCTTAGCAAAATGTTTAGAATATAGTATTTAATAAGTATTATTGCTTACTATGATAATGTTATTATGATTAGTATATTGGCATTTATTATTAATATTGCATTGTGATAGTACTGGGAAGTCCCCCTTCTCTACATTCTTTTAAGAGGCATCTCTAGGGAACCTGAGATAGTACAGGCCAGCAAGGCTAAAAAGGAGTTTAATTCCCATTATTAGTTGAGACTGTAGGTAAGCCACTCCTCATGTCTCTGAGTCACTGTAACTTCATGTGTCAAATAAGGATAATGATGATATTTATCTTAAATAAACTTATACAGAGGAAATGAAGTAATATTAAAATGACTAATGAACATACCAGAACTGTTTGCTGGTAAAATTTTTAGATTCATCTTTCCTAGATACTCTACTATATTCAACATAAAATTCAGGCCAATAGGAAAAATAGTCTAGGGACCAAAACCTATTACCCAGTGGTGTTGGAATTTGAATGTTTTTCCAAAGGGAGGCCAGAAAGCATATGAGGACACTTTAGAAAGTATGAATGAAAATGTTAGCAGTATAAGATTTTTTTTGTAATAGAACTAAAACAGTCCATTCATCCTCACTTGTAAATATTTACTGATAATTGATCTTTTCATGATTTATTGAATTGTCTTCTGTTTAGCATTGTGCTAGGAGTTAGAGAGCATGTAATGATTTACCACATCAGAATGCTGCCCTCAAAAAGTATTCAGCCTAATAGAATGGGTCATATCTGGAAGTAAGGAAGTCAAAATGAGTCCTATGTCGACATAGTTGTGGTCCACTTGTAAACTCTAGGGTAAAATCTATTCCTTATCCCTTCCAGCTTTTAGTGGCTTCCCACATGCCCTGCCTCTTCCCTCATCATTCTGACCTTTGCTTCTGCATTCACATCTCCTTTGCTGACTGCAACATTCTGCCTTTTATAAGGACTCTTGTAATTGGGCTAGCTCCACATAAGTTATTGGGATAATCTTCCCACCCCAAAGTCTTTAATTTAATCAAATTTAAAAAGTCTTTTATGATGTCATACAAGAATACTCACAGGTTCTCAAATTAGGAAATGGACACAGGTGTGGGGGATAATATTCCGCTTGTCTTATTTTCCATGTAGTTGGTAGAAACAAAAAAAATGCTAGGGGATCCACTGTGAAATATTGAAGGGATCACTTTCAATGTGGCTTTTTCTTTGCTTTTGAGAAATAAGTGAGCTCCACCTGGGTACCTAGGTACATGCTGGATGGGTGCTCACCAAAGGACAGACTCAGAAGTTATTTATGAAAACAAAGTACTTTCTATTGGAAGATGAAGTCTGTATCATGTTCACTTACCACTGAAAATCATAAGGATATATGATTCTTACATGACACGACATTTTCACATGTGTGTATACATACATGTGTACATGCATAGACACTCATATGAATTATGAACAAAATTTATAAAATGATTGGATGAAGAAATGAAGATAAATTTATTACCTTTGCATCCTTCATTTACCCTATCCCTTCTAAGTACATTTATCAAACACATATTTAGTGCTGAGAGGAGAATGAAAAAAATATCTATCCTACTCTCAATCAATGTGCAGTTTTACACAGAAAAGGAGAGGAAATGATGGAATGTGCTTGGGCCAAAAAAGAAAATGGAAAGTATGATTTCTGTGAGTTCAGGGCAGGGAAAATTACCTCCTCATCTCACACAATGCTTAAAAGGCCTAATTTATACATATAGATACACAGGCGATAGATTAATAGCTATAAATGCATACACGTGTGTATATATATATATATGCACACAATTTCCCTCACACAGACAAGGGCAGTGCTTTAAGCCTCTTCTTTTTGGTTGGTATTGAGGCAGAGAAGCTGAGAAAATTCTCCCATCATAAAATAAGAAGGTGATAAAGTGAGACTAAAAGCCTATCCTCTGACTTTTAATTTACTATTCCATCTCCTCTTTCAAAAATGAGAAAATTCAAAAATAAGAAAAAATACCCATAAATAAACAAATGCTAATGTTTAAATCTCATAGCATGTAGCAATGAAGAAATTATGCTGGCCCACATCCAATTATACATCCAAAGCTGACTGAGTTCAATATTTGAATTATGAATCAGACAACTCTATTAAGGCAGAGATCATTTAAACCTTAAAATTAAATATTAATTTCCCTGAAGCAATCCTCTTCCCTTCTTCTCTAGCTTTAACATCATTTCACATTGCAGCCAGAAGGAGCAATTAGATATTTCAAAAGTAGATCAACATTGTTCTGCACTGAGATGACCTATTCCAGCCCTATGTGCCACCTCAAGAGTACAACTCTGGGCATTTCCCCAATCTGGAGAGGAGTGGAGTCCTTTTCTCAGCTTTTTCACATTTCTTTGTCTTTTTGTTTGATAAAAATGGCACTTTAAATTAAACAATAAAAAACTTACAAAGCAGAGATAAAATGTGAATTTTATTGCAGACACAAATTATATACAGCATAGTAGAACATGTTGATAAAAGAAAGGGAAGGTAAATACAGTCTGCCTGTTTCTATATACTGTTGAGTTATCCAGAGCTAATCTAATTTGCAAACTGGTGAAAGATATAGTATGCTACAATAGTTCATTGATACTTATGGTTTCAAAGTGTTTAATATTTTCCAGATACTCTTAAATAATGTTTAGGAAAAAAATCACAGCTATGCTATGAATTTGTTGTGGGGCTAAAAAAAGACTGTGTAGGGTATCCAGCCAAAGGAGAATGAAAGGAATTGTGAGACTTGTACAAAAGCAAGTTTGGCAGCTAATGAGTGAGTTATGCAATGGCCCTGTTGTCCTTTCTCAATTATTTTAGGTCCTCTATGGAATGAACTTTCTATTAGAGTTGGAGTGAAGACTTGTTACATAAGACTGCTTGGAATTGAATCTGAGCTTCATTACTTACTGGCTGTGCAATCATCAACACATTGCTTGATTTTTTTGATGGTTCAGTTTTCTCATAAGCAAATGGAATTTATTGGCTTGTTTTGGAGATGAAAAAAGAATATGTGTGAAAGGAATATGTGTCATGTTCAGAGTAGTTAATGGCACATAAGGAAAGTGCTTAGGAAAGTGAGTAATCTCTTATCAAATCAACTCAAAATGGATCAAGGATCTTAATATCAGACCCCAAACTCTTAAGTTGATACAAGAAAGAGTAGGAAATACTCTGGAGTTAGTAGGTATAGGTAAGAACTTTCTCAATGAAACCCCAGCAGCACAGCAACTAAGAGATAGCATAGATAAATGGGACCTCATAAAACTAAAAAGCTTCTGTTCATCAAAAGAAATGGTCTCTAAACTGAAGAGAACACCCACAGAGTGGGAGAAAATATTTGCCAATTATACATCAGACAAAGGACTGATAACCAGAATATACAGGGAACTTAAAAAACTAAATTCTCCCAAAACTAATGAACCAATAAAGAAATGGGCATGTGAACTAAACAGAACTTTCTCAAAAGAAGAAATTCAAATGGCCAGAAAACACATGAAAAAATGCTCACCATCTCTAGCAATAAAGAAAATGCAAATTAAAACCACACTAAGATTCCACCTCACCCCTGTTAGAATAGCCATCATCAGCAACACCACCAACAACAGGTGTTGGCGAGGATGCGGGGAAAAAGGAACCCTCTTACACTGTTGGTGGGAATGTAGACTAGTACAACCACTCTGGAAAAAAATTTGGAGGCTACTTAAAAAGCTGGACATCGATCTACCATTTGATCCAGCAATACCACTCTTGGGGATATACCCAAAAGACTGTTACTCCAGAGGCACCTGCACATCCATGTTTATTGCGGCACTATTCACAATAGCCAAGTTATGGAAACAGCCAAGATGCCCCACCACTGACGAATGGATTAAGAAAATGTGGTATCTATACACAATGGAATTTTATGCAGCCATGAAGAAGAACGAAATGTTATCATTCGCTGGTAAATGGATGGAATTGGAGAACATCATTCTGAGTGAGGTTAGCCTGGCTCAAAAAACCAAAAATCGTATGTTCTCCCTCATATGTGGACATTAGATCAAGGGCAAACACAACAAGGGATTGGACTATGAGCACATGATAAAAGCGTGAGCACACAAGGGAGGGGTGAGGATAGGTAAGACACCTAAAAAACTAGCTAGCATTTGTTGCCCTTAATGCAGAGAAACTAAAGCAGATACCTTAAAGCAACTGAGGCCAATAGGAAAAGGGGACCAGGTACTAGAGAAAAGGTTAGATCAAAAAGAATTAACCTAGAAGGTAACACCCACGCACAGGAAATCAATGCGAGTCAATGCCTGTATAGCTATCTTTATCTCAACCAGCAAAACCCCTTGTTCCTTCCTATTATTGCTTATACTCTCTCTACAACAAAATTAGAGATAAGGGCAAAATAGTTTCTGCTGGGTATTGAGGGGGGGAGCGGGAGGGGGTGGAGTGGGTGGTAAGGGAGGGGGTGGGGGCAGGGGGGAGAAATAAACCAAGCCTTGTATGCACATATGAATAATAAAAGAAAAATGAAAAAAAAAAAAGAGATTTTAATTAACCAAAGTTTTTAAAAGGACCAATCATTATTCCAGATTCCCTTGAAAAAAATTTCTAGAAATTTAATTAAATTAATAATACTAGTTGTTTGAACGTATGATTCATAAAAAAGCAGTGTTTTACTTTGTAACTTTAATAAATTAAATATTAATTTTGTAAACCAAAAAAAAAAAAAATCTAATGATTTGATGAAGTGTCTGAGCATATCTCTCTAGATAGCAAATGGTCACCATTTGTGTGGTAACTGCCACCATAAAGACATTTCTCTCTCTTTCTCTCTCTCTCTCTCTCTCTCTCGCTCTCTCTCCTTCCTCCTTCCCCTCTCCCTCTCCCTCTCCCTTTCTATGAAATGAAGCTAAGACAATGAAATACATTTACAGAGGACTGATCTCAGAGTCTGGTATGATGGTTTACACCTTTAATCCCAGCTACTCAGTAGATAGAGAAAGGAGGATCAACGTTTGAGGCCAGCCCAGACCAAAAAGTTATTGAGACCCCATCTCAATAAATAATCTGGGTGTGGTGGTATACACCTGTAATTCAATCTATGTAGGAGGCCTAGATAAGAAGACTATAGTTGAAGGATGGCCTTGGGCAAAAATGTGAGACTCTACCTGAAAAATAACTAAAGAAGAAAAGGACTATAGGTATGGCTTAAGTGGTAGAGTGCCTGTTTAGTAAACACTAATCTCTGAGTTCAAACCTATTGCCTCCCCACTAAAAAAAGAAATGGATCTACCCAATTTTTTCTTGTGAAAAACATACCTCAAATACTGGTTTCAGCAATTAGAAGACATCCTGTGATGACATTGCAAATTCTTAACTCCTACTGAAAATTATTTCAGACAAGCCATTGAGAGATGTAGCTACAGAAACAATCAACTGCTACGTACTATACAGCTCTGATTCTCATGCCAGAGTGATTTTTCTGTGGCCAAATCAAAAGTCAGGCATGCAACCATTTCGGGAAATACTGAGTGCCGATGATAAGTTTCTGTTGTAGAAATCCTACACATTGAGTCATTTTCTCATTTCTCCTTCACTCCATATTCTATTACTTATCTGAATAGCTCTATTATCCAATATCTTTTGTAGAGATACATTTTGTTTATTGCTTAATAATTATGAGGGTTTCTTCAATCTTTCCTTATCTTTCTAAGGATGCCTAGAATAGAGGCACCTGTGGACAAGGGTACCATCCTTCTTCAAATCTACATCTTCTCCTTAAGACTACTATAATAGTTGCTGAATAAGAAACCCAACATGAGCAATCAGGGCACAATGTCAATCTTGTAATAGTAAGGATCTGCTATAGGAAATTTAGTTATGTGTTTATGTGTCTGGAAACTCTTTGTTGTCTATACAGATTTGGAACCATGCTGAGAATGACAGAGGAGCATCCTTATTATAAAGTCTAGTTCACCTACTTACACCCTTTACATCACCTTTATTACTATACTTTGTGACCATTAGAAAGCAGACAGCTGAATAGAAATGGATAACTACTTAAGCTAAAAACAGGTGAGTGATTGTTTACAATTGAGTGTGAGATAAGTAGGAACTGGAAAGTATGTCATTAAATGATTTTATTTACAGAGCAATATATTCCCTTAGGAGGGTAATTATGAAGACCACTGATCCCTGGATAATATGTCCATTCAGAACAAGGTTATTTGCTTTTTGAGGTGAATAATGGTGATATAAAGAAGGTAAAATTCTCAGAGAAGAGATACAGATGAACTAACCAAGGAAATAAAGAAAGAGAAATATAAATGAAATCATAAAACAGTCTCTGCAAGTTAAATAAATGATGATTAGTTATTGAAAAATGCATCTCTATTCATCTATTCCCAGCTCTCGCAACACTTTAATATCTCTAAATAAAACAGTATGGAATGTATTCACTTTGGAAGTCTCATTAAAATATTAGTCTGTACCGACTTTAACTTTCACCAAGATTTCACATCTCTTTGCTTCGCTTAGTTAAAACTTTTCAGTGTCCTCTTTATGGAAGAAAAACTTCAACTTCTCTTCTATTGGTTAGGGAATTAAAGCAAAAAGTTGCTTCTCTGCAAATGAGGATATTCACTGTCAATCTTTTCCTACATTTCTCTGCTAAGGGGCCCTTTATTCTCACTTCACCACATTACAACCACTCTCCATTCTTCAAGACTATGCCAATTGGGAATAACTACGTGTGAAAAAAATCTAACTAAAATAGCTTAAGCTTTAAAAAAGCATGAAACACTAATATACATTATAAAGCGTATGAATGTATGTTCATATGAGTATACACACACACGTATATCATACCTCTAAATGATTCTTCTCTGCAGAAGAATCTCTGCAGAAGACAGCCTAGAATTCTTCACTGTCATTAAGATGAAAATTGTAAAGCCAGAGTTGGCATACAGTGCTACTGCATAAGTACCTCTGACAATCCAATTAATTCCCATATTCATGTTTACTCCTTTTGTAGTTTCCATTTGACCATTTCAATGATAATTAGAAACATTGATGTTATAAAAACTTCCTTTGAACATTTCTTTACTCACAATGAAGTAAGTAAAAAAGTGTAAACTTAAAATCAAAAAGAAATGTTTGGTAACAAATACATGCAAACAATATAGAATGAAAGGAAAATATTTCCAGTGTTCTTTTACTATGGTTCTGATCTCTGGGGATCTTTGTGAGTTAAAACAAAGAAAGGCATTAGGTAAAGTCAGGAGATAGGTGTGCACCCATCAGAGAACTTCAGATCACTGTCTGAAGGTAATTTTTCTTCCTTCTTTCTGGGTGGTGACCATGAAAAAATAGCTAGGTCTATCTTTCAGTGAACAAATGCAAATAATGATCATGTTCTATTTGTCTACAGGAAAAAATAGTCTCATGTAACTTTCAAATTCACTTCAAATTATAGACATAAGCTCATTTGTTTGTGCTGTGTGCTTCTACAGATTGATTAGGCTGAGTATTATCATGGTCTTATGAGTACACTAAGCATTCAGTATCATGGAAATCCACAGAGATTAAATAGCACTGAGAGGGAAGAGAGAGTTAGTAATTTCCTAATGAGAAAAGTTCAAATCACTCGAGAATCTGAGGGAAACATTTTGAAGTTTTAAATCTTGGATATTGAAATTTTAACATTCATAGGTTGCTAGGCTTTTTTTTCATGGACTGGGTAAGATATAAAAGATTGGTTTTAAGGAGCATTGTGAAAACATAGAATGGGAGCAGGGGAGGTTGAGAACCAAAAAAACATTCTTGAAGTGAGGTAGAATGACATGTATGATTATTGTCATGTTCACAGGAAACAAGTATGTCATATTGCTAAAGACCTGTTGAAGCTTTTCCAGGAATCAGGGAAGAGGGGAGGGGGTGAATTCAAGTACAGCTCTATTAGATATATTGTAAGAACCTTTATAAATGCTACAATGTACCCCCACCCAGCACAACAATAAAAAAAAGAAAGAAAGAAATGTCATTCCACTTTTTTGGACCTATGATCTCTGTTTAATGGGAACAATAATGCAGCTACTTCATAAAATTTTTATGAATATCACACGCATTATATGAAAAAAAGACCATGTTCTTGGAAGTCAGAAAGATCTGATTGAAAACATGTTCAATTACTCCCTACATGTGTGAAATTGGTAAACCTTCTACCTATGCTTTACTTTTAAAAATATCAACAAAACTAAGACATCCATGAAAACTATTTTACCAGATTATTAAAGAGCTAAAGCTGATAATGCATATAAACCTCTCATATTGTGTCTGGTAATGTAAGAAGCACCAAATAAATTTGTTGAAAATCTTCATGATAATATCAGTCATCACACCATATCCTCAGGATGACCTTCCTCTCAAGGAATTTTTAGGGTAAGAACAAATTTCACAGAGACTTTCTTAAAACCAATGATTAATAATAATTTAAAAAGTATTAGTTCCATTAAACTTTATAATACCTTCAAGTTTCACTAAAATTTTCACAACAAATTTCATGATCTACATTAGAACTAAAGGATGTGAAGAAACACACTAAAGTCTTTGAAACTGAGGGTTGAAAATAGGCACAACTTCTCTTTATTTATTCTAAATCTCTGAGAAATCTACTTAGTAAAATTAATCCCAATGCAATACAAAAACATCCAGCATCGGAGAAAAGGATGACAAGAGAGAATAGCATTCTGTGAAGACCCTGAGCAGTTTAGCTTGCTTTCTCTCTGGATCAAAGAGTGAGGGGTGAGCAAGGCAGCCTTACTTCTTCTGCCAGCTGAACTAAACTTTACACATAATTTCCTGAAAATAAGTCCTTGACATTCCTTTTCCTGCAGCATTTGCTTTAGAAATTTTTGTATCATTTCTGTGGAGGGAATATACAAACAGACTCACAGAGAAAATGGTATCTACTTATTTTCATGGTTGAAAGAATTGATTTTATGTAATAAATTGCACCATTAGACATTATAATGTTTATAGACTTATGACACAGAGGATTCATTTTTTCTAGTACCATTGACAATAAGTGTTGTAGGTCATTTGATGGGAGAGGGGAAGCCTAGAAAGTTCATGTAAAAAACAAAAATAATATTAATCTTTTAGGAATCTGTCTTTTGCTATGACAATAAAAGAAGATGAGATATTTTGGTCAATTGTTAGGACTTGATGCAGGCTAATGATCTGCCTATACTGAGTGAGTCCCTATACTCTATTTTTTTCTTACCTTTTAAGATGTTTTTCCTGGTTCACTTCTGTCCTCAGTAGAACTGTGTATGTCTTTCCATTTTGGGGTTGACAATGTAATATCCAATTGAAAATTAAATGGCACAGATTTGAGAATAATTCTGGGACCAGAGAACATGCTAAATTTAATTAGGCTTCCCACGAATTGAATTCATCCCCATAGACCCCACACTATTAAGTAGCAATGTTCAAATTAATTTTCATAGCATTTTTGACACGTAATTTTGAGATTCCTTTGACTTGTATCAGTAGAGAATTGTCTGGGACAATCAAGGATGTATGAAAGTATAATCCTTCAAAAGTTGCACAGCCACCCAATGGGCCCTTCCTGTTTATTTAAAGTTTATATCCAAGCTAAAATGATTATACAGGTGTCTGAACAAGACATCATATTCTTTCATAGAGATAATGGGTAGGAGAGTGAGCCTTGCCTATCCTATACTTGCTCCTTTCCTCTCACCACAATAAGTCCATCATCATTCTACCACATCGCTTCTCTCTAATGAACTGAGCTGTGGGGATGTATGTGTCCTTTTGTTTACCGTGAATTGTCCCTAGTATGTGAAACACAAAAAAATGATTCATCTAACTTCAGTACTCTTCCTTTGGTGTTTACATAATCTCAATAAAGGTAACCAGTGAAAAGGAATATTGATGATTTTAACAGTGATGGACCCATTGATAAAGATAAATCCAACAAAGAGCAAATGGAAGATGTCATCAGACCTTACAGAGACTTTAAAATATGCCATAACTCCAAGCCAAATGTCAAAATGTATGGGATATTTGTAAAATGATGTGTATTTAGTCTGAGAGAAAAGGGAAATGAGACAAAAGAATAAAGCAATTTGTAGGTGATTTTTAGGGCATGTGTGTGTACAAGGTTAGAGAAGTATAAACCCATGAGTGTCATTTGTCACTTTTGTCTGCATGACATTCATCTTCACTGTTTATGCTAATCACCTTCAGGTATTTCTAAAGGTAAGCTACTGAACAACTACTTTGTACTCGGACACCATATTGTTAAGATGGAGAGGTACCCATATTTTTAACCATAGAGACTGACATTTTACTCAGAAGTATCTAATCAGAATATCACATCTTATTGCTTATGTAATAACATGTAAATAGAGTGAGACCAACAAGAGAAAAAAGAGCCTCAGTTTTACAGCTGCTGAAAGCATTGGGAAGTCATCATATGGTTTTGCAAAATTCAGACATTTACAAGGTATACACCTGTGGCCGTAAAAAGTTCTGTGTGGCTGAGGCATCTCTTTTGGAATTAAAGCCAAAATACATACACACAAAATAGATTTGAAAGATGAAGAGGGGTGATTACTAATAAATGTGTCTGAGTCCCTACCCAGTTTTTCCCAATTTTTTCTTATGTATAAGCAAATACATATATGCCTTTACTCAAATATTAGTTTGAGTTAAATTTTTGTCTCAGAAATTCTTCAAAATAGTTGTGAACCATGTGAATCACTAAACACTTGCCTTATGTAATTCCTCTTAACAGTATCTGACAACAAGCCTGTGTGCGGGTAGTTTGTTTTAGGAAATTAGCAGAAGGAACTGGGTGAGGACTGGGTATTAACAGGGGAGTAGAGAAAACCATTTTAAGCTTATACTGGCAAGATTATCACTACTGTAGACCATTGCTGATTAACGCTGCTAGAGACATTTTCAGTACTACTCAAAAAAAGGAACAAAAGTGAACAGTAGTCACTTGTGTACTGAATATAATAAGATTGGTGGGTATAGGGTGACTACTATTCAAATTTTCTTTAAAAATCATGGAAACAGAAGGAATACAGTAGGTCAAATTGGTACATTAAGGGAACAAAACCACAGTGACAACTTATGCTAACCATGAGTGTTCTTGATTACCTTCGAATGTTAAAATTGTGCTATTTGCACAATCATTATTAATGTTTTTTTGAGGTGCAAAATGACAGTTTTATTAGGAAAAGAAGGAAAGCAGGAGAAAGAGCACAGACTCCTGCGTGGGAGGGGCTGGAGGAAAGCAGTCCAAGCCCAATATTAGTGCTTTAATCTATTTTCAACTTAACCTTATGCTTAAATAATGATTATAATTATATTGAAGCATAAAATTGTTTTCCATAATTTCCATAGAATTAGTGAAAATAGTCTGTAAATAAATGAGCATGCCTAGAATACTCTCTTAACTCACATGAATGCATTACCTATGCTGTGAGTGCAGCTTTGGTTCTTCACTAAATCTTCCTGATCCACTAGAATGAATGAATGTTGAGAACAGTTGGAGGGCGCCAACACCCTGAATTCTCAGAGTTTACATGTCTGAGTATTGAGTAGTCTTCTGTAGGCCTCCTACATTCTACCATGGAAGAAGATCTTGAGCAAGAAGTGGAAAGGATATGGTGCAAAGCCTTTGGCAAAGTACCATTAGTCTGCACCAACAGAAAGTCAGGGACAATAGCAACCACCATAGCAATAGACATGAATGAAGAAGTAGACAAGAGATGTCTGATAAAGGTATTCCTCCACCCACTTTTTATGGCACTGTGTTCTACAACAGCATGTGCTGAATAATCAACATACTCCATCAGGTTTTATAAATATGAGACAGTGATACCCCTGTTGTGACATTTTAAGAGTTATATTCTCTGGATCCATAATCTATAAACATTTATTACAGATCCAGATTAAATCTTTGGACACTAAGTCATCCTATTCAAATTTAGGGGACAGCTGCTATGTACATGAGAATATCAATGAGCTAAATGTTAACAGTGCAACATGTTAATAAAAATAAATTCCAGAGTTCCTCTTAAATATTATAATAACCTAACCTGCATTTACTTATGTTCTTCAAAATTGGTGTTTCCCATAAATTTTTAAGAATAACACCAACAGTAATGAAACTGAATAGGTGATTGATGATAATAAATTAAGGCACTACATAATGGGTTATAAAATCATACCTTTGTCACCCATGCACTATTGATGAGCTTGCAATATTTTAGACCTTTTAATTTATGATAAAACACTTTTATTTCTTTCAGCCACAGTAAATATAATTTCCTATCTCTCACTAGAATGGTTTAATACCTTCATTAATACACACATCATAAAGCAGAGAGTGATTTTTATATCTCCTTCAGTCACTCATTGTGCCTATTCCAAAAAAGGAAGTGCTGTTTTCTGCTTATTCCAAAATGAGACTTAGGGCCAGGATCTTTGTGAACCATCAAAATTAGAGAGAGAAGGCATAGAAATGGGGCTTATATTGCTATTATTCTTTTATAATCATGATTATATCATTGGCTTTGGAACAAATCAAAACAAGGTGGGGTATGTGAAATGGAAGAAAACATTAAGATTCTTGAGAAGAGAGAGTTATTTTCCTTATCTAAATCCATGGGAACCCCTTGAGGTACCCTCCTCATCCCATGCTCTTATAAAGCCTCTCATCTGCTGAGCATATGGGATGGATTTAAAGGTAGCAATACAAGACAGAGCTGAAGATTTTGAGTTATTTCTCCCAGAGGAACACTGACTACTCTCTTATTTCTTTCATCTGCTGAGCATCTGTTCAGAAGGCTCTCTGTGTCTCTATACAGAGAACCACTTGAATTTGTATTGTACTAGAGAGAGGGCAGAGACATTTATAATACTGTAATAAGAAATGATCCAGTCCCCAAGTGGTATGGGCACCAATGGAGCTTCATAATTTCCAGTGCTTTCTAAAATTACTATGGTATAAAGAACAGCTTGTACTATGAAAGAAAAGCCACTCACTGATGAGCTGGTAGACTGACCATAATTTTATTTTATTTTATTTTTTTTCATTTTTCTTTTATTATTCATATGTGCATACAAGGCTTGGGTCATTTCTCCCCCCTGCCCCCACCCCCTCCCTTACCACCCACTCCGCCCCCTCCCTCTCCCCTCCCCTCAATACCCGGCAGAAACTATTTTGCCCTTATCTCTAATTTTGTTGTAGAGAGAGTATAAGCAATAAAAGGAAGGAACAAGGACCATAATTTTAAAAGAGAGAGACTCAGAAGGTACTGTGCCAAGAGAAAGCCTGTTAATTTAGGTGTACAGCAATTTGGGGAATGATGGATTCTAGCTATATCATGAAATGATGTGGAACTAACACTGAGAATATAGGATTAAGAACTTCAGAATGAGAAAAGAGAAACGCCAAAGGAGTAAAAATAACTTATGATATGAATGGAAAATCTATAGCACTCCCATCTGTCACCCATATAAGACATCATTAATCTGCCAAAAATCTATTTCATGCAGAGCACTGAGAAACCTCAAAATCTTTTGCAGCATAAACTTTTGGGCAGTCATTTCCAACTTTTCAAATAGAAACCTGTGTGCAGTTTATAACCTGGGGCCACTCCCAGTTTTATATTTCACTCACCCCAGTATAATGTTTCTGAATAGTGGGGAACATTAAAATTCAGTTTCAAAAACCTGCATTTTCATAATTTACCTGGAACCTTTCCTATCACTGTTTTTAGAATACCTATTTGGTTTTTTCCATGTATTGTTGCATGCATAAGCTATTTTAAAATTTACACAATTGGTTTAGATGTTATCTTTTTAACAACCATATAAGGTAAAGCAAGGGAAATATTGTTTCTAATCTAAGATTTAAAAGTAAAAACAAAAGCAACAGACTAACCAAGGAACAAAAAAGAAAGCAACAAAAAATAAATACAAGCTAATATTAGCTAGGCATTAATTATCTTTTAAAAAATTCCAACAACTAAAATGAAGCTCAAGTACAAATTATAATTAATGTCTTTTCCATGAAGAATAATCTAAGAATTATTTGATTACAACTGAAATTTTTTCCTAGCTTTCCTGAGGTCTTAGTCAATTCTTATCTGTAAAGATAAGTCCAGTAATTCTGTTCCAACATAAATGCTATCTCAAGATGCCAAGTTTAGAGAAAATCAGAAAATTACTCAGTGCTGTTTAATGAGGAAATATTTTATTGTCACATCCTATGGTAATTTTTAATATATTGAAGCAAGGGTATTTTATTACTCTTTTATGTACCTACATATTTGGCCATAAACATGAGCACAGATCGCTAACTGGTCTTCCTAATGCAGTAGGGAAGCTTTTCCCTCAATCATCACCTCACTGAATATCATTCAAAAATGGAAAGCCTTTGGGTGGTTCAGTGCCTTCTCAGTTCAGGAAGAATCTGGGTTCAAAAGTAACTAACTCATACTCCACCTTCACAAACAGTTTCATTCAGTCATCTTGATTGAACTGTCAAGATTTTTTGTGGGGGAGCAGAAGAAAGTGGCACTAAGTATTTTCGTTATATAAATATAAATTTTCAGAACCAAAGGCATCCTTATTTAAATTGGAGATTTTGAAAAAAGACTGTTGAATATTAAGGGTTATTATGTTCTAGAAGTGAAAGTATTGATATAAAGATTAAAAAAAACCCGAAGATAGAGGATGAAAGTTCACAAGTAGACCCACTCACATGTGTAAGATTGTTACTTGATGGAGATGCTGAGGCAATTCAATGCAGAATGGATCATATTTATCCCAGTAAATGTTTCTTGCATACTTAGATAACCTATATTTAAAACAGACAAACAAGCATGCAAATTGTGTCCATTATCTACCATCATATATGAAAATAACAAAATAGATCATATACCTAAATATAAGAGCTATAGTTTAAAAAATTATTTTAACATGTAGAAGAAAGCCAGGTATGGTTGATCATGCCTGTAATCCCACCACTCAGGAGGCTGAAGCATGAGGATGGTGAGTTGGAGGACAGCTTGAGCTTCTCAGTGAGACCCTGTCTAAAAAAAATACACAAACTCACTAAAAATTCAGGCAATGTCATCCTAAATTCAATGGGTAGTGGATGATGAGAGGATCGCAATCCAAGCCAGCCTATGCAAAAAAAGTTTTTGAGATCCCAAAAAGGCCAGACATGGTATTTCTTGTCTGTGATGCCAGTGATTTTTTTCTTAGTATCATTATCTAGTTCTTCCAACCCCATTTTTTAAAAAAGAATTTCCCCTACTTGATATCTGCATGCAGACAGCTAAAACTAGATCCAAGTTTGTCACCCTGTACAAGTATAAACTCAAAGTAGATTAAGAACCTTAATGTAAGGTTCTTAAACTTACTTTGAAGCTAGTTCAGGAAAGAGCAGGGAATACCTGAAATTAATAGGCATAGGCAATGACTTCCACAATAGAACTCAAATGCTCAGCAACTAAGAGAAGGGATTGACAAACAGGACAACATGAAATTGAAAAGCTTCTGTACAACAAAAGAAATAATCTCTAAATTGAAGAGGCTGTCCATAGAATAGGAGAAAAATCTTTGCCAGCTCTACATCTGACAAGGGTTTGATAACCAAAATATACAGGGGCTCAAAAAAACAAACTCCCCAAAATTCAATGACCCAGTGGAGAATGGGCAAAAGAACTGAACAGAACATTCCCAAAGGAAGAAATCAAAATGGCTAAAAAAACACAAGAAGAAATTCTCAACATCCCTGGCCATAAAGGAAATGCAAATCAAAGCCACACATTAACACACACGCACAGGAAATTAATGTGAGTCAACTCTCTGTATAGCTATCCTTATCTCAACCAACAAAAACACTTGTTCCTTCCTATTATTGCTTATACTCTCTCTACAACAAAATTAGAGATAAGGGCAAAATAGTCTCTGCAGGGTATTGAGGGGGTCAGGGGGAGAGGGAGGGGGCGGAGTGGGTGGTAAGGGAGGGGGTGGGTGCAGGGGGGAGAAATGACCCAAGCCTTGTATGCACATATGAATAATAAAACAATAATGATAAAAAAGATTTCACCTCATTTGTGTTAGAATAGCTCCTATCAAGAACAACAACAAATGGTGGTGAGGGTAGGGGGAAAAGGAACACTCGTACACTGCTGGTGGGAATGTAAATTAATACAACTATTATGGAAAACATTATGGAGGCTCCTCAAAAAAACTAAAAATAGGACTTCCATAAGATCTACCAATTCCACTTGTAGGGATATACCTGAAGGAATGTAAGTTACAACAAAGGCACCTGCACACCCATGTTTATTGAGGCATTGTTCACAATAGCTAAACTATGGAAATAGCTATAAATGGATGAACTGGAGATCATCTTAAGTGAAGTTATTCAGGTTTAGAAGGCCAAAGCCACATATTTTCTGGAAAAATAGTTTAAGCCAAAGGGAGGTCACACACAAGAGGGGGAGGGTAATAGAAGAAAGCTAAGGTGAATATGGTTGAAGTAAGGTTGAAACGATAAGAAAGAGACTAAAATAGAAACAATAAAAATAGAGGAAATGAACCCAATTGGCTATAATACATATATACATGGAAGTGCCATAAGGAAATTCCCTGTGTAGCTATCTTAAACAAGCAAAAATGTGATTTCTTTTTCCTTTCTTTTGCAAAATCAGAGAACAGGAGGGAGGAACAGGTCTTATTATTGGGAGTGGGGAGGAAATAGGGAAAGGGTGTAAAAGGGTAACTATCGTGCAAATACGGTGTAAACATGAATGTAAATGAATAAAAGATACCTGTTGAAACTATTTCTCAAACAGGCGAAGGGGGGAATAAAAGAAAATGGTGGAGGGGTGAATTCAAGTATAATATATTTGATATATTGTTAGAACCTTTGTAAATGCCATAATGTATCCCTACGCAGCACAACAATAAAATAAAGAAAAAGAAAAGAATTTTCCACTATTAACAAGGGTATGTTTCTTGCCTTCCTTTGGATAAACAGTGTTATACAATATTTCATTTTATTTCATCTGCTGTCTTATTAGTTCTTTCTCTTGTAATTTGGAAATTTAGCAGTTGCTCTGGAGTATGCATCTTTATACAGTGATGAAATTTTCATTTCTGACAGTCTGTCCCAAAAGAGATCCTTCTCCTTAACTGCAATGAAAATATTTTACAACATCTGTTGTAAATGCTTTTGATTGCATACACGTTGACCCCTGTGTATGCTACAGACCTCACTATGTGTTATTATTTTTACTTTAAAGGGCAAAGTGTTATTCAGTTTCTAATGTGAAAACTGCCTAATAAATTTATGCTTGTATGCCACCTAGCTGCAACTCTCCACTCTTTTGTGTAGATCTGCCCTTGTAACCAGGACACTCTGCCTGAGGCCTGCAGAACTTCCTTTTCTGTTTCCTGTCAGGCAGTTCCACTGGGATCGCTCTCTCAGACCTGCTTGCTTAAAAGTGGCCTCATTTATTAATTAACCAAAGGATAGTTTCAACAGATGCAGGATTCTACGTTGGCCTTTGTCTCCCTCTTCCAATTACTTCAAAGATATAAATACATTATTTTCTGATGATAATTCAGTGGAAAATCTTACCTGTGTTCTTTGTACTCACTGTTTCCTTTTCTGTGGCTGTTTCAAAAAAATTTTTAAATATTATTACTGCTTTTCAGAAAGCCATTTGTGAAGTGTGTTGTTGTAGTTTTCTTTCTGTTTATTCTGTTTGCAATTAACTGAATTTTTTAATAATATGAGATTTTTTTAAGCTTGAAATCTGATTATTGTCTAATCATTATTTATTTTGTACTTTTCCTTCTGTGACATGAATTACTTCATTAGGATATTTAATATTGTCTTCCAGATAACCTAGGCTCTGTTCCCTTTTCTTCTATGCTTTAGTTTGGATAGTTAATTTGATCTATTAATTTAACATTATTAATAGTTTTTCTGCAACTTTGAATTTGCTGTTAAGCCTACTAATGAATTTTACATTTTATTTATCAGAAATTCTATCCTTTTATAATTTCCATTTTGACATTATATTCATCTTTTATTTTAAATATATGTGAATGATTATAAGATTAATATATATATATGTGAATACAAATTGAATACATGTCAATAGCTGTGTGTATGTATAAACACACCACATACTGATTCCTTGTCTGCTAGTTTAGTCACCACTATCATTCCTTTCTCTGATTATATTCTCTGATTTTACTCCTGATCTGGGGTGATATCTTCCTGTTACACTGTACATCTAGTAACTTACAATAGTATTTAGGGCATTTTAATTATGTCATTGAATTTCTAGCTTGTATTCTTTTAAGGAGATTGAGTCTTTATTAGAGTGAATGTGGAATACCCTTTACTCTAGAGCGATTTAGGGCCTACACTCTAAAGCAAGGTGTTTTGAGATTATGAACTGCTTACTACTCTAGTTGGTCAGAAATAAAAACTGTAAACTTCTGTGGTCCTGTATCTGTTTACAGCTCCTTGTTCATAATTTTTCTTCATCTGCTGCCCCTGCTCCCATACAGGTTCATGTAACCTCACCTTGTGTTGGTTCTCAAATTACTACTAACTCAAAGATTTTAAGCAGCTTTCTTAATCAACTTTTGTGAACAGTGCACACTTTCCCGGTACTCCATCCACATATTCTAGCTACCTCTACCTCCTCAAACTTGATTTCCAAATCTTCAGCTTAGTGAGAACTTTATGTTCTGCTTCATTTCTCCTTCCTTGCTTCCTTGGATCACAGTTCAGTAAATGTTCTCAAACAGAAAGCCAAAATGATCATAGGAATTATTTTTCTTGTTTTATATCTCTCAGTGTATGGCCTTCTGCTGCTTTAAATCCAACATCGACAAATATATCATCTGATACATTTTTTTCTTATACAGATACTCTGTACAGTTTTCTAATTGCTTGTATCATAAAGCTGATCTAGCTACTGTTACTTAGCTATAGACAAAGTGGAAAATAAAACTTTCAAAACAATAATTTTATATTAAATCAAATAATTTTTATGAAATCTACCCTACAGGAGAAGGGAAAATATTCTATGAGGGTCAGTGGTTCACTTTCTGCAGCCAAACATTACTCCTTGTTCATTGCTTATCAGCACTGCAGCATCGAGAGAGCACTTAAACTCACGTGCCCCAAAAGGCTCATTTTTTCTTCTTAGAAGGATGGGAAGAGTACCAACCTCACTGAACTGTTGAATGGACTAAGTAAGTTAGCATGTGTGAGATACATACAGTAGCCAGTGACAGTAAGTGCTACTTAAGCATAGGCTAATATTATTCATCTGATTTTTACTAACTTCACTCATTTGCTTTTCTAAGTCTAACCTAGAATCCACACTAATTTCTCAGCAATTCTCAGATTTATCATCTCCTTTGTCTTTTTCTAGCATAATACTTTAATTCTGAACGTTACTTTTATTTTACACAAGCTCTACTTCTCATCTGAGAGATCCCCGAGAAAGAGATTTGTTTCTCTGTGTAGAATTGGTACCATCCTGGTTCAGCGCAGAATTTAGGAAAATTAGTTTTCCTTTTTTTGGGATAATATGTATCAATAAATCCGATTCTTTCTAGATATCTTTGGTACTCAAAAAATAAATCTCTTCCCCCTTTAATATCACACTACTGAGTCTTTCAAAGGACTTTTTTGGTATGACATTTACCTTGAATTTGAAAATTAAGAAGTTTGTATTAAATTTCAGCTGACTTATTTTCCTCCAATGTACTGCTTATAAATTAGAATTTCTCATCTTTTGTTTTAATATTCACCCCAATTTACCTACATATGATTAAATTTACCTTTCTGTCCTTTAATTTTCAGATGTTTGTATATACTGGCTTTTCATTGGGTGGTGTCTTAAAGCTATTTTCCCTGGAAATAAATCTGTTTATGAAATCTTTTGATAATATACATGGAATGAGGCCTGGGCAATTTGCAACTGCTGCCTCTTCTCCTTTACTTGGAAACTCCATAGAACCGTGAGGCAATTAAATAAGCTTAAAAATATTAAAAGTAGAATATTTAAAGACCTTAAGAGTATTTTAGATAGATTTTTAAAACATGCTATTACTTTGGAAATTAAAGCACTTTGGCTATCCAGTGAGGAAATAGACTCTTTAAATCTTTGTTTAAAAACACATTCAAATTAAATGTAGTTATAAGGTATAACACTGTCACTTACAATTCCTCCTCTGGCTAAAATCCCTCAGGCAAGTAAATGTCCTATACACATTTAAACGTGGCTTATGACACCTTGGACTAGCAGAACAAAAACCAAAGTTTGCAGCACAATGAAAACAGGAGAATTGGTTTCAGTTTCTTTTCATTGAAGTAAAACTTTATTTCAGTCATGATCTTAATTTTCTAACAAGATATTTATTTAAGCATTCAAAAATAGTTGGCCTTCTCTCCCAAGGAGATTTCTATGTCATTTAAAATGACTACATTTTTGATGACAGTATTTGACGTAAATGCATTTCGTAATGGATGTAAAATTGCAGAAGGTCATTTCAATTGAAAATGCTTTGAAAAAATTTAAATTACTTATAAAATTGAAGCGCTAACCACTTCTACTTTCTAAACCAACAAGCAATAAGCACAGAAGTTGCCATTCCATTTCAACAACAACAAAAAAATGTGAGACAATCTGAAAATCGACTCTTTTTAGATTCTTAGCTCTGCCAGAGAAGTGAAGTCTTAAGACAAACCACTACTTTGATAGTTAGAGAGACAGACAAGCAGATAGTCACAAATTTAAGGATTTCTTATAATAGGATTATCAAAGTGCTCCTCTCCAGGAAATAGCAGCAGCAACAACAACAACACAGAAACAACACCACATAGGCATTACATTTCTAAACTGGAGAAAAAATGAAGACAAAAAAATCTTAAAAGAAACCAGAGTGGGAGATAAGAATCCTATCTCTAGAGGAGCAAAGATAAGATCACATTCAACTTCTCAGAAACCATCCAAGCAAGAAGAGAATGGAGTGAAATATTTAGAGCCTTGAGAGAAAAGCAACAACAACAAAATCCACCAATTTAGAATACTGTACACTCTAAAGTTAAAAAGTAGAACAGAAAAAAGAACTTATCAAAATCTGAGAGAATTTGTTGTCTGTAGACTGCTTTTCAAAAAATATTGAAGGAGGTCCTTCAGAGGAAGATAAAATGATGGCAGGTCTGAAAGTTGACTCTACATAAAAAGAGAAAGAGTATCTGAGTATAAGTAGATAAAATAGAAAAATATTTTTGTAATTCTTAATGATAATGCTTTGTTCAAAATAATGACAATAATGTATCTGAATATATATTGATATATTCTTATTAATATTTATTAATTTATCTTATTAATATTTATTAATATTTATATATTGATATATTCTTATTAATGGATATTTATTAAGTGAAATATATAACAGCAATGGTGCAAGGGAAGGGAGGGAGGAATTAAGAAATTTTATTATTATAAAGTGCCATGTAAGATGGCATCATGTTACTTTAAAGTGGATTTGGAGTAATTGTAATCACATATTCCAGTGTTATGGCAACCATTAAAAAAGTTTTTGAAGTCTGATTAATGTACTAAGAAAGTAGAGAAATAGTCATATGACATGCCCAACAAAAACCACAGAAGGAAGATAAAGTATGGAAGAAAAAAATGACAAAGAACCAGAACAAAAAACAGGAAACAGCAAGAATTACATTTGCTATTAATCCAACTTTGTCAATACTCATCTTAAAGCTCAATTGTTTAAATATATCAATTAAATTTCAGTGATGTCAAAGTATATAAAAAGCAAAAAAAAATTTCTACAAAAATATTAAAGGCACACATTTACATGAAAACAAAATACATAAAGAATGATATACAATACTTCACTAACTAAAAGTAAAGGGGGGATAACTATATTAATTCCTGACAGACCAGGCTTCAGGACAAGGAAAGTTAACAGGGATAAATAGGAGTATTATATAGGGAAAAAGGTTCTATACTCCAGAAAGACATAAGAATTCTTACTGTGGAAAGAAAAAAACAAAAGAAGAAACAACAAAAAAGACCGTATTTTGACATCCAGTGAGGCAAAAAATGTATCCTTAATATGTATGTGCTTGCCAACAGAGTAAGGCAAAACTGAAAGAAATACAAGAGGAATGAATAGATGAATACACTTCTTACAGCTAGAGACTTAAAAGACCCCTCTATCAGAAATGGACCCACCTAACAGGCACAAATAATGAAATAATGTATTTGAACTCAAGGACACTATTAGCCAACTAGATATAATTGCTATTTATAGATTACTTATTTAATAACAGATTAAACATTTTTATGCTCCTGTGAAATTTTCACTAAAATAGTTGGCATTTTAGACTATAAATTTTGCCTAAGGTATTATGACTAGTATTTCTTTAATAAGTAGCTTGTATTTTCTTTGCTTTTTTTTGTTTTGTTTTTGGCATTACTGTGGTTTGGACTCAGGGCTTTGTGCATGCTAGACTTTGTTCTAACACTTGATCACACTTCTGGTCTTTTATTCTCTGAGGTTTTCTTTTTTTTTTTTTGACATAGGTTCTCATGGCCAGCCTGGACCATGATCCTCCTATGTATGCTTCCTGCCAGAGCTGGTATGTCAGGTACACACTAAAGTACCCAGCCATTGGTTGAGATAGGCTCTTCAGAAGCTCCCCTTCCCTGGTGGGCCTCAAACCTTGGTCCTTCTGATCTCTGCTTTCCATATGGCTAGGATAACAGGTATGAACCACTGGTGCTTGATTACATTCCATTTAAAATATTTGAATTGTTTTAAAAACAAGCTAAAAGAATAAAAGAACGAGAGGAAATCACAAAAAAACAAATTTTCTTCTGTGTTTTCAAAACAATGTACTAAGAAAAGAGACTAGTAAATATTGTAGCTGGAAAATAAGAATAATAACTATGAAACGACATATTAAAAAGTTTATATTTTCTCTGTTATCATTAGTTAAAAATTAAGGTAAAAAAACTGAAGATACGAATAAATTTTTAAGTCAAATACAATGTAATTTCCTACAAAATTTCCTGAAATATTCAAATAAATAGAATGGCTAAACTATTATACATTTGAAAGCTATTTCCCACAATATTGTAGCACTCTGCTTTAACTTATTATTAATAAATTATTATTAATAGTGTGTACTATTGAGTACAGTACTCAAGAGTTAAAGGAAGAAAAGAAAAATATTAAATGAATACTGAGGACAAATAGAATGAAAATGAAGAGAGAACGTGAGCAAAAATGGCATAGATGGCAAAGAACTTAACTTGGGTTGGAAACACTCAGTAGTAGATTTGGTAATGCTCAAGTTCATCGTTAGTAATGTCTCCAAATCATCAAGCCAGGAAAGATGAGTTTGAATAAGTACTGAGTTTGTTTCATTTGGACATAACGGGAATGAAAAAAATACATTCAACCTTGATCTCCTATTTAAAATAATGGCTTCAAAAGACAAAAACTTAAGAAATCATTGATTTATTTCCAAGTTGAATAAGTAATGGACTGTGTCCACACAGTGAATGAAATGGGGATCCAAACCATGGGACACTCTGTCAAATTTCAAAGTTCAAAAAAACATCATCAGTACTTTCAGAGAGCTAAATTAAAAATAGAAAGTAGCTTGCCATCAAGCATAGGTTTTTCTATTTAGAAAAACTCTTAATCTGGAATAGAGAATTTTCAGACATTAATAACCTCTCCTCTTCCTCCTCCTCCTCCTTCTCTTCCTCTTCTTCTTCTTCTTCTTCTTCTCTCTCTCTTTCTCTCTCTCTCACCATTCCTTAGGAAGCTACTCATCAAGAAAGTTTCAAAGGTACCCAACTTCATGGATGAAGAAAACAATAGCAAATAAACTAACAAAGGTCAGGGCATCAAAATTTAGTAAGCAATAAGCTATCCTCATTTAGCAAATAGGCTTTGTTTGGATTTTAAGGTTTTACTGAAAGTCTGACGTATTCAACCACACTAATGCTTCCTCTAATCTTCTGTCCTCTTTCTTTTATCTCCCCAGTTCTATCCATAGATCTAAAATCTGAAAATCACTTCATTCCTTAACACTGTACTCTGCCTTCATACATAAAACTTCAGAATATTTAGATACTAACATCAGAAGAGGTATATAGAATGATACCTTAAGAGAAATTTGGAATTGGTTTGCCCATCTGACAAGATTTAACAGGACAAATCACACTGTTGGAAGGCAGAAGCAGAACACTGGGAACATCTATTAGTCCATGGCCAAAGCATTGCTACAATTAGCACCTGTTTTCCCCTAGAGTGAAGTGAACAATAAGCCACTAAGCGATGAGTTGATTACATCAGGCTGTTTCTGTTGTGAAAGAGAAAATGCTTTGTTCTCATTGCAATAGACCCTTATTTTAAATATGGATTTGCCTTCCTGACACTAATGATTCTGCCCAAACCCTCACTGACGCCTAACAGAATGTCTTATTCACTATCATGCATGCAACTTAGCATTGCTTCTGGGCAAGGAAATCATTTTATCAAAAATGAAGTATAGAAGTAGATTCAAACTTATGGAATTTGTTAGTGTTATCAGTCTCCATCACTATAAAGTGCTGACTTCGAAGAATATGGCCTTTTAAGACACACTGTGGCACCAGGGGATGATTATACTTTGAAGCTCTATGAGAAATATTACTACTCTTTCCCCCATTTCCAGGATTGATGGACCCAGGGATCAAGACATACAAATAGTGGACTTTGATCTAAATATTTTTCCTAATGATTCACTAGAAATGTTTTTTATGGCTAATACATAAATTTGGGTTCTTTTAGTTTAGAGAATTTTTCTTTCCAATGGAGAGATACTTCCAAAAGGAAAAACAATGGAATAGTTGTATTTACATGGATGCTAAGGCTGTCATTAGGCAACTTTTAAGCTTTTCATGCCAGCAGACACATAGGGATAATTGTACTGTTTGGGAGTGATTGATCCTGATTCTCAAGGGAAATTGGATTGTTTTTAAAACTGAGATGTAGGAACAATTATGACTGGAATACATGATATACTATAGAATCCTGTTTATTATTCTTTATTTATTATTTTGAAATGTTAATAATAAACTTCAATAATGATAAAAGTGCTTTAAATGGCACAGATATCTCAGGAGTAAAGGTTTGGTAAAGGAATCACAATAAGCTGAATGCCAGGCATCAGTATATGACCAATTGCAGAAATAAAACGTTTAGTAAAAGATAGTTTTGACATTAACATTTTATATGGGCATTGTAACAATTTGGAATATGAAATGTTCTAAACAGGCTCATGTGCTGAAGGCCTGATCCTCAGCTGATATAGTTATGGAGAGTTGTTTGGTCACGAAGGTGCTAATGGACTAAACCATTGATATGTTCATTGCTTAATGGGCTTTTAGGGAGTGGAGCCTAATTGGAGGGAATATATCACTGCAGGCATGCCTTTGAAGGGTATATCTTGTAGCTGTATCCTTTCTCTCTTTTTCTGCTTTCCTGCTGTCATGTTGTGGGCAGCTTTCCTCTATGCACCCTTTTGCCATGTTTCAGCCTTACCATAGACCTGAAAGCAGTGGAGCCAACCAACTGAGATCAGGAATCAAAATTAGTTTTTCCTCTTTTAAATTATCTCTCACTGGTACTTTCTTACAGGGACAAAAGTTGACTAAAATGGGCATTTCAAATTTTGGTTTAATTTTTTCCTCTGCTTTTTATCAAACATCTAGTAAAAAGTGATGTTAAGAATGAGTCTCTATCTTCTAGGTTAACAGCATCACAGGAGTAGTGTGAATTTATTAGAGGAGGAAAGAATATACCAGAAGATAAATAAATTTGAAAAACACAGTAAATGGTAGTTTGTGTATCTTCTTGGGAAAGAAGGTGTGTTTTCAGTTTTTCAAAGAATAGCTTTTTATTAAGTGTTTTTTTCTTTTTTAATGGGCAGCATGATTTTTCTACTGAATTTGTTTGGAAGAGAATTTCTTTAAAATAAACAGATATGGATGATGAGTTGAAAAGAGATTGTTGATTATGGATTGTACTACACCAATTTGTAAAGTGGAAACTTAATTTCCTAGAAGGCCCACATAGTGGATGAATGTTAGCCTTTCAAAATAAATGACCATCTGGACCCTGTGACTATAACTTTATTTGGAAAAAGTGTTTTTGCAAACACAATTAAGTTTATGACTCCAAAATGATTTCATCTTTGATTATCTTGAGGACTATAGATCAAAATCCAAGTGTATGTATAAAAATATGAGAGGATAATTAGAAGACATAGGACAAGACCCTGTGAAAACTGAAGCACAAACTATAGCAATGCAAGGATGGAAGGGGCATGGAGGAGGTTCCACTTAGTGACATCAGAAGTAATATGGCTGCCCCCACACCCTGATTTTAGATTTCTTGTCTCAGATCTGTAACAGTATAAATTTTTGCTGCTGTTAGCCTCTAAACTTATAGTAATTTGTTTGGTGACCCTAGGAAACTAATATAGCTCATTGTTTCATGCTATAGTTCTAGATTATCATTGGTGAAAACAGAAACTTTTCATTGACTTGAAAAACAGAGGTAACAAGAGATGGTATCTAAACTCACATACAGTGCTGGATGGATGAAGATATGCCTGGCAACCAACTCGTTTTTCTGACAGCCAAATATAATTCACCATAAGTGGCCTCCAACCCATTAGAACAGAAATATTTTTGCGTGGAGCTCTGCAAATTCTCCCTTCCTGGGCCAACTTGGCAGTTCACTCTTTTCCTAAAAGTTGATTTGTCTACCCATGTCAAATCTTTGGGTGGACCAGCAGTGACATTTTCTTACCCTTATTTTTTATTTTACCTCCCAGACATTCTCTTCCTAGAAGCTTTCTTGTGTAGATTGCTTATTAAATAATTCTAGGAGATAGCATTGATATTTTCTAATCAACACAGATTTGTATATTTACTGGGGCAAATTTCCAGAAAATATAAGAGTTTTTGTTGTTGTTGTTGTTTTATAAACCACATGAAAACTATAAGTATAGAATTATAAGAGTATTTCAACAGCATCAAGATTTATCTGATTTTACATGTAAATAAAACAAGAACCAAAGAGGGTGAAAGAATATTTTTGGTGTCACAAAGATTAGAGAAAGAACAAGAACTTCTTTCCCCTGATACATCTTATGGTCTTCAATAATCCAGACACAGGTTCTGATTCAGTGATATGTAGATTTAGATAACAAAGCTCTGTAATAGCACATTCTGTGACAAGAGGACAGACCTGGGATATGCTATAAAAGAGTACTGTAGCTCTGCATGTTCCATCTATAGTCATCAGAGCGACGATGTAACAAATTTCAGTTTTTTAAGCCTCCTAATTTTTAGAACTATATTTTGGCAGTGGTATGAAACTGGAAGACTGGGAAAAAAGAAAAGAAATTTATTTCTTGGGCTGGGTTAAGAACAGAAGGCAATATTTTCTAAGAAGGCTCCGCAGAAGATTTGTAGTTGGCCCTTGTGCTATTAATGTGACATCTAAGGTATTAACATGTGTAACAAACATGTTAACAAGAAACACCTCAAAAAATAGATAGCTACAGTAGACAGGTTCCAGATTAAGCGTGTTCACAATTTGATGTTCCATGCTGATAAATATTAACAACTTGATGTGGCATCACTTAGTTTCTTTTTTTTCTTTTTTTTTTTTTTTGCAGAACTGGGGTTTGAACTCGGGGCTTCATGCTTGCTAGGAAGATGCTGAACCACTTGAGTCATTCCACCAGCTCTTTTATGTGTTGGGTATTTTCGAGATAGGGTCTCATGAGATATTTGCCCCAGCTGGCTTCAAACTGTGATCCTCTTGATCTCTGCCTCCTGTGTACCTAAGATTAAAGGTGCCAGTCACCAGCACCAGGCACACTTAGTGTCTTAACATAAGAGATAGGAATTTATTATAATAAAATTATCAACGTAAATTTTATAAGCAAAAAGATCATTTAAAAGCTAAATTGTGTAATTTGTTAATATAAATGTTATAGAGGGATAATTAAAATATACACCCTGCCCCACCCAAATTATACTTGGTAGAAAACCTTTATATGTTCACCTTTATTTAACAGGTTGTGACTCCAACACTAAGCAGTGATTCTATCCTAACCCATACCCAGTAAACATAAGTCCTTAGGTCCTGGTAGCTGTGTAGTACTATTGAATTCTGACTCACTTTGCACATGCTTTTCTTAGTATTACTATTTATTAAACTGTGTTAAACACTTTAGATGCATTGTCTTAATTAATAACCTTAAGAATTCACTGAAAGATCTTATGTTCTCACTTTAGGGATGGAAAACTGAGATTCATTGAGGTTAGGTAATTTTCCATATTTTCACACCAAGAAATGGTTGGGTCAGAATTTCAAACTTGTATCACTTTAATGCAAATTCTTCATTTGTTTCTACTAATTGCTCTCTCTCCTTGGTAGTCATCTTCCCTTAGTTATGAAACCAGCTTCTAGATTCTATGAGGAGAATATATTCAATAGAAATATGAGAATAGTATTACATGCAATTTAAATTTTTATGCTGGGTACATTGAAAAGAGTGAAAATAGACAAGTGACATGAGTTTCCATAAGTTATTTTATTTAACTCAATAGTCAAAATACCATTTAAACATATAACCAATATAAACTTTTAGAAATATGGACTATGTTTTACACTCACAACACGTTCAGAATTAGCTACCTTTCAAATGCTCTGTGCTCATTTGTTGTTATTGGGTATCATATTGTTTAATGCACCTTGGGTAAACTGACTTCTTATGTCACTGGCAGTTATAAACTGCAGAAATCTTTGAGGATAGATTGTATCAAAAAATATTTCACTGCACAATGTTTAACAGTCAAGAAAGACTTTAATCCAAAACAACTGCCATAAGGCAGAGAGATTGAATCTACTCTGCTGAAAAAAAAGGCTGGAGGGTTTTTAAAAGTTGAGAGTGAGAGGTCATAGGCAACCATCTTTGATAATTGGCATTGCCCAAAGGAAACTTGTTAATATTTTTATGTCAAGATGTAGTGTTAGCTGCTAAGTGGGGCAGGCAAACTCCTTTATAAAACACACCTCCAAAAAAAGTACGCTTTACTTTTGATTCAGATAATATTTTTTGGAAAAATTTTAGCATGCCTAGAGAGGTTCCTCTCTGATGTTTTAAGCTTTGGACTATGTGCTCCATCTCCTTGAGTTGTGCACACCTAAAAACATTTCCACCATTTTTCCTTTTTGAAATATGACCTTGAACTGAGTATGCTTACAAATATGCTTGCCCTAAAGTGCTCTTCTATATGAATATGTGTAGGTTTCCTGAATAAAATCCCCAGGCTTCTTTTGTTGAAGGAAGACATTGCTTTGGAAGTAACTCCCATGCTCTCCTTACCCAATGTAGGAAGCAAATTTTTCTTCACTCTTATCTCTGTCGTGTGCCTCTTTGGGCTTTGCACACACTAACATGTGAATCCATTGCATTTGGTTACAATGGTTTCCCTCCTTTGAGCAAAGTATTTCAATAGCTAGACACCTATTCTTCCTTAGGGACTGAGAGAGAGGAGAACTGTCATCCTTTATAATCACATTACAAAAGAATGACTTTCAGGTCCTTGACAAAGACCCTCTGTGTCCTAAAATTGGAAAAAGACTTTTAATATTTATATATACTTCAAAGAAACAGAAATAATTTGCTAATGCAATTTTTCTAAATTAAATGTTCTAAGGAAAGGGAGGTAAGAACCTCCATTACACAGGAAGAACCCTGGTGTAAAGTTTAGTCAAAATAAGTAGAATTTTAAAGTTGTCTTGGTGAATAATCTTCTTACCCTTATTCCTGACTGAAAACAAAGCAAAACATGAACAAACCAAAAATACTCCACTTTCATCAATAGCCAATCTGCCAAAAGTTCTTAACTGTTCAAATGCACAAAGGCCCTTCCTTTCATGGGTTTCTTTTTGTGGTTTTTAAGTTTATTTATTTGAAAATAAAATATATTTCTCTTTCCTTCTATGTCTTGAGGGGAGCCTAAAACAACAAAGGGCCAAGATAGTGAAGGAAACCCTTCAGTTCTTCTTGTCAGATGTCCTCAGATGCCTGTCAATAACCAAATTCAGGAGGAGAAAGACAGTGGGGACTCTAATCTAAATCAGAATCCACAAACACAGGCAGAGAACACAGAAGGAGAAGCAATGAAGAGGCAGCGAAGGAAGTGGGGAGAAAGGAAGACAATGAATTGGATTTCAATTATACCTAGAAAAATTGAAGAAAATTCTTGAAAAGTCAAGAACTGCATTTCTGATAGAGGGGCTGGATTGGTGACAGGGAATACTCCATTATCAATATTGCAATACGCCTAACTCAAGATGAGTTAATCACTATTATGAGTAGATTCAGACTCCTAAGTGAAATCATATCAATAGACACTGTCTTGTACCTCATGGGAACTTGTAACAACAGTGGACAATTGGGTACACTCTGATGGAAACTGGAGAGGTAAGATGGACAACAAGATGAGAGCAACCAGTCGTGGTAATGGATAAAACATTACAAAACTGAAAAAGTTAGTTGCAATTTTTTTTCAAATTGAGAAGTTCTTTGGGTTTGGATTCACAAAGGCAATTATAGTGAGAGAAAAAAAGACAGTGACATGATTAAGAGTTTTGGAATTCCTTTATATAAGAGATGACATGAGGAGGTGTCTGCATGGTATGTGTCAATTAAATATTATTTCAAGAAGTATAGGTTGTTTAATAACAACATTCTTTACTTATATGAAAGAAAATACATTAAATATTGGAGGGCAAAGGCACACTGTAGGATGGCTAACTAAATTCCCATTTCCCATTTTTGTGATAATATCACTGAGAAGTTCTATGAGCCTGATGGTTGATATCTGGACTCCATTTTATGTGGAAAATGATATCCTGAAGGCTTAAATCCCTATAAATCAGATAATCAGGTATTTTATTTCTTGTATCTGCTGACATTCCAAACTAACATACAATCTTTTAGTGCTTTTAACTAAATATCTGAGTGGGTGCTTTTCCTTTGCTTAAATCCTTTAAGAGAGTTAATTACTAACCTGTTAAAGACTTCCTCATTTTATTCAGGTTTTGAGAGAATTATTCTACCTTCCTGTTCTTATTTTCCTTATGGAAAAATCTTGTTTACATTCTACTATTCAGTCACTACTGAGGAAATACAAAATATATAAATCCCATCATCACTTTTAATATGTATGTTGGTAATTTAGAGTGAATCTTCACATAGTGGAAGTGATAGGGACTGGACAAGATTAATTTTGGAGGCATTAATTCAACTATAGTGTCTAAGTTGTCATTTTTGCTTTATATTCTCTCTCAGTACTATCTCTAAGGATCAATAGCTGATTTTAAAGGAAGACGAACAGGTCTGTGTAAATCTACAAATAAGATGTGAATTAATTGAGTCTTTTCACCTGATGTAAAGTGCAATTATTAGCATCCTGGATCCTCTTGATCATTTATCTTGTGAAGCTGAAGTCACTTAATATTAATTGTGCCCTATTCTTGGAATGGACTTTGATTTTAATACACACACACAATCATGTTTCATATATATCTTACATGGAAGATATACATATATATGATATATGTGCGAAAGCTATATGTGTGTGTGTGTATATATATATATATATATATCCTCATTTCCTCAATTGTAACTAATTATATTCATCTTCAGTCAATTACAGAAGCCAAATGATTACATTATTCTCGCTGACCTTTGAGGCAAAATCTAGGTGCAAATGTACTACAGAGAGAACATTCCAGGATTTTGAAGATATATATTGGACATTTTGATACTAAATGTAAGGGAATCCCAAGAACAAGGGGAAAGCAAGAGGAAAATCTTTGCCTTTTTGTAAGGACTGGGGTGTGCACCTTTCAATTTGGTTCTGAAGGGCGCCAAGCTCCATAGTGGTAGATAAGGTTTAGTTCTCCAGTCCAAGCACAGACTTTTTCTCTTACAGATCATGGAAAATAAGCGTACCTCACCTTGAGGTCTTAGTTCATACTGCCTAGGACTATTATTTGAGATACGTATCCCTTTTGTTTCTATACATCTCCAATTTCTAGCCCACACTTGCATATAGCTATTATTTAATATGTTTTAGTTGAGAAACAAATATGAATTAGACTAACCCATATTTAACATATTTTAATTCATCTAGAAATGAATTGAAAACTGGTGATTTGAAAATTAGTTTCTAAAACATATTATCACATGCTAACTCGCCCTGAAGTCTGAAAATCTAGAATTTTCAAATGAAAAATAAAATTTTTATTTAAATTACAAGCTCCTCAAGCAAACAAATTGTATTCTGAGGCAGAGTAATTTCATTCTTTGACCAAGCTTCTGACTATATAAGTCAGGCCTAATACCTGACTCTCTTTCTTCCAATAATATAAACAATACTGTGAGAAAGAAGTAAATTAATAATTTATAAAAATGAAAGTGGGCATTTTCTTCCACGGTATTATGAGCTAGGCAACAATGCAGTCTTACTTTACTATCTGACTTAACCTTGTTTTCTATTATTTACTTCCTGTTGTTCTAAAATAAGTATAATTGTATTTCACGCAAACCACTGTGTAGTCACCACTAAAAGAATATTGATTCTGGATCTCTCTCAAGTAACCCCTTCCTTTGCTGTCTTTTCCTTTCATTGGTGTTAATAACATTACAGTGCCTAATGTAATTCAGTATATAATTACTTTAGAAAGCTTTAGGCTCATGAAAACTCCATTAATGTTTGGAACATCTTCTATAAGGTTTTAGAAAATAAATATTCTAAAACGGAATCCAAGTAGAGAGAAGCTTTACTATGCCTTCTCATAAATAGTTTTTGGGGAATAGATACTAATGTTTAATCCTGTTTTGGTTTTATTGAGAATAAAATCAATATCAGTCCATTAAAAACCAGTGTTTTAATAAAAGATGCAAATGCAAAAATACTTTCATTCCATTCTTACAATAATAAGCCACCTTAACAAATAATATGCTTTTTATTAAAACTTAATAATTATCCCACTGGCTACAAAATTAGAGGTTAATATAATGATGTTGCCATTCATTGGCTATTTTATCAAAGGTTAAACAATTAGTAATAGTACTGGTTACTTTTATAGTTACTGCTTCTACAATGGCCATATTTGCTTTTGCAACTATCATTTTCAAGCCAAATAAAATTTATTTTTCAAAATGAAGTGATAACTTCAATTAGTTTTCAGTATGAAATAATATATTTGAGTTTTGAAAATTCAATCATGAGCGTACTGCAAGTTCTAAAGTGTCTACAGAAGTAGTGACTTATGGAAATTATGGCCACTAGAAAATATGACTAATAAATATGCAAAGAGTTCTTAGTCATTAATAGCTAAATGATTGTTCTTTAACCAAATTTTAATAGGTCTATGTTAGGGCCCTTTTCTTATTGTATTTATTCAATTCAAGTATTAAAACATCTTTAACTATTCGTAGAAAATTTGAACTTGTACTGCAGTTAAAACTGGAGCTCCCACTGTAGTCTTAAAATTATTTTTCTTGCAATTAACAGACATACTATAGGGTCTGGTTTGAGAAAGATATTTAAATCACAAATATCTGCTTTCACTAATTTCTCTACATCTACTTCATTCCTTTTTCCATTTTGCACTCAGTGTGAGTACGGGAACACCTTTCCTCATGTGTGTGAGTGCTTGTGCTAATGCCCCTTTTTTGTGGTTAGTGGTGCACAGGCAGTTAAGAGCATCATCTGCAATCAGTTAAGCCTGGGTTTAGTCCAAGTTTGCCATTGTATCCAGATGATGCTGTTCATCAAGCTATATAATCTGTGTGGATTTTCTTTTTAGAACTTTAAAATCAATATAATAACAGCTAGTCTAAGAGGGTTTTTTTGAAGATTAAAGATAATACATTTGAATCATGGGTCACCTAGCGGGTCTGTGCTAAATGGAAGCTATTTGCTGTCTGTGAATGTCTTGTGATTTTAAGCCTGATCTTTATATCTGCTCTTTTTAGCATGTTAGAAAGGATAAAAGTTCACATAAGTAAGCTGATAACTCCTAAAGATATGTTGAACCCAATATCTTGGCTTTAGTTTCAGAAGACAGAAAACTTTAGCATTTGCAATTTCCTTGTGTACCAAAACATAGATGACTACCTAAAACATACAACTACTAAGCATATTTTGTCAAAAATACACTGCCTTCCCATATCCCACTGTAATACCCATGTAAAATGTACCTTTGAAATACTCTCTGAGAAAAGAGACCGCAACTACTTAACTTCTTTAAAGTGCCCAAATTACTTCAATATCTCAATTTCATTCCAGTGAATTAGGAAAAGTATGGAAACATGATATAAAATCATTTAAAATACAATATTAGCAATACAATAAAGCCATCTGAATGTTTTATATATTTAAACATTTACTAGGTACACATATTTATTCTATATGTTAAAGTTTTCATTGCTATTTTTTAGAGAAAAAGTATGTTTTTAGTGTTTATATAGGCTAAAATTCAAAGCAAAAAAATGTGCCTAAGAAGGGAGATTTACTGGAAAAATGTTAATTGTTTTGTAGACAGTAAAAAGGAAGTGTTACATGAGTTGATAACCTCCTTTTAGAAAGAAATGTCAAAATTTCATTACTTTCATATAACCTTAAAGGTTTCAAATGCCAACTTATGCCATACATGAGTTCATTTGATGTAATTTTTTAAATCAAAGAACTTAACTGAATATTGTGATGAATTCATATTTTCATTATTGATGAAAAGGAGAAGGAATGGGGAGGAAGAAGATAAATAGTAAATTCTAGTCAATTATTGAAATACCTGATGGTGTTTATATAACTCCATATAGGAAACAGGTTAAACATAATAAGAAAATGGCAAAACAAAACTAAGACTTTAAAACAACTTATATCTATCTATCTATCATCTATGTAGTTAATATGATTATGAAATTTTCCTAGATCACGCTATGTTGGTGAATAGAGACAAATAGAAAAAGTTGTTCTTCCTAGATCTTGACATAAGTTTATAATTATCTCATGCATAGTTCACTTGAATGACTATCCACAACCTAGCCATTGTGATACACTGGAATCAAAGTTGAGGGTGGAAGGAGAACATGTGTGTTTCTAGTTATGCTTTGAAAATGTTACATTGAAAATTGTCATGTTATTGCATTAGTTGTAACCCTGGAAACAGGTAGTTTGCAGTTCAATTATTCTGAGTGCTCAAAATTTACTTGTGTTTTGAAATGTTATTTTTGTGATTTTTTTTAACTCAAAAGATACATAAAACTATCTTCAACATAGGGAAACACTGCATGTACTTTTGATGACTCAACTATATTTTCTATATCTAAAAAGAGACTCCCTTTCCCCAGACATTAGGAATCTTACATCTCCACATGTGCTTCTATGACAGCAGTCTTTTTTCACAATATTAATTTAAAATATAGAAAGTTGGGGGGAAGGTAAAGACTTAGAAGGCCTCTTCCCAATTTTAAGATTGAGAACTATCTACCCCTGGACATTTGTCATGGGTGTTTTTACATAATAAGTCATAGACTGATAGATGATCATCCTGAAGAAAACAGTTCCTCCCTTCCAATGAAGGAGAAAACTGAGAACTGACAATGTGATAGAAAGACACAAAGGCAGAGCTGAAGCCAACATTTGTACCTCATTGAGTTGACCAAACCAGTGCTTTCCTAATGTTTTGAACATAAAACTATGACCTATCCCACAGTGTATTTGTAAACATAGGATGTTAAAAGCCCATTTGGTAACATCTCAAACACAAACAGCAGGTTCTTAAAAAGGTTAGTTTTTTCCAGCGCCAGAACCTCATCTAAGAGTCTGTCATGACCTTGATGTGTCAGAAGTAGAGTAGTTTGCTGGTGACAGAGTCAAAACTTTATGATAGTCTCCCTGTTACAGGATCTAGCCTATATTAGACTCTCTGATGTTTGGAGTCTTTTTAGGAGAATATTAACACAAACTCAGATAAGACAAGTGCTAGAAGATCAACATCTCAACCATGTATAGTACAATTATTTAAAAACAAACATAATGCAGGCAATCCCCAGATGCTCATTTTTAATAAGTGAGGAAAAATCAGAGAGGAGGTTAGGAAATTGTTGTAGCCTAAAGAAGAAAATTATTTAAGGTTTGGGATGCATTAACTAGGGAGGTTGGATAGCCTCTCCCAGGTATCATGTAAACCTCGTGAACAGTGTCTTCGTGACACTGTCCTGCTGCATCAGAATCCATTTAGAACCAGCATGAGGCAGTTGCCTGTGTTTATTCTTAGAAGTCAGCCTGCTCTGCAATCAGCCTGCACCAGGAGCTGAAACACATTGGTCCAGACTCAGGCCGAGAAGCCACAAGTCCATGACTGATGCCAGAGTAGATGCAAAAACCTTTCCTGTGAAGATATCACCCTTTCTTGTCAAGCTATAGAATGTCTATATTCAGATTCATTGGAAATGAGAGTTTACTGCCTTCGTAATTTTTAAGTTTTGAACCTGAATAAGAGTCAATTATATCTTCTTTTTAGAGAGGTAATAGGTTCATATATACTACAGGAAGGCATATGCTCTTTGAACTAGAAATTTCAATTCTAAAAAAATATGTTTTAAATGAATAATTGGACAAATACACAAAATGAAAAATATATGCACAGAGATGATCACTGATAAGTGGTTCATGATAGCATACAAAAATAAATGGAATCACAAAAACATCCATCAGTAAAAGTTTTGGTGTATACTATGTAGCAAAACTTTTCACCTAAAGGATAAGGTTTTAATATTTTATGCTTTGTAGGATGTACAATCTCTGTCTGAATCACTGATTTCTGCCACCACACTGTGAAACCACTACACCATATGCAAACTTCCTCATGGCAATGTTCCAAAAAATTAATTACAACAAAAAGTAATTTTGCCTACAGGCTGTAGCTTATCTTTTTTATATTGGGTCCATCAGATAATTGATTTACAGGAAAAAAAAAAACATGATAAAAGCTAGAGAGACCAGTAAACTAAGGGAGTCTCAGTTGTGACCTTTCTGCTTTCTATGACACAAGCCAGTGGAGCTTGTATTAACACTTTAATGGTGATTTTAATGAAATCTCTAGTGTAGATATTTCCTAGGTTGAAAATGAGAAAGCCCTGGTGGCTGTTTACTTAGAATAACTTCCCACCCCTTGTGGATTTTAACTATAGAAACCCATTTTAGTCTCTTCTGTATTGCTATAACAGAATACTTAAGTCTGGGAAATTTATCATGAGCATAACCTTGTTTGACTCACAGTTCTGGAAGTTGGAAAATCCATTATCTATGATCCACATCTACTGAGGGCATTCTTGCTGAAAGGCATCACTTGGTGACAGAGAGTGCTACAGTTATCAAGAGAGGGCCAAACTTGCTATTATAAGAAACTTACTCTACAACAACAAACTTACTCCCATGGTAACAGGCATTAATGACCGAACACCTCTCATCACTGCTGCATTGGGAGCATGTTTCCAACACAGGAACAGTGGGGACACAGTCGATCCAGACAGAACCTTCACCAGGTCCTCATTGTGAAGATTCAAAAACAAAAGAAGCCTACGGTTCTGGAGGAAGGAAAGAATAATAGTTGTGAGATACACGCAGAAAATTCTCCAGAATGAAACCTAATCTCTGCAGTAAACGTCTGTGGGATAACCTATCCCATCTGGAGGAGGACATTTTACCCATTGCAACTAATCTTAGCTTTCCTGCGCCCTAAGGAAAGGAATGTTATACCAATGAAAAAATAATAGAACGAAGTTAAAGCACCACATGTATCAGAACCCTGGACACTGGCCCAGTTCTAAGTTTATAGAATACTTCCCTGCTGAATGCCTTCCCATCACGTTAAGAAGGCGACCCTACAATAGTCTGGATTATACCCAAAATGCATGAATTGGAGACATTAGAGTACATGCTTGGTTTGCTCGATAAAGATTGTAGATACACCTAATAATATTTGGAGATGTGTGCATTTGCATAGATTAGCACATAAACGTATTTCCTTGTTCTGTCAGTTGAGAGGGACTAGACAGAATGGTACTGTATTAAAAATGAATGCCCTTAGCACAAAGTTCTTTATTTTCAATTCTGTTCTCTAAAAAGGTGCCAGGACTCTTTGGAAAATTTTCTTAGTAGCTTATTCTAAGATTTGGGGAGGATATACACAAGGTGAACTTGGAGGTCCTTCTAGAACTCGAGAGGTTAAAGAAGTGATCAAAATATTATCACAGGCACACACATGCATGCACATAAGCACAATCACACACATATGCACTAATTGATGGGGACATGACACAAGAATTAAATGAAAGCATTTCCAGTGGGCAAAGCTAGAATAATTTAAACAATAATATATGCAAATAATATGGGATTAAAATCCAAAATCATAAAATTAATGCTAATACTAACATAATAAAAGTTATTTAATAAATAAATGAAGACCATAAAAATTTCTCTTACAGAATAATATCATATAGGATATACTAATATATACCTATTATCACAGAACTTGAAGGCTGAGGCAGGAAAATCTCAGACTTCCAGGACAGTCCGAACTATATAGTGAGATTTTTTCTAAAAAAAGAAAGGAAAGATAGAAGGGAAAAAAGAAAAAGAAAAATGTCAGTAATTTATGTAGCTATTCTTCTCTCAGGGAGTGGAACATAGCACTCTCTTTTTACTGTATGTTTTGATAGTGAACTTCATCCAAAGAATCAAATATGCAAGTGGGAGGGGAAGCAATTTCACTGGAGAAAACTGACAAATGCTACCTTATCTAGGTGGCCAAGTTTAACATCATCAGTAATTGGTCATGTTGTTAGTGCATACTCCAGAAACAATGTAATAAAAATGGCACTTTACCTGTGTAGTATTATTTCCAAAGACCCATAATCCCTGCCTAATTATGAGAAAAAAGTCATACAAATGCAAATTGAGGGACATTCTCCAAAAACACTGAGCATTACAGAAGTTACTGTCATGATCACTAAAACCAAGCGATGTCTGTACATATTCTGTGGAGCAATCTTCAAATAGACTTTAAAAGTGGGTATGGCTGATAAGATTTTAAAATTCAAGAAATCAAACAGCTTAGAGGCATTAAACATCTTTCCATATTAACATAGTTAATAAGACTGATTAAGGATTCTTATACAATTCACTTTGGAACTCTATTTAAATATCCAATCCACCAGCTGACTAGGCTGCCCAAGGACAAGTTATAGACTCTACAGATATATCAGAGTAACATGGAACAAGAAGCAGAGAAAATATGATGTTTCTACTACTTCTATTTTGGGGATCTGCCGAATGTAGTTAGATGACTTAATTATAGACACTAATGAGTCATTAATTGTGAGAAAATCAAACAATATTTGCTTAGGGAAAAGTTGTCTAAACCATTTACCAGCTTTATGCTTTGAGCAACTTATTTAAATTATATACATCTTACATACTTAATTATAATTTGGTAATAAGGTGTATCACCTAATAGAATATGACACATGATAAACTCTAACTTAATGTAAATACCTGTGTTTTGATGGTTGTGGTGGTGGTATCATTTGTTAGTCTACAGTCGTGCCTTATATTGACTGTCTTATTCAAAATCAGCAAGCCCCAATGTTTATCCTTTACACTTAAGAAGACCCAAGTCTTTAGCTCAGAAGTATTAGTTTTAATACTTTTTACTGAATAAGATAGCTTATCCACACATACGTTGAGAAATTACTATTATGTACAGGTATTGTCTTAGGTATTAGCTATCCAGTGTTAAAACACAAACATATCACTGACTCTCATGAGTGTTTAAATATTCTGTGCTTTGAAGTATGCCTCATGTCCTGAGGAAAAAAGATAGTGACAGAATTTCTCATATGTTCCAGATGGAAACACAGGAAGAACTCATTATAACTATGAACATAATATTGCAGAGAAGGACTGGAGTCCTAGGGATTGAAAGCATCTGCCTGTAGGTGGGTTTCTTGGACAAGGAAGATCTTAAGTCTCTGAATAAATATATCATTGTTTCTTTTATTTAAAAACAAATTGTTCAACTATGAAAGAAGTGTAAAAAACAATATAATAAACAATTATGTGTACACCTATCTTTCAGCTAAAAAATCCCCTGAAGGAATATCAGTCAAGCTTGCTGTGGACTCCTCCTTCATAGACCATACAATTATCCACAATATACAGGTAACCCTCCTATCCCATGTGCTAGACATTGACTGTCTTTGTCTAAGGACAGGATCATGCAGTTACTTGAAAGGCATTTAATCATTCACAAACCACCTTTACACCAATGCAAAATTATCTGATGTAAACTGAAAGCATAGCTTATTGTCAGATCTATTAGATGTCTCCAGGGCTTGGAGTCAGGCAAATGTTCCTGATGTTCTAATCACACTCATGGACATTTATCACATTCCACAAAAGAATAGGTTTCCCCTTTTCACAGATAAGGGAGAAAACTTAGAAGAGTTTGCTTTGAGTCAAAAAGTTAAGAGGGAGAACCAGGGTTTACATTTGTTCCTTCTAATTCCTGCTCCACAAGTATTTTCCACCCATCACACACGCCCACTCATCCCACACCTTCCCACGAATGTGCAGAAGGCTAGGTGCTTTGGGGACAATGGACAAGTTTCAAATATTATTTTTGCCAAACATCGTCTGTGTGACCATGGGAAACTTGACTAATCTCATAAACCTTGAAAATCTAATATATTTATAGAATTATATTTTACATGTTCTGTACACAATAGAGATAATATCAATGTCTAGTATTGCTATGAAATTTAATACATAAAGCATGCAAAGTAGTTAGTAAATTACAAAGTAAATATTCGACAAATAACTATGATTGTTCTTTCTCTGGAAAAAGATCTTTTAAAATCTCAAAACACATTCTATTAAAAGATGACAGCTAGAATTGATGAGAAATAAGTGAATTGGCCTTGGGAGGTGAATGTCATAGATGGTATATATATACTTTTTCTGAAACTCTAGGGAAAACTTTAAATTTTTTGGAGAAATTTGAGTGGAACAATTATAGTGAGTTTATTAATAGCATCTCTGGGCTTTTTTCACCAATGGTCAGGGAAGAAAAACCTTAAGGGAACTACAAATAGCCAATATGCATGGGTGAGAAGAGTAAATAGCAAATGTAATTCCTTATTTGTTTCTAAAAAGTGACATCATCCATGTCCCCATCACAACAGTGTATAGGCCTCTCCAAACTAAAATACTCCTAATGTAGAATCTGTGAAATGGAGTTGCACAAATGATTTGGGAAATAATTTAAGAAGATTGGTTGGAGGCAAAACTTGGGATCCTTGTCAGGCAAGGGCAATTGAGGTGATCTAGATTTCTCATAGAGTAATTTTTTGTGGGATTTTTTTTTTTGCTTTTTTTCTGCGAAGAGCTCCAGGGAGAGCCACATGTATTAATATTCATATTTGGTCTTTTCTGGGGAATGGTGAGGGGGCTGCTGAACAATAGTAAATTAGCTCATGCAAAGCCTTTTCCTTACTTCTAGTTTCTGGTGCTCAGAAATATAGTAAGCTTGAATCAACTCACTAACAGTTTTACATGGAGCTTGAAAAACTGGATATTGGAAAAACCAACTTCTGTAATGCTCACAGGCCTTTCTTTCTCAAAGAACAATATTACCTTGAACAAGAGAACTTGAAGAGAAATGGTTTGAAATATTTTTTCATGTGGGAAGTACAGGAAGATTTATAACCACATACCTGACCTTCTCCAAAAAACATTTTGATTTAATCTTTTTCATATTCTGCTTTTGCAAGAGCCTTCTTGGAAATTTTCTTAGGATGGATGGAATATAACTTATGAATAAAATTTGCCCAGCTCATAGGCTACTGCTCAGCTCAGAGGTGTTTCAAAGGAAAACAAATTTAATGCCTTCATCCCAAGGGTAAGTAAGTCAAGCTTACACAACCTTCTAATATTAAGAATACCTTCAATATAGCACCAGCTCTCAAGCCCTGTTTCTTCCACAAAACCCTTGAATACTATCCCACTCTTGTCTTGCTTGTCTGGTGTTCTTCCTGTCCTGTACTAGTTTCATTATTCTTCTTTCTATCATGTGCATGCTCAAAACATACTTTTACCTCTGTTCTTATGCATTAGGTATTCCCTTTTCTAAGAAATTTCATCTTAAAAATTGTTTTAAAGCCACATCTTTGTTTGTAAATGTCATAGTACACCTCCTGTATAACAATTATAAAAATAAAATATTAAAAAAGCAAAAAAAATCCCCACACCTTTCTCCTTTTCACCAAAAAGTTTTCCTTATATCCTTCACATTAAACTTAGTTACCTCTAAGGGAATATCCATTTCCCTAAAATAACTTGGATCTCTTAATGTTTCTTTGTAGGAACTTGTACTTTTGTTCTACAATGCTTAGATAATTGTTCAATCCATGCATTTTTGTTTGTATGTTTACTTAATATCTCTCTCAGTTAACTGGAACTTTCAAAGATCAGACACCACACGCAGGTTTTACATTAAGGCACCTGCTATACACAACCCAAGACAGTGCAACCATTTAATAAATGTTTGTTGAAGAAATAATTTTACAGACTTTCCACTCAATGCTCCATAGTATTTTCTGCTGAATGTTTCTTTTGGTACTTGTGGTAAAAGCATGAAATCATTGCCCATTTTCTTTCCATGGCCCATTTTCCTTTGTTGACAGTTCAGGACCCGAGGGAAGAATCAATTTTGTTGACCCTTTCTCTGCCTAAGTCTGTATGTTTTGTATAGAGGAAATGCAATCAACATTGATTCCATAAAGTGGTAATCCAGAGTTAAAACTCAACTGTCTAAAGTTAAAATATTTCAAAGAAAGAACAAAATATAGATAATAAATTTCCAAAGGCTCTTTTGCTTGTATAGATAAAAACTGTTGGGAAACAAAGAAACTGATGATACTGATGATAGGTACCCTCCTCCTAAGCATATTAATTTTAGAATTGGCACAATCAACATCCATTTTACCTTCTTTTAAAGTGCTAATTGTTAAGTTTCTGTAAGTATTAGGTCAGGGGGAAGCACAGGTGGAAGAAACTGACCTGGCTTCATCAAGTAGTTATTTGGATAATTTTAGAGAAACAAACAAATAAGAAAACCCCCACATTATGTCACATCATGCCCCTCTCTTCAAATAGAATAAAACATCAAAATAAAATTGATGAGTCATCTGTCGTTACTTTCCTTCTATCTACTGAAAAAATGGATTTCTACCCCAATTCCAGAGTAAATACTCTTAGTCGTAAGGAACTCACTCTAAGGGAAGTTCCTTTCCATTGTGGTTGATGTGGTTGTTAAGAATATTTCTTTGTACTGACATAAAAACTGTATTTGATGCGTTTTAAGTAGCTTCCTAAAATAAACAGGCTCGAAGATAACGTCTAGTACTATAATTTGAGGAATATGGTAAGATAATAATTTTCTTCTCTCTCTCTCTCTAATTTCTCTTTTACAAATACACACACACACACACACACACACACACACATATACAAACCAATACTTGGGTAACTTAAAGTAGCATGTGGGAATGCAAAACAAGATGTAGGAATAGATGTAGACCTTTTTTATATAATAGCACTAGAGATATACTATGTCAATATTGACCAAGAAAATATTATGCTTTTTAGATAGCTTATATATTGATGAAAAATTTAGTCCCTGCAGCATAATTTATCTGGCTTTATAACCCGTCTCCACCTCCAGACATAATACATGGACTGTACTGGAAATGCGATTAGGAATTCTTTACTTTTACTTCATGACTTATAAAATAGAAATAGTAATAGCATTTGCCAACAAGATTTTTATAACAACTATAATAATAAAATAAAGCTCTTAGAACCAAACATAGCAAATAAGCGATGAATAAATGTTATCCACAGAATTTTGATTCTTAGCAGAAATTAAATGAGCATAGGAAAAATGGAGTTGGGGAAAGGAATAGCCAGGTGAAACACAGAGTTCTGGTTTTTTGCTCCTTTCTAAACCCAGAGAAAGATAGTCACATGTAGCTTTCGGGGATTCTACTTCAAGCGTAAAAGGAAAGTTAAGGATCTGGGTGGGAAACCAAAATAGGCAAAGGATATGAAGGAAAATGTTAGTTTAGGATAATGTTCTGAGATCTAGCACATTCCCAAGAAAGACATGTTTTCAAGAGTGGCCCTTGCCGAGCTACTAGCAACTGAGTTCTTAGCACTGTGAGTGTTCTATTACCTGGTGTGTGTGTGTCTATGTGTGTGTGTGCATGTGCATGCCTTGGGTTTTGAGATATGCTGGATCACTTTTATCAAATAGTTTTTGCTCAGAGTGTTATTTTTGGTGAGCACTTGACTTTTGCTTTGGAAATGGAGGTCAGTAAGACAGTATCAGCATGCCTACATGATTGATGTCTTTTAAAAATTCTGGACACCAAAGATCAAGTGAGCTACTCCACTTTGTAATACTTTGTATATCTTGTCACACATTGTTTTAAGGAGAATAAAGTAGGTCTCATGTGATTCTACTGGGAGTGACACTTGTAAGTTTGCTCCTGGCTTGGGCCCATGCTGATTTGATTTCTATTTATTTTGTGATAAGTTATAATTTTGAGCGTAACTGTACTAGGTCCTTTGGAGTTGTTCTAGTAGGTCACTATGTCAGACAGTGGTCTTCAGGACCCTGACATAGAACAAATGAACACTAGCTCCTAAAATTGGATATTCTGTGGATTCTGTTAACTCATTTAAAATAGCATTTTTTCTTAAATGTTTAAAAAAATCCAGTTGCCCATAAACTTAAGGAGCTATCAACTGATCTTATTAAGAAATTGTTGTCATTGATATACCATGGTTATCTTCATTAGAGATGACTGGAAATTCCCCTAACAGAAAATTAACTATAGATAGGGCCAGGAGGCTGTAACTCTGTGCTGCAGATAAATGACAGTCTTTCATCTTTTTAGATCCTGTGTCTATTAGCCAACTGCCCATATGGTTATTTGATAATGGACTGTCCTACTCTTTATTCTTCTGTTCATAAGGTAAATGAGGATTTTAAGGAGCAAACTCTTATTTTGCTTTCCCCAAATCTTTTCATTCAGAAACTGTTGACATTCTTCACTGCATTCTTATTTTCATCCTGATTCAGCCTCTTGACTTAATTCCATGTCCTGGATTAAGAACTTTTTCTGCCTTCCTTTTCTTTCTGGTTCTTAACTGTTGACTTCTGTCTCTCAAAATTAAAGATGAAAATATATAAATGTATCAAGTGGCAGGAGGCTTTGCAAGCCAAGAAAATGGGATTATATTGTGTGATCCATGGGACTCAGAAGACACTATAAGGTAGGGAGACACAAATGGGCCCTCTTTTTTTCAATCACAAACATGGATTTCTTTCACTTTGGGCTTTTATGATATAAGTATTTTTAATACCTAAAATTACATTAAAAATTTCAAAAATGTATTCTAGAATTCATACTGAAGTCTGTCAAAAACATCTGTCTTCAGTGTTCTCTGTTCCACTTAGTATTGTCACTATCAACTTACCAAGTTTGAGGCAGTGTACTGGTTTTAAAATCTCTAACATCTCTATTCCCCATCATACAGTCTTCTCACTCTAACTGGTTTGTGTTTACTTATTCAATTGAGCAATTTTTGAATTGCTTAAAGGTTTAATAAAATCCCATTGCATAAGTCAGTTTCTTGTTGCTAATGATATTATCATACACATGGTGAGTTATAAAGAAAAGATGCTTGCTTTGGGTCATGATTCTGGTTCAAGGTCAAGGGCTCCATCTTGTGATGGCCTTCTTGATAGCAGAGTTCTGATGCAGCACAGAGCATCACATGGTAAGAGACAGGATACACGCACGTGAGGATTCTGATCTCTCACTCAAAACATTTCAGTGTTCAGTCATGAGGCTTCCATTGTTATTTTTATTTTCTTTTTCAAACTACTGGGGTTTGAACTTAGGGTCTCATGCTTTTTTGTGTTAGGTATTTTTAAGATAGGATCTTGCAAACTATTTGTCTGGGCTGGCCTGGAACTGAAATCCTCCTGATCTCTGCCTCCTGTGTACTTAGGATAACAGGCATGAGCCACCGGCACCTGGCTAAAGGTTTCCCTTTCATGACCTTATCTAATCCTAAACACCTCCTCTAAAGGCTCCACCTCTAAACAGTACACAGATTAGATTTCCATCCTCTTGATACCTCAAAATTAATATTAAGCTCCAACATGAGTTTCTTAGGGTTAAACCATATTCAAACTGGTACCAGTCTATTCATTAGTGATACATTTTCCTACAAACTAAACACATTATCATCACCTCAAGAAACTAGGGTTACGTGAAGAAAGAAGAAAACATTAAAGGATTATTATAAAAATTATGATACCACTATGATAACATATGTAAATGCTTAACAAGAGTGGAGCATGGTAATGAACAACTCTAATACCAGCATTCAGAAGGCTAAGTAGGAGGATTAAGAGTTCAAGTCAGCCTGGACCACATAGCAAGGTTGTCTTAAAAAGCCAAACTAAAACCAAAGCAATAGCTAAAAAAGAATGCTTGATAAAAATAAATGAGATAGTATTTCAAAGGGCTATAATTCAGAAGAGGGGATCAGAAAGATTTCTCAGTTGTCCCCTAACAATACATTAATAAGAACCCTGATAGTCCACTCCCCTATGAAACTAGTGGAAATTAATTTTTTTTAAATTGAAAGCTTTTTGAATTGCTACTAAGGGCATAGAAGAAATAAAAAAAATCTCTTCAAGGGAAAAAAATCTTTGAAAATATTTGTGCACACAACAACTTGTGTAATCTTTATGATAATATTATTCATGACAGCCAAAAGGTGGAAATATCTCAAATGTTCACCAATGGAGAGTTAAACCAATAAAATTTGATACATCAATGTGATGGACTATTATTTAGTCACAACATGCCTTGTCAATACTACGTCAGTGAAAGATCTGACCATAGAAGTCCAGATATTATGATTTTATACATACAAAAGTCCAGAACAAAGAAAGTTATAGTAACCAAAAGTAGCTTAATGATAGAAATGTAGGTGGGAAGATAGGCGAGTTGGTATCTAAAGGATACAGGGTTTCTCTTTAAAGTGATGAAAATGTTCTAAAAGTATGGTGATAACAGCATGTGATATACTAAAAATCATTGAATTATAATCATTAAATAAGTGAATCTTATGTTACACAAACTATAGTCTTAGTGTGTCATGAAAATAAGGGGAAGAACATCCAGGAAAAGGATCAACCCATTGAAAGACCTTGAGGGCTGAAAGAATTCATCAATAGTGGACTTGGATGAAAACTAACATTGAAAGTATCAAACCATAAAAAGAAAATGGACATGTGATTGATAGAGAACAGCAGGAATTTGATGGCTATATGAAGGATCGTATGCTCATTCATAAATCAAATGAATAAAATTGGAAAGCTCCAACAAGAGGCACATGATCATGATTTAATAGACTGAAAAAATATTCTGGGTCAGGTTTGTGGAGAATAGATTGGAAGGTAAGTGGAGGCAGGAAAATATGTTAGAAATGTCTAGAGCATCAGGCTTTTGCTGCTTATTTTGCTGCTTAAATTTCCTAACATTTTCTATGTATTCTTAGGGGAAGAGCTACTTATTTAGGGAAAGTGGAATTGATGCAAAATTTAAGGAGGTCCTCAACATCAGGGTTATGTGTGTGTAGGGTTAACTCTTGAACAACCCTGAAAGTAAGTGCCTATTTAACATTTAAAAAGTTAAATCCTAGTCACCTTGCATCCATGCCCTGGTCCCATCCCCCATAGAAACTTAGAAGTTTCACCCAAAAGAAAACCCAGTGTCTACCAGACTTATGAACAGGAGGAAGTTTCTTCACTTCTCTTGGGCTTGGATTGGTCACTTGTAAAATGAAATTCATGTTATCTACTTCATTGTGTGGTTCTGGAGTATTAATTTTATAAGATTACAACTGTGACGCTCCTATAAAAAAGGCCAAGGGATTTAAGAAGCTCTCAATGACTGGCAGTTCTTCTGCTAATAACTTAAAAAATGCATTTTGTGGCTCCCCTGGTAACAAAAGTAGGTTTCAAAACAGACTTTTACAAGATCAGCTCCTTTATTTGAGACATAAATCTTTTTACCACTTGGCCCAAACCTATTTCTCTAGTCTCATTTCCTTATATTGTAATTTCCCACAGGCCTCTGGGCTTCAAGCAAGCAGTAATTTTCACCCTTCATAATTTTCACCTTTCTCAGAGCATGCAATATTACCTTTTTTTTTTTATAAATCCTTGTCTTTCTGAACTTACTCTTCTTTTGATATGTAATGTCTATTCCTGTTTGTTCACTCAGCAAACTCCAACTTGTCCTACAATACTCTAAAAATGTGATCTCTTTGGTAAAGCTTTACCCTGTACCCTTTGGGAGAATTCATTGCCACACTTATATCTACCCTATAACAATTATTTATGCCTTACAAATTTACTTAATATGCTCTGTTATGTGTTGTGTTAAAGAATGTTATTATGCTATGGTCTTTATAATTATATGACTCTGAAAGACTATAGCATTTTGACGGTAGTACCAGTTTGTTTTCTTTATAAAATTTTATAACCTCAAAAAATAGCAATACTATTATCAAATGCTATTTATATCCAAATTTATTTATTCAATTACAAACATTTCTGAGCTCCTATATGAGGTAGCACCTGTGTTTGATTTAAAAAATGGTAATTAAAAGTTATAGAAAAAACTTCAATAAAAATAATGATTTATATTTAAAACCCATTGTCATAATTGTTACCTTTAGACAAATGCATTCTTATCTTTAATACAAAGATATTAAGAAATGCGATGAAATTGACTCTGGTGAAAATCAATGGATTTTCCTTAAGGCATTTCATTAAAAGCAATCACTAAATGGGTAAAACACTATGTGAATTTAGTTGCCACTTCAGAAAATGTTAATGTTATCACTTAATTTGGCAAGATTACAATTTGTATGTAAAACATTTATATTCAAGTAAAGCATATCAATATTTATAAAATCATAAGTATACAAATCATTTAAAGATATGTATGTATGTATTTCCATTGGTTAGTAGGTTAGTAGATTAACACAAAGGACAGAAATTATCACTATGGGTCCCCGTAGTTATGGAGTCTACACTGCAGAGGTTTGACTTGAGAACACTTGGGACTTAAACAGGGTGAGGGCTGAAAACTGCATGTTCCTGCTTCTGAGTTCCAGAATAGTGCACACTCCATGTTCCTGGTATATAGATTCAAAAGATAGTGCGATTTATGTGTAGTATTCAGAAGAGATGGAGAGTCTCAGATGAGAAATGAAGAGTTACTTATCTAGAAAATGAGATTTTATTAACGTCATTATGGAATGGAAAATGAAGTTAAAAAGTGGATTGAATGAGGAGCTGGAGATCCAAGAAGTGGAGGCTGAGGAAGTGGGAGCCTGGAAAGGAGCCAACTTGGCCTGAGGATTCCTAACCTGCACACAAAGTCCACTCTTCTCTACTTGCACTTTTGTTAAAAGACAGTTTTCAAGTCTCTATGTTCACTTCTCCTGGGTACCCATGGCACTAATTTTGCACTGCAATTTCCTTAAGACCTTCTACAATTTCTGAATATCAACAGATTTCTTAAAGTAATTTGCCAGTCATTATTAGGCACATTGTAAAATCAACTGCCATGAGGAAATTCTGATAATTGAACTAAGGTTCTCACCTACATAAAAATCAGCAAATAAATAGGTAAATGAAAGCCAGAGCCTGTACAGCAAAGAAAGTTTTTGTTAGATGTTTTAATGAAAATACACACTTCCTCTAATTCTCTTTCCTTAACTTATTTACAAATAAGATTGCTTCTAAATCTCTCCTATCCACTCCTCCAAGTATAGACTGTATGGAAGGTGTTTTTCTGTTGTCGTGTTCCTGCCATGGCTTTCCAAACCTTCATGTAGAAACACATAATCTATGCACCGAACAAACTCATGAAAACTCATAGGGTTTTTACTTACAGCATTATTCCTTCCAGTGGAGGCCTATACTTGGCAATCATCCATCTCCCTGAGACCTGAATAAAATGAGTAAATATGTTTTTTAAGAAGACACTGTTACCAAGTGGAGGGGTTATAAAAGAAAGCAATATTTGAAAATAATTGTGATTATATATCACAGTTCATATATTTATTGTCTCACCTCAATCAAATGAGGTTGATTTAAAACAAGCTTGGCCTCTAAAAGACACAGGAACTTGGATAAAAATATTTGGAAATAATATTTAATGTTTTTTTAATAGCTCAGGTCCTTACTCAGAAGAAGTTTATTTTCTTCCCTGTATGGAACTGAAGAGAAAATCATAACAGATAGTGAAGTCCTGATAATTTTAGACTCCACAAAACATAATTTACACTATATGATGTTATATATTATCATTTCATATGTCTTATATAAATGCAATGTGGATTCATACTGGTCCAGAACTGGAGAACACAATGTCCCACTGAAAGGGATCAAAATATGAAAACAATGCATGAAAATTTTTCTCATTCTTCAGTAAACGAACTTAGATGAAATTATTTTTCCTATAAGCCTATTGTGAACAAAATATAAAATGCAAGTCCATTGCAGGAATAATAATAATAATAAAGATAATAAAATTATCAACATGAACTTTTGCTACTTTTGTCACATACTATTAGGTATTTATTACCTCCTTTTGGTTTTCATAACTCCTGCTTATTTCTCAGATCTTATTATTTTTCTCAGTCCTTTATTTGCTAATCACACTAAACATTTCCTCATACATACCTTGCTCTTTCCCATCAATGAATACTTGCCAATCTTCTGTTTTGTGTTGTTTTAATTTACCCTGAGTTTCTCTTCATATTATTATACAATAACACAAATCCCCTCTTATTTCTTTGTGTAGTAAATTTCTAGTTTGTTTCTACTTATTCCTGAATATTTTGAAACATCCCTTTCATACATATCTGTGCACAATCACTGTCGTGCATATTTGCATAGTTCTAAATATAAACAATCTCTGTCTTCCTGACAGACTGAAAACTTCTCAAAACCAGTCTCTTAGTTTTTTTGTAATCTACCAGAAAGAAAATGGTATATATCTCTATGTCTGTAGACATACTATAGACATAGAGATATATAGATATATATATACTTTTCAAAATTTCATTAATTTTATGGGTTCTGCATTTATGTAAATGTAGAATTATTTTTTAAAAATTTGAGAAAGGTAGTAAATATTTGAATTGTGAATAAATTGGTGCTATAAAATATTATATTTAGGTTATCTAATGTTTATAAAAATACAATAGAATAATTAAAATTTGGAATAAGCTACTTTAGTCACATAAGGGAAACTATGTAACATACCCTGTATTCGCTTCTTTGTTGGTTCTCATGTTTCTCATAGCTCAGTGTTAGGTCCCATGACAAACATCCCATAAGTTTGGATTTTGTGATATAGTCATATTAATTTAATTTTCTCTCAATCATACATAACTCTTGCTTTTCTTACTTTTCACTTTTGTTTATGTTATGTCTTGTTGGTTGTTACTGATTTGTGGGAATATTATTTTGCTTTGCCATATATGCATTGCGTTTATGTTCCCTTAAATATATTTTGAAGGTTCTAGAGAAGAAGTATTAGTAAGTGACTATAAGTCAACCAAAATAAAAAGTCACATACACACAGACAACATTGCTTGGCTATTAGAAGATTATATTTTCTATAATTTATTGCTTCATCTTGCACCATGCCTGTTATGATGGCTTTCACATAGATACTTCATTGAAAGGAGAAAGTTATTCTATTGGTGCAATGCCTTAAGATATAAGAAAGAGGGAGAGTAAAGAGAATGTCCCTTGTCACAGAAATGGTGTGGAAAAATCTCTGCTGTGCTACCCAAACCAGAAGAAGGTGTTATGCTTGTGGAATTTGGAGTTAGATGTCTGGTCAGAAACCCAGCTCTTCACCTGTTGACTGTGAGATCTTTGTAAAGTTTCTTAAATTTCTGAGAACCAATTTCTCCTATTTTAAAATAAAGATGATAATATCTGTAGTCTACACACAGGAATTCATTTAAATAGTATTTATGAAATTCTTATCATGTGCCACAAATTGTCCAAAGACCCTTTTGTATTAACCATTTAATTTTCATGGTAGTGCTGTTAATTTATTACCTATTTTATAGATGAGAGGAAACAAGCTTTGGATAGATAAACCAATATTCTTATGATTATACAGTAAATGAATGAATGATTATGATCCTCTCCTGCTTTGGAATTTTCTAGCATAAATTTCACAGGTATAACACTTAGAGTCATTCTCCTATAGCTGGTCATCTCCTTTGGGAAGCCTCCCTGATTGCTGACTTATTTCTGTGGCTGCTAATAACATTCTGTGCTTTCTTCTCTCAGATCACTTATCCCATTGCAGAACAACTATTATGTGTCCTCCACTTAACCATAGCACATTGAATGCTGCAACTCTACCATACTGTTCTCTGCACCTTTTCTGTCTAACTATCCAGTTCAACCTTGCTTGAAGAAGAAATGAATAGATGCTCATTGTTCTATGAATTAAATTTCTTTCTCAGCAGACTGGTTTATGTGAAGACCACAATCAATGCAGCAGAACAAGCTGGTTAGATAAAACTCATTACATATCCAATGACAGGTCTTTGTTTCCCTTCTAACAGAACCCTAATTGTATTTGACAGCAATGTCCAAACTTCAAAGCAAACATTAAAGCAAAAACAAAGTATTTATTGGCTTCCCTTGGAGGTAAGAGGCCATTGACGACTAATGACCATCAATATGGGTTGAAGCCAGTTGAAATCTCTAGAAATGTCTACTTTTCTGATGGTAGCATACCCCCACTGTCTTTGTGCATCTCTCTTTTTTATGACTAGAATGTGAACCTGAGTCTGGATGAGAAAAAGTCATGTCATAAGTTTGAAGATAAAGTCTCCATTCTAAGCATGGTGAAGAATAAAAAACTGGAAGGTTTAAAAAAAAACAAAACAAAACACGGAGCCCAGAGCAGCTCCACTAGCCATATGTTACTCTGGGAATACTAAATCCATGAGTCCAGTCATTTGGTTGAGCTATTATAATCATATTTTTGCAATAAACAAAGATATATCAGTAGATGTTAATACATGCTTCATAAAAAGAATTTCAAACATACATCTTTAAAAGATGAATGGAAGAATAAGTATACGTAGCGTAGTAAAAAGGAAAATTTTAAATTTGGCTCTTAAGTTAAAAGAATTAGACTCAGTATTTGCCAGAAGAAATGTCAAAATCTGCCTGGTATATTAAAGGAAAAGAGAAGTCATTTGTATTAAAGCATAAGAAACTTTTTATAATTGTAAAAAAGCAAGTCTAATCTTGTCAGCAAGTATTTGATCTTCAACAACATGTCATTATTCAGCATACACCCTCACTTCTACTTGAGTTACAAATAATTATTGATGGCAAATGAAGATTACAAAAGAAAACTGGAAGCTGTCAATTTTAGTTCCAGTTCTACCCTTAATAACAAATAATTTGACTTTCCTGAGCTTCAAGTTACCCATGTTTAGATTAAAAATTAAAAGCCACTAGCTCTGTTTATTTCACAGTGTTGATATGAAGATCTACTCAGATACTTTTGAAACTATGAGATATTATATAGATATGAAGTACAGATTCCACTAAACCAAAATTCTCCTGTAACTTCTATTTGATTCTTAAGTGTTAGGATCACACTGAGGATGGATACTTCTGAGAAATGTGTACATCTATATTGCTGAGAAATGACTTCAGGGAACTTGGATATTTAATGAGAGGAACATGCACAAAATAATCACACAATTGGAATATAATTTGGGACTGTTGAAGCACTATGATAGACAAGAAGAAAATGTGAAAAAATATAGTCCTGACTTGATCTGGTTATTCTTGGCTGAGTTCAGTCAGTGTGTACATCTGTCTGTCCTAGTGATAGAAACATTTTTATGACTGCAACCACAGGAAGAAGCAACAGTAGACAGTCACTAATGTATTCTTAATTATGCCCAGAATCATGTATGCTTACTTATGCTTACTTATACCTATTCCTGGAATCAAAACTCCTCTGACTGACTGTTTCTTCATTTTCTCTTTACACATTTTTACCTAGTAAGGTTCAAAGAATTACTGTATAGTGATGGAACTGTGCAGTACTTGACATTTCATATTTATTCTAAGACATTTTCATAGTGCTTGCTTTTCCACATTTATTCTAAAACAGACAATTAAAATAATCACATTAAACTTGAAGGACTAAAATATTCGGAGGGAGATATTTTCTGAATGGATGAAATTAAGGTCCACTGAAGTATATGCTTTACACAAAAGGAGATGTACCTTAAGTTCAAGGCAAATATGAAAAATTAAAAGGAGTGAGTAAGGAATTACAACATACAGACAGTAAAGATAAAGACATGGGTGTATTGAAATCAGACAAAAGAGATCAACATAAGAACTCTTACTAGAAACAACAAAGGACATTTCAAAATCATAAAATGCTAATTAAAGTAGGAAATATAACAGTTATAAATATATAATCTACAAATAAAATAGCTTCAGAATAAACAAAATAAATATTGACAAAGTTAAAAGGGTAGATAGATAAATCAACAGATCTTACAAGATTTCTGTCTCAATAATTGATAAAAGTTGATAGAAAACCAATAAGTATATAAAAGATTTGAACATTATCAACCACTTTTTCTTTTATAACATATTCTTTTCAAGTACATGTGGAACATTTGCCAAGAGACCATATTCTAGGATATAAAATTTCTCTAAATATTTTGAATATTGAAATCATATAGTTATCTGATCATAATGCTACCAAATTGAAAATCAATAGATAAAAGAAATCCAAGAAACACTAAAAGCAAAGCTAGTAGAAATTTGTGAGAAGCAGCTCTACTGGTTCTTGGTTGAAAACTTATGTGTACATGCTTACTTTAAAAAAGAAAACTGTAAAATCAGTTACATAAGCTTCCATCTAAGAATCTAAAAGTAGAGAAAATCAAAGTCAAATTAAATGTAAGAAATAGAAAATACCCAAGCAAAAATTAACAAAACAGAAAAATAGAAACATTCCAGTCAGAAATACCTGTAATGAAAGAGGGGGCATTATAACTACAGAGTACAAAGAAATAGTAAAATGCTATAAGTATATTTTTGCAAATGCATTCAACAACTGAGTTTAAGTTGACAAATTATTTGAAAGAGAACAATAATCAACATATTGTAAATATATAAATTATGTAATAATCTTTCATATCCCATATATATAAATTTGTGACATATATGTAATATATGTGTATGTATGCCACAAAATACATCTAAACTAAACACAAAAGAAGCAAATCATTTTTCATAGAACACTAAAATTATTCAGGAATAAAATTATCAAGAATATCATTAAGATTGAATTGAAAACTAAAAAGGCAATGCTAAAAGTAATAATGAAAATGCTTTAATAAAACACTATTCAAGAAAAAGCCTGGGAGAAAATGTAGCACACTAAACATTCTTGTATTCAGAATATGTAAAACAACTTGTATAACAATAATAAGAAGTCATACAAATCCAATAAAAGTATGGCTAGAATTTCATAGGCATTTAAATCCAATAAAAGGGCCAAATGCCTACAAAGGATATGGAAAGGTTCTTTACATTATTAGTCACTAGGGAAATACGAATTAAAATCAAAATGACATACACTTAGTACTTTTTACATTGCATAGCTTTACAAAGATACCAAATATTATCAAGAATATAGAACAACTAAGATAGCCATACACTTATGGAGTATAAAATAGCACAATTTGACATAAGTCCCACATCTTTTAAATTTATTTGTTTTTCTATGATAAATTAATAAGGTTTAAATCTCCAATGTGACCTAGAACTTCTAGGTATTAACTCAATACAAAGCATGATATATGTCCAAAACAGTAGTGTAAGAATTCCCATTACTACTCTATTCAGAAAAGTTAAAATTGAAAAAGCTGACAACCCTTGGTTGTCAGCAGGACAAAGAATAAACAAATATAAAATGAAATACTACTAAAAGAACCCACAAAATAATTATGACCACCACAACATATATAAATCTCAAAAAACATCATAGTGAGTAAAGAAGCCAGGCATAAACATGTATGTACTGCTGTAAGATTCAATTTATATGAAATTTTACAACAGGGAAATTTAATCTATATGGAATTATATTCAAATGGAGATGATCTCCTGGACAGATTTGGAGGAAGAACTATTCACAGTGAAATACACAAACCATCTTTGGGGGTGATAAGAAACATTATATGTTTTGATAGAGTTTTAGCCCATAGGGATGTATGCAGTTTTTGAGCTTACTAAAATGTGCTATTAAGACCGGTGCATTTTGTCATATAAAAATCATATTTTATTGAACACAATACTAAAAATCTGATAGCAAAAATTCATTTTTTAATCTCTCAAGGACATTCTGGATCCTTTATCTCCAATCTTTCTTAGGTTCTGTACCCACATGAGGCCCAGACGTTGGTCCTCTTTCCCTTCTCTGATTTTTCCCTTTGAACAAAAGTATTTCTGTCTTTTCCATGTAGTTTTACTCAGTAGCCCTAAGTTCTTGGTACCATGTGATACTAAAAGTCTTGGGTCCCATACTTTGATCTAAAATCTTACCAAGGTGTTATTTTCCCATGCATATTACCTTTGTTAACTGAGATCCTGGATCTTATGATAATAACATCTTTTCTGTTATGATGCTTACACAGATACAGAGAAATGGTTAATATTTGACTCACCTTTTGTTATAATTTCACATTGGTTCTGACACTTGACTTCTTCCTAATAGAAGGGAAAAATGCTACAGGAAAGTCATGACAGGACCATTGCTTGGTTACATACAACCAGTGAGATCATCTTAGTGCTGGATTGGTTGCAACCTAAGAGCTGCAATGATAGGTGCCATTCCATCTAAAGAATCATCAAGCTGATATTAATAAATGGCTATTTTTATTGTTTTTGAACATTTCTGAGATAGTTGTTGAATAAAGGAGGTTCATTTGGACAATACACAGAGGTATTCAGTAGTCATGGACATTTTTGAATGGGCACAGCAGCCATATAAGATATGAAGGTAAGTTACAGAGACAACTAGACTAAGGAATATGTTTCATGGCATGGCCATCTACCACTCAGCTGGGAAGACCTTTTGCTTAGAATGAAACTTCTAGCTAAATGGGTAATGCTTTAAAATTTTTAAATATAATATGAGAGCTTGGCTTTGAGTATATCCCTCATAACCCTGTGACACTGCTATTTTCATAGGGAGTGGGAAATGGAGGTAGTAAACCCTCTTAAAGGTTTATATATTGGATCATAATTTACAATACATAGTTGCTGCTAAGAATCACATACGGAATTCGAAATGTTTCTCTGTTATTTGCAGACCATATGAGAGGGAATATTCCAACCATTAATGAAGGCAAATGTGATTCTTTGATCAGCCCTAATGCCTACAGTTTCCACTTTACCTAGGTTATTCCTCTGTGGCACTCAGAAGGGTCACTTCCCTCTCCTTGGCTTCCATTGTTTGCAGGGTTTGTTTTTTTTATTATTGTTTGTTATAAAAATGCCTCTCTGATTAGATAATCTAGTTATTTGGTAATAAATATAATTATTAGGTGCAAATAATAACAAAAGTGATTTTCAGATTTCTGTACACTAAATGTCAGCAGTTGTTGATAAAGGAATTAAATGGTTTTTTTACTTCTTGTCATCGCCTCCATTTTCTTTATTATCCATGAATAAGGAGTAGTAAGCATTCTTAAAAAGTACTATTAACTCACTAACAAATTTTTTGTAGAAAATGATTAGTCTTGCATTATAATCTTGTGAAGCTATAACCAATACTTATAAATCTAATGACTATGATGAACACTGTCTTTATTAATAGCTTTCCTTTTATCTTGCCTATACTATTGAGCTTTATTTTTATTAATATTTGACAGACATTGATAAAATAGCATATTATATAAGAAGTAGAACAATGATCTAATCTGTTATCTTGTAGCAGTTCCAAATGAGTAATGGAAATTGTGCAGGTATGTCTTTTGATAAAATCTCTGTGCTAATATTATTCAGAGATGAAGAATGAGATAGACAATAGCCTTTAGAAGTAATTAAATATAATTGTACAAAATTTCCCCCATGACTTGTTATAATTATCTCACATTGAGAGAGCATATGGTACCACAAAGAAAACTAACAATTACTTTTAATATTTCAAGGATTTTGTTTTAAACTTCTCTGCTCAAGAAAGATTTCCTTTTCTTTAGTAATGCAACTAGCACAATATTTCTGACATTTTGGGGGAAATAATGATGTGAATTTTAACTTTTAGATATCTTTATAGACAATTTTTATTTATATAAGTAGATTATGCTTTACTGTAATGTATGTACCTATACATATATATGATGTTTATAGCTCTACAAATATGTACATTTATCACATAAAGAAGAATTGCTAAAATTTTATATAAATATGTATTATAAACTGATCAGGTAATAATATTTTTTTTCATTTCTATAAGTATACATTAGCATTGTCAATATTATAAGTGGCCACATGCCAAATGATTAGGTTAACATGATTATGTTGATGGTAACAAGACTATTATGTTATTTGGATTCATGTTTACTTTATTTCTGACAGTTTTCTTAAAGCTCCTCACATCTCTGATCATTTGCATAAAGACTCTCAAACCAATCAATGACAAGAAGGATTATGATTATTGGTATAAAGTAAAAAATTTTTCTAGACTGCTTATATACATGTTCTTTCTTTCCTATCCCCTAAATTCCTTTGATTTCAGTATCAGTTATTTAGCTATCCATCTGTGGAAGCAAACTAAGAGGTAGCAGATTGTCTAAGCTACAAAGCTTGCAAATAATAAAGTTAATAAAATCTGCCAAACCCTAGCTTTAATTTAATGATTTTGCTATCCCAATATCTATCCAAAGGACCAATCTGTAAATTCATTTTTCTGCCAACCTATCAAATACACAAATTCTGGGTGTTGATATAATAGTGCTGCCAAAAAACTTACTGTGTTCCTGACCTTGGAGTGTGTCATGCTTTTTCCATGAGAATGTGCCCTCTGTAGTCATATAAGTGGGATAGAAATTAATACTGGGAAAAAAACAGATGTTGCTCTCTGAAGCTGTAGTATCAAAAGATTAATTTCTCTAAGTTGTGCCACCATTGTATTGTGTGCAATACAGATAAAATTAGAGGCACAAAGCCAGAAAAATAATGTGCTGGAATGTTGACCAAGACAACACAAGGGCTGCCCGTTCCAAATTAACCTTTTGCATTGATAGTTTCCTGCTTCTTAAAAGAAATATAACAAGAGTCAAAGCTTAGTGCCAGCAGTTGATATTAGAAAAATAGGTAAGAGATCATTATTCAAATCTCCTATCACTGTTTTTGTCTTAGATCACTTCTTTTCTTTAACAGTGTAAATAGAAAAAATAAGCCTTGATGAATAGAAGAAAACTGTTTTTTTTTTAATGCAAACCAGCTATATAAAGCCATTTTTATGTTGGGTTTTATGTGGAATATTTCAGGAATTTTAGAAGTTGTCATAACTTTCTGTCAAATGGTATGAGGAAAAAAGTGACTAACCAGACCTGTTAAATACTGACATTACAGAACTAAAAAACATAGTATAGTAGTATTCTTTGTGTTCAATTCTTAATTCTCTTTTCTGGACACTTTGATGGGTATTTGAGAACATTTTAGCTGCTATAAGAAGAACAAAATTATTTGAAGTAGAAATAAGTTTATACAGGTGGAAAGTTGATTGGTGACATCAGAATTTATGCAATACATGGATAGATTGGAATGCTGAACTTAGCAATAGTGGGCAGAAGAAGACAAATAGATTAAGCATTCAGTTAAGGTACTGAAAATGCTATATCTTTGGTTAAGGATTGATCATGTCCTAGAGTAACAATCATAATGCAAAATTAACTGCAAAAGAAAAATAGGCACATTTGAACAAAAAATAAAACCAAATATAACAGAATCAAAAAGAATTGAACAGAAATGTAAATTCTTGACAGAAAAAATATAGCATCTGCAAAACACTACAGCTTGGGGTACAATACTCACAATGTTCATCTCACATTAAAAATTCAGTAAATCACCAGCAGAATAAAGACAATGGAAATAATTCCACAACCTGATTTTTCTCATTTGCAAAAATTCAAAGAAAAACAGGAACTCTTGAGTCTAATCAGAAGAAGAAAAGAGGCAACATATGTATGAATCTATTTCTGAACCTCATTATGTATACTAATTGTATTAAATAATATGAATCCTAAATTTAAACACAAAGCCTGAAACTATTTAATGTTCCTGTGAAGACTTAGGTTCTATCCCCAGCACTGCAAAACAAAAAAATTAGAAGAGAGATAGCAATGGCAAAAACACAGTTTTCAAGAAGGCAACTCAGTTGAATCTGGAGGACATTATATTTAGTGAATAGTATAGGCACAGACAGAGCAATATCACATTCATCATTTATACATGTCATCCAAGAAAATTGAACTAATAAAGAACTTGAGAGTAGAATGGTAGCTAGCAGGGGCTGAGAGATGAGGGAGATATTGGTTAAAAGGTACAGTTTTAGAGAGGATCCAATCTGGTGACTAGAGTGTAGAAGCAGACAGTGTGAGCTCTGTAAATCAAAAATCTTGCTGAGATGCTGGAGAAAAAACCATAAAGAAGAATCAAAACTTTGGCACCCAGAAACCCCCAGCCCATACAAAGCTTCTCCATACCACATTACACAGAAAACAGGAGGGGTCCCACGCCACCAGACACTGGCTCCAAACCTACTTGGGAAACATCCAGCAGACCAACAGGTGAGCCCATAAGCATCATGTGATATTCCCACAGCCACCCCTGGGATAAACCAGCATAGCCCCATGGACAGACTGACCCCCTGCCCCCTTCCCCCACAAAACTGAATAATAAACAAGAAACTGAAAAGGAACAAACTGCAGAGGGGGTGGATGCTGTAAGCACACCAGAGAAGGGGGGAGAAGCAAGGAGATGATCTCCACAGGAACTTTCAGTAACAAAGACTAGAAAGGCAGAAGGGCTGACAGTGGGCAGGTGATAAGCCACTGCCTGAAATAGAGCAGATACCGGTCCACAAAACTCATCTCCTGAGACAGTGAGCAACATCAAAAGTCAAATGACACTGGAAAATTGAAAAACAATGAGCAAACCAGCATAACATGCTGACAGAAGGGAACCTGCTGATGGATCTCTGACCTTGCCCAAGAGAAAGGGGGTGAGACAAAGAAACAAGCCCCCAATAAACCAATACAGCAAAAACCTAACTCCAAAGCAGGGGTACAGAGCTGTTTTCTGGAAACTGAGGACAATATAAAAACTCAAACTGCCCACAAAACAAAATTAAACCAAGGGAAAGAAAACAGGTAACAAACCACCAATAGCCTACCAAGAACATAATTACACAGTACCAAGTGCAGCAATGGGAAGACTAAAAAGGGATGGAAAACATTCTTCCCCCAAAAATAATTTAATACAGAATTCAGAGGGAAATGAAGAAAATGGATACCCAGTTCCAGACTCAAACAAAACAAAGATACACTATCCCAAGGAAACCAACGAAGCCCACAAGAACACTCTGAAAGAAGAAATCTTGCAAGTAATCACTGAGAATTTCATGCAGATGTTACTAGCCATGGTCAACCGAAACATACACAAGGCACTCAAGAAATTCCAAGACAACAAAAATAAAGAATATGAGAAGACACAAAAACAAATAAGTGAATTCATAGGAGACCTAAATAACTACCAAAGTGAAACAGAGACCACCATAAATAAAGAGATAAATGAATTAAGACAAAAATTGACAATATTAAAGAGGAAGTGACCCATGATATGGAAAACCTCAGAAAAAAGAAGGAAACAGAAATATAAAACACAATGGGAGACCACTCCAGCAGACTAGAACAAGCAGAAGACAGAATCTCAGAACTTGAAGATGAAGTAGAAATTAAAGGAAAAACTGAAGAATTATTGCTCAAACAACTGAAAACCTGTGAAAGGAATATGCAAGAACTCACCAACTCCATCAAAGGCCAAACCTGAGAATCATGGGCATTGAAGAAGGAGAAGAGATGCAAGCAAAAGTGATCCATAATATATTTAACAAAATAGTAACAGAAAATTTCCCAAATCTGGATAAAACTATGCCCATTCAGGTATAGGAAGCCTCCAGGATAGCAAACAGACTTGACCAAAATAAAACTACCCCATGACATGCTATCATTAAAACAACAAGCACAGAGAATACAAAAAGAATATTGAAGCTGTAAGAGAAAAAACAACATACATAGGTAAACCCATCAAATCACAGCAGATTTCTCAATGGAAACCTTAAAAGCAAGAAGAGCATGGAGTGAGATCTTGTGGGCACTGAATGAAAATAACTTCAACCCTAGGAGACTCTACTCAGAAAAACTATCATTCAAAATAGATGAAGCAATAAAAGTCTTCCATGATAAGCAGAAACTAAAACAATATATGACCACAAAGCCACCACTACAAAAGATTCTTCAAGGAATTCTACACACAGAAAATGAAAGCAAATAAAAGCATGAAAAGATAGGCAGTATCAAACCACAGGAGAAGAAAAGGCAAGAAAGTAGAGAGTAACATTGATTCAGCTGCACACAATCAAACCCTTAAAAAACAAAAACAACTGAGTGACAGGAATAATCACATACCTATCAGTACTAACACTGAATGTTAACAGAAAACTCCCCCATCAAAAGACACCATTTGGCAAACTGGATTAAAAAGAAAGATCCAACAATCTGTTGCTTACAGGAGACCCATTTCATCGGCAGAAACAAGCACTGCTTAGGGTGAAAGGCTGGAAGAAGATTTACCAAGCCAATGGCCCCCAAAAACATGTGGGAGTAGCAATACTTATCTCAGACAAAGTAGACTTCAAATTTACATTGATGAAATGAGATAAAGAAGGACATTCTATACTAATAAAAGGGGAAATACACCAAAAAGAAATAACAATTATCAACCTATATGGATCCAACATCAATGCACCCAATTTCATCAAACATACTCAAAAGGACCTAAAAACATATATAAACTTCAACACAGTGGTAGTGGGAGATTTTAATATCCCCTTATCACCAATAGTTAGGTCATACAAACAAAAAGTCTACAAAGAAATTCTAGAACTAAATCACACGATAGATCAATTGGACTTTGCTGATGTCTACAGAATATTTAATCCAAATTCTGCACAGTACACATTCTTCTCAGCAGCCCATGGAACCTTCTTCAAAATTGATTATATCTTAGGGCACAAAGCAAGCCTCAAAAATATAAAAAAATAGAAATAAACCCATGTATTCTATCTGATCACAATGCATTAAAACTAGAACTCAACAACAAAAATAACAGTAGAAAACATGCAAATAGTTGGAAGCTGAACAACACATTGCTCAATGATCAGTGGGTCATTGATGAAATAAAAGAGAAATTTAAAAGTTTCCTGGAAGTTAATGAAAATGAAAACATGACCTACTGGAACCTATGAGACACAGCAAAAGTGTCCTAGAGGAAATTTTTTAGCCATGAGTGCACATATTAAAAGGACAGAAAGATCTCAAATCAATGACCTAATGATACATCTCAAACTCCTAGAAAAACAAGAACAAGCAAATCCCAAAACAAGCAGAAGGAGAGAAATATAAAAATAAGCTCCAAAATTAATGAAACTGCCTAATTCATTTTATAAGCCAGTATTACACTCATCCCAAAACCAGACAAAGACAATTCCAAAAAGGAGAACTATAGGACAATCTCCTTAATGAACATTGATGCAAAAATCCTCAATAAAATAATGGCAAACCAAATCCAACAACACATCAGAAAGATTATTTACCATGACCAAGTAGGCTTCATCCCAGGAATACAGGGGTGGCTCAACATACATCGATCTATAAATGTAATGCAACACATTAACAGAAGCAAAGACAAAAACTACTTGATCATCTCAATAGATGCAGAAAAAGCCTTTGATAAGATCCAACACCACTTCATGATAAAAGCTCTAAGAAAACTAGGAGTAGAAAGAAAGTACCTCAACATTGTAAAGGCTATATATGACAAACCTACAACCAACACAATACTTAATGGTTAAAAACTGAAACCATTTCCTCTAAAATCAGGAATGAGACAAGGGTGTCCATTATCCCCACTCCTATTCAACACAGTACTAGAATTCCTAGCCATAGAAATTTAGCAAGAAGAAGAAATAAAAGGAATACAAATAGCAAAAGAAACTATCAAAATATCCCTATTTGTAGACGACATAATCCTATATCATAAAAACCCAAAAAACTCTACCCAAAAAGTCCTAGACACCATAAACAGCTACAGCAAAGTGGCAGGATACAAAATCAACTTACAAAAATCATTAGTTTTTCTATATACCAATAACAAACTGAGACAATTCCATTTACTATAGCCTCAAAAAAAAAAATCAAATACTTAGGAGTAAACCTAACAAAGGATGTGAATGACCTCTACAAGGAGAACTACAAACTCCTGAAGAAAGAAATTGAGGAAGACTCAGAAGGTGGAGAGATCTCCCATGCTCATTGATTAGTAGAATCAACATAGTAAAAATGGCTATACTACCAAAAGCAATCTACATGCTCAATGCAATTCCCATAAAAATCCCAATGACATTCATCACAGAGTTTGAAAAATCTATCCTAAAGTTCATTTGGAAACACAAGAGACCAAGAATACCCAAGGCAATACTCAGCAAAAAGAGCAATGGTGGAGGTATCATAATACCTGACTTCAAACTATATTACAAAGCAACAGCAATAAAAACAGCATGGTGCTGGCACAAAAACAGACATGAAGACCAGTGGAACAGAAAAGAGGATCTGACATGAATCCACACAGCTATGCCCACCTTATTTTTTACAAAGGCACCAAAAACATGTGATGGAGAAAAGACAGCCTCTTAACAAATGTTGCTGGGAAAAGTGGTTATCCACCTGCAAGAAACTGAAACTAGATCCATGTTTATCATCTTATACTAGTATCAACTCAAAATGGATTTAGGACCTTAATATCAGACTCAAAAATCTGAAAGAGCAGGGAATACTTTGGAAGTAATAGGTATAGTCAAGGACTTCCTCAATAGAATCCCAGCAGCTCAGGAACTAAGAGAAAGATGGACAAATGGGACTTCATAAAATTAAAAAGCTTCCTCACAACAAAAGAAATGGTCTCTAAACTGAAGAGACTACCCACAGATTGGGAGAAAATATTTGACAGCTATACATCAGACAAAGAATTGACCTCAAGAATATATAGGGAATGTAGCAAACTAAGCTCTCCCCAAATCAATAAACCAATAAAGAAATGGGCAACTAAACTAAATAGAATTTTCTCAAAAGAAGAAATTCAAATGGCCAAAAAATACATGACAAAATGCTCATCATTCCTAGCCATAAAGAAATGCAAATCAAAACTCCATTAAGATTCCACCTCACCCCTGTTAGAATACCTATCATCAAAACCACTACCAACAACAGGTATTGATGAGGATGTGGGGAAAAAGGAACCCTCATAACACTGCTGGTGGGAATGCAATCTGGTGCAACCACTCTGGAAAATAAGATGGAGGCTTCTTAAAAATCTAAACATAGATCTGCCATATGATCCAGCAATCCCACTCCTGGGGATATACCCAAAGGAATGTGACACAGGTTACTCCAAAAGCACCTGCACACCCATGTTTATTGCAGTGCTATTGACAATAGCCAAGTTATGGAAACAGCCAAGATGCCCCACTAATGATGAATGGATTAGGAAAATGTGGTATTTATACACAATGGAGTTTTACTCAGCCATGATGAAGAATGAAATCCTATCATTCACAAGTAAATGGATGGAACTGGAGAACATCATTTTGAGTGAGGTTAACCAGAGTCAGAAGACCAAAAATCGTATGTTCTCCCTTATATGCAGACTTTAGATCTAGGGTAAATACAGCAATGTTGTTGGACTTGGGTCACATGATAAGGGGAAAGCACATACAGGAGGCATGAGGATAGGTAAGAAACCCAAAACATGAAAGTGTTTGATATCCCCACTGCAGAAGAACTAATACAGAAATCTTAAAGCGACAGAGCTCAATATGGGAAGGTGATCAGGAATTAGTGAAAAGGTCAGGTAGAGATGAATCAACTTGGGTTGTAACACATTTGTACATGGAAGCAATGCTAGGAATCTCTCTGTATAGCTATCTTTATCTCAACTAGAAAAAATGCTTTGTCTTTCATATTATTGCTTATGTCTTCTCTTCAACAAAATTAGAGTGGAGAAAAGAGTAGAAAAGGTTCTGCCTGGAAGCAAGGGGAGATGGGGGAAGTGGAAGGAGGCAGAGGGCTAGGGGGAAGAAATGGCCTAAACAATGTATGCACATGTGAATAAATGAAAAATAAAAATAAAAAACAGGTACAGTTTCTGTTTTACTGAAGGAATAAGTTAAAAAGAGAGCTATTACACAACACAGTGACTGTAATTATTAAAAGTGTATTATATTTGTATAAATTGTGTACAGAGTACATTTTAAGGGTTCTGAAAACACATTATACATGATAGATGTGTTGAAATTTTTCAATTAAAATAAGTTAGAAAAAAATGTAAGCTGGACTTAGTCTATGTTTAAAATTTGATCTATCAAAAAATATTTCTGTGACACAAAAGAGAAAGAGTGTAAGAGAATTCTTATAATAGACATATCTGATAACAGTTTTGTGCATATAATACATAAAATACCTAAAAATTAATAATTAAATGGCCAATAACTCAATGAATAATAAGCTTAAAATGCATGGACAGAGCTTTCACAAACTTGGGAATTTTTTTAAAAATCAAGAAAATATTGTGAAGAAAGAAAGAGTACTCAAGAAGGTATCTGCAAGTCTAGATTACTATATCCAGCAAAGCTATACAAAGAAAATTCTTAAAGAAATCCTACACAGAGAAGAGAATGATAAGTACAAGCAATAATATATAGTAAACAATAGATCTCATGAGATAAGTAGAGAAGCAAATGAGATGTAGGAAAGAAACCAACATTACAAAAACAAGAAAATGACAAGAATTGCTATATGCATTTTAATGAAAACTCTGAATGTAAATGTTCTCAATTACCCAATCAAAAGACACAGACTGGCAGAGTAGATTAAAGACCTAACTATCTATTGCCTACAAGAAATGCATCTCACCAGGAAAGACAAACACAGGCTTAAAGTGAAAGGATGGAAAAAGATTTTTCTAAGCAGATGGAATAGGAATAGCTATACTCTTACCTAACAAAGCAGATTTCAAATCAAAATTAGTCAAAAGAAACAAAGAAAATCATGTCATATTGAGCAATGGAGCAATAAGTCAAGAGGAAATAACAATTGTAAATATATATATATATATATGTATATATATAAAACACAACTCACCAGAACTTTTTTCACACAACAAAGGCAGTGCTAACAGGAAAGTCTAAGCTATGAGTTCCTACATTAATAATCAGAGAACTCTCAAATATATAATTTAATCATGTACCTCAAACACATAAAAATAAGAATAAGCCAAACTCAAAATCAGTAAACAGAAATAAATAAGAAGGATTAGGGGAGAAATTAATTACATGCAGACCAAAAGAATAATAAACAGAATCAATGAAAAAAAAGTTGGTTATTGGAGAAGATAAACAAAATTAATAAATCCTATTCAAACTAAACAAAAGAATGAGGGAGAATACTGAATTAATAAAATCAGAGATCAAAAAGGTGATGCCACAACAAATATCAACAAAATTCAGAGGACAATTAGGGAATATTTTAAAACCTTATATTTCAATAAAATCTAGAAGAAAGGAATATAGTTCTAGTCTCAAATTTATTAGAAAAATTAACCAAGAGGATATAATCCACTTAAATTAACCTATGACATGTAATAAGACTGAAGCATTAATAAACTCCAAACAAAGAAAATTCCAGGAACCCATTCCAGATGGTTCAATGCTGAATTCTGCCAGACCATTAAGAACTAACACTGATGATCCTTAAATTCCATAAAATAGAAAGGGAAGTTACACTGCCAAATTCATTCTATGAGGCCAGTATTACTTGAAAACAAAAGCCAGATAAGGACACAACAAAAAAGAAAATTATAGACCATTTTATTTCCTTGTTCAACATAGATGTAAAAATTATCAATAAAATACTTGAATCCAACAACACCCTAAAAATTCATACACCATGACCACATGATTCTCATTCCAGGGATGCAAAAATGCATCCCTGCATTCTTTTATTTATTGATATGCAAATCAATAAATGTCATACAGCACATAAACAGAATAAAACACAAAAGGCATATGATTATCTCAATAGATGTGGAAAATCCTTTGACAAAATTCAACACTCTTTATGTTATAAGCCCTGAAAAAACTTGGAATTGAAGGAACATACTTCAACATAATGAGGACTGTGTATGGCAAACCTATCACCAATATTATAAAAAATGTGGAAAAACTAAAGTACTTCCTCTGAAGTCAAGAGCAAGACAAGGGTGTCCACACACACACCAGTCTTATTGAACACAGTGCTTGAATCCTTAGCCACAACAACAAGCTGAGAGAAAGAAATAAGGGGGCTACATTTGGGAAAGAATGAAGTCAAATTATTATCTCTATTTGTTATTAATATGATACTTTACTTAAAAGACCCTAAAGACTCCACCACAAATTCTGATAATCACTTTAGCAAAGTATAAAGATACAAAATCAACATACAAAATCAGTGACTTTACTATATACTCATAATGGATAGGCTGAGAAAGAAATCATGAAAAAATAATCCCATTCATAATAGCCTCAAAAGAAAAAAACTAGGAATAAAGTTAACTAAGGAGATGAAAGACCTTTACAATGAAAACTTCAAAACATTGAATAAATTGAAGAAGATACTAAAAGATGAAAAGACTGACTACCTATGCTCATGGATTGGCAAAATCACTACTGTGAAAATGACTGTACTACTGAAAGCAATGGACAGATTCAATGAACTCCTCAGCAAAAGTCCCGATGCCTTCTTCACAGAAATAGAAAAATTAATCCTGTATTGCATATAGAAGCATGAAAGAATCCAAATAGCCAAAGCCAATCCTGGACTCACAGCAGTTCAGGAAATAAGAGTAAAAATTGACAAGCAGGATTACATCAAATTAAAAAGATTCTCCACATTAAAGGAAACAATGACAAGAATGAAGAGACAGCCTATAGAATGGGAAAAAAATCTTTATCATCTATTCTTCTGACATGGATTAATGTCTAATAAATAAATTAATAAAGTCCTAAAATATTAAACACTAAAGCAAATAATCCAATTAATAAATGGTCAAGTGAATGGAATAGATAATTCTCAAACTAGGAAGTAAAAATAATAAATGTATGAAGAAATGTTCATCACCATCCTTGGTCATGAAGGAAATTAAAATAAAACCAGCATAAGTATTCTATTTCACCATGCTAAGAATAGTTATCATCAAGAAAAAAAACAATAACAAATGCTGGCAAAGATGTTGAGGAAAAGGAACACTTATATATTGTTGGTAGGAATATAAATTGTTGCAGCCACTATGGAAATCAGTATGGAGGTTCCTCTTAAAATAGATATGATCCCACTACATATTCATAGGCATGTATATGAAAGAAAGTAATTCAGTATAAAGTAGACATATCAGGACCTCCATGATATTACAATATTACAGCACTATTCACAAGAGTCAAACAATGGAATTAGCCTAGGTGCCCTTCATCCAATGAATGAATAAAGAAAATGTGTATATATATATATATATATATATATATATATATACACACACACACACACACACAAAGTATTTCATTATATATATGAATTTTACTCAACCATAAAGAATTAAAATTTGTCACTTGTAGGAAAATGGATGGAACTTGAGATCATTATATTGAGAAATATAAGCCATATTCAGAAAGAAAATATTTCATGCTTCCTTCCATATGTGGAATCTATATGAAAAACAATAAGAATGTAAATAAAAGGGGTACTGTTTGAGAAGAAACTAGTAGAAGGGAGGATAGTAAAAGGAAAGGTTAATAAGGGTGAGTGTGTTTGAAGTACATTATATGCATGCATGAACATAGAATTATGAAAACCATTAAACTGTAAAAATTAAGGGGGGGACAAGAAAGGTGAATGTGACCAAAGTACATTGTATGCATGAGTGGAAATATCACAAAGAATCCCCTTTTTACCATCAATATATACTAACAAAATCTTACAACAGCACATGTTGATAAGGATGTGGAATGAGTGAAACTCTGACAGTAAGGCTGGAGGTTCAGAAAATAATGAAACACATTTAGAAAATTGTTCTTCATTTCTCAAATTGTTGAACATACCTCTATCCTATGACTCACTATTGTGAATTTATCAAAGAGAAATGAAAGTATGTGTTGTCTGTAAGAACTGTGGAGGAATTTTAAAGTGCATTCATTTAAATTACCCATAATATGATATAACAAAAATTCTAATAACCAGAGAACAAATATTTTGTCATATGCATATAGAGAGATATTATCCAGCAATAAAAAGGTGATATTAATAAACACAATAGCATTATGGATCACAAATCATGAATGAATGGAAAGAGTGAGGCCAAAGAGTTTTCATATTGCATGATTCAATTTTTGTTTATGAGTAAAGACAAAACTGATGTTGGGGATAGGAGTCATAACACCAGTTGCCCATGGGTACATGAAATTAATACTAAATAGGTACAAATAAACTTTGTGGGCTGATGGAAATGTTCTTTATGTGGGCTGAGTTCTTTCTGTGGGTTCTGTAAGTTGTCTGCATACACATAACATTTATCAAAGCTCATCAAATCACATATTTAACATTATGTGTTTTGCCCTGCATGGCTGAAAAACTCAAAATCACTGTAATGGGCTCAGTTACTAAATGTACCTCAATCAGTCCATATGTCAAATGGGTCCACCATCACAATTGCCTTTTTTATCTACAGAGAGGTAAACAGTTAAATTTGATAAATACTATATAAAGAAGAGCTGTCAATGTTTTCTCATTCTCTAGTTCCCTGCTAAAAAAAGCATGAGATTTCACATCCAGTATCTCAATGGTTCTTTGGGGGAGCAACTTGATTTTGTGTCATTTAATACTCTATTGGAATGATTTCTATATTTCCCCTTCTTTTAGATATTTTAGTGCTGTATCTTAACTGATTACTGAAAATATTTATTTTTATTCACTTCCAAAGTCCAATAAATGTTTTAAGTTAAGAATAGATGCAACCAGGGGAATAAAGGAGAATAATGGAGGGGTGAATTCAAGCATGATATATTTGATATATTGTTAGAACTTTTATAAATGACAAATGTATCCCCACCCAGCACAACAATAAAAAAGAATAGATGTGACCAATAAATACTGCATTTCTATATAAGAGAAGTAAACAAGCAAACACTATCTTCATGAAGATTAAAGCAATCTCAGTAGGAGTGATTTCTCAATCAGACCAGCTCCTGTAATGAGACAGGCAATATTTTGAAGTTGTCCCCCAAATACCAAATACTGAAATACTTCTGCATAGTAGAAAGTATTCCTGGTGTCTTGTTAAACTCCCAAAGAAGACGCCCTTTGGAATCTAGTAGGCAGTAAAAAGCACTCCCATTTTCTCACTCAGCTGAGTCTGAGAGAAAAATGCCTGAAAGAAAGAGCTCACATATGCATTAGAGCTACATTTAGCATTTGGATAACACCTAGAAACTATCCATGGAGACCATATAATAACATAAATCCTATTGATTATACCCTGGACTCCCAGGCAAAATCCCTGAAGATGTTTTAGAACAGTATCTATCAAGAGAAACATCTACCAGTCTCTACTTCTGAAGGGAGAAGGGCCTACCACAGGTGGAGGGAAACTTCATCTTCAATTTAAGCACAGAATGGAATGGTCAAAATGGCATTGATTGGAAAAGGGAATTAATGTAGAAGCCCTTGGTTGCTATCCATCCTACATTTCTTCCTGTAAATGTAAGAAGAAAGAAATCACCTTCACAAAGACCAGGGGATTTCTTTTCTTTTTTAAAACAATTCCTCCTAGAGAATGAATGTACATTTTTAAATTATTGTGCTGGGTGGGGGTACATTGGAGTATTTACAAAAGTTCTTACAAACTATCAAATATACCATGCTTGAATTCACCCGTCTGCTGCTCTCTTTCATCAACCATGCCCCAATTCCTGGGATAGTTTCAACAGGTATCATTTTTGCATTTACTTACATGTGTATGCATTATTTGTGCCACCTCACTCCCCCTATCCCAGTGTCACCCCTCTCCTCCTCCTCCAGGCAGAACCTGTTCTGCCCTTCTGTTCTCTGATTTTGTAGGAAAAAAACCATAAAGATATTAAGAAAAACATGATGCTTTGAGTTTGAGATAAAGATAGCTATATAGGAAGGTTCTTTCTGTTGTTTCCATGCATATGTGTATTACAACCCAAATTGGTTCTTCTCTACCAGACCTCTTCACTACTCCTTAGTCTCCTTCCCACAGTGGCCTCAACCAGCTTAAGATTACTATATTCAGTCCTACACCGTAAGCACATCAACTACATTCAAGTTTTTGGTTTCCTTCCCTTGCCCTATACCTCCCGTGCATGGTCTCCCCCTTGTGTGACCCATGTCCAATAATATTGCTGCATTTGTTTTAGATCTATAATCTGCATATGAGGGAGAACATGTAAATTTTGGCCTTCTGAGCCTGAGTAACTTCACTTAAGATGATATTCTCCAGTTCCATCCACTTACTTGCTAATGACAAAATTTAATTCTTCTTTGTGGCTGAGTAAAATCCTATTATGTATAAATACCACATTTTCTTAATCCATTTTTGGTAGTGGGGCATCTTGGCTATCTCCATAGCTTGGTTATTGTGAATAGCGGTGTAATAATCATGGGTGTGCAGGTGCCTTTGTAGTAACCTGACTCGCATCCCTTTGAGTATATCCCTAGGAGTGGTATTGCTGGATTGTATGGCAGATCTATTTTTAGTGTTTTTTTGAGAAGCCTCCATATTGTTTTCCAAAGTGGTTGTACTAGCTTACATACCCACCAGCAGTGTATGAGGATTCCTTTTCCCCCCATCCTAGCTAACATGTGTTGTTGGTGTTCTTGACCATAGCTATTCTCACAGGAGTGAGGTAGAATCTTAGTGTGGTTTTAATTTGCATTTCCTTTATGGCCAGGGATGGTGAGCGTTTTTTCATGTATTTTTTTAGCCATTTAGGCATCTTTCTTCGCAAAGTTCTGTTTAGTTCTGTTGTCCATTTCTTTATTGGGTCATTGATTTTTGGGGAGTTTAGTATTTTGTACTCCCTGTGTATTCTAGTTATCAGTCCCTTGTCTAATGTATTAAAGAAAAGCAGAATGAATATAGAATTTTTAAACTGGTTGAAACCACCATAAGAAAGGGACTAAAGTAGAGTGAAGAAAAATAGAGGAAATGAACCAATTTGTGTTATAATACATATATACATGGAAATGTCACAAGGAAACTCTCTGCTTAGCTATTTAAACAAGCAAAATTGTCTTTTTTTTTTTCTGTTTTCTTCTACAAGAATGGTGGAATGGGTCTTGCCCACAAGGGTGTTGGTAGCAATGACAAGGGGAGTGGTAGGGTAAGGATGCAAGTACTGTGTACAGATGTATGTAAATGCAAAAATGATACCTGGTGAAACTATTCCAGGAATGGGAGGGAGGATAAAGGTGAAGAGTAGAGAGGGTGGATTCAAGTATGATATATTTGATATGTTGTAAGAAGTTTGAAAATGCCACAATGTACCCTCACCCAGCACAACAATAAAAAAAATTCCTTGTAAGATGGGGAGATAGACTTCCCTACCACCTATTTAAAGAGGCGTTATTGCATAGAGGAAAAACACTGTCAAATATAGTGGAATCCTGGAATACTGGTAGTTGATTCATCATTATGCCAAGGAAGTTAGGTTATTATTCAGGAAATACTGACTCTCAGTGGGGTATGGTGGTGCATACCTATAAGGCCAACTACTCTAGAGAAGTAGGAAAGAGGTCAGCCCAGGTAAATTAGTGAGAACCTATCTCAAAAACAAAATAAAAACAAAAGACCATTGTTCAAGTATACAATGTTTGCCTAGTAAGTGCAAGGTCCTAAATCAATCCCTAGTAATGTGAGTGTGTATGTATGCATACATATACCTTTGCCCAGGAGTATTTTTCCCTGTTGTATTCTTATTTGGTTCAATCATATGATCCACAAATTAAAAATCTAACACTCTCATAAGAGATACAATTTAACATCCACAGCACTAAAATATTCATCCTTACTTGGAATTGCTTGCTTGTAACTTCCAACCATTGTCCCTTGTTAGTGCTCTAACAGTTTATGTATCAAATTTAATTGATATGCTAAAGACCTAAACTTTTAGATATTTGAAATAGACTTTTCTGTTCTTTGATATTTTATGCTTACAAATTAATAACCCTAAATTCATTATTCTATTCATTTCATAAGTAAATTTTGAGCATCTGATGTTTCACATCCTAGAATAATATTTCAAGATGGTACCTGACTTCATGAAGCGTACAGCCTTCAATTCTTTGTATTAACTAATACACATAGTTGAAAGAGTTTTCATTCAAATAACTTCAATTGCTATTTAAATGGTAATAAACAATATGCTATGATATATTTATATATAAAGTAAAATAAGATATAATCTCTGCCATCAGTGGTCATATGAACCAGATATGACATCAATGGAAGTTTCTTTAGCTAATTCATTATTTTGAAGGGATAGTACTATGGTTTGAACTCAGGGTACTGTACTTGCTAGGTAAGTACTGTCTCACTTGGGCCATATACCAACCCATTTTTACTTTAGATATTTTTCATATATGGTCTCTCGTTTTTGCCTTGGGCCTGCTATCTATAGTTGGGATTACAGATATGTACCATCACTCATGACTTATTTGTTGAGCTGTAGTCATGCTAACTTTTTGACCAGACTGGCCTCAAACTGTGATCCTTCTGGCTTCCATCTTCTGAGTAGCTGGGTTCTAGGTGTGCCAACCATTTCTTTATCATGAATTCCTCAAGTATTTAGTGGAATATATTTGCTGGAATGCCTTCCTGTTTCACAACTGTGGAATGTATTACAATATGGAATTATAGTTTTGGGGTGACTTTAATTGCCACAGAATGTAGCATATATTTAATATTTAACATAGACTCTGTTTGTTAACACTGAAAATTATTGTGAGACATCTAAATCCCAACCACTGAACACCCAATTATCAATACTTTCTTGTTTCCTGGACTGGTTTCTGAGAACTTCATTATTCATTTTTCTATGTGAGACCTCCCAATATTATGAGACACCTGTGCAGATGCTAAACATGGAGTCTTCTGGGAAAACACTTTCAGTAATACCCTTTCCTTCCCACTACTGGACACACCACATCACTCTTTCTCACATGACCTTGCTTCATTTACTGCACTGCTGGCTTCATTTCTTGAAATCAGTAAACCCTTCTGGTTCTCTCCTTGTCCAATATCTGTATCTCCTCAGTTTCCATCTGTTCTCCCTTCTCTAAAATGTGAGCTCTAAAGAAGCAACATCTCTGCCACAATTGTCTCATTTTCAACCCCACCTGGCACACAATCAGCAGACACATTCCAATGAAGATACAGATTTTGCAATTTATTTTGTGTATTAAACTAGAAATTTTGTCATTACAATGGCTGATAACTTAATCATGTGAGGCAAAGTCCTCACTCTCAATGTTCACTTGTATTTATTCCTCTCATTTTCCATGAAAATAACAGAACATTCCTTTGCTATTAATTATTCACTAGATTAACTGCTCATTGTCTCACACTATTTTCTTTTAGAAGATACAAAGAATGGGAATCAGTGTTTCCTATCATTCCTAATTTTCATGCATATCTATATTAGATACTTGGGGGGATGGGAGGGAATATTTGAGTAGCAATATCATTCCTCAAATTCAAGTTTCAAAGGAAATATTTTAATTTCTAATTTTTTACTTAAAATATTTATTTATTTTGAAACTTTTAAAAAAGGATTGTTGTACTGGGGGTACAACATGACAATTTCAAAAGTTCTTACAATACGTCATAGTTGACTTCACCCTCACCCCCTCCATCATTTTCCCCTATTCTCCCTTCCCCCATTCCTGGAATAGTTTCAACAGGACTCATTTTCCAGTTATATACATGTGTGTATAATATCTCCACCATATTCACCCTCCCACACCCTTTCCTTGTTTCACATTTCTGTCATTCATTTTTAAGGACTAGATTCCACATATGAGAGAGACCATGTGATATTTGTCTTTTTTGGTCTGGCTTATTTCTTTTTCTTCTTTTTTTCTTTTTTTTTGGTGTACTAAAGTTTGAACTCAGGGCATCAGGCTTTCTAGGCAGGCACTCTACCACTTGAATCACTCAGCTATTCCATTTTTGTGTTGTGTATTTTTTTGGGGGGGTTCCTTTATTTTTGTGCTGGGTAGGAGTACATTGTGGTATTTACACAGGTTCCTACAATGTGTGAAATAGATCATACATGATTTCACTCGCTCTACCATTCTCCTTTATTCTCCCTTCCCCTGATTCTTGGAGTAGTTTCAAAAGGCATAAATTCTACATTTACATACGTGTGTACACATTTTCTCTACCGTATTCACCCTCCTACCTGGTTTCCCCATCACCTTCCACCTCCCACCAGTGCCAGCCCTGCCCCCTGGGCAGGACTTGCTCTGCTTTCCTGTTCTCTGATTTTGTAGAAGAAAAAAGAGAAATGATAAAATGAAAAACATGACATTTTAGCTTGTTTGAAATAAAGGTAGCTACACAGGGAGTTTCCTTGTGATATTTTCAGGTATATATGTATTATAACCCTAACTGGTTTATCTCCTCTAATTTTCATCATTCTACCTTAGTCCCTTTCTTATGGTGGTTTCAGTTGGTTTAAGATTTCTCACTCACACTTAATAGACCTGCCATATGATCCAGCAATACCCTCCTAGTGATATACCTGAAGTGTTGTAAGTCAGCTTACAACAAAAGCACCTGTACACCCATGTTTCTTGCAGCACTATTCACAATAGCCAGGCTAGGAAGCAGCCAAGATGCCCCACTACAGATGAATGGATTAAGAAAATGTATTTATATGCAATGGAATTTTACTCAGCCACAAAGAAGAATGAAATTTTGTCATTCGCAGGTAAGTGGATGGAACTGGAGAACATCTTGAGTGAAATTTCGCAGGCTCAGAAGGCCAAAAGCTGCATGGTCTCTCTCATATGTGGAATATAGATCCAATACAAATGCAGTAATGTCATGAAACACTGGTTACACTAACAGGAGGTCAAGCATGGGAGGGGTAGGGAAACTAAGAACTTGAATAAGGTTGATACACTCTAGACTCCTCTTCACCCCTATTAGAATGGCTACCATCAAGAACACAAAGGACAGCAAATGCTGGTGAGGATACAGGGAAAAGGACCCCCACACACTGCTGGTGGAAAGTAAGCTAGTACAACCACCATGGAAAAGAGTGGAGGCTCCTTCATTTCTAATCATTCAGTCATTACTTTCTGCATGTATTATTTCAAATTTAATGTAATAAATCTCCTTTATAATTAAAGTTTGGGGACCAAAACTGATACTGAACTTAGCCTAGCCCTAAAACTAAAACATTACTTTTTCTTAATTATCTAAAATAATTCCATCAAAACTCTGTAAGAATTTTTTAAATGGAAGAAATTTAGGCATGAATTGAGGTCTAGTTTTTTTATGTTTTTCTGCTTTTTTCCACTTATTGGCTTTATTAGTAAATTTTTCTTTTGCCTTTTTTAGGGCTGTTGTAACAGTTACAGTAAAATATGCTGTTTCCTTATATCACAACATTCTAGTACAATTTCATTGTACAAAATAAAACCATACACTACAAAGAATATTATTTTTAAATGATCTCATAAATTTCTAGTTATATACAAGTATTATTTATTGGCGTGCAAAACAGAAAAACTTAAAAAGAATGGAAGTATATACACTATGTCATTTTATCTCCTGAAGTAAATAACCAACATTGAGATAAATTTAGCAGCTAATCCACAATTGAGGTAGCAATAGTTAATAACAATAGCAATAACAATAACAGCTAACATAATTTGAAAGGTTTTTATGCACCAGTCTTTATGCTAAACACTTTGCCTGCATATTTTATTTAATTTTTTAAAAGCTGAGGGCAGAATTTTCTACCATTTTTATGTTAGTAGGAGAGATTAGATAACTACCTGAAACAAGTGGGAGGCAAAGCAAGAACAAGACCCGAACAGAACAGAGGAAATGGGGACGTGAAAATGCTGAGTAGAGGTGCATGAGAGCTACAGCAAGGCAGTAAGAGAAGTCAACAATGTATCCAACAAAGAATGAAAAGAAATTTCACCTGACTTCACAGTCAGGAAATTGGCTCTTATAAACCGATTTTGAACTAATTCAGTCATCAATGAATGAAAATACATCTTGAAATATTAAATTTCTGTCTACAAACAAAACATAGAAAGTTATCCATAAGACTAGCAGCTTTGAACATAGCATGAATTATTCTGACTCGATATCCACAATTGGCAAATTGCCTCTATAGATCCTAAAATCAATTTGGGGGAAATGTCTGTTGATGAGGTATAGGCTCATGAAAACTCAGCTTTCGCTTCTTCAAGCTATCACAACTAATTGAATTGTTTTCCCAAAGGGCCTCATGCTTTCTTACTAAGTAGAAATAATGTTTTAAGTATCAATAATATTCTCTCAAAGATCTTCCTTAAATAAAAGACTTTTAAATTAATTGGAAGATAAAAATGGAAAATATTTTCCTCTCATGCCAATCATCTGTTCACAGAGTCACTCACCCTGAAATTTAGAGAAAATAGTCATAGATATATGAAGATTAACATTTCATTTAACTTTATTAAAAATATCATTAAATTCTATTGTTGTAGACCAAGTAAAACTCAATGTGCTTTTTCAACTATAATCACTGATCTAAGGAGCCCTAAATCTCTCCTTAACTCTTTCCACAATAGAAGGATTTAACAATTTGCTAATAATTTACTACATATTTAAATTTTAGGGAACTTGAATTATTATGATTTTCTTAAGAAAAGATGAAAAACTTGGCTAGGAGGGGAATCTTAGCTAATAAATTTATGTCAACCAGGAGAATTTAGATTATTTTAAAGGAATATCAAGAAATATTTTAATTTCCTTTTTGTCTTAAATGTGAAAAAGACTGTATTCATGAAACAAAAGTAGAAAAGTTATTTCTTGCACAAATTTTTTATCTTTCAGAATCTGATTGCAAAAGTTAACCTCCCTGAGATCATATAGACATTTATTTTACTTTCCTAAATTTGAACTTGCTCCAAGATATAAAATCTAGTGAAGTAACCTAACCAAATTTGTTGCAAATAAGTTTTTGACATGCAAATGTACTTTTGTTTTCCCCTACCTAAGTCTTAAGTTTCATTATTATTAAAAATGTCAGTAATATTTTGCCTGCTGGGAATGTGGATTTTGTTTCAAACTTTTCAATGTTATTTAAAACCCCTTATTAAATATTTCATATGTTGCAGCAGATCTTTGTTAATGCTTTTTAAAATTACCAACACTGTAGCCTATGTTGGCATTTTGCTAAACGGCTTTTGCACATGAAGACTTGTCAAGCATTTACAAAAATGAGAAAACCATTCTTGCATGATTACAATCTTGCATGTGACTTTCAGAATGAAAAGTATTAGGGCTTCAGTGGGGGACCGAGGCTCATTCCTATAATCCTAGCAACTCAGGAGGCAGAGATCAGGAGGATCGTGGTTCGAAGCCAGACCATATCTCAAAAAAAACCTTCACAAAAAAAGGGCTGGTAGAGTGGCTCGAGGTGTAGACTTTGAGTTCAAATCCCAGTACCACAACAACAAAAAAATAGGGCTTCATCAAAGGAACACATTGTGTTCCCATAGCTTATGTACAAACTCAGCTCCTAAGCTCCTGTTTCACTGAGCATCATATAGTCATCAAATATTCCATTGTCAGCTCTCTCTCTGCTTCTGTCCCTTCCCTGTGCCTCTTACTCATGTAACATCAAGAGAACTATTGACTACTGTCTTGTGGAGACAATTTATTTGCTGAAAGTTCTTAAGTTTTATTTTACCTTAAATATTGGTTTATTTGAATTTCCTGGTTTTCACTGTGTCTTCAGAATCTGAAGACTGACTTAAGAACTGTTAAATATACAATTGAAAGAAAATAAGGGGCACTCAAGAAATTGAGAGAAAAAATTAGATGTTAGAAATGTTCTTTTCTTTTTAAAAACATTTTATTAGCATTTATTAGATAGACAGGTGTTTTCATGGCAACATTTTCATATATGTCACAATGTACTTTGGTTAGGTTCATTCCCACCACCATTCTCCCTCAACCCCTTCCCCCTACGTAAAATGATTTTGACAGGTTCTAATGCTCTTTAGAAATTTTCTTTTACATAGTGGGATTGTGTAATAATATCTTTTGCAAGGTTGAAAAACACTACATGAGATAAGGTATAAATACTATTCAGTTTATTTCCGTATATCTATTTATATGCTTAAATCTGAATCTATATTTATATGCACATCTATATCTATATTTAGATATTACAATTATATTTACATTAATGCCTCCAGTTTCATTTTAATACCCTTGCAATTATTCTACTTTTGGGTTTTCTACAGTTTTAACTTCCTTCTCTGTCAGATAGAAACTGAACAATCACTGTTCACAATTCATTCACTTATGTGATCAGTTCTAAAATATACCTCTAGCCATTTGAGAAAGGCTGACTCATAACTTTGTGAAACATAACCCTACTAATAAAATCATTACTTTTTTTTTTTTGGCAGTACTGGAGATTGAACTCAGGGCCTTATGGTTGCTAGGCAGGTTTTTCTTGCATTGGCTGTTTGGGGGATAAGGTTTCACATGATGCATTGTCTAGCCTGGAACAAGATCCTCTGTCTCTGCTTCTCCATGTAGCTGGGATGACAGGCACTTGCTATCACCCCCACCCTTGGTTGAGAAACTTCTCAAGCTGAAACTCTTTTTGCCTGGACTAGTCTTAAACTGATCCCTTTGATCTTTGCCACCGGAGTAGCTAGGATTACAGGCTTGAGTCACTGAATCCAGCCCCAAATAATAACTTTCAAAACCACTTTGTAACTGAAGGACATACAATCAAAATGCCGTGCTAAAGAATTATTTCCCCCATCCTTAACCTTTCTTATTTATTTAAAATGCAGTGAGATTAATGTGCTTCTATTCAGAGTGTACTTTCCCCATTCTTACTGATTTTCTTATTTATTTTTTCTTTCTGTGGTTCTGGGATCAAATTTAGGTTCTTGTATATATCCCTGAACTCTATATTCCTGATCCTATTAGTTTCTTTTCCAAATTGTGGAATAGAATATGGTCCTAAAAGCTGAAACTATTTTTAAAATGGTGTACTAGAGAAGTGTTAGGTTAAGCCTCACTTTTCCTCTACCTTAGTCCTCTCCTTCCATTTTTTCTCCACATTTTCATCTGTTCACCTTTCTACCCAGTCCCCACTCAAGCCTTTTTGGGTAGCCAAAACCACATTTTTCTGATTTGTCCTTCCGGTGTTTCTCCATGTGCAAGTGGGTAGATATTATTTCTACCCATTTTATTTCTCTTATTTTTTACACAGGATATAACATATAGATATTTCTTTGCACTTTGCTTTTTGCAATCAGAAAATATATGCAGGAAACAACTCTTATTTCCCTAAACAGAAACCCTATCAATCCACTGAGTCAAACTTGATTCAAATCTTGCTAACTGAAATTGTCTTATTAACATCTAACCCCCCAACACACACCTGTGCGTGCGCACGCACACACACACACACACACACACACACACACACACACACGTTGATGAGCTGGGGTAAAGGCATCAATGAGATCCTGTGACCTCAGTGCACACTGCTTCCTCAGGAGCTCTGTCTTTGGTTTCCATCTTGGAATCCACATGACCATCTTTCTTTTGACTTTCTCTGCTCTTTCATCTAATTCCTGTTGTCATGCCTTTTGATGCACATGATCCCTTACTGTTATAAAAGGAAAACTACCTGTAAAATATTAAAGTCACATATTTAATGTTTTAAAGTTTTAAATTTGAGATCACTTTAGAATTACAAATGAGATGCAGAAATAGTTCATAGATTTTCTGTAGACCATTTGTACCTCTGTTCAGCTGCTTCTAATCTTGCCATTTATATAACCATAGTATAATTGTCAGCACTAAAAAATTGACACTGGTATAATACTATTAATTAAACCAGAAAATTTGGAATTGACCAGTTTTTTCACCAATTTTTTTCCTTATTTGAATTTCCTCATTTTCTGAAATGGAACCATTTTACATTGCACAAACCAAATCTACTGATGGAATAAATAAATAAATAAATAAATAATAAATGATACTGCTGTACAACACCCCCAAAAAAATCATAAGAGAAGGAAAGACAATAGCTAAAAGTGAAAAAAGGCCTCTATGCTTCTAACCAAATCCTCTGCAATAATGAACATTTCAAACCATAGCGCTGTTTGATTATGGGAGGTCACCACTCCATAAGGATCTGTCCACAACTGTATGCGTTATGGGTTTAAGTGCAAGCACCTTGCGGACTGTGTAGCAGAATCTTTTCCACCTTGAGGCTTTTGGGAGAAGTAAATTTGCCCTGGGAGGCTTGTAGACCATGGAGCATTCATTTAGTATCCCCCAAACCCTGCTCTGGTCGGCTGAATAGTCTTAGATTCTTTAGTGGGGACAAAGGTTAAGGGGTCCAGGGGGACCAGCTCCCAGGGGAGTGGGCTGTAGGGAGGTGGGAGGAGGCAGGAAGTGCATTGGATTTTGCTGTCTGACATTTCTGCATGGAAGGTCTTTCTGGCCAGCTTGAGTGCAGAGCTGCTGGGGCTTTGCCTGGTGCAGCCATAAAGGGACCCAGCTGGTCCCCACCTCCCTTGCATTCTACCTTCAGGCAATTTGGAGAAAAACTAGTGTCAGCTTCCGTACTGCGGATATCCTCATCATCAGCCTTAACTGCACCAGCTGCCCATGCCTGTCCAGAGCGGATCGCGGTGGGCAGGAGAGGTGCAGGTGGCCCTGGCCATGCTGTCTCCGTGGACGCGTGTGATCTACCAATTCTTATTTTTTTCTGTTAGTTTGTTTATGTTTGGCACTACTGGGAATTGAACCCAGGGCATCCTACATGGTAGGTAAGTGGTGTACCAATTGACCAGCACTCCCATCCCTTTCATTTTTGTTTTACCAGGGATGACCTTGAATTCACTACCTTTGTCAGGGCTGGACTTGAAATCGAGATCTTCCTGCCTCATTGTGTTAAGTAGCTGAAATTATAGGTGTGAATTATCACACTTGGCCCAATGTACTTTTCATTCTATTTCAGGATCTAGTGGCTTTAATTCAAGATCTCACTGTGTATTTAGTTATCATATTACCATAGTTTCTTCCCAACTTTGACAGTTTCTCAGTCATTCTGTTTCTTTCACCCACTGAGATTATTAATGTCAGGTATTCATAGCATGTGCCAGTCATTGGGTTGCTCTGATTTTTCTCATGATTAGGTTGTTTTTATTTTTTGTGGGGCTGAACACATAGAGGTGATGTGCTCCAGGTCATTATATCAGGGAGTGCATTATGTCTGAATTTCTTCTTATTGGTGTTTTTATTTTTGTTTTTTTCTTTTTGATTACTTGGCTGAATGGTTTAACTTATCAAGTTACTATAGCTCTCTTTTGTTAAGGAATAATTCTTTTGGGGTCAATTCTCTGATATTATGCAAATATCCTGTTTCTCCTGAAAGTTTTTTAACTCTCTTTTGCACTTATTAGTAGGATCTTAAAACAATTGTTACTGAGCTTTTCTACTGGTGATTTGACTGTTTGATTTATTTGTTCTACATGAATTAATTTAAATTTTCCATAAAACAACTTATTCCTTCTTAATTATTTTTTATATAATATGGATTCAATCTTTTTTATCTTTTTAGTCTTAATTCAATATTATTTTTTACTTTATTGTTAATTTTCTTCTGGTTGGACCCACTAGAATCTCTTGAGCTTTTTCTGATTTTTTTTGGTGGATCTGGGTTTTATTTTCTGATTTTTAATGTAAGCAAATGAATTAAGTACTCTTTTTCCCATTAAAAAAAAGTAAGAAACTGGGGAGGTAAGGACCTAAGAAAACTTGTCTGAAACTTGCTGCTGATCAGATATATAGCCTTGCAAACATAAGTGCCTGTCTCTGGGCCTCATTTCCTCATTTACAAAATGCAGAAATTGAACTTGATAATTGCCCATTTTCTTCCAAAGTTGTAATGCTAAATAATTTATTATACAGTATAATTTTCAAGGTTAATTAACTCGAGATTAGAGAAGACCGCCTGCCTATTAATTAATCCTCTTTAGGAAGCTTGTAACAGAAGCAGGAAAAGGGACTAAGGCAACACATTCCTTGAAAACACAACTAGCTTTTGTTTTATTCTTTAAGTTTTGTTTGTTCCCAACTTTTAATTTGATTACTAAATGATGTTAGGAAGATTTAAAAAAAAAAGATTGTAAACACTTACTTCTCCAGGCATTTTAACATATACATGATTCCTGAATAGTGAAGGTGATCAAAATTACAAAGTGAACCTGTTCAGTCTTTTCTTCATCCTTTGACTCCAAGGTTTGTCTTTATCTCTTCTTACATACCTTTCTCATTTCCCATGATGCAGTTTTCCTCTACATTTAGGTTTCTGCTTACATGTCACCTGCACAGTGTGGCTTTCCCTCACTTCACTTCCTCCCCCTGCTACAAATTTATTTTCTTCCAAAGCACTTATCTCTAATTGAATACATAGAGTTTATATATATATATATATATATATATATGAACTTTTTGCTTATTTGTCCAGCTATTCTATTTGCTTCCTCCTTTCCCATTCAACGCTTTGTGCACACAGCCATGTGGTTCCCATCATTCATGTGTGGTAGCAAGTGTGGTACAGAGAGCAAGCATTAAATTATTTTTCAATCTTGTATCCAAGAACATTGTCTGTTACATATGTGGTATGTGATAAATATTTATTGAAGTGGAAAATCAATAAATGAATTTAAATGTGCAATAATATATTAACAATGACTGCTTTTTAAAATACCTTTTTTTTCTTCTCTTCATCTCCCTTCTCCTACTTGTACTACTACTTTTGCTACTTTTACTATTACTCCTGCTGTACCATTTTCCACAACGGTCATATGCTATTTGGGTAACTTTAAGCATTAAATAAAAATTAAGATTATGTATTTGAATTAATAATGTATTCCAGTCACCTCTTTGATTCTCAAAATTTCTTATCATTAACTTGTATCTGTGATTATTATTAGAATATATTCCAAAAAGAAATTGTTTTGCAAGGTCTCTGAAGATTATTACATTGAAAAAGAAAAGGCTTTGAAATGACACTGGCACCTGTTTGAATCCTAGGATGACTATATATTAGTTATACTATTTGGGACAAATTACTTTTTGTTTCTGAATTCTGCTTTTATCTGTATGTAAATTACAGTAATGGTACCTGGATAGTAATTTCGGAGAGAGAAATGGTTATCATGCTCAGCTGAATTATAAGTTAAATCAACTTTTCAAAGATGAATTTTCAAATAGGACAGGTATGTATGATATGGAGGAATTGAGAGGGCAAAGAGCACATGTGAAGGGCAGGAGAACGCAGATCAGGTAGGAAACGTGGCACAGCCAAGTGTGCCAAGGGTGGATGTGAGTGTTACAGAATGGTTTCAGATGAGGACATGTCGTCCTTACTTCATACACCTTGTGTATTTCAATCACAGGGCTCTGTGCCGTATTTTTGGATTTATAATCATTTCATTTCCCTCAGAATTTTGTTTTCTTTTTCTTTTTCTTTTCCAGAAATAGCCAGTTTATGTATTGCTTGTAATGAAAGGTCCATACCTGACACACAGGGCACTCAAAATTAGCACACAACCCTGAAGCACTCAACACTTACCCTTCCAATAAATATTTCTTTTCACCCCTCTCATCTCAACCTTAGTTTGAGGGAGCTGAGAAGAATTGCTTCTCAAAGACTTCTGGATCCACAGCATTGTCACAGTTCTTATGAAGCAGAAACTCAAATCATCTCCACGAAGGGATAAATGATTTTAGCAAAAGCCCCATTTAGAGCAAAAGTCTCTAAAGCAATAAAAAAAAAGCAAGATTACAGCACGGTGATTGGCAAAGCCACAGGTATTTGAATATATTCTATATAAGAGATGTCTCTTTGGGGGGAAATCAATGCAACTATTACTTTATGAAAAGAAAATTTTCTTTTTTTTTCTTTACAGTGCTGTAATTTATTATACCATTGTTTTATTTCATTGTTTTCAGAGTGGTTTTGGATTTAAATAAAGTCTTTTTTCTTTCATTCATATGTGCATACAATGCTTGGGTCATTTCTCCCCCCTGTCCCCACCCCCTCCGTTACCCCCCTTACCCCTTGATACCAGGCAGAAACTATTTTGCCCTTATCTCTAATTTTGTTGTAGAGAGAGTATAAGCAATAATAAGAAGGACCAAGGGTTTTTGCTAGTTGAGATAAGGATAGCTATACAGGGAGTTGACTCACATTGATTTCCTGTGCATGTGTGTTACCTTCTAGGTTAATTCTTCTTGATCTAACCTTTTCTCTAGTTCCTGGTCCCCTTCTCCTATTGGCCTCAGTTGCTTTAAAGTATCTGCTTTAGTTTTTCTGCATTGAGGGGCAACAAATGCTATCTAGTTTTTTAGGTGTCTTACCTATCCTCATACCTCCCTTGTGTGCTCTTGCTTTTATCATGTGATCAAAGCCCAATCCCCTTGTTGTGTTTGACCTTGATCTAATGTCTGCTTATGAGGGAGAGCATATGATTTTTGGTGTTTTGGGCCAGGCTAACCTCACTCAGAATGATGTTCTCCAATTCCATCCATTTACTGGTGAATGATAACATTTCATTCTTCTTCATGGCTGCATAAAATTCCATTGTGTATCAATACCACATTTTCCTAATCCACTCGTCAGTGGGCATCTTGGCTGTTTCCATAACTTGGTTATTGTTAATAGTGCTGCAATAAACATGGGTGTGCACGTGCCTCTGGAGTAACCTGTGTCACAGTCTTTTGGGTATATCCCCAAGAGTGGTATTGCTGGATCATATGGTAGATCAATGTTTACCTTTTTAAGTAGCCTCCAAATTTTTTTCCAGAGTGGTTGTACTAGTTTACATTCCCACCAAAAAGGGGCCTGTTCTTAGCCAATGGTATGAAATTATCCCAATGTATTTCTCTCTCTCTCTCTTTCTTTCTCTCTCTTTCTCTTCCTCTCTCTCAATTTCCTGGTCAGTTTTAAAGCCCAATATGGAAATTCAACTACCTTAGTAGAGCATACCATTTAAGCCTTCCTAAAATCCAGATCTTTTATGTTTTAAGTTATTCAGAGAAAAGCCAACAAAAGTCCCAGAACAAAAAAGCCATGTTAAGAAACCAAATAATTTTTCAGAGGGCCTGCAATTATTATGTTAGAAGTGAATGTTAGAAGTAGAACATGATAAATTAAGATGATTGGGAAGAAAATAAATGCTAACCCAAGTCCTTGAACCTCAGCAACATAATGAACCTTCTGGCATCTCAAGACTTTTCAAAAAAGCTGAGAGTGTAGCAGAGGTAGTAGGTCTTTATTGAGTGCACAGATAGTTCGCAATAGCTAGACACATCTCAGCCTTGTTACCTTCTTGTTAAATAACTGTGTGTGGGGGGGAAAAGGAAAATTGCTAACAAATTCTGCAAATAATTGCTAATAATTTTTCCAAAAATTCATAAAAAGTTATAAAAACAAAGGTTATTGTACAAATTCAATGTGGTAATATTCATCTATGTAACATTTTTCATCCTATCTTAACCTGGATAAGGTTATCATGGGATGTGACAACTGGGTTGCCATTCCAGTTCCCTGTTCCCTTTGCAGTTAATTAAAAAACAGGAAAAATTGGTCAGTTGTGAAATCCACAATAGTATTGTGAGTTATGCTTGCAGTTTTCATTGCATTCATGACCAAATAGTTGTGGTGCAACTACAGGAAGAACCAACAGTAATATCTTAAAAGTATCCTGACACCAATATGCCAATATGGAGGTTCAGCCAAGATAGCTGGGAAAGCACAAGGACAGCTTGTTTTGGGCAATATGAAATTAAGGGGTACAATGTGCTGAGTCTGAGCAGGTGATTTGGTTCACAGATGTGTGCTACAGTCAGAAACCTAGCTCAAATTTTGGGCAAAGACAAATAATAAGCAAATTCAGTAATTGCACTTTCATTGGTCAAGTCCACTTTTACTTTTAGATGTTCTGCTTCGATTAAAGAAACTAGTGACAATAGCAATGTAAAATATTATCCTATTTCCATACTTCTATTTTAATTTCATATATTTTATTATTTTACTTCAAGAATCTTAGATTATTTTTACATATTTAATTTGGAATATAATTTAAATAAATTATTGTTCCCCATAGAAGTAGAAGTGATTACAAAATTCAGCCTGATAATACCATTTTGATAATTTATCATTATTAAATGTTCTTTTTCCCCATAGACCTTAGCTAAGGTATCAGCTTAACAATAATTGGTGACCTGAATTTAAAGATGAGCTGAACAGTGATTCTTTTAATCAAAGTTGCTGAAGATAATTTGAATTGTCCAGTTATAAAATGGAAAAGTAAAGCAGATCAGTAGAAAGCAGCATGTATCACCTCTGTTTATTGCTATTAAACAAAGGTTGTTACCATTTTCATCATTCCAAACCAATCTATACATCCAAGCACAGCTTTTTATCTTTCTTTGTACATCTTCAGGATCCAATAGCAACATTGGTTCATTTAATTGATAGGCTTGCTATTTCTCCACATAACCCTCTGTCACTTTAGCTCTCTTTGTGCAAAGTAAAGCAAATCACTTTAGTTTATTCCTAGGAGAGACAAATGACAGAGGACCACAGAGGTCTGGATAAACACACAGTCTCATTCAAGGACCCTGGAGGCTAGCCTTTCATGGCCTTTCACCAGACTTTCAGACTAGTATTGCTGGCACTCATTTTGTGATCAAAGTATCTCATCTGCTTTCATTGCAATAAGGGCTCTGTTGTCAAAATGCAATTCTAACTGGATTCTAACTACCAAGCATGCAAGAGAGGAATTAAAATCATCAGGCTCTGAGGATTTACTGAAATCAGTCATGAAGCCCTGGACTACTCCACTCCCTCTCTCACTGTGTTCACCACCAGTAGATCCCCACTGATGTACAGATAAATATCAGGTAGCTACATTCCTGGTTGATGGAAATCTCAGACAGATCTGGTCAAGTTTGTGCCTTGTCTCAAAAGGTTCCTACTGGACAAGAAAAGAGAATAAGTACTTTTATTTTCTAAAATTATAATGTTGAAAGTGAAATTTTACAATCACAGAAAAGAAAACAAAGAGAAATGGCCCTTATGTTTATCCTTTTGTACATTTCCCTTTACCTTATCAGCATAGAATACATGAAAAGTAGAGCCCTAGGTAGTAATTCTGCTTCTCTGCCTTCATGAATGTTTCAGTGTTTACACTTCTGCTTAATAACTAAGATAGATAGCACTGCCTCTTGACAGATACTAATATACTGTCCCCAGTCACTGAGATGTTTGCTCTTTCCTCTAATTTTTTTATAATACCTACAGTTCATTTTCACTGCTCATAATCTATAGCATCCTCATTTTTCAAAATCTGTTTTTCAATATTATATTTTCAAGGTAATAGCATTTACCCAGAGGAGTTATTTGATTAGTGTACAGAAGGACATCCCACTCGTGTACAGACTTAGTTTGGTTTCCTTCAGCTTTGCAATTTATCACCCTGATCCCAGTGCCTATTCACCAAAATCCAGGAAAGTACAGAGAAAAGGACCAGAAATTGGAAATATTAAGAAAAATGGGAGCTTGGACTGTAGTTCAAGTGGTAGAATACCTGCCCAGCAAGTGCAAGGCACTGAGTTCAAACCACAGTACTGCCAAAGAAAATTTTAAAAAAGAAAAACTTAAATCAGTTAGGATTATGAAAGACCTCAAGGACTTCAACAAGACTCTTATTTCCTTAGCCACTAATTCATTTTTACAACATGCCTTGTTAGAGAGGAAAAGAACCACCTTCAATATGAAAATAAGTACCATATCAGACTACAAATGATTTTCCAAAAATATAACTCTATGAATATTAACCACACATCAGCAAAATTAAAAAAAAGTATATTTCCAACTGAATTAAAGGAACCTATGTTTTAGATGATCTGTGTGAAATCTCGGGCCTTGATAGACACAGGAATTCATTGAAACATAAATTCAAGAGAAATAAAAGAGTGGGAGATCCATTCAGCACAAAGTCCTTTTCCAGTAGACCACCTGAGACCGATTCTAATAGCAGCAGGTCTTTATTGATTGCTTACAAAGTTAGATGCACTGTATTAACTGCCATATAATTGCTGTTTTGCTCAATGTCTCAGAAACTGGTAGAGAACACTGAGACTTGGAGAAATTAAGAGATTGCCTAAGGAGATATCAGAAGAAAATCAAGAATCCTGAATTCAAATGCAATTGATATGTTTTAACTATTATGAATAAGTGGAGAATATACTGTCCCTAAAATCTATTTTGAGGAGATGCATGGAGAAAGAGGGAGAGAGAAAGATGGAGGAGGAGGAGGAATAAGAGGAAATAGGCCAGGAAAGGGAAAATATTTAAACAGTAAAAGCAATCTTGCTAGTTCATTCTCTCATTGTAGAAGGAAATAAGGCCTGACTCAATTGTCTGCTTCCTTCAAGAACTTCACAGGTGTTCCTTACCTTGTGAACATGTTGTTCTATTATCTTAGAGTTTAAATATATTAATTATACTTTCATTATGGCCTCTAAGTGCAAGCACAATAATTCAGTAGCCTTAAAGCAATGGAAAACCATTATCTTAATCCTGGTGGGAAACTGGCTGTGGTGGTAGTCTGGTCTTGGTTATGGAACTTTTTTGAGTAGTTTTCACTTGGTCTGTATGCACTGCTTTAGGACTTAACATCTCAATGGGATGCAACTCCTTCCTGTCCCAGAATCTTTTCATTCTCACCTTCACCCCATTCATTTCTCTGAAGCCACAGGTCATGTCAAGACTCATATATTTTTGTTGTTATCTTTCATGGTAAGAAAGTTTAGGCTTTAAAAATTACCTTGAGATTAAATTAAAGCAAACTATGTTAAAAGTGCCTCTTAATGATAGGCAATTTTATTTGAGATACTTATAGTTATTGTAAACATTGTACTGAACCCAACATTATCTAGTATCTTATCTATGTGAGTGTGTTATAAAGAAACTCAAACAACTGAGAGACGTCACACAGGGATGAAATAATAAAGATGAAGACGGAAATAGTATAAGAACATGAAGTCAAACACAGACATGCAAGTATATGAACATGGACAAAAAATATCACACATTGTTTGATGTAACTCCCTTTCTGTCCCACTTCCCCATATACTTGGGAGTTTAGTTGTTGCTGATTTGGTTTGTTCTTTCTCTGAACATGCTTTATAATAAAACACTTTCACAAACATTCTCATCTCTGTGTCTGCTTTTTGACAACTTCCCCCAAAAGGATAGTCCCTTATTGGATCTTTTCCATTCCCTATCTCATTCACCAATTCTCCTGAAAGTGTCCATTTAACCTTCCATATAAACTCCTTACACAAAAGTTCTTATGTAGGCATACTTCTGTGTAACCCAACTAAGAAGAAAATGATAAACTCAGGTAAATGGTTCCAAGTTGATGTGCTCTTTCACATAATTCTAGATACGTTATTATGTTCTCCCAAACCACTTTCTTTTGCAAATGTGAGAGAGGACTCACATTGACTTACAGATTCTAAGTCTAACAACTGTGAGGTACAGCCCATGCTTACTTGGATGAATTATTAAGATCAGAAATATACTTCTTATTTGATTTGAAGCTTCTTTATTTATAGAAGATTTACATACCCAATCAAATTGCATTATAACTAATTTGAAGTGGCTTCTTGCTCTCAAATATCCACATGTAATTAAAATGGTTGAAGTTTAATCAAAATCTTACTTGGTTGCTGGGGCTATAATCCTGGCAATTATATGTTGCTATAGGAGAACAAGGTAAGTCCACTAGACACATTCTTTGAATCCCTGTCTACCAAGAGCTGAGTGCTTACCATAGGCACATCTCAGAGGGTTCAGCCCACACTGGGAATTTGACCATGAGTAGGACTCCACACCTTTTGAGGCAGAAACAGCTAGTTCTTTGTCCCTTTCCTTTGGTAGAGTTCCTCATTCATCTCTAACTGTCTGGCATTTGGTTGTTGCTCCTCTTATTATTACTGTTATTATTTCACCAATTATTTCAAGCACTTATTTTAAGAAGTCAAATTGTTCTTATTTATTAGCAACAATAATATCAAATTGAACCATTCCTCCTCCACCTCACTCCATGCCATGCCATACTTTGCTCCCAGGAGACAGCCACTTCTGTGTCAATAAACTGTTTTATCTCATAGCTACTTATGCTAGGAATTCTTATTGCTATCATCTCTCCTAGCCTTCAAAATAAGAAATGTTGTGTTGGAGAAATTGACCAATACAGCATTGACATTCTCCTCAGCTTCACAAAATTGTAGAAAGTGTCATTCGTGACCATAAACCCTAACTCTTCTTTTCTTAGAATGCTTACTTTAGAAAACTTGTGATGGTCAATTCTTTTTAAAACTGTGTTTATTAACATATATTATTTGCACAGGGAATTTCACTGTCACATTTACATACATGTTTACATTGCACCTTGATTAGCTTCACCCTCATCACCATTCTCTGTCATCCCTCTCCTCTCCTACTTAAAATAATTTCAGCACGATTCATTGTTTTGTTTTCATATGAGTACAGAAAGCACGTTGACCCTCCTTTAGCATTTCCATCATCTTCTCCCCTACTATTTGTAACCACCATCTAACAGGCCTGCTTTACATTTCTGTCTTTCATTTTTTAAAGTGTATATTCATTGTTCAAATGGTTTTCATCATGGCATTTCACCAATGGATATATTGTACTTTAATCAAGTAAGCCTTTGTTGCTCTCCCTTACCATTTCCCTCCTACCCACTACTATTCATCAGCTTTCAGTGTTTCATTGTGCCACCTACCTGAACAGAAGTAATGTGTTTTTATATTATTAAATCTCTACCATTCTTTTTGTCTCTCCTTCTTCTCCCTAGTCCTATCAAACAGTCTCACTATTCTGTAATAGTTCTACCTATATAGCCATGTTTGCATTTGTGTATACATTTATCTTTTGGATACATCTTCCACATATAAAAAATATGATATCATCATCTTTATGCACTTGACTTCATTTGGCTAACATGATGATCTCCAATTCTATCTATTTACCCAGAAATGACATAATTTCATTCTCTTTATGACTGAATAATACTCCATTGTGTATATATACCACATCTTAAAAAATTCAGTCATTAGGTTTAGAGCATCTGGAATGTTTCCATAGCTTGGCTATTGTGAATATTGTTGCAATAAACAAGGGTTTGCAAGTGTCTTTATCGTATCCCAATTCATATTCCTTTGGATATATGCCCATGAGTGGTATCACTGAGTCATATGGTAATTCTACTTTTAGTTTTCTGAGAACTATTCATACTGATTTTCATATAAGTTGTACTAGCTTACATTCTATCTAACAGTGTACATGGGTTCTTTTTTCATTCTATCCTTGCCAACATTTATTGTTGCTTGTATTCTTAATGATAGCCATTCTAACTAAAGTGAGGTGAAATCTCAATGTTGTTCTGATTTTAATTTCCATTATGGCCAGAATGTTGAGCATTTCTTCATGTATTTATTGACCATATGTGCTAGGGAAATAAAAGACTTCCATGACAAAATCTATAAATCAATAAAGAAAATGAAGAAGACATCAGAACATGGAAAGATCTCCCAACTTCAGAACCAACATTGTGAAAATACCTACACTACCTAAAGCACTTACTCAATACAATTCCCATAAAAATTCCAATGACATTTTTCATAATGATAAAAAAAATCCTAAAGTTCATATGGAAGAAAAAAAAGACCTCAAATAGCAAAACAATACTGAGCAAAAAGAGCAATGCTGGAGGAGTCACAGTACCTGACTTCAAATTTACAGCCATAGCAATAAAACCTACATGGTACTGGTTCAAAAACAGACTTGAAGACCAATGGAACAGGACAGAAGATCCAGAGATAAATCCATATGGCTACACCCATTTACTAGTCAAAAAAAAGTCTTAAACTAACATTGGAGAAAGTTTAGCCCCTTCAACAAATGGTGTTGGGGACACTGGATATCCACATGTAGAAGACTGAAACTAGATTCCTGTCTCTGAACCTGTACTAATATCAATTCAAAATGGATCAAAGACCTCAATATAAGATCCAAAAATTTGAGACTGCTATAGAAAAGAATAGGGAAAACACTAGAACATATAGGTTTAAACAATAACATCCTGAATGGAACTCTAATAGCTCAGCAAATAAAAAGAATTGACAATTGAAACTGAATAAAAATTTTTAAAATCTCTGTACAGCAAAGGAAGTAGCCACAAGACTGAACAAGCAGTCTAAAGAATGGGAGACAATCTTTGCCAGCTATTCATCTGACAAGGAATTAATAAACAGAGTTTACAGGGAGCTTAACAAACTAAACTCTCAAAGAATTGACAATCCAATGAAGAAATGGCCAAATGAAATGAATAATTTTAAAAGAAAGAAGTGATTGACAATTATTTCTTGGCACCTTGATATTTTAAAATGTCTCACAGCCTCTAACCAGTTTCACAACCTATAAACTTCTTACTCAAAGACCTGTTAATCAGTTTTGAAATACAATTATCAGGTAAAATAGGACCCCATTTCCTACTCTCTCTGGAAAGGTAGGGGCCTATGTTTGATAATCACCAATTAGCAAACACAGGTAAGTAGTCTAATCGTACCAACCAACTTCCCCTTAATGTCCTACAATCCTTTTCCACTAGATTTTCCCAGTACTTAAAATCCTGTTTCTGCTTGTTTCAGTAGAGTTGACTTCTATCTCTGTCCCCTGGTACAGTAGACATGACTACAGATTTATATGCTTTGAAACATCACTTTGCATCCAACAAAAATATACAATTACTTGTCAAGTAAAAATAAAATAAAACTTAAAAGATAAAAATAAAGTCATCCTGGCCCATTTTGTAGTGTCTGCTGCACTTTTTTCTTTGACATTCACTCTCATTTTTCTGTGATTTCCCAAGCCACTGAGTATAGAGGAAGAGAGGCTGTGCTAACAGTGCACAGGAGCACTTCTGCAGTAAAAAAGCAGCACTGCATGAAATCAAGCTTCCTTTTTTGAGGCAAATAAGAAAAGTTCTCCTTGTCCAGCCCTTGACCTTAGCTTCTACTTCTCTTGTGTTCATCCCCTCTCTAACTTGCCCACAATTTCCATCTGGATATATGTCATTTTATTTCTTTCTCAGCCCAACATTTTCTCTCCCTCTGTATTTGATAAAAAAGCAATATGCCCTTCTTTATCCTAATCTAAATCTATATTTTCACATCAAGGGGACAATCACCAATCACAACTGGGTCAAAAGCAAAGTAGGGACATCCAAATCTCAGTTTTGCTTTGAATCCTCACTTCCATTTAAATATGGAACAACCTTAGAGATATGACTTGATCCTTCTGAACTTCCGTAATACATTTTACCAAGTTGAATACCATTATCTAACTTGCATGACCACTGTGAGAGTAATAAAAGGAATATAAAGCAACTGCAACATACTGAATAAATAAAACAAGTGAGGTGAAACATAAGCATGGATAAATATCTTATTTTCCCTATAACAAAAACCCATTGCTCAAAAGGAAGCATTGTAAGAGAACAATGATTCAGTTATTATAGCAAAGATTTCAACCATTAGAATTCTGCCTCTTCTTTCCAACTTTGACACTGATTTTCTGCAAAAATCTTTTGATGGTTTTGAATGTTGATTTGAGAAAATCTTTCTGTGTACTAATGGCCATTAGTAAACCCTACTCTCACTAGGACACAACACAAAGTTAATTTATGCCAGTGGCAAGTCCTGATATCTCCCCATGGTGCTTTCAGATGAAAAACAACAAAGAACAGCATTTTAGATTCCAGATTCATCCCAGAAAGACACAATTTCCTGTCCTCAAGCTAACATTTTGATTCTGATGTTCTGAGCATTATAAGATTTTCTTCCCCCTCAAAGGATAATGAGATAATCACAATTTTGGAGGTTGAACTAATCTACTGCATCATTATTTCACTGCTGCCACATCTCACCTGGGGCAGAGTGATGGCCTCAGCCATTACCATTTAGTCATTTAGAAATTCAAGTACTTATTGTGGTTTCTAAGACTCTTCTGAGTTCAAATTCCAAGACATGGCAGTAAAAGAATATAAAATATGAGTGCCTATTATAATTCCTTTAAGAAATAACTTCTCTTAGAACAACAGAAAAGGATAGTTTTCAAAATAGGCTATTATTGGAGTATATAATAGCACAAATAGCATATAAATAGTGGCACAGTTAAATTTTATTCTCTTCATCTCAGGTTCCCACGATTTCCTCTCACAGTGGTATGTGATCCACAGAATGCAAGCCAGAGTCACCTGTTCTCAGAACTCAGAGTCACTTTCTCTCAAAAACTGGAAGCTCTGAAGATGCAGGAAGTGTATTTTAAAAAGAGCACACAAATAAAACTCTCCGTATCTCCACATATCTTGAGGTACAACCAAGACGTCTCCATATCTGAAGAAACATTTCACTATCTCCACATTTTTATAAATGCAATTACACTTTTATAAACACACCATCAGAGTTCCAGTATAATAGCCTATTCAAAGGACAACTTCAGGATTAATGCAACATATTATTTTTATCATGCAGCACAGATACCAAGTTTTAGAAATAACATTCAAATTTAAATTTGAATAATGAACATTTCTGTCAGTTTAGTGAAAAAAACCATTGTAACATTGTAAATTCTTGTTAAGATTTAAAATAATGTGAAAAGACTCTTTAGATGCTACACTGACCCCATAACAAGCTCTGAAAGTATTTTCTGATTCCTTAAAAAGACTAGTACCACTTCAAAGAACAATAGCCTGAGTCATTTCTGGGCCCCATAACATTAAAACTTTCACTCTGTTTATCCATTTGAGTCATCAGCTTTGTCTTTTCAGTATGGGTACTGACATTAGGTGCCAATTATATGATACAAATCTGTCATTACTAAGGCAGACCTAACAATCATACAGAGCATATGAGCTTTCTGTTTTCATAAGGCATAATCATCATTTCTCACTCCTCCTCTATGACATTTAGATATATGAATTTTGATCCTCCATTAGGTCTCATGGGAAAAAATATGAAGTTTCACACTCATGGTGATTGAAGAAGACTCACCATTTCAATATGGTATTTTTTTAGCACTCTTGACCAAATGAGTTAGTTCTATAATAAATACTGTGACCTCTAGAGCCAGAAAAACACAAATTCAAATCCTTAGAGCAAATTATTTAACCTCTTATGGCCACTGGTTCATTACAACTTTGTAATAATTACATATTCTCTTAAGTTTAAGATTTACATATAAAACACCAATAAAGTGGGGTATGCAATTAATAATTGTATAACATTCAAATAATGATTATTCAGGAACTGGTTAATAGTAATTAAACACATGCTAGCATTAATAATGGTATTGCATTTTTAGAAAAAAATACAAAAAAATTATAATTAGATATTTTTTAGATTAGATGGTAACTGTTCTTTGAAATATGATAATGTCAAGCTTAAGACCAATAGATAATTATTTTGGGCCATGCAGCCCTTGTTACTCACAAAGAGAAATATGTCCATAAAATGGCCTATTTAATATTTAGATTGTGATGTATAAAATTTATGGTTCTATGTCATTGGGACAGGAGGAAGTCAATGACTTAGAATGAGGGAGAAAAAAAAATCATTGACTCAAACAAGATGTGTTGATGCCAAAACCAGGGAGCTACTAAGAAAACAAAACACTTACTCTGTTTATCCAGTTGAGTCATCAGGTTCGTCTTTTCAGTATGGGTACTGACATTATGAGCCAATTATATGTCACAAATCTGTCATTACTAAGGCAGGACAAACAATCATACAGAGCATATGAGCTTTCTGTTTTCATAAGGCATAATCATTGTTTTTCACTGCTTCTCTATGACATTGACATATATGAATCTTGACTCTGTATTAGGTCTTATAGAAAGTGAGTGACAACACACCAATGGGAGCCACACAGGAGCCACAAAAGCTCTTGTACACTGCTTCTTAGTGTAATCCAAAATGCTGTTCCTGGTCATATTTGCAACCAGATCTGGGGACAAAATGTTCCCTATAGCTATGTGTACAATAAATATGTAGTTCAAGCCTAGCCAAGTTGACACAATGCAAATTACCATGATAATTATCTCTAAGTGATTTAGGGTATATCTACTTTCTTTCCTTGTCCATTTATTCTTTCGTTGAATACACATTAAGCAATTATCTCTTTAATAACTGTGCCATGTACTAAGACAACAGGAATTAATAAGACATGGCCGCTTGCACATACAGCTACTAATTCAACAAAGAAATAGGCCTATAATCATATAGCTATCACAGAACTTAATAAATACTATTAAAATGCTGTAAGCAAAGGTGATCTGGAAGATTCAAGAACAGGACTACCAGCCTTGTCTGAGGTACTAGTGAAGTCTTCAAGGAAGATAAAGTTTGTCAGATGATAATATTTTTGTTTACTTTTGTTAGGCTGCTAACACATATCAGTGACTTTTCTAAGCACTCATGTATGTCATTTCCTTTAATCCTGTAACTACCTTGTGATTTTTTTTAAGTCCATTTCATAAATGAGAAAACCAAGGAATAGAAAATTATAATTTTCCCAGAGTCACCAGTGAGTGAATGGCATTGCTCAAAACCCATACTCTTTTAATTTTGAAGTCTCTAAACTTTGGGCTCTGAAAGGCCTCAGATTGGTGTGTGAAGCCTAGAGGGAAAAGAAGGACGATATCAACAGAATATATTCGTCTCAGAAGAGTGTAAAAAATAATGATGTGTTGAAGGAATGGAGGAGTTCTGTATGTACCGAATCAACATCAAGAAATCAGATGGGGTGAATGAAGGCAAGAGCTGAGAATAAAAGGGAAGTCTGATGCCAGATTTCGCTAAAACTGAAGTATCTCCCACCAAAGTTTGATCAGCAATTGCAAGGCTCTGGAATATTTATGCTGGGAATCACATCAAAGTAATAGCTAACAGATACTAAATATTTACTTGGTTTTTTAACTCATCCAAGTCCCTTTGACTTCATCAAAATATCATAAAATTCTGATTATAATTAATCTGACGTCAAAGACAAGAAAACCAAAGCACAGAGAGGTTAACTAACTTGACCGAGGTCATATTGTAAGCAAACAAGTCAGCTAACACTTGAGCACAGACACTAATTAACTTTAGCACTCAAGGTCCATCGTGGGTATTATAAAGGCTTCTATGACTTGTCTTTATTCGGACAGAGAAGAAGAAGATCAGAAAAAGTCTGCAGGGATGAACTGATATTACACAATTACACAACCTAATTGTGGAGTTGTGTCTTTAACTACATTCCTACCTGTTTACTTCATAAGCACTGCTTCATAGATTTCTTAGTAACTTAATTTATAAGTTACCTACTTCTTGTATATACCATTTGCAGCAACTCTGAATTTGAGCAGTGGTACTATAAAATCTGTGATGTGATGTGAATTATGTTCATATCTAAAATAAGCTCAAGAATCACTTCCGTAGGCAGTAGTGTGACCAACTCCAATTGACTTGCACAGGACTTCTCTGGTTTTAGCATTGACATTCATTCCTGCTAAAAACTCTTCAGTCCTGGATAAAATCAAATGGCTAAATCATCCTTCCTTCTCTTAGTGAATAATCTAAATTATATTCTTTAAGGACATTTTTTAGAAAGATAATTATTTGTTTATACTGAATATTTTTGTCCCTAAGAAGAAAAATCAGCTTCTTAAGACTCAGAGAAAATTAACTCTTTACTTTGGAACAACTTTAAGAGACAATTTTTGGGGCAACCTTAACAGAATTGCAGCCATGATACCTGGAGTCTTCAGAAACCAAGACCATGCCAAGGGAATGGCGCCCTCTACTGGGGCGTTCATGCTTGCGCAAACCACGAAGCAAAACCAGACCTGTTCAATATAGCCATTCCTGCTGTGAGCTTTTTCCTCACATATGGCTTCAATTATTTTTGTAATACAATTTGTACATAACAATTAGCATTTTTCCTGGGAACATTATTTGGTGCCCTAGTTCAATGTAAATGTAATTAAAAAATTGTTAATGAGCCAGGACTCCACCTACATTTTTTCTATTTGGAAGATTCAAATATCAAGAGCAAAGACAAATAAGTCCCTTGTCCTCCTTAAGGTACTCATTTGAGGACTATCATTTGCTCTTCTGCTTGTGGATTATTAGGGAGGTCGTTATCAAAGCACATTTTCTCTGACCATCCATGGATGCTTTACATAGATACAAAACAGGATGTAGTATTTGGGAAATAGAGGGAAACTTTAAACCACAGTGGAGATAACAGTCCATGCTAAATGCTCCTTCCTGTGGTGTACACTTGGCTTTGAGGCTGGCAGGGAATGGAAAACACCTTGTAACACACACACAGTACACACAAGATTACACAGTACACAGACTACATCTTGCTAGTGTGTCACTCTCTAATTCAAAGCTGTATGGACTTACAGATTGGCCAGGCCCTTGATCTTTTGTTAAGTTTGCTACACTTATAAACTTGCAAAGTATAAGTTAGGACAGTTTATGGATAAAAACAGATATAGCAAAAAAAAAAAAAGGAAAAGAAAAGAAAGCCTTGAGCTTGCTTAGTCACAAAAGGAATTTATTAAAAGAACAGAATTTAAACATTTTTGTAGCCGGACTTGAGAAACACAATAACCATCATGATGCTCTCCTGTCTTTCTTATGTTAGCCTTATTCTTTCCTCCTATGTCAGAGCAGTTTCTTCCACATCACCAAACACAGCTGCTAAGGACCCCTAGATTTGTATTTTCTGAATTTTGTCCTAGACACTGATCATAAGTGTAAAATTCCTAAGGAGGAGATACATTGCCCCAGTTTGGCTCAAGTAGTCAAACAGCCAGGAAGATGAGGTCCTATGAAAATGCTGTATCTCTAGAAAACATGAGTTGAAGAGAAAGGTCTGAGAGGGCTGTCTACTTAAACAATGAAAAACACATATACAAGAAGATGACGCTCAATTATTTAAAAAAGCCAGGACCATATTTTACTCACAGATTTTGTCTTAAATCCCTACAAAACAAAATACAAAAAAGTAGAATCCAAATATACATGCTTAACCTAAGTTCTCAAAAGACTTACACCTCAATTGAAACCTGTATCATGCTCTTAGATTTTATCTTGCTTAAATCTCACTCATCCCCAAAGCTCAGTTTATATTTCTTCCTGCCCAAGTGTCATACTTTTAACTGAACTTTCTATCTGTCCTCTTAAGACGTACTAACAACTTGTTTTGCATGTTATTTGCCTCTATCATACTTAGATTTAATTAGATATAATTTACTTGAAACCTTCATAATCATTATGATGTATAGATAGGACTACTAATTAGCAACACTAGCTTTTATTGCCTGCATGTTGAGACATAACTCTGAATGTGCTTTTTGTAATTGTATTTAGGAACAGTTCTTGGGAAAATGTTTATGGAAAGAAGACAGAATGGACCCTTAGTAAGCTAATGTCTTCTAAAAAGACTCTCACACATATGCTCAGAAATAATATTTTACTAACTACCTAGATATCCCTAAAGCCAATGCAATTGATGCCTGAAATTAACCTTCAAACTTATTCCTTTCTTAGAATTCCAGAGATATATGCTAGTGAGTTATCTCAAGCTGGAACGTCAGACATAAGTATTTTTTGTACCATCAGTTGCAATGTTTTTCCTTTATAAATTGCAGTAAATGAGTGAAGGAAACAGACTGTTATTTTGTTTCTTCTTTTTTTCTACTTAAAGTAACATTTTAGAGAAAGAGTAAGTTCAGAAAACTAACAGGAGTACTTTTCATTCTTTCTAGTAGGCAGAGAAGTTTGTGCGTCAACATAGACTTCCAGATGTGAAGCTTGTTAAGTCCAGTACTGAAAGCAATTAGAATGCTAGCTCACAAAGTTGGAATAATTAAAATGACAATCAATTTAAATTAGAGGAAAGACAAAGTTTTGAGGCATATTTAAGAAGCCCAATAATTGCAATTTTATTAGCAAAATGTTACACTGAAAATTTCCAAAGAGCACTTCGTTTTCTGAACACTTCATGATTTGTCATTAGCATATTCATTGTAATGGTGCAAACAATATCCCAGAGTGATAGAAAATAGCTTTCTAAGTAAAATATTCTTTTGTACTTGTTATATTATTTTTATTTATTTAAACTCAAAATTATTTCTTATTTTTGTGTAGTACTTTGCAGTTCAAAAATACCTTCTCATATAAACCATATACTATAAGGTTAGTAAAACAGAATTGCTACTTTTCCACAAACAAAACTGTGAGGCTTAAGGGAAATTTCATAACTTTCTAAAGATCTAAGATGAGTGAGTCATGGCATGGAGAAAAGGGCAGAACAGAATCTGCCTGGAAGGCATGGGAGGAAGATGGAGGATGCGGGGGACAGGGGGGAGAAATGGCCCAAACAATTTAGGCACATATGAGTAAATGAATTAAAAAAAGAGAAGAAAAGAAAAACCTATCACAAAAAAGGGCTGGTGGAGTGGCTCAAGGTGTAGGACCTGAGTTCAAGCCCCAGTACCACAATAAAAAAAAAAAGTCTTAGTATTTTCAGAAAAACAAAAAAAAATAGCAAGAGACTAGAGCTAGGCCTAATGATGCATGTCTGTCAGTCCAGAACATGGGAGGTGGAGACAGGAAGATTAATTTTGAGGTCAGCCTGAGCTACATAGTGAGTTCAAGGTCAACCTAGACGGCATAGTGAGATCTTAGAAAGAAGGAGAGAGAGAGAGAGAGAGAGAGAGAGAGAGAGAGAGAGAGAGAGAGAGAGAAAGAAAGGAAAAAAGAAAAGGAAAGAAGAAAGAAAGCCAGTCAAGCCACTTCTAAAATACCAAGTGTGGCAGTCATCTTTCTGTTACTGTGGTATAATACCTGAAAAAAACTTAAAGGACAGTTTCTTTTGGCTCACAGGCAAAGGTTTCAGACCAAGGTCACTTGGCTCTGCTTCTGGATCTGTGTTGTAGCATAACATCATGTGAGAAGAGCTGCTCAGCTCATGATGGTAGAGAAAGGGAGAGAGAGACAGAGAGACAGAGAGAGACTCCAATTCCAATATGTTTTTTCACTCATCCATCTGGGCTGCACCTCCTAAAGTTTTCACCATCTCCTAATATCACCATCAGCTTTTCAACACACAAGTTTTGAGAATAATTTTAGATCCAAACTATAGCACCAGGTAACCACTAAGCCAATTGCAAATATTTCAAGATACTGAAATCATAATACAGTACATTTTATTTAGAGATGTGTTAATATACAGACAGGAAAAGTACATGATAAAACAGTAACAATGAAACCTAGCAAAATTCTTTACTCCTTTATAGTTGAAAGGTGTTCCTCATGATGTATGTGCTGTAAACAATTCTTAGTGCAACATTGTTGAAAGGAAGAATATTTAGGAAGTGATTAGATCTTTTTCTTCTTCCTTTCTTTTTTTTCATTCTCTCTTTCTCTCTCTCTCTCTCTCTCTCTCTCTCTCTCTCTCTCTCTCTCTCCCTCTCAATCTTCCTCCCTCCCTCCTTACTTCTTTCTTTCTTTCTTCCTTCCTTCTCTCTCTCTCTCTTTCTCTCTCTCTGTCTCTCTCCTCCTTTCTTTCTCTCCTCCTTTCTCTCCTCCTTTCTTTCTTTCTTTCTTTCTTTCTTTCTTTCTTTCTTTCTTTCTTTCTTTCTTTCTTTCTTTCTTTCTTTCTTTCTTTCTTTCTTTCTTTCTTTCTTTCTTTCTTTCCTCCTCCCTTCCTTTTGTTATTTTTTTCTTTTTAATGATACTGGGAATTGAAAGTAGGGCCTTACCCATGCTAGGCAAGTCCTTCACCACTGAACTACATCCCCAGCACAATTAAATCTTGAAGGCTCTGCCCACAGGAATGGGTTAATATAGTAGTGATAGTGGGTTTGTTATGAAAGTGTGTTTAGCCCTGTCTAGCTCACTTTTGTGTGTCCTTTTGTCATACTTTTTGCCATTTTGTTGTTATTGTCTTGGGCTTAAACTCAGAACCTTGCAATTGCTAGGCAATTGAGAGCATGCCCCACCCATTTTTTTGCTTTAGTTATATTTTGGATAGGGTTTAATGTGTTTGCCCAGAACTGGCCTGGACCATGACCCTCATACCTATGCCTTGCACATATCTGGAATGGCTGAAATCAGTTTGATGTCTTCACATAATCAGAAAATAGTGATATAAGCCCAAATTAAATATACATATATAAGACTACTTGCATGTGGTTTGTTATCTATAAATATGTGCATAGAGATTTTTGTATAAAATTATGATGTATATATAAATTCTTCTAAATGGTATTATAATTATCATACAAATAATGCCAATATAATTTTGCATCATGTATACACAATCATTTATATTTATATATATTAACGAATGACTTTTCTTCTTGTATTTAATTGATATTTGAAGCTGTATCTGACATCCTCTGTTTTTTCTCTGCCTCTCCTCTTCCTTCAGAGATATGCTTATAGAGCAAATTGGAGTTGCTGTTTGCATAAACCAGTATATTTAGCTGGTGACTGTGCAGGTCCAATTAACTCCTCCAACAATACAACTGAAATGAGGTCATTAGATTATATTGGGAAGCAATTAGAGTTGATTTGATAGAATATGTCTTCTTGTAAACTTATTTAAAATTAAGAAAATGTATCTAAAAATACTATGTGGAATGATGAGAAGTCTTGGAGAAAAGTGGAAGGATTCCTTTGTGTTATATGAGAAAACATAACATGTTGCTCCTGATTTGTTATTAAGAGATAAAGAAAACTATATTTTATTTTTAAATATAAATTAAAAATATTGTATGTAGTAAAGTACACTGTCTAATGATTTGATATATTTTGTATGATTTTCACAATCGAGTTAATTGACACACCATGCACCTTCCATGTTGTAACACACATACCCAGACCTTGTTTATCTTTCTACTGAAAGTTTGTACCTTTTGACTAACATTACTCCATTTCTCCCATCCTCCCGAAACCATTTTTCTGCTTCTATGAGTTCAACTTTTTTAGCTTCCACATATAAATGAAATCAAATATTTTCATACAGTATTTGTTTTCCTATGTCTGCCTTTTTTGTAAATTGGCATTATAGTTTTGTAATTGGGCATAGGTTCATCTATATTGTTAGAAAAAGTAGGATTTTCTCCTTTAAATAGCTGAACAATATTTCTCTCTCTGTGTGTGTGTGTGTGTGTGTTGCATTTTCTTATCTATTCACCCATTCATGAACACTCAAGCAGTTTCTATATCTTGACTTTTGTGAAAAATGCTGCAATGGATAATGGAGTACACCTATCACTTTAAGATACTTATCTCATTGCCTTTAGATACATTCCCAGAAGTGGGAAGGTTGAATTGTGTGGTAGTTTTATTTTTAACTTTTCTAAGGAACCCCCATGCTGCTTTCCATGGTAATGTACAGTACTTCCCGCTTATCCGTGATTTTACTTTCCATGGTCTTACTTATTAATGATCAACCATGGTCCAAGTATTAAATAGACAATTCCAGAAAAAAACCTTAAGTTTTAAATCATGCACCATCTGTATTGCAAGATCCATCCCACCAGGGACATGAATCATTTCTTTGTCTAGTGCGTCCACATAGAATATTCTATCCACCCATTAGTCACCTAGTGACCTTCTCAGATATCAGGTCAACTATTATGGTTTTGCAGTGCTTGAAGCCTTGTTTTCTTAATCATGCCTCAAAACTGCAAGACTAGTGATGCTGGCAAATCAGATATGCCAAAGACCTGTTTCTTTTAAGTATTACATCACATCATTCCAAGAAGAGTGAGTAAAGTATGATGAATGAGAGATTCAGAGACAAAAATCATATAAGTAAATATATATATGATTCAATTTTCTCTGCAATTTCAAGCATCCAGTGGGGATTTTAGAACATATCCTCTGCTAGTGAGGGGGGGTATATAATGTGCCAATTTACATTCCCACCAAGAGTGGACAGGGCTTTTCTTCACAGAGTTGCGAATGAGTGTTATGTTTTGTCTTCTTAATAATGGCCATCTTAACAGGTATGAAATATTTCATTTTGCATTGATTTGCATTTCTATGATGATTAGTGATTTTGAATGCTTTTTAAAACATTCAGTGGTCATTTGTATGTCTTCTTTGGGAAAAATTGTCTATTCAGGTCCTTTGCTCAGTTTTAAATTGAGCTAGATTTTTGTTTGCTTTGTGCTACTGAGTTGTGTGAATTCCTTATATATTCTGAATATTGATAACATCATATATTGCATTGATTTAAATATTTCCACGGACTTCCTTTTTTATGGTTTTTTCTGTTACAGAAATTTTCTAGTTTGATGTAGTCTTACTTGTTTATTCTTGCTTTTGTTGCCTGTGCTTTTAGTGTTAAGGCCAAAAAAATCATTACTAACACCAATGTTAAACAATAAAGATTCTATAGGATAAAGCCAAAGTTAACATCATACTAAATAAAGAAAAGCTAAGAACTTTCCCACAAAAATCAGAATATAAACAAGGATGCTTATTTATTCCACTTCTTTTCAACAAAGTACCCAAACTCCCAGCCAGAGAAATTACACAAGAAAAAGTAAAAGGAATCAAATCAGAAAAAAATTTAGATTATTTCTTCAAATAATAAACACTAAAAATTCTCCACAAAGAACCACTAGAAATAATAAATTCAGCAAAGTTGTAGGATTCAAAATGACCCTTGAAAAATTCATCTGTGTATCTTTACATTAATGGCAAGTTATCTATAAGAGATATTTTCAAGTACTATGTTTATGATAGCACAAAAGAGTAAAATGCATAGGAATATGTTTAACCGAGGCAATGAAAGATCTATACAAAGAAAAGCATAAGACCTTGATGAAAGAAATTGAAGAAGATACAAACATGTGGAAAGATACCTTGGTACATGAATCAGAAAAATTAATGTTAAAATGTCCTTATTACCCAATGTGATCTCTAGTAGTCTTAATCTAATAATGAAAGTAGAAAATTCTCTTAAGAACATTTGTAGATTATTCTGATAATTTTCCATTCTGAGAGAAGGAAACAGATTCAAGGAGATGAAGTTACTTCTCTAAGGTCACAACAACATATGTTCAAGAAAGAATTTGAGCCAGATGATACCTACAGGATATAAAGCATATGTTCTGTCTACTTCCCTTCATTGAACTGAGAAGTCATTCATTCTATAAAATTGAGAGAGCTGGATTAGTCAACTTTCTGGCACTATAACAAAATACATGAAATAATCAACTTTTAAGGAGGGAAGACTTGTTTTGAATCATGGTTTCAAATTTTTCAGTTCACGCTTGCTTGGTTATTGCTTTGGGCCTTAAGAAGCATAGAACATCATGGTAGAAGTATATGACAGATGAGCTCTGTTCACCTCATGGCAGCTATGACCCAAAGAGAGAAGAGAAGGAAACAAAGTCTTAATAGCCCCTTCAAGGCAGCAACCTAACTTACTTCCACTAGGATCCACTTCCTAAAACTTCTAGCACCTTGCAATAATGTCATAGTCTGGGAACCAAGTCTTTAACACATGGACCATTTGGGAGACATTCAAGATCCACACTGTAACATTCACCTTTATCTTTGTGACTCAGCAATATTTAACCAAACACTTGCTTCTCTACCTACCACTTTCTTATTTGTAAATATGAGAAGGCTGACAAGTCAAAATAAATGGGGCACAGGAACAGTGACAGTTATGCTTCTTCGATTCCATACCTGTCATTGGGTTAAGATAAAACTGTACAAAGGAGACTGTAAACAGCTTGGGATGCCATCCATATGAACATCTGGTTGGTGGACTGCAGGAGGTGTGGAAGCAAGTTAAGAACAAAGAGTGGAACTGATCCCAACCTTATTATTAACCATATAGAAACCAACCAATCCACCAGAGCAAAGAAAGTCTTGGCTTGTTTCCTCCACAGATAAAAGTAATAATTCAATACTAAACAATTCACCATCAGACATCAGGAACCTCCTTATCTAAATAGGTTAGAATGTGGCTGTGACTATTATTAGCTAAGAGAATAGTTGAATTGAATGCCATTACTATTATTAAAGAAAACTATATTACAAATCTAGATACATTTTCCTTGGAAATTTTCTTACTTGCAACATTTATTTACCCATAAATCCCATCAGTTCCTCTTGTGGGAAAAATAAGGATGATTATAAAACCGGTACTATGAATATGATCTTGGTGTGACCCCATGCAGACTTCACAAAGCATCACAAAGAGGACTATGCCAGAAAGTATGGATGAATCAAACTTCCCCATCCCCATTATTATAAAAAAAACAAATATTACTTCTACTGGTGAGGAACTTATAGAGTTAAAATAATTTTATAAAAAAGATTTTTCTCAGAGTAATTTTCGTAACCTTCAATTGTAAATGTTCAATGATCATTTCTCAAACCTCAGTTTTTATATGATACTCATGATTAAAAATTCAAAATTTTCCCAAATTTGTATCCATATCTGTTAGAGATATGGATAGGTGCATTAGGGATGTTTTGACATAGACCACCCAGGCAGACAGATTTGTTCTTGAATTTTCCACACTTCCTGGAAGAGGCAGCTCTACTTCCAATGTCTCATGTCTCAGAGGTTAAGTAACTTGTAAACATCCAAGAAGCTCCACACCCACTTTTCACACCTCAACAATCTGAGTCCAGAGTCTGTTCTAGCAAACTCTACAGAATGCTGCATCATTTATTCTTCGTATTATTTCCATGAGGTCTGTACCAGTGGTCTTCCCATTTTTAGGAATGCTATATATTTTATCCCCAAACCATGAATCTTTTGCAAATGAAAGTTGGCACTGTGGTTACCCTAATAGAATGGAAAACCTAATTTTGCAATGTAGAAGCTGTGTGGGTTTTGAACATATACTTATCTTTTGTGAAAATCACCTTAAAATAATAGTTTTACGTTTTCAGTGTAGTAAAGATGAGATGATGAATGTGAAGAACTTAGCTTACTGTGCCTTCCAAAAAAAGCACTTTCAAAACCCTTAGCATTGTTATTAATTTCAAAAAACATTAAGTAAGATTTCAGAGAAATTTATAGGAACAAAACAAAACAGAGAGAAATAACCAGGTTTCTTAAGTCAGAAGAAGATTGTTTTTATTTTTTATTTGTTATCTGTAGAGGGACCATGACTGTAAGCTACATAATTGTGTAAGCTACACAATTGATATGTGTCTGTTTGCACACACACATGCAAACAGAATTCAATTTTAAATATTGTCTTAATTTTTGTATTAAAAATATTGATTTGCATCAAACTTGTTAACTTCTCTGCACTATTAAATTGTATGCATTTTTAACATCTCAGTTGTTGGATGTATAAAGTACTGGAAAATATCATGTGTTAAAGTATAGAGAACACATGAATGTAAGAACAATATGAGGCTCTAAAGAAAATGAAAAGGCACTCATTCAGGGTCTTGAGGTCAAAGTAAGGAATTTTTATTTCATTTAAATGAAGTGTATAGATATTTAAGGAATTTAAGTATATGTTCATCAACACTGGATTTTGCTACCACACCACTTTTGTATTGAATTGAATTCAATTTTGTATTGAATGTTCTTACCCAGTTGTACAGTGTATATTTATCAATGCTTATGAATAATGAATTTGCAGAAACAGTTATCAACTCAAAAGATTTACAGATTTAATCAGTTGATGAGTATTACAAATGCCCTAAAAATATGATTTACCCCCTGCAATTGTGCATGAGAAATTCCATGTCCTCACCTGACCAATACTTAATATAATTTTTTAAGTGGCAAACATGTAATACAGTTGTATTTTAAGTGAGATTGCTGTCTAAAGTCAATACATAATGTCTATTATGTATATATATAGGCAAAATTATCTTGCAAAGTCAAAATGTGTGTGTGTATGATTTGGAGGGGATTAGTCTTGATCATTCTTAAGTACCTTGAAGTATATAAACCATTGAGTGAAAAAGGGACCATTAACAAAAAACAAACAAAATAGTAGTAATGGCTGATAGACCTCAATTTCATTTTATTTTTATGATAGTTAAGAAGTACCTACGGTGAGAAAGACATGGAAGAAATTATAAATAAAATGCTCATGTTTGCCTATAAGGTTTAAACCATTCTGCTTTATGCTAAGGTTTTAATGCTGTATAAATATCAATAGAACACTTATTATTGAGATAATAAATCAATATGTGAAAATACCTAAAATACATATACACTTAAAATGCAAAACAAAAATTTTAAATTCAAATCTGAATTTTGTTCCATGAAACCCATATTTCCATTGTCCTTTATTGTTTCAAGGTTGGTACCTTCTCTACTGCAGAATTGATATTCCCCATATATTTTGGCATTGGTCTTAAGACCTTTAAAGCAAGATTAGAGGGAGAAGGAACAGGAATGGAGATTGTTTATACTAAATTCTAAGTTCAGCATTAAGTTAAATATAGCTAAGTTTCCATGCCACTAGAAGAAATAACTTATTGTCATTTTAAAGTACTATTTTCTGGTTCTTTATGATGTTAAGATTTCTTCATTTGTGCATTATTCATTTCTATATCTGTATCTATAATTGAACTATTTACTTCCTATACAACAACTGTTATTTAAATTGTATTGATTTATAGTAGGTCAGATTATATTCTGGATAACATCACCATCATTTCAGATTAAGTGTTATTTACAAACATCTTTGAGATATAGAACGTATTTTTAGTTTTTGGTCATATCTGCAAATATTTGTGTCTGTCTTTAGATATATTTACAATTCTATCTATATCTTCCATCTTCTATAATCTTCTCAAGAATCTTTCAGGCTCCCATTCTGTGGATGAGAAAATGTAAGTATATGAAGGTTAATTGAGTCCATTATAGAACAGATTCTCAGTATGTAGGCAGAGGTCCAAGCCTTCTGATTAAATTCTCTTCTTGGCTGACTCCCCTGAACATGAAGGTCATGGAGAATTCTAAAAGAAAAATTGTGCCTAGCCTGCTAAATAAGCAAGAAAGACTTTATTCAAGACTATTACAAAAGGGAAAAGAGGTTGAATTCAGATAAGGTTATACAAAAGATGGGAGAGTTTCTTTATTATTATTATTACTATTTAAAGAATACATATTTATGAGGCATAGCATAAGCACCTGAGTAGACTAGTGGAAAAGTAATGGAGTAGTTTAAGTGAGAGATTAGGGCATGTAGGCTCATTAATTGGCACTTACCAAAGTTAGGCTCCTATCCTCTTCCAAAGACTGGGAGATAGGGATGCCTTCTTTTCATAATTACATTTCAAAGACATACCCCCCAAGTCCTTGGGAAAGACAGTCAGTCCTAGGTTATAGAAGACTTAAATCTCAAAGGAGCAGAAAAAGAATTTATAATTACAAGTTTTCTCAAGTAAATGTTCTAAGAAAAGAAAGATCCAGAAGAATCTGGGAGGTCAGAAAAAAACCTGCCTAAAATTCTCTCCAACTCAGGGAAAATCTCAGACTATCTTGGTCAATGGAAGGGCTGAATATATTTGCATTTTGAGGACTACTTTCAAAAATGACTTATGATTATGTGTGGTTATGTTAGAATTCTTTTTATTTGCTTTTTTTAAATGACAGAAACTCAATTCTACTTAGCTTATTATCAGAGAGTTCAGGCCCACTGAGATACAGATGATCAGTTGATGACCCCCATGACTGGCACTTTCTCTTATTGACTTTTCATCTAGTTATCAAGCCCAGATCTATCTTCGTTCCTGAACTATAAGGTGTTTGGCACCTCTTTTCATGTTGAGCCCATTCTCTCCAACTACTTGGTTTTCCACTGAGTGGGACCAAAGTGGCAAACTGAAAGGAAGCAGCACAGTTACCATGACCATCACAATGGTGGATTCAAATTTCAACTTGCCCTGAATAGTACAAATGTCTTTTCTCCCTCTTTCCCACAGGGCCCCAGTCTTTCTTTCTGGGAGAAACTGACACATTTTATACTTAAGTAAGGGTTGTCAAATAATAAGAAAAACTTGTTTATGTATTTAATAAAACTCGTTAGTTTTTGCAGTTTTCAATCCAGTACTTTAGAGAATTGGTCATGCTATGGTTAAATTTAGTCTGGTATTCTAGGTGAAGGAGGACTAACTTTTGTTTGTTTGTTTTGTTTTGTTTGAGTTTTGATTTTACATTGGTTTTTGTTGCTGTTGACTCTTCCTGGTCAGGAGGATTGAAATGAATGCGTCAATAATTAACTGTAACTGACCAAAAAACACCACCAACATTCCCCTATGCAGAAGGGGGGCAGTGGGAAGAACATTGCTGAATGCTGAGGTGTAAGGTGTTCCACCAGGGATCCTTTCACCAGAGCCATGAGAAGGTGGCCACTAGAAGATGTGTATTTCAGCAAAAAAACAAGAAGGAAGCTGGACCAATGGTCAATAATTCAGACTGCTCTTTGGGATTTAGTCATAATGTATACCCTCTTAGGAGCTGATTGCAGCTATACCAAAGATTTGAAATGGTATTTTAGAATCATAAAGTTATAATATGCTAAAAATACAAAAGGCTTTATATTCACCCATCATTTTTGTGAGGGAGGAAACTGAAATTCAAATTTGTTACGTGTTTGCCCCAAGTTAATGTTGGTCAGAAGAAAACCACCAACACACAGCAGATCTCCATTGCTAACTTTTCCTTTAGTTCTCTATTTGCTACCTGTTCATTTCTACCATTAACTCATTTTATTTTTCTTCTCACTTCATCACATGAATATGTGAACGTCTTAAGTTTTCTTCAAAATCCATACAGGGCACAGAGTTTCCATTTTGTTTATCTCAAATAATACAGAGGATGCACTGAGAAACTGAATCATTTGTGTAACTCAATTAATTTATACCATTAATGAAAAACTGACACCTCTTTTGTAGGTAACTGTAGCATTGGAAAGAGAGAAAGAGATATTCATCATAAGGTGACAAGAACTAAACAAAAACTCAAATACTTTATTAATGGAGTTGGACTTCACCCAGGTTCCTCTGTTTCCAATGGTCATGTAAGTTTCATTCCTATCACATTACTCCAAGGCAAGAATTCTCTCTACAATGTGCCTCCCATGATTCTCATTTAACAAAGACTTTTAAGAAGACTGTATTAACAAGGGTAGCATAAATGGTGAAATGCAGAGAGGTGGTTTCCCAAAACAATTTTATCAATATCAGGAAAATATACATTTTAGTAGTGTTATTACTTTTGTAAATAACAGAGAAGGCTAATGACTTCATAAGTAAAACTCATAATGGAGCTAGTGGTAGGAAGAGCCTGTAAACTAAACCTCCTGCATCTAGGACCAGAAAATTGTCCAACACATTCCGCTACTCAGAGGTGGGGACAGAGGAAACTTTGTTTATTTTGACATTAGTGATTTTGTTTTTGCCTGAAAAAGCTAAACTTGTCTCTTTCACACAGGACAGTAGTTGACAGTAGCTCTACAGCCAAGTTCTAAAAGCAAGTTGAGCAACTCTGTACTCACAGTCTCCTCCTGCTTGGTCTTAGGCACTTTAACTGAAAGAAGCACCAGTGAAGTACTCCAAACTAGTCCAAGAGTCAGGCACAAACCCTGGGGTCTTAGAGAGCTAACAAAGCCCAGTTCCCTCAGATTAAGAAACTAGTAGAGGGCCTGTAGCTCTAAAGTCAGCATGATTAATGTTTAGTCCATTCATTTTGGTAATTTGTATAGAACATAAATTAATTGCCTCATATTTGCATGGCAGTACCACAACAGTTCATTAATATATTTACAGAAAATGTAAACAGGAACAACAACAAAAACACTAGAAGGAAATTTGCCAGAATATAAGCTAACAAACAAATATTTGTGACTTCCCACAACTTAAAATTACTTAATGAGTTTCTATAAAAAGAATATGTTAAGCTGTTACTTTGAAAATTTTCATATAAATTAATTTACCAATCAGAAAAAATTTATACTCAATCAAGAATCCTAATATTTGATGTTTTTCTCCTAGCTCAGTAAAACTTTGGAAAATGAACTTGGTAAATCAATCTCCTCATCCAGCTATATTTGAAGGTAAAAGATTAACAGGTTATTTTCTATATTACACTGATAAAATTCAACCTAGGTAAAGAAAATGAATAATTTACACTTGAGTGATGAATAATCATAATTATGAAATATTATTATAAATATACCGAATTGAGGAATAAAGGTATTATAATTACTTTTGAAAATATAACAGATCTGTGCTTGGGGCAAAATTCCAAAACCAACAAAGTATAGGTTAAACAGAGGGTTCTAAACATAAGTTTCTGAGTGGATTAATATTCCCCTCTACTAAAACTCCTTTATCAAAAATCTGTGATAAGGATATATAATATGCTTCATCAGGGGTAACAGAATATAGGAAGTCTCTGTAGGACAAAGAAAGGCATATATGTCACCATGACCAAAACTCTTGAATGAACCCATGAATGTGTTTCTCTTGGTTATGTTCAATGCAAAAATCCAGAAGATGCTGAAAACACAAGCATTGTAGTTGTGGAGTATTTGCTTAAATAACTCGAAAAAGCAAGTCACAGTGTGGGTCCATTCCCTGCAGGTCCGATTATGGTTTTGAAAAGCCATGCCCAAAACTTATGTGTAAGAATTGGCTGTGTGTGTGTGTGTGTGTGTGAGTGTGTGTGTGTGTCTCTGTGTGTGTTTGTGTGTGTAGAAATTATGAAGCTTTTATACTCAGAGAAAATTTGTAATCATCCTTGATCTGAACATAAGCAAAAGGCAAATTACTACAATTAAAGCAAAATAGTAATATGAGAGAAGGCAAATTCAGGAAGCAAATATCATGAATTTCAGGTTGAGATGTTAAGAAACAAAAACCTCTATTCCCACCTATGACATAAATTGGAGATTTTGGGGAGCTTAGAATTAGAAAGGTAGAATTCATGCCACACTTGTAATACCTTCTATTGTGAATGAGCCTCAATTCATATGAGTTCATGAAACAAAAAGCAGGGAAGAATTAATTGCTGGTATGGTAATAATTCTAAAAAACTCAGAGAGGAAGGTCAGCAGACATATCTGGCAGTAGAAATTAGAATAATATCGATGTAGTTCATTCTTTCTCTTCCTTGGTCTAAAGTGTATCAGTCCATTAAAATGAAAAATAAAAATCTTATCTTTTATTGAAAAAAAGCTGTGAATTCAAACATATCTTAGAATAAAGTAGAAAAGAAAGATGGGTTGGCTTAATGACCTTGAAAATCCAATATAACTCTAAGCTTCTATGATATTCTCTATGTTTCTGACTATCCAGAATGTTAGTTTACATGCATTCAAACTAATTAGTTCAATTTATTAATAATAGCATTGTTATTATGCCAAGAAAGCTGTGTCGATTTCCATAATGTAAACTTTAAAGAGGCAGTAATAATAAGATGTATAATAGCATAGTTTGGCTCGAGAGTATTCTAAGTTTAGATTTCATCAAATATTAATCATTTGTGTAAACTTATACAATGTAATTCACTTTTCTGAGCTTTGGTTGTTTAAATTACAGAAAAGAGTTTTTTAAAAGATAAAATGAGCTCATGAATATAAAGTGCTTACCACAATAGCTGGCATATAAAAGGAACTCAAATACTTTTACTGCTATGACATTACTACCACTAAAATCTCAACTTCAATATTAATATTCAAGTCTCTTTATGTACAACTACACATTTACCATAACAGAGGGCTATGTTTAGTATGAAAATATTATATATAACAAATTACAAATATGTTCGACAGCAGTCACTTTACCCTGCCTTGAGTGATGATGCTACCTCTGTCATTAATTAGATCACTATACTGCACTTTTCGCTTGGTTGTTTTTGGTTTTTTGAGAGTTCTAGAATTGTTTATTTATTTTTATTATTGTACTGGGTGGGGGTACCTTGTGGCATTTTAAGAAGTTCTTATATCACATGTCCTTTACTTTTAAATTACTTTGGTCCTATCCTCCCTTTCTCTAGTCATATTTCCATGGTTCAAGGAAGGTTGCATGGGACAGGGAGGTCTGATTTTCTCTAAAATAACTATCAAATTTCAGATACCAATTCCCACAATGTTGATTGGAAAAGATAACCACTATTTACATATATTATTGGTTTTCCCATTTGATCTCAACTATAGGCTTATGATTGATAGCATCACTTTGTAAATAAAATGAATGAATTGTAAGTGAGTGTTAGAGTCAAATTTTGAGTATAAGTCTTTGGACGACAAAAGTTGAGGCTTCCATTATACTGTCAGCTTATAATCCATTAATGTGATTAACCAAGATTCAACCATTTTCACAATTCCCCTCCTCTCATTCAATTTACATATGAAAGTTTTGTTCAGTGTTCTCATTGGACTCCTGACAACTCTCTTTCCTCTTGTAAACATTTTAAGAACATAGGTGGATGCCTCACTTCTATGTAGTGAGGAGAAATGTATTACTGACAAAGTGAAAAATCAAAAACCAGATTTCTGAGGATGAAAAGCTAAAGAGGATTTAAGATTAAGGGAGCCTTAGTTGAAAATGGGTTAGAAAAGAAGGGGATACAGAGGGTTTCCTTTTGTGAGCACACTAGCATTTGTTGGCTACTTTGAAGCCCTAGAATCAAGGTCTCACCATTGGTATGAAAAAATGAGAGTAGAGTAGGGAAGAGTAGCCAATCTCAATTGTCCAAAAGTCCTATGGATTGTAATGTGCAAAACAAACTCAAATGGAATGTATTACTTTAATTTTCTTCCAAATAGTGTAAATATCTTTCTATAAGACTAGAATGAATATTGGGGCTTAGCTCTTCAAGACCCTTTTGTGATAGTGGTTTATTCATCCTTAGTTATGGTTGAATAATATTCAATGGGGAATAAGAATCAGGAAAAGATCAGAGAAGGATGTCCAAAGTACAATCATGCCATATGGATACTTCCCCATCATTAAGAGTATGTTGATCTTCTCCAGAATGAGAGGATGGCTTAATTTTTGTGCTGTTGTGTATATTGCTCTTAATTTTTTTCTAATTAATCCATCCCTCTATCTGAAAACATTCTGTATTTGTAGAGGAATACTTGATTTTTTCAGGAATGTGCATCTTTCTAATGTGACTACTAAAGTGTTACTAATGTCCTAAAAGATGCAGCATGCATGTGTCCTGAATCAAATGTCTTTTCATACACAGTGCATGCTTTTACTAATAATCATACATATGTTTCTTTGAAATCAAAGAAGTATGGCCTTTAAAAACATGATCATCCTCTCAAAATGATAGAGAATTTTTTCTATTATAAAACCTTTCTCGAGACTTTTCATGAAACTATTTCTTGTTATTTCCATAGATACCTGGGAATTTGAATACTTTTAGCATATACATAGTTTGTTTCCTCTCATATCACATCCACAAAATGAGCAAACCAAATAAAATAGAATCCAACTATTAACTCTACACATTGTTGAGGAACCTCCAGTAAACTCTAGCACTTCCTAATTCAGGTTGGGAGTCTCCTCATAAGGAAGAGGATGAGGATGGGGCAACTGATTGTTTCTCCACCAAGGGCAGAAGCTGGATCAATAGAACCTTTCACTGCTGTTTTTACTGGAGATATTAATCATGTAATAGTACATATTACCTATCAGCTGAGGGTACATTGCTCAACTTGGATAGAAATTATGAATAGGCAACATGCAGCACCCTAAGTGATAGCAGTTCTTTGCTTTGAGTGTCAGTGACTCTCAGCTCCTTGCATTGTGTTACCTTGGATATTCAGTAACTCTTAACCCTCAGTGCAACACTACACCCCTAGAGCCAGCAGCTCAGCAGCCAGAAGCTTTTGTTAACAGCTCTTTAGCTACTCTTGGCAGCTACGCCATAGCAAGAGCTAGTAGCTCCCAGTAGCTTGATGGAGACCTACCACTGGCTAGGGCCACCAATTCCCAAGGGCTTTTCTGTAGTATAACTACAGAACAGAGAATTCACAGTTCTCTGCTCTCTCAACTCTCTGCTCTCTTCAGCTCTCCATTTCCCGCAGCTCTCAGCTCTTTTCTTCTAGCGACTCTTTCAAAGCAATTCAGCATCTCTCTGGTTGCTAGGCATAGTCAGGACTAGCAGCCCTTGGTGTTATCTACTAATAGTACAGCCGAATCAGCCCACTCTACCTGAATAGAAAAAAACTAGTAGGCATTAAACCATACAACATGGCTTTATTGGAGCCTATGCTGCATCACAAGGAGACTTCATGGGCAGAAGAGCTCAACTGCAAGATGAGACTGAAAGGAAGGATGCATATATGGCCAAAGAAGGAAAGAATTATGCATGTGCATGGTCTCTTGTCTTCTAAGAGGATACTTTGTCCTTTTCCCCCTCCTATGTGACTTCAAAAGTGGTGTCAGTGTTGGCACGTAACGAACCTGGACATGAGAATCCTAGGGATGATAGCAGAGTCCCCAGGTGACTGCTATGTGGCCCTGTTTTGGAGCTGTGGCAACAGCCTAGTAGCAAGGCATAGGGAAGAGATTAATAGCTGTCATTCAAACAGCCTGGCACCCACTCCTGTTTTCTCCAATCCCTGATAGATACAACTGTTCAGAATGGAAAAGTGGGAAGTACTTTCAGAACATTCCAACAGCAATAATGAGTGAAAGAAGCTTGTATTAATGGTGGTATGGCTGTAAAGAACTTCACCTGTTGTGTATCATCCACAGAGAATAAAGCCTAGACTCTTAATATAAACCAGGATTCATCATTAAATTAGCATCCTTCTCCAGTAAACTCAATCCAGCACTTACTATTTTACCAATGCTTTTTCAAGGAAAAAGGGAAAGTCCTTTGGGAAGTGTTGGCCTTCCTAGCATAAACACCAATTTGTGGAAGAGCATCACTGCTTTGAACTATGAGCATAAAGAGCCCCCAAACACACACATAACACACATACACACACACACACTCACACCCACCCACATACTGTCACATACACACTCTCTCTCACACACACACACACTTTTGCCTTCATCACCAGGCCCTGCTCATCTCATAAACCTCAATTCTCTCCACTCATATCCTCAGTGATTCCATGATCTTGTCATGTGACTACCAGTGTTCTCTTCTGCCAAAATCTCTCTCACTTCTTGTCTCCTCATGTCTAGTTAGAACTCCCCTTTCCATTATTATTCATAATTATTATAATTATGAATAATAACAATTATAATTATTATTCATAATAATTCTTATGTTAACTTCACAGTTAATTTCCTTTCAGAGCTTTCCTAGGTCCTTCTAGACATTTTCTCTGTGATGTAGCTCTCGAGAATTTTGTCTCTAATACAAATGACTGCTTACTTATTCCATGTCTGAACAATGAGTTCCTTGAAGGCAGGATACGGTTCTATAAATCTCTGGATTCTCTGTGTTTACACCATGCTCAGAATGCAGTAAGTTTATAATGAGTATCTGTTACATGAATAAATTAATAAGTTCTTTACTTAAATTTTCTGTAATTTCTAAATTGTACATAATTTTTTGCACAAAATGATTTTAGACTGTTCAATTCATTAAATATCCTATCAAAACTAAGGGCAGAAAGAATATTAAGTATTTACTAAAAGCAAAACAAAACAAAGCCCAGTAGGAATTCAGTACTGGAACTGAACCAACTCATTTCTCTAAATGTAGTACCATAGTATAGAAGTAGGGGCCCAATTACTCACTGGCTAGGAGGAATTCAACAAAATTCTCTGATGAAGCTGTTCACCCAGCACACCCCAGGGATTGTTCTGTCCTGAAAAAAATGATCTGTAGCAAGTACAACTGCTGTATGTGCAATTGTTTTTTTCCTAAATATAGAATTCCTCAGCCTCTGGCCTTTCCAACTCCAGGGGGATTTTCTGTCATTATTAACAACAAAACCAATATGTTCATTCTGACTTTTTAGAGATATACACACAGAATGTGCATTTGAGCCCACACCTCCACATGTTCATGAGCTGAAGAAGCTACTGGAGAGGTGAGCTTATAATTACAAATACTAAAGCTCTCTGGCAATGTAACTGAAACATCCTTCAACCCTTTAACTTTGTGTGGGCTAAAAAACTTTCTGTGCAGAAAGTGCAAAGTACTTCACAATGTCTGAATCTTAATCACATTGCCTTCTAACTCAGTGATAAAGCTAAAAATCTCTCAGCTACATTGAGATCAACAAACAGAATGCAAGAGTTCTCTCAAAGCCATGGTGGGTCAATCAATAATGAGCAAACCACAACAGGAATTAAGGACAGGCTGTGGGCTTTCAATGGAAAATAAAATCCTCATTAAAAGCCAGTTGTTGCAAGATAAGAGAAACAAAACTAAATCAGGGTATAAAGATAGCATCTTTTCATGCAAAAATTGATTTTTGCATATCAAGGAAATATAATACTAATGCTAATGGTATTTTTATTTTTAAGAGGTAACTTAAGGAAATTTGCCATGAATATAAAGTGCCACCAATGCGAAGTCACATGAATAAAGAGTGAGAGTAGCTGTGCAATGCATGAGAGTCTTATGTAAAGTGTGGCATTGGTCTCTGGCAAGGCCTGGGAAGACCTGAGACTTGATTTGGGCTTAATCATCCCTCAGCCACAAACAGCAATTTACAACTTGCTGCCATGAACAGTGTATCCTGATACAGTAAGGAGAAGAAACTAAAGCAATTAATTGAGAAAACATGTAAGAACTGAAAGGAGAGATCTAATCTTATCCTCTGAACTAATCAATGACAGAAATTAATGGCAACATTTATTGAGATTGTATTCTATCATCTCTATGTTAAGATACTTTATATGCATTAGTGAATTTTCATTTTGAAGAAGTAGAGCTTTTCATTTTCAGTGGTTCATAAAGATCACCTGTCCCTGGTGTAGCCTCTGGTATAAGCTCAGGGAGAACGTAACTGTAGAAGACGCTATGATTCTCTATTTTAACATGTCCTAAGAAGCATACTTCTTAGAAAAGGATATAGTTCTGTACTATAGCTGGCATGGACTTGTCCAGAACTCTAGGAAGTTTGTCATAAATTAAATGCCATCTTGGTTTGATCCTGACACCTTCAAAAACCTGGGCTTGGCTTAGTCACATGGAATAAATGGCAGGGCTACTTTTACTGCAGCTCAGTCCACTTCATAGCTTTCTGTGATCTGGTTCTACTTCAAGACCAGCAGCCTTTGGGGTCAACTGGTGTATGACTGGTGCAATTTTCTCATGAGTGACATTTGCTGTCTCCAAAACTTGAAGAGGAACAATTTTAACAAGATGGTTTGTTTCCATCATTGTGGAAAGAGGTGAGGGAAGCAATAATATGCCCTTTAATTTGAACAGAATGTCCTAACCTACCACAAACAAGGTTATAATGACACAGGTATCTAGCAGTGTGTTAGTACTATCTCTCTCAGTACTTTCCACAGTGTTTAATATGGTACTCCTTTTGAGTACAACCAAATCATTAAAATAGTACTTACCCAACTTTATCTTTCAAACCCACTCACCCTCAGAACCCTCCGCATTCAGTCCTATAAGAATTCTTCTGGTTCAATGCCTAGGTCTGGAGGATGCTTCAATGCATAGAACCTTTTATTCTTCAGGAGATCTGCTATCTCCTTGAACATATCATATTGCAACTTGGTCCTTAGTTATTGGTCTGGCTGCAAGGAAAAAACATAAAGGCCTACCCTGGGGAAAGGGAAGAGGTAATGTGTTTCCTTGCAAGGGAGTATGGCCTTTAGGTAAGAGCAAAGGAGGAAAGGCAATAACAGACACTAACAGGTAGGTAGGCACTAACACTTGCCTGTAACAATGATCCATTTTTATCAGTCCAGAGAGTTCATTGTAATCAAGGGAGATTACCTATATCAATCCAAATGTTCTCATCCCCTATCTCCAGGTCCAATAATTTTCTAATTTGTGTCATTACCTTGGCATAATTTTTAGCTAGTTTAAAAATTCAAACTTTTTGTGAGGTCAAATACTCTGAAGTACTGTGCTTACTCTGGCTTTTTCTGGTTTCTGAATATAGGAAGTTATAGTCACTCTAAATGCTGGCAAAGGAGGCCTTCTGCTATTCACACCTAACATTTAATTGCTAGCCAACCACCCTCAGCTTTTCATTTTCTTTTTGCTGCCCCTGCCTGATATTGAGATCAAATAACTTAACTTAAGTGTGCTTCCTGGCTGGCGCTCAGTCGGTAGTTTTGATCGTGGCTTACAACAATAATCCCCATATCCTAAAGTGTCTAGTATAATATGCTATTGTTCTGAGGACAAATTCAATGTTATTTCAGATTTTATTATCATTTTCAGATACTATGAAGCAAAAGGGGTGACTTTCTAAGAAGTCTTACATATAAATATCCTTCCCAGCTGATCCTGGACAGATCTTCCAGTTTTTCTGACACCATTCCCTAGGAAGACTCTAGCCATGTAAGGACTGCTGCTCAATCCTTTCTCACCTCTGGATGATGTGGCCCTTCCCTTTTTCCTACATTATACACTGTTGTCTCAGAGTGTGCCTGAGTCAAGAAATTTGAGTCTCTCAAGGGCTGATAACCACGTCAAAATGGACTTTGCACTCTCCAAAGCAAAGCAGGGTACCTGGCCTCTAGTGAGTTGCCCACAGAGTAGGTAAATACCTATAATGCAAAATTAACAATTTTTCAAAATCCAAACAGAAAATTAAATACATTTGTAAGTGGGAAATGGAAATTATATAGAAAAAAATTTAGTCAAATATTAACATGTGAAGTTTTAGGTTTCTCTTTTCATTTTATTTTCCTTTAATATTTGGATAGTATTATCTATAAAATAAGTTAAAATAGAAAAACAAAAATAAATAACTTACTCAAGTAAAGAAGTAACATATTAAACATCAGTACTTCTTTGGAGGATTCCTGCATTCTACGCACAAATGAGGAAAAGAAGTGGACCCATCCTCAATTATTGAATGTTCCTTCATTATGGGAGCAAAAAGCTATATAAATATTTTGTGACATGACGTCAATACTGTTTTAATACAGCACTTTATACAGCTCACTGTCAGAGATGAGAAGAATTACGGAGATGGAATTTGCGAGATCAAACCTGAGATTCTTAATTTCACAGAAACAAATTTTTTTTTTCTGTCTTGGATAAAAGAGAAATAATTACTACCCAAGTTAGTGCAAACTTCTTTTCCACTATCCTCAGGATAGGAATAGGGGAAGTTGCAGTGTTACTTAAAACAATAATAAGAACCCTCACAATTGACCTGTCCATAAGCGTGAGAGTTTTCTCCTGTTGAGATAGAGATAGGAGGGCTGAGTTCCCAAGAACAGAGTGACAAAACTATGACTTGAACCAAACATGGTGGTTTATATCTATAATCCCAGCTACTTGAAAGCATAGGTAGAGGACTGAAATCAGTGGCTGGTCCTGGGCAAATACGGGAGACCCTATCCTAAAAAGCATTGGGGGTGTGACTCAAGTGGTAGAGCACCTCTGTAGCAAGTTCTAGACCCCTGAGTCCAAACACCAGGATCAAAAATGAAGTATGACTTGGGATCTGCAGAGCTGAGTTTGAGATTTGACTCTATCACCAACAAACTATGTGACCACAGTCAACCTGCAAATCTCTCTGAAACTTGTCCAGTCTTTAAAACAGGTATATCAGGATACTCATCCTTTCTCCCCCATTCCTTTCTTAAGCAAGAAAATGGAGAGGAAATCTCAGTAAAGAAGAGACTGTTAAAGCTGGAGACCCTGCATTCAAATGCTAGTACTGCCACAATAAAAAAGAGATGGTTTAACCAAAAGATACAAAATCTACTGAAATAGCCAAGACTGTACTTAAATTATACTGAATGAGGACATTGTACTGGCCAAGATTTTATCTTAAATTTTTAAAAAATAAAGTTTTTGATCAAGTCTATTTTTTATAAATTAAAATGACACCTACATTTTAGCTCATTCGAGGCCATTTACATATTTCTAATTGCACAAGTAGTGACCTTGCACTGCCTTAAAATGATCTCAAAACAATAGCCATTATCTAAAATAATGGGAAGTATTCACTTAATTTAACAAGTTATACATTTTTACTTTAGTAGTTTTTTGCTCAACAACAGTGGGAAGCAAAAATGATCATCAGCCACATCTAGAGATGAGGAGGAAGAGATTTTCAGAGGTTCTAAAATGGGTCAACTCTCAGTCTATAATGAAATAACAGAAAATAATTGGACACAAATCCCACTCCTAAGATTGAAAATTTTAACTTCTTTTCTATCCCATCTTGAAGATGGGATATTTTATGTATTTGACTGTGAGGAACTCTTCCTAGGATGAGATATTTGATACAGAAGGGAAAGCTCTATTTTTGGAGCCAGAAACACATGAACTTGGATACCAGCAACACAATATTGTGGGACCTTGGACAATTGATCCCTACTTACTACTAAGAGACCCAGGACCTGAAACAGAGACAGTGCATAAAAGGAAATGTAATAGTATAGTGACCTTTCATAGGAAATTGGCTACTTTTCTTATAAGGAAAGCACAACAAGGGAAAAGAGACACAAGACAAATAGAGAAACAACCTAACTTTATTTTACATTCCATTATTAAAGCTCTGCATGCTTTCATCCTTCCTGGTGTGTGTGTGTGTGTGTGTGTGTGTGTGTGTGTGTGTGTGTGTGTGTGTGTGTGTTAGTAATAGAAACATATAAATAAATATGACTGCAAGTATAACCACAGGTTTAACATGATTGCAAGTAGAATCACAAGTTAATGACAGTATTTTACAATTTAATTGGGCACATAGAACACCAGATTGGAAGTAAATGAATGAAATAATCAAATGTTTATCCTTAAAATAAATTATTTTAACACTAATTGCAACTAAATTGACTTTCTTAAATATGATGCTGTAACCACCCAATACCTTGTTCAATGTCTGGCTCATTCCTAAATTTGTCATTACTAAATAACAAATTAAGGTTTTTGACTTAAGAGTACATGTTCATGAAAATACCTCCATACTTTTGTTCCACTGGGATAGTGATAACTGGGCCTACTAACTGTGAATGAAAGGATGGCTTTTGCTGATGCTTTGTGCTTGTTTGCTTGCTACATGCATTAGTGATACATGAAATCTAGGAATATGATGAGTTAAGTAAATCTTAGCCACACTTGCACCCTCTTGTACAAACACCATCATTTATAATTTGATCTTATCTGTGGGATGGAAATTGTTGCCAAGTCTTTAAGGAAATTTGTAGAGCATACATTTCCTATTTTTATCTTTTCCATAGTTTTAGATAGCTATCTTCCCGGTCAGAAAAGCCATGACAATTGTCAGCCTGGCTATGGCTCAAACCTCCTCAATACTGATCTGGAACAGATGTCCATCATTGAGCTGCAGGCTCAATGATGTGTGTCTTCTTCACTCTTGTAGTGCTACTCCTCACATATCTGTTCATCAGATATGGGTCCCTAAATCCAGGAAAATGACCCTCTTCAGGATTTCATACTTGGATTATAATGGGTTCTGTATAAATTTTTACTGGATAAAAAAATAAAAGGAAAGAGGGAAAGATATCAAATCAGCTACTTATACCAAGCGCTAAAACTTCATGTGATTTCAGTTCCTTGACAAAAGAATCTAACTTTTGCTAGAATGCTGAAGAATTTTTAAAAATGAGATAATTTGTTTTCAAAAAGTAAGAATCATTTAATAAAAAAGGAATACAATATTAAAGCTAAACGTAACCAACAAATAGAAGCACTACTAACCAAATGCTACGCATTAAGATGTTTAATTCACCAGCGTCCTAAGAGACAATGACCTGTTTTTATTCTAGTTTTCTTATAAGGAAACTGAGGCATTGCCATGGCCTCCCTACAGCCAAATGATTTACCCAGTTAAATTAAAGGACAAAGAGATCTAAAGCTTGGACATAAAAATCTCACTTACGACTCTCAGAATAACAAATGGTACGATTCAAAGGAAGGGAAATTATTGATTATGAAGAATTGCTGAAACCAGAGAAAGTTTCACAGCAGGAGTGATGCATGCATTCAAAACTGGGGAAAATTTAAAAGGCAAAGAGGAGCAGATGTGGGGATCAGAGAGAAAAGTCAGCATGGATATACGTGGACATAAGATGCAGGAAGAAAGGACTAGGGTAATCTTCATTGAGTGATGAGTTCTGATCACTATCTAAAAAATCTTCAGAGGTTTTCTTGATGACAGCATATGAGGAGTGGGATGGAATCTCAGTGTTATTTTGAATTGTTTTTCCTTGATGGATAAGGATGTTGAACGTTTCTTCATTTATTTATTGGACATTTGTACTTCTTTTGAGAACTGCCTGTCCCATTCATCCCCCCATCTATTAATTGGATTGTTTTTTTCTTTGGTGTTTAATTTTTGCAGCTCATATATACATCAAAGTGCTATTCAGCCAGAAAAAAGTGAAATTATGTCATTTGTAGGAAAATGAATGGAACTCAACATCATCATGTTAAATGAAATAAGCCAGACAAATAGCACATATTCTCCCTTTTATGTGGAATCTAATCCTGTAAAAAAAAAAAAACCCAATAGAGTTAAACAGTGGGACTATTGACTATTTAGGGGTGGGAACCAGCAGGAGGTGAAAGGAAAGCTGAAGGGGGTAAATATGATCAAAGTACTTCATACACATGCATGAAAAGAGAAAAATCAAACTTGATAAAATTGTTTTAAAATGGTGCTGGAAAATAAGAAAGAGTAATAGAGGGAGTGAATAAAGAAAAAATCTTCAGAGATTCTTGCCACCTCGCACCCCAAACAGATAGGGCTGTTCACCTGGTCCTTGTTTATCTTATTACTGAGACTGATATCTGATTCTTCAAGAAAACAAAAGACTTTCCTGGGCATCATGACTCATGTCTATAATTCAGGCCGCTCTGGAGGATTGCAGTTTCAGTTCTGCCTGAGCAAAAAGTTAGTGAGAATCCATAAGAAGCAATAAACTGGACATAATGGTGTGTACCTGTAATCCCATGGGAGGAATAGCAGGATTGTTGTCCAGGCCAACCCTATTCAAAAAATGACTAAAGGAAAAAGGGCTGGAATATGGTGCAGGTGGTAGAAGTGCCTGCCTAGCAATAAGGGGACTCAGTTCAAACCCCAGTACAGCTAAAAAAGGAAACAAGAAAGGAAAGGTTTAAACTGCAACCCTCTCCTCCAATCCCCACTAGAGAAACTCCTGTAAGGGTCACAACAGGCCTGTAAGAAGGTTTTGTGCTAATGAGAAAAGCGCTCTCTCCAGATGGGCACACAGTTTGCCAAGCAGATGGCATCTTTGTACAAGTTACATGAAGTCCCTGGACAGACACAGCTTTTAATGCTCAGCTAGGCCAGTGGAATGAAAATTGGATTTCAGTCTCTACTGAATCCTCACTGGCCTTGGAGTAGTAATGAATTTGCCCAACATTCTACAACCCACACTTAATCATAGTGTGAACACTTTTATTTCTCCTAATTTTCAAATATTTGTGTAATCACAAAGACTGTATGCATATTTTTGAAGCTGATGAAAACTACTCTTCTTATTTTATGTCTGGGAAAACGAACACCTCATAGTGTTTCCTAACATAATTGTGTGTGAAATAATAATCCTCGGTAATTCTATTTATAGAAACACAATCTCTGGAACTTTTAAAATCAACTCCAAAACTAAAAAAATAAATACAATCAACTTCAGAAAGTTATACGCAAAGATGTTCACTATGGTATGATTTATATTCAATTAAAATAGGAAGCGATAAGCCACTTTTCTTGTGTTCATATAGTAGCTAATAAGGCAGCATAGATAATTCCATGGGGAAATTTTTATATAATGTTATCAGTATGAAAAGCATTAAATTTTATGTAGAACTTGAGAGTCAGTCATATTTATTTCAAATGGATTTAAAAATACCAAAAATAAAGCAGGTTGTTTATGGTGGTAGTTTTACTTTATATCCTCTTAGACTTTCTCATTTCCACAATTTTTTACAACAATATGTGTTATTTGTATTAAAATATTATGTCAGTACAATTCACTTCATATATATAAACTGTGACGTTTCACTGGAAACTAGACTGCACAAATCAAATTTATAACATATGAATTCCACTTTTTAAAAAAGTTCCTGAATAGGGTTGATAGTTTTGTTAATTAATCATTAGCCACTAAATAATAATATAAAACTGTATAATTATGATATCACTAGTTATAGGTAATAAATTATTATTGTGTTTTATAATTGCCTTGGTTGATGCTATTTATTTATTTATTTACTTTCTTTTATTTTACCATTTTTACATTTACTTACATGTGTATACATTGTTTGGGCCACCTCCCCCCTCCTTCTCTCCTCTCTCCCCACCCCTCCATCCCTGCTTCTGGGCAGAATCTGTTCTACCCTCTTGTTCTCTGATTTTGTTGAAGAGAAAACATAGGAGATAATAAGAAAGACATAGTGTTTTTCTAGTTTGAGATAAAAATAGCTATACAGAGGGATTCCTAGCATTGCTTGCATGCACATGTGTATTGCAGTACACATTGGTTTATCTCTACCAGACCTCTCCACTACTTCGCAGTCACCTTCCCAGAGTGGACTCTGAAAGTTTGAGATTACTATATTTGGTCCTATACAGTGATCACATCAACCACATTCAAGTTTTAGGTTTCCTTCCCTTTCTCTATTCCTTCCATGCATGTTCTCCCCTTAGTGTGTGACCCATGTCCAATATTACTGCATTTGTCTTAGGTCTATAATCCACATAAGGGAGGACATGTAATTTTTGGCCATCTGAGCCTGTTTAACTGAACTTAAGATGATGTTCTCCAGTTCCATCCATTTACTTGTGAATGACAAAATTTCATTCTTCTTTGTGGCTCAGTAAAATTCCATTGTGTATAAATGCCACATTTTCTTAATCCATTTGTCAGTAGTGGGGCATGTTGGCTGTTTCCATAGCTTGGCTATTGTGAATAGTACTGCAATAAACATGGTGTGCAGGTGCCTTTGTAATAACTTGAGTCACATTCCTTTGGGTATATCCCTAGGAGTGGTATTGATGGATCATATAGCAGATCTGTCTAGTTTTTTAGAAGTCTCCATATTGTTTCCCACATTGGTTGTACTAACTTACATTCCCACCAGCAGTGTATGAGAGCTCCTTTTTCCCTGCATCCTCACTGACATTTGTTGTTGGTGTTCTTGATGTTAGCTATTTTAACAGATGTGAGATGAAATCTTCATGCGGTTTTGCTTTGCATTTCCTTTATGGCCAGCAATGGTGAGCTTTTTTTCATGATTTTGGGTATTTGGACTCCTTCCTTTGAAGAAGTTCTGTTTAGTTCAGTTGCCCACTTCAAAATTGGGTTTTTGATTTTAGGGTAGTTTAGTTGTTTGAGCTCCCTGTATATTCTGATTGTCAATTCTTTGTCTGATGCATAGCTAGCAAATATTTTCTTCTACACTGTAGGAGTGCTCTTCAACTTAGAGAACATTTGTTTGGTTGAGCAGAAGCTATTTAATTTCATATGGTCCTATTTGTCCTTCCTTTATCTTAGCTGCTTGGCTGCTGGAATTCTGTGGAGGAAGTCCTTGCCTATACCTATTTCTTCCAGAGTATTCCCTGCTCTTCCCTATACTGACTGCAAGGTTTCAGGTCTGATATTAAGGTCCTTAATCCATTTTAAGTTGATACTAGGACAGGGTGACAGGCATGGATCTAGTTTCATTTTTCTGCTGGTAGATAACCACTTTACCCAGCAACATTTGTTGAAGAAGCTATCTTTTCTCCATCTCATGTTTTTGGTACCTTGTCAAAAATAACCTGTGTGGATTCATATCCTGGTCCTCTATTCTGTCTTCTTATCTGTTTTTGTGCTAGTACCATGCTGTTTTTATTGCTATGGCTCAGTAGTACAGTTTGAAGTCAGGTATTGAGACACCTCCAGTGTTGCTGTTTCTGTGCAGTATTGCTGTGGCTACTTGTGGCCTTTTTTTGTTTCCAAATGAACTTCAGGGTATATTTTTCAATTTCTGTAATGAAGGTGATTGGGATTTTGCTGGAAATTTTGTTGAACATGTAGATTGCTTCTGGTAGTATACCCATTTTTACTATGTTGATTCTGCCAATCCATGAGCATTTGAGATCTTTCTACCTTCTGTAGTCTTCCTTCATCTCTTTCTTCAGTGGTTTGTAGTTCTCCTTGTAGAGGCCATTTACATCCTTTCCTAAGTTTATTCCTAAGTGTTTGATTTTTTTGAGGCTATTGTAAATGGAATTATTTTCCTATATTCTTTTTCAATTTGTTCATTGTTGGTGTATAGAAAGGCTACTAATTTTTGTAAGTTTATTTTGTATCCTGATACATTGCTGAAGCTGTTTATGGTATCTAAGAGTCTTTGGGTAGAGTGTTTTGGGTCTTTGAGGTATAGGATCATATTGTCTGCAAGTAGGGATATTCTATTTCTTTCCCTATTTGTATTCATTTTATGTATTCTTCATGCCTTATTGCTCTGGCTATGAATTCCAGGACCATGTTAAATAGGAGTGGGAGAGTGGACATCCTTGTCTCGTTCCTGACTTTAGGGGAAATGGATTCAGTTTTTCCTCATTAAGTATGATGTTGGCTATAGGTTTGTCATACATAGCCTTTATAATGTTGAGGTACGTTCCTTCTATTCCTAGTTTTCTTAGAGCTTTTATCATGAAGTGGTGCAAAATCTTATCAAAGACTATTTCTGCATCTACTGAGATGATCAAGTGGTTTTTCTCTTTGCTTCTATTAATGTGCTGCATTACACTTATTGATTTGCATATGTTGATCCAAACCTGCAACCCTGGGATGAAGACATACTTGGTCATGTTGAATGATCTTTCTGATACGTTGTTGGATTCAGTTTGCCATTATTTTATTAAGGATTTTTGCATCAATGTTCGTTAAGGAGACTGGTCTATAATTCTCCTTTTTTGGATGTGTCCTTGTCCAGATTTGGGATGACTAATACTGCCTTCATAGAATGAATTAGGCAGTTTTCCTTCCTTTTCTATTTTGTGGAAAAGTTTAAGGAGTGTTGGTATTAGTTTTTCTTTAATGGTCTGGTAGAATTCAGCAGAGAATCTGTCAGGTCCTGGACTTTTCCTTGTTGGGAGAATCTTTATTGCTGCTTCAAATACAGTATGTGTTTACATGATTAAAATCTTCTTGGTTTAGTTTTGGATGGTCAGAGTATCTAGAAATTTGTCCATTTCTTCAAGATTTTCCAATTTATTGGAATATAGGTTCTCAAAGTAGTCCCTGATGTTTCCCTGGATTTCCATGGTGTTTGTTGTTATCTCCCCTCTTTCATTTCTGATTTTACTAATTTGTGTCTTTTCCCTCCTCATTTTAGTCAGATTTGCTATGGGTTTGTCAATCATATTTATTTTTTCAAAGAACTTGCCTAGTTGATTCATTGTATAGGTTTTTTTTGTCTCTGTTTCATTAATTTTAGCCCTTAGTTTTATTATTTCTCTCCTTCTGCTTGTTTTGGGTTTTGCTTGTTGTTTTTCTAGGAGTTTGAGATGGGGCATTAGGCCATTTATTTGAGATCTTTCTGTCCTTTTAATATATGCACTAATGGATATAAACTTTCCTCTTAGGACTGCCTTTGCTGTGTCCCATAGGTTCTGGTAGGTCATGTTTTCATTTTCATTAGCTTCTAGGAAACTTTTGATTTCCTCCCTTATTTCTTCTATGACCCACTGATCATTAAGCAATGTGTTCTTCAGCCTTCAATTATCTGCATATTTTCTGCTTTTGTTTTAGTTGCTGAGTTCTAGTTTTAATGCATTGTGATCAGATAGAATGCATGAGGTTATTTCTATTTTCTCATATTTGCTGAGGCTTGCTTTGTGCCCTAAGATATGATCTGTTTTGGAGAAAGTTCCCTGGGGTGTTGAGAAGAATGTATATTGTGCTGTTGTCCAATGAATTATTCTGTAGACATCAGTTAGGTCCATTTGATTTATGGTGTCATTTAGTTCTAGGAATTCCTTGTTGAGTTTTTGTTTGGATGACATATCTATCAGTGATAGAGGGGTATTAAAGTCTCCCACTACCACTGTGTTGGAGCCTATATGTGCTTTTAAGTCCTTTAGTGTATGTTTGATGAAATTGGATGCACTGACATTGGGTGCATAAAGGTTGATAATTGTTATTTCCTTTTGATTTATTGCCCTTTTTATTAGTATGCAGTATCCTTCTTTATCTCATTTGACCAATGTAAGTTTGAAATCTACTTTGTCTCATATAAGTATTGCTATTCCTGCCTATTTCCGGGAGATGTTGGCTTGCTAAATCTTCTTCCAGCCTTTCACCATTAGCCAGTGTTTATTTCTGTCAATGAGATGGGTCTCTTATAAACAAGACTGTTGGATCTTCCTTTTTAATCCAGTTTGTCAAAGGGTGTCTTTTGATGGGATTGTTGAGTCTATTGACATTCCTTGTTAATATTGATAGTTGTGTGGTGATTCCTGCCATTTAGTTGCTTTTGTTGTTAAAGGATTTGTTGTGTGCAGTCAAATCAATGTTACTCTCTGATTACTTTTCTTTTCTTCTCCTGTGGTTTGATACTTCTTGTCCTCTCATGATTTTATTTGCTTTAATCTTCTGTGTGCAGAATTCCTTGTAGAATCTTTTGTAGTGGTAGCTTGGTGGTCATATACTGTTTTAGTTTCTGTTTATCATGTAAGATTTGTATTGCTCCATCAGTTTTGCTGGGTAGAGTATCCCAAGGCTGAAGTTATTTTCATTCAGTGCCTGAAAATACCTCACTCCATGCCCTTCTTGCTTTTAATGTTTCTGTTGAGAAATCTGCTGTTATTTGATGATTTTACTTTTATACATTATTTGCTTTTTCTCTCTTAAAGCCTCCAATATTCTTTCACTTTTCTTTATGCTTGTTGTTTTAATGATAATATCCATGGGAAGTTCTATTTTGGTCAAGTCTGTTTGGTATCCTGGAGGCTTCCTATATATCAATGGGTGAAATTTTTTTGAGATTTGGGAAATTTTCGACTATTATTTTATCGAATATATTACTTATTCCTTTGGCTTACACCTCTTATACTTCTTCAATGCCCATGATCCTCAGGTTTGGTCTTTTGATGGAATGGCTGAATTTTTTCATATTCCTTTCACAGCTCCTGAGATGTTTGACCAAGATTTCTTTGTTTTTTCTTTAATTTTTATCTTATCTTTGAGCTCTGAAATTCTGTCTTCCACTTGTTCTAGTTTGCTAGAGTGGCCTTCCACTGTGTTTTTGTTTGACTAAGGAAACATTTTATTTCCAGAATTTTTATTTAATTTTTTTCCTGAGGTTTTCTGCATTTTTTCAACTCCTCTTTTATATTTTGTGTTGTCATCTTTAATTCATAAATCTCTCTTCTTATAGTGTCCATTGTTTCACTTTGTTGTTTGCTGAAGTCCTCTCTTAGTTCATTTATTTGTTTCTGTGTCTTCTCATGTTCTTTATTTTTGGTGTCTTGAAATTTCTTGAGTGCATCTTGCACATTCTGGTTAACCATATGTAGTATCTTCTCCATGATTTTCATAGTGATTTCTTCTTTGAGGACTTTTATGTGGCTGTCATTGGGCTCCTTAGTGACATTTATCACTATCCTGTTGAGGTCAGGAACAGACCATAAAGATCCATTTTCTTTATCTTCCACTGAATCTTGCATTGAATTTTTTTTTTTTTTGAGGACAGTAGTTTCTATCTCTTCTTCTTCTTCCCATTGCTCTCCTTGGTGCCTTGCAACTATGTTCTTGATAGGCTAGTTGGTGGTTCTGTTTTTTTTTTTCCCTGATTTAATTTTTGTGTTGTGACTGACTTGGTTATTAGCTATGTTGATGTGCTCTTTCTGTGCTTGGCCTGGAGGTATAATTTGGCAACAAGTTAACAGGTTGTATACCAGACCAGTTGTTTACACATTATATAGGAAACCCTTCAATGATAATATCTACAAACAGTGGGAGTTTGTGGGAGTAATGGTTATTAGGGTAGTCATAGATTTTCAGGAATTGATAAAGATGGCATTAAAAAGGGGAAGTTTGAAAGGGGTGGGTGGATGGAGGAAAAGGAATGGGGACTGCTAGGTTTTCTGGCCCTTGTGTGTGTTTGGGTGTATTTCTGTTGTTGTAGTGGAGGGTGCTTACGTCAGGGATTGCAGGAGGTTGGGGTTGTGTATAGTTGGCACAGTAGGCTAGTCAGCAAGTGGTGAGTATGTGGGGTGGAGGACAATGTGGTTACAAATTGGGGGAGGATAAGAAGGGGATGTGAAGGTGGGAGAAAGAGTGGATGAGAATGGGCAGAAATAGTAGTTGGGAAGGAGAATAATGGATTGTAGCACAGGAGAAGGAGGGAAAATGAAGAGGGTAAGAATAGAGAAAAAAGAATAGTTATGGTGAAGTTAATATTACAGTAGGAACAAAAAGACACACAATAAGAAATGCCAGGAACCACAAAAAGTTTAGTCCTTTGGTAAAAGTTCTGGAGTTATTCCTTATGTGTTGGTGTTGGCATATAAGAAGAAGCTCTGATGTGGTCTCACTAGGTGACTGTCTTGTGAGTAGTATTTGGTTCCTTCTGGCCACAAAATTAGTTGGAATTGTGAGGTGAGATAAGAGTGCCAGCTCTTGCCGGATGGTCAGAGCTGCTGTTTTCATTAGGCAGCATCTGTGTTTCCATTCAGCTGCAGCTCTGTTTGGTGACCTCCTCCCCCAGCAAGGTAGGGCAATTCAGTTTTGAATGCTGCCCTTTGTCCCAGAGATCAGCTCCAGGATCCACCACCTTCCCCTGCTTTGAGAGGTTGGCTTGTTGCTCCACCCCTGTTCTCAGTCTTTGTGCTTCTCCCTAAATCTGCTTGGTGCTAATGGCTCCTCTGGGGTGTTGGCTAGTCTCCCCACTCCCACTCTCAGCCTTTATGCCTTTATGCCTCTCCCAATCTCTGCTGGGTGCTAGCAGCTCCTCTGGGAAGTTGGCTTGTTACCCTGTCACCACTTTCAGCCTGCATTTCACTGAGAGTTTGGCTCCTTGCCCCACCCCCATTCTCTGGGCAGGTTCAGTATTCCACCCCCACCTCCACTATGGTGTTAAATTACAGTTCTTGTTTATATTTTTCAGTTTTCCTGGGAGGGGTTCATTCTGCCCAAGGGCTGCACTGGATTATTTTCCCGGGGGGTGTTTAAGGGATTAAGGGAGTTGCACGTGGTCTTCTGCTTGTTGGCAGAAAAAAACAAAGAGAAAAAAAAAAAAAGAAGAAAGAAAAAATGGCCAAGGGGCTATTTATCCCAGGTCCAGACATGCCTTGCTGGCTGTACCTTGCAGGATTTTCCTGGCTGTTAGGTGCAATTAAAAGCTGATTTAAGGTTCAGTTTTTGAATTTTATCTGTACTTAATGTGATGGGAATAATTAATTTGGATAGAAGCAACCAGAAATACCCAAGTGTAGTTCCAACATCTCAAGGAGTTTTCTGGTGTCATGGAGCTTAGGATTTCTGATTCCCTATCCTAGCCACTATCTTGGATCCCCCATGATTTCCACTTTGAAGCAGATCACAATTTGGTGATACATAAGAAACAGAAACAAATACTCAATGCATAAAGTATTGTCAACAAAGATGAAAGTAACAAAATACGGAGACTGAATACAGGAAACAATCACTTGTCTGGCAAAGAAACATGGGAAGCTCTGTGGAATTCACAGGTACTTCCATTCAGCTTTAGAAGATCTAATTCACAATGTGCCCTGTGGCCTGAGGAGCTCAGGACTCCCCTAAAAGGCTGGCAGGTAAAACCCTCATGCATGATCTTTGATGAACAAATTAAAAGCCACATGAGATAGGAAATATGTCTATGTTTAAAGAACATGTGGATTTGTTCATGCTATAAAATAAGTAAATAACTAATAAATGCTGGTAAAAGTATAGGTAGAAATCACTTTTAGAAGATTTGACAAATGGAAGAAGAATTGGCAAAGGAATTCACAAAGACTTCCCTATTGGAAGGTAAGAAAAATGCCAGCTTACCCTCTGTCATTGTAAAAAACAAAACCCAAAACAAACAAAAAATCTCCACATGAACAAACAAAAAAACCTTTTAGAAGGAGATTCAATAGTTACCATGACAACCAGATTGAATAGGATGCAGGAAGATAGATTGAAGGAAAACCAGACATGTCAGTTGACTGTTCTTTTCTCAGGAAATTTTGTAGTGATTCTGCTATAGCTATGATTTTAATATTTATCAACCAACCTCATCTTGATGATTCTGTTGCAGCTCATCTGTGGACTATACCTTAGAAATACTATACCATCTCCTGTTAGCTATCATTATTTTAAAATTATGATTCTGCTTTAATTCTAGTACCCACTTAATATATGTTCATGGGAAAAATCTTTTGCATTTATTTGGTCTTGAAATAGTCTAGAATGAGTTTCTTCAGTGTAACAAATATATTGTTACTCCTCATTATGGTTTTGATACCCCCCCAAAAATAAAATTTGTAGTTATGGCTTCAAATACTTGAGAGTGAACTTATTTGAAAATAGGGTCTGTACAGATATCATGAAGTTAATGTGAGGTCTAATTAGGGATGGGTCAATAAGACTACTGTCCTTATCAGGGACAAGTTTAGCAGAGAGATAATCATGCCCAGAAGGAAGATAATGAGAAGGCACAGAAAAATGCCATGTGACAATGGAGGCAAAGGCTGAAGTAATGCCATCACAAGCCAAGAAATGCCAAGGATTGGCAGCTGTCACCAGAGACTATTAGCTTTGGCTAATAGAGGCACCTGGCTTAGGACGGACGGTGAGAGTTAGTGCTTGGGTGAACATCTTAATTTGCCAGTGTGATTCTGCTCCCACTCTCACCCCTGGTCATAGGAAATTAGCTTGCTCCCAATGAAAGATGAAATCAATAGCTATTTCAGGCACCATTGTTTTAGTTAACAAGATATTTTATTAAATTAGGGTGGAAATGGAGATGTTTTCAATTCCTATCAATTATGAATGACCTCCTTTCTGGAGACAATAAGATGTGCCCTCTAAAGCTAGAGATGAGTCAGTCAAGCTCCTTTGTCTGCAGCCACAGGTATCCTTAGTTAGCAGACAATCAATTCTGGCCTTCTTGATCCTGGCTCTAATGTAATTCAATTAACAAGCCATTGTGCTTAGACTGACTGATTGAGGAAGACAGTTCTCTACACAGTATATCCTGGCCTTCAGGAAGCCTCTAAAGGAATCTTAACTTCATCCAGCATTGTGAGAGAACTCACTATGGCATGGATTATACAGAGCTAGCTCAAACATGGTGGCTAACTGAAAATCTTGGATCAAAATGATTTTAACCATTTTGGATCAACATTGTAACTGCTAATAAAAGCAGTGATGGTGTGATAATTTGAGAGGCCTTTCTGCATCAGGCCCTTGTAGCAATTAAACTGAATCACAATCCTCTGAAGTGAAAATTATAACCATCTCTGTTTCTTGGATTTTGGAGTTGAAGAAATTAAGAGCCAGAATGGTAAAGTGGTTTCTCTAAGGCCAAATGATTATTTATTGTGGGTGCCAGAATTTAAACCCAGATTATTCTTATCAAAAGCTCATGGTCTTACTCACTATGACTTAGATGACGGGTACTTATTTTAACATCCCAAGTGTATGAAGTGTAAAAGAAACTGCCAGAAGACCTTAGCTCTTTTTTGGAAGGAAGAGTTAGTAATCCTATGCAAAAGCAAAATCAACATCTATTTTAATAGTAATTTGGAGTCTAATGTTCTTTAAAGGCCTTTTTTGAATTGTTGGGTGTAAGGGGGCAATGGAGCAGAGCTAGAAATGACTGACTAGACTGCCACAGATAAGGCAAGCAGCATACAGGAAAGGTTCACATTTTACGGTATTTAATGAAGTGTCAAAGCACAGCAGTAGGTTTATTTGTTTTGCTTTCCAGAGGAAAAAAAATTTCTCTAGAAAAAGTCAAGATTTTTCTTGGTGTACTAGTGGTGACATATTTCACCTTGTTAGGAGGAGCATGGATATGCAGAGAAGATAATGAAACTCTTTTGTTTTTCCTGCCCAATCATGATGGAGAGCTCTCTGAGTCTTCCTTTAGTAGAGATAATGTAATACATTAGGCTTTGAATGTGTAAATATGAGGTTTACTCACTATACAGTCTTCTCTGGTCTTGGAGTAGGGAGAAGTAGGTAGAATACAGAGATGTCAGTGCAGAGGGATTTTACTTATATTTATCAAATCACCACAAATGATGAAAATTATCAGGAAAACAAAAACTGGTCATAAGATCCCATGTTTTTTGTTTTTCAGTAGTGGGTTAGAACTCAGGGCCTACACCTTGAGCTACTCCCCCAGCCCTTTTTTGTGATTTTTTTTTTTTTTTTTTTTGAGATAGAGTCTCCTGAACTATTTGCCCAGACTGGCTTCTAACTTTGACCCTCCTGATCTCTGTCTCCAGAGTAGCTAGGATTATAGGTGTGAGCCACTGGTGACTGCTTTTTTTCCTTTTAACAATGGCAATTGCTTCAGAGTAACCTTGTTATAAAGGTAATGATTTCCATCATTAATCAGGAAAAAATAATTCTGATCAACATTCTATTTTTGGAAGACCAATCTTAAAATAAGCAGAAGACAGCAGAATAGTACTGAAGACCTTGACTTATGCTTCAATTAGGCTGGTTTTATGAAAAATTCATGTGGTTCTTTACATAAGATGTTAATAATCTAGAAGATAGAAATCATAGGTTTTTGTAACAACTAGAGAAACAAGTAGGTTGTCTTTTGTCACTAACAGTTACATTAAATGAGTAAATATATAACTTTTGTAGCTGTGCTCCCTTGTGTATATTGCTTAACCCTTGAAATAATCTCAAAAATAAGAATAATATTGTTAGTCAAAGAACTTTTGAAAAAGATGACCTTAAGCAATGCAGGTATTTTTAAAGTTGATAATTTGTGTGTAAGTTAATTCTTTCAATAATACAACTTAAGTACACATAATGAAATTATAATTACATAGGTTTTCCTTAGGAATTATTTTAAGATGTGAAAGATGGTTGATATAGGAAAAAAAAATGTATGCTACACGTTTTTAGTTAAAGGAGGAAAAAAAATCCAGTATATTGTTAGCAGGATCAATTATCTCTGTGGACATAATGGAAAATAGTTTGCACTTGTTCTTGTATCTCATGTTTAATGTGATGCCTGACAATATATCACCCTAACTACTGAATCAGAAGCAGATTGACATAAAAATATAATCCATCTTTGTCTCTTAAATGATGGACTAACAATTGAGGAACAGTTGATATATCTATATTGCAGAGTATAAATTCAAAATGGCATTAAAAAGCCTTGCGTGATTTCATGTACATGGAGAGTAAAGTTTGCTAGTAAATTTACATGTTTCAGACTGTTAAACACTCCTCTGCTAAAACGTTTTCACTCACTTTTCTTAGAACACAGTTAATTCTCAGGCTTATCAGATGCTCTTTCCCCAGGTCTTTTTGGACATTAAATCTGTCAAGGAGAAGCATATTAAATTTGACTCAGTGTTCAAACAGTGGGAATCTGAGGTTCTGAGTCCCAGTGGCACTGAAGGTGACATACCACCACCACTCATGTGATGTTTTGCATTAAAGTCTCTCATAGCCATATGGTCCTCACGTTGCAGTTAGAAATGAGTTAGACCTTCACAGCCCCTGTTTTCGTTTATGGGGTTCATCTTCTAAAATAACAAAATAACATAGAACTCAGTGTGCACTGAGAACCACTCAGACACACTATGCTCTTTTTCACTGCACTTTTTGGTGGGATTGGAAATAAAAGAACTCAGAATCAAGTGATTGCACATCTGCAGGGCAAGGGGACAATCATTTTAACTACAAAGTGTGCCTCGAGAAATCACTGGAAATTGGCTTAAAACCTACCATCCAAGAAACAGGCAGCAAAATGTTTGTTCTTAGAGTTAGCAGCTTCTGTCTGGAACTAGTGAAGAGTGTGAAAATGGTCACGTTCAGAACAGCATTTCTCTAATATCCTCTGTTGTGTAATTACGGTCATGCAAACTCCATAAATGGTGATGTTTGAACAAACTAGACTGAGTAATCCAGGTTGTGTTTTCCAGCCAAACAATCATCGCAAACAGGGTTTAGGTATCAAACACTGATCATGGCAAAATGATGGCACTTTCTGTGAAATATATTTGATTGAAAGATTCTAGCATGGTACCTGACACTAAATTGATGTTCTATTTTAAAAGGGTTATTTTATGTTCTCATGTAGGACACCTTGTTTTTATCTTTTCTAAGATATTCCCCACTGAGTGCAGTGGAGGAGAGGGTGATAATTTTGTCTGAGGAAAGCTGGATCTGAAGGCTCCTTGAGTGACTGACAGATTTCCTTCTTTAGAATAAGTCAAGGTCAGGAAGTATTGTTACTCCACTTAATAGTAATGTTCACCATACATAGGAAAGAAACAAGATTGTCGTGTGATACTAGGGGAATCTCACTTAACTTTCTATCACCCTTTTATGGCCTTTCTATCTGACTGTCACTCAAAAGTGTCTCCTTCGATGTCATGTTCTTCACTCAGAGAGCAATAGTTTGGATGAGTACATTACATTGTCTTCTTTACCAATCTGTCACAGAAGGCAAACTAGCCTGTTGAATTATAGTGTGTTTGTGTTTTGTTTTTTAATTTTTTAAAGGGAAATCAGCATGCTTGATAAAGTTAAGATGAACACAAAATTCTGGCACTAGTAAATGTATAATAACTCTTAACTACAATAATGTGATTTAAAACATGATGACTAATTGTATATGCCAATTTAGTACTGGGGCATGGAGTGACAGTTATGTATTTGGACATCATTAAGGGTATTTCTGGATGAGATCAACATTTGAGTTTGTAGGACAAAATCAGGTACATTGTTTTACTGTAGGTGGGCTTCATCGAATCTTTCAAAGGCCTGACTATAATAAAATCCTGAGCAAGAAAGAATTTTCTTTCTTGTCTTCCAGTGGGAGCATTGATCTTCCCTGACTTGGATTTGGAATCAGACTGTCATATACCTCATTATCTCTCTCGCTTCCCAGGCCATTTGACTAGGGCTGGAACTGTGCCATGGCTCCCCTGCAACCATTAATCATCTATTTCTGTTTCTATCTCCGTCATTACCTATCTACCTCTGTCCTTTTACATTTTCAGAGTCTGAAGCTTCCACCAGCTTGGTCATTGGTCCAAATTCATTAATAATTAAATATTCAGATAAGAAGTTCTGGGTTATAAATACAAAAACTATTTTTTCACATACCTCCTAGATTCAAACCCAGGGTTTGCTACAATAGCACCTAGCTAATTTTATGGGCACTCACCATTGGTTAAAAGCAAACAACATAAATTATAGATTGCATAAAATAAAGTATTGGAAAACCTGCACTTCTAAAAGTATCAGTACATACACAAAATAATCTTTATTTTCTTCACTACTTGAATCTTAATTAAAAACACAACATTGAAAATTCTTATCTTATGGAAGGAATTTGTTGCATATATCTCCATTGCCATTTTATAATGCTAAGACTTTAGATAAGACTTGATTTCCCCCATATGTATAATTCAAGTGAAAATAATACCTATAACCTAGGATTGTGCTGAAAGTAGTATTTGGAAAGAGCCATAGTACACTTAGATATGGTCTGGGTATATGCCAAATCATTAAGTAAATGGCAATGTGGTTATTTTTGGTCTTGCTCTGTTCTTTGTACCTGAATTCTGCAATTTTGTGCATAAAGAATTACCTTTGGTTGTTCACAGAAACTACTTTACTTTCCAGATATTAAGCTCGATATGCTACACCATATAAAAAACTCGACATTATTGATAGATTTTTTTGTGTATATGTGTTGTAGGGGATTGAATTCAGGACCTCACTCTTACCTGGCAAGTATTTTATCATTTGAGCCATGCTTCAAGTCATATTTGCTTTTATAAAATATTTTCTTTTCCTGATAAGGTATTACACTAACCTTGTCCTGGCGAGTCTCAAGCCATGATCATTCTGAGGCCACCTCCAGAGTAGCTGGAATTATAGGCATATATCACCATGCCTGACATAGACCCAAGATTTTAAAAGAACATAGGATAAAAATATTTGTGACTTTGGACTGACCAAATATTTAGTAGCTATTACATAGAAAGTATTAGCTATAAGGTAATAATTTTATTCATCAGGCTTTGTCAAATTAAAAATGCCTACTCTTCAAAATACACTGTCAAAAAATAAGAAGAGGAGTCACAAACTTGGACAAAATGTCCAAGCACAAAAATACAAAGAATATGTCTGATAAAGAATTCATATTCATAATGTGAAAAGAATTTTCAAAGTTGCATAATAAGAAAAAATTAATAAAAATGGGCAATTTGAAGACATATTTCAGTAAGATGTTAGGTAGATGGCAAATAAGCCCATTAAAATATATTTAGTGTCATGACTCAGTTGGGAAATTAAAACTATAGTCACTTGCTAAAGCACTCAATGTTTATTTTAATGATAGAAACAAAAAGACAAATCATAACAAGTATTGTCAAGGAATTGGTGTAACTGGAAGTCATACATTGCTCTTGTAAAATGGTGTAACAACTTTAGAAAAAAGTGTGACATTTTCATTGAAAGATGAACTTGTGCTTACTATATGGCACTGTCATCAACAATTCAATATTTATCCAAGGAAAGCAAATACGTATGCAAATTTTGTAGACTATTTATAGAAACTTAAATTATAACACACACATACACACACACACAAAATAAACACTGAAAATAACCCAACTATTCACCATCAGCTAAATGAACAAGTTGCAATATATTCTTAAAATGGAATCAATAGGACACTACTCAGCAATGATAGGCATAAACTATTGATACATTCAACAAGTGGAGGAAATCAAAATAATCATACTGAGCTAAAGGAGTCAGACAAAGAGATTTGTTTTATATAAAATTCTAGGAAATGCAATTTAATCTGCAGAGCACTGATCAAGGTTGTCTGGAGTGTGTTGGGAAGGATAGGAGAGAAGTATATTAAGGATAGGAGAGAAATATATTAAAGAGTAAGCGATGATGGTATGTTTGCCAATTGCTAACAGTGATGAGTTCTGACTGTTTGATGCATACCAAAATGCATCAAACTGCATACCTTAAATATATTCATTTAATTTGTATTACTTGTATTTTAATAAGATGGATAAAAAAGGGTGAAACAGAGAACTTTTCAGAAACATGAATAGGGAAATAATTTATCAATGGCAGAATTACAGTAGAATAAGTATAGAGCAATGAATCTAAGATTCTAAAGCACTTAGAATTCTCATTGATAATGCTATTTTTTGTGGCATAGAGAGCAAAAAGAGTAACAAAGGGATTCTCAGAAGCTGAGGTTCACAGATTTCCTCATCTTACTCTTGTCAACTCAGACTAAAAGTAAAATACCCCATTGAGAATTAAAAAGCAATTCAGCATCCTTTATTAATTTATTGTCTATGTGTTGACAACTTAGAAAGCAAGATGGGATGTCACCACTCTGGTCCATAGCCAGTGGAAAGATGCCTTGATTGGGTCTATTGAAAATGATGGGGCTGAATTGTTCACCCTCCAGATACCTGGCAATGCACAAGTATTCAAAGGTATGTGGCAAACTTGGACAAGTTTCAGATGTGTTCTGATATTAATGGACATCTAATCCAGAAGTGTCTAAAGAATCCCAGAAGGGAGATATTTCTGAACTACAATTACTATGACTGTGGCAATCCGTCCACAAGAAGCTAACCTATGGCTGATGATATAAGGAGAAAATTCATCTTTGCAGGAGATTTAATGATAAGATCGGGATAGAATGTTGAAGAACTTACTAAATAGACTTGGATTCAGAAACCTAACCTGAGAACTCAAGTCTAATACAAAGTACCCAAGAAACAAATGGACAGTCCTGGGGATTAAACCAACGTGGCAGGTGATGAGGCTGATAAGGTGATGTTATCATGGATATTCAGAATACACAACAGACAAAACTAATTTAACTAACAAGCTGTATTATTACACACCCTGTGAACTACTGGTCAACTAAAGGAGCTAACTAAATTTCAGCTACTCTGGAATGTCTCTGAAATTAGTTAGGAAAAAGAAGAAGTAGAAAGTCCTATTCCAGCTGGTAAGGACCAAGGAAAACAGAGACGGATTCAATGTTATTATTATTATTATTTTTTTATGAAATGACTTTAAGCTGATAGAATTACACTTAATCTTTCCTAGCTGAGTACCTACCATAGGTCAGCACTTGATTCAGTGATTTAATTTTCCCACTAATTTTAAGCCACAGACATTATTATGATGAGTATTGAATGAAAAAACTGAAAAACAGTCAGTTAAGTCCATGATGGTGAGTGAACAATGATTCAAAATAGAAAAGCCAAATTATAGAGCCTGCACATTTTAGATCCTATGTTATAGTGAGTGCCTTAATTTGTTGTTACATCATTAGCTGGTGTCAGGAAAACACATCAGTTCACTATCACAAAAGGCACAGCCACCCCTTTAACTAAGTACTGTCTCTAGAAATCCAAAAATGTTCTTATGTTTCATGAATAGCAATTACTATTCCCTTTGTACAGTAGAGTGTTTCATTGGTGGACAAAGAGTGCTGGTTCCTCATGTACTAGAATTCAGTTTGAACCCAGAGAAAACCCAAACCTCTGTCTTTGGCACAGGAAATTTGTATTATTTTCTCCTAATTTCCATATAGAAAAAAGGCCTGGAGTAGGGAGCAAAATGAAAAAAAGGGAAGTAGTGAATACCAATTATTTTAAAATCAAGAATAATTTATACATTTATATGAAATTGAATTTGTTGTATCTACTTTAAAATGCACTACCAACCTCCTAACTAGTGACATAAACATAATGGTGTTGTGATAACCTGCACATATCACCTGATAAGCTATTTCCAGGTATAAAATTTTGCATTAATTTTATTATGCTTTATTATTATGTTTCAAACATTCAGAGTTTGATAAATTATTGAAGGCAAGCTACATATGAATTCAGCACTCCCTGCATACAAAGTAAATTTGATTCAACTAAATGTATTTTTGACAAATGGCTTCTGCCTTCATAATTTATCAAGACAATATGGAATTGCCCCATGATACCACAGTATCAGGCCTGTTTTGCATCTGCTTTCTGTATAGTGGACTGAGAGAACAGTGGCAGAAAATATAACTGATTTCCATGATGAAGATAAGAAAAAATTGGGTTTATGTAAATTGACAGTATGTGGTTCAAACAACAGAAACTTAAGCAAAAGCAATAAAGAAGCATAAAATTCACTTGAATCTATAATCATGGAAATTACATTTGATTGCTGAGGAAAATGCACCATTGTAGCTAACTGAGCTTATTAAATCATAACACAAAGTGCTTTCTTTTCTCACATGCTAAACTTAACTAAGAGACTACTGTCAACTTAGAGTTACCATGCATCACCATAGCATTTTCCAGGCTTGAAAAGTGTCCTCATGTTGGAATTGTTACAGGTAAAAAGTTTGCAGTTACTTACCTCACCAACACTTTGAAGGAATACTAAGATATAATATTAAGAATTTTCAACTTAGATGATACTTTGCAATGGGCATGTCCCAGGCTTCCATGAGCTACTGACTTTCTAGGCAAATGATACAGCTGTTGTAATAAATTTTTTAAAAAGTGTATAGAAGCCTGTAAATACAACTTTTAGCACAGCAGAAAAAGAAATGCTATACATTGCTTCGTGAGAGCCTGTACAGTTAGATCAAATATGTATTTGTTCTATGAGTGTGAAGATGGATGAGAAAATGTTAACACACTATTGGAATTTTAAAGTTAGTTTATACCAGGTATGAAAACTTCAATTTATCCTCCTAACAGAGACTTTCAGCAATGTCTACATTTTTTGTAATGAGCAATTGAAGACTTTAAAAGAAAAAAATAACAATGTTAGAATATCCCTTTTCTTACCCAATCTTACTATCCCCTAATATACATGAAGCAGTAAACTTATATTAAAACACCCCCTGTGCATCCATCAAAATCACAAAATATTATTTCTTGTTCAACAATACCCATCAGGCCCCACTGGCTCAGGCGGAATGACCATGATATAGCCCACCAACCCATTCCCATCCTGTATCCCATGCTCATTTTCCTCTCTTCATAACTGAGCGCACTCTAGCAGAGGGATCTCCAATTTGCAATTGTCTCTACAACTCTCAATTTAAAATCTAGCCTTGGGGGTCAGGAACCGGAGAAGAGGTCAGTTTGAGAAGAATCAACTTAGAATGTAACACATATGTACATGGAAGCAATGCTAGGAATCTCCCTGTATAGCTATCCTTATCTCAACTAGCAAAAATGCTTTGTCCTTCTTATTATTTCTTATGTCTTCTCTTCAACAAAATTAGAGATAAGGGCAGAATAGATTCTGCCTAAAAGTGGTGGGGGGGGAAGGAAGGGGGCAGAGAGTAGGGGGGAGAAATGACCCAAACATTGTATGCACATATGAATAAATGAAAAAAATGAAATAAAATCTAGACTTTATTAAAGGAAGAAGAAAATACTACAGTCTGAGATAACGCAGTGTTCTTTGCTCCTATTCAGTAAGCAAGGGCTTCATTTTTACTCCTGAGTTCTTTTCTCTTGCATATTTTCTTTCCTGTTGCAGGTAACAGAAGATAGATACATTTTTTGAAACCATGATGCTTCTTATATTGAATCTTTTACTTATCACCTGACGGCTCATTCTTATTTCTCCAATTGTTTACAAGAAAAGGAATCTCACCCTTCTACCAAAGGCTGTTTCAGGTAAGGGAAAAATTCATTTGACTCTTTAGCATCAAAACATAAGCATATCTTATTTGCATAATTTGGGTTGTTCTAAACATACCATCTTACTGATCTATTAAAGTTTCTTTCTGTTAGAGCTGGTTAAGTCTAGCTAATACGAGGTGAAGGAAACACTAAATAAACTCAATACTTTGTATTTTAGCTATTTATTTATTTATTTGTTTGTTTTTATTATTTATTCACATGTACATACAGTGTTTGGGCCATTTCTGCCCCTACCCCCTCCCGCCTGTCGCTGTCCCCCCCACCCCCCCTCGCTTCTAAGCAGAACCCGTTCTGCCCTTATCTCTAATTTTGTTGAAGAGAAGACATAAGCAATAATAAAAAAGATGAAGCTTTTTTGCTAGATGAGATAAGGATAACTATACAGGGAAATTCCTAGCATTGCTTCCATGTACTAATGTGTTACATCCCAAGTTGATTCATCTCTAACTGACTTTTTCTCTAGTTCCTTTGAAATACATATTTAAAGAAAAAATGCTGGCATTCAATAGGCACTTTTTAAGAAAAAAGAAAAAACTTGCAGTAAAGATCATGGAAATTGTGGCCAGGAGGAGTTATGTGCTAATTTTTACTTACAAATTATGTTTACTTTTCCACTGACAATCCTTGAGTGTTGCATAATTAAACTAGAGTCTTTGATGTAAAAATAATAAATAATAAAGATCTGACATCCACAGGTCTATTGCAAGATCCTCACATGACTCCCTTGCCTAAATACATACATACCAATGCACATGTTACATATATACATATATATACCTACATGTATGTATATATATATTTCATACAATTACTAAAAACCTAAATTATGACTCACATGTTTGCTTAAATTTCATTTTCCACGGTGTATATAGTTTTTGCCCATTGTTTTTAAGCAATAGTAGTGAAATTGTTCATGGACCTGCAGAGTCCCCAAAACTATTGGTAGGAATCAATAGTTTCTGAGAGGAAATGCTATAGAGGAATCATGGTGTCAAAAGCATTCTTGTATCTTTTTCTGTTGTTTCTAGTCTTTCACCAATACTTGAAATAATCTGTGTGTATGTATACATATATATATATATATATATATATATATATATTTCTATTTAAAGAACATGAAATGCAGTGGAAGAAGGTGTACATAATCAACTGTACACAATTAAAAAATTAAATAATTAAATTCCATGATTCAATTAACAGAGGATAATGGGAGACAGGGATATAGGGAGATAATTGGGGAGAGAGAGAGTGAGAGAGCGAGTGAATGCTATAATTGTTGGTGGTGATGGGATCACAGAGTATCTCATGTAGGTAAGGTCATCCCTTAATTTTGCCACAGACAGGTAAAAGGTTGACTTACAGGTAAAGTCTCAGTAGGCCCATGGGTTTCATTAACAAGAATTTATGAGCATATTTTGAAAACTAAGGCAAGTCCTATTCAACTACAATGAGGGAAATCGTGTACAATAGACACATTAACATATTATATATTGAATATGGAGTCTCTAAACTTTGTTTAATTTTAGGTTCAACAATTTGTTTCATCAATATGCAAGTAGTCAATAGTTATCAAAGGTTTTTGTTCAAGGGAGTAGTATGATAACAGCTATTACTGTAAGTAAAGTGAGCCATTGCTAGCTTTGTCTCCAGGAATTTCTGGAAGAACTTGACAACCTTTGCAAAGTAGAAGAGGCAAATTTCTTAAACATAAAGCTCTGTACTGAATTTATGTATCAGTACATAATTCTTTTTAGGGATTGCTTAAGTATTTATGTTTTCTAGCACTTAAATTCTGTATATAAAAGAAATATGGTCAATGCCCTTTACGTGGTTTCAGAGTTGACACTTAGAAAGAAGCAAAAATGCTGTCCTATTGAACAGTCTTATCTCTGGGAATCTCTTCTTCTTGCCAAGAATTTGATGCTTCTTGTTGAGGATGATGTGACACCTTGTTTCTTCATGTACCTTGTATGCCAGTGTTTGGAACACTGTTAACACAAATGTTAACTGTTTAGAATAAGTTCTGGTATAATTGGAATAATCAATAATGCATGATCAATTTTTTTAAAACCTTGAGACAAACCACTCTTAGTGAATTCAGTCTCAAAGTTCATAAATTCACTATAAGGAAGGGTTTCATCTTTCCTATCCTGAAACTATTGTAGGATAACATACATTCCTAAAAGGTTATCATGGTAATCCAAGATCCCTATCTTACCTAGCTGTAGGTTTATATATGGTCATGATATAAATAACCCAAATTATTTGGCTGTTGTCCCATCTTTAATGCTCAGTAAAGTAATTTATTATCAATTTTTATGACATGTTCCAAAAATTATGAAAGCCTTATAGAGAATGTTTAATGTGTTCACAAACAAGTCAGTTCCCACTAGACATCATTATTGATTTATGCCCTTCAGTCTATTCTAGGCACCTTTTAAGTCCTCCTGTGCCATAAGTGATACTGTTTTGCTAGATGTTTGCTAAAAAGTGCCATGCCCTTTGACTTCTGCAACAATGGCATCATGGGGACAATTTAAATGCTGAAATTGTAGGATAAATTATGTTGAGAATCAGAAGAGTTTACATATCCTCTTTGATCATATTCTTTCAGAAGTGAATTCAATGATGACAAACTGTTCTCTAGCAAATTATGGATATTTTAGTGTAACAGTGTGTTCTGATTTTACTCTTATACTTCTGCTTCAATTTAACTTAAAATTGAGTCATTTAAGGGTTGGATAAAAATGATTGACAAATTCTACCCAGTAGAAATTCCCCAGTAAAAACTTTGTCACTGAGTCATTCTTTCCTTACAGAGGATCCTCTCCTGTGAACCCCTATAGCCCCATGAGAATAAATTTCTGGCAGGCTAGTGGATAAACTGGGGAGGGACATCTAAATCTCATGAGTCTTTAGCTGCTTATTTCCCATCTGCTAACAGTCACCTCTAACATTCCCGTTCCTAGTCTACTACACTTTCCTAGATTTTACTTCATCTCATTCCCTACTTATTGATCTCCTAAGTAGAGGAAGAGTTATGTAAAATTACCTTGATAGAAGTAAATAATAATGAACATTTTGTGATTATTACCAAGTGGTTCATTCTAGTTTAGAAATGACCCATAAGCCTAGACCATACAGCTAAACCAAATCATTTCCTGTGTATATCACTATCTCTGCCATATAGCAGTTGTCTCAAATAGAAGACAAACTGTCACCTCTGACCACCTAAGCAAACACTTGGGTAGCAAAGAATCAAATACTCAATTGGTTAGAATGAATTCCTAGTATGTGGGAATATGCTAGACATTGCAGTAATGATGGAAGTTCTTATATTGCAGAAAGAGAGTATGGTTTCAAAGTACATGTCAAATATAGAGAGATGAAACACAAATTTATATATTCCAAAAGAGAGAAATGATGCTTTAATGTTTCAAACAGTCGTTGAAATAGTTTTCTTGGTTGCACTCATTCTTGGTGATATCTGTCAGTGAGTAGTAAAGGTAGATTTAAGTGACAGATCATAAAGATCAAAGAACACGACTCTTCCAAGTCCAATAATTCTGATGCTACTTTCCCTTTAAGATCCAGGGACTACAAACATCAATTCTTCCCATGATGTTTTGGTTTCAGTGACTTCTCTGCCTTTTTAACTCTATTTTCTAACTTTAGACATGATTTCTATCTCATATGACAGAACCTTTATAAATAAGTCATTGTTGATTTGCTAAAAGCTTACAGTATTTAACTGTGAAAAGAAAGCATTTCTAATATAAGCCTATTTGGCTTTGCTTTATAGACCAAGTCATGTGTCTTTTCCTTCATTTAACATTCTTAACCTAAAGCACCTAATTTTATAGCCTGGGTGCTTTAGCCAAACTAAAGAAAAATTATTATAATAACCTCTTTATTTAGCAGCCCAATAAAATCACTAAACATTGCAAGACTATATCACTGTTGTGTTAAAATCACTAGTCTAATGAGCCTTGTCTACCCATGGGATTTTAATCAGCGAGTAGCCATTTCATGACCTGCTTCAGAAGAGTTCCTGCTGAAGAAGAGAACTTTCTTAGTGGACTTTATGTTGATGTTTCATGTTTTTCCAAGCAGAAAAATATGATAGATATTGATATTGGAAGACAAATATACATATAAAAATTGTGGAAGAATTTTTTCCTTCCTATGAACAATTTCATTAAATACACTGTTTTACTTTATCATATTATTGTAGTGATATAAACTGTGGATAATTTAATAGTTTCCTGTTTTACAGCATCCTGTAATTTTCAATATTTAATTTATGTTCATCCTATTTATTAAGAGGGTAGTGGAGTCTCCTGGATGTGGCAGGCTCCTTAGGAGGTAATCTGTTGCTCCTGGGCACTCACATGAATTAGCTCTGGTGGGCAAATGTGGCTGAAATAGACCCAGGTCTGGTTGAAGGAGACTCAGCAGCACAATAGAGGGCACAGAGGAGCCTGCTGGGGAATACCCCAGTGCACAGCAGAACTGAAAGAGAATGTCAAGCACTGTGGGGACGTAGTTATTTAGACACCATGATAGAAAGTCCTCCAACAAGTTGGGAATTCCTGTACTGTGTTTGTGAGAAAGGGGTTTCCACTTTTAGCCTTCCATACAAAACAACTAGGAATATAAAATATATTATATGGAAGAAAGATTTTCAGAAACTGAGCAACAGAAAGTATGGGAATGTGATTGCTAAATAGAAATTAAATATGAGGTTAGATTTAGGGTAACCTAACTTTCTGCCTGAAGCAGTTTCCAATGTGCAGTGTGGGAAGCATAATCCAAAAGAGGCAAGAAATATTTTTTCAGTTTATGAGACAGAGCTGAGAGCTCAGGGCTCAGAGAGGATATGTGGAGCAGGCTACTATAGAGGGGGTACTTCTTGGAAAGATAGTTCTGGAGATATTATGTTCCCCCAGAATCTTTTGTAAGTATTGAACTGCACAAGTGTGAGAAGAGATAGCCACTGTGATAGAGTAGACTGAACTGCTCTTAGCACACAAATAAAACTGGCAGAGTGGCTCAAGTGGTAGAGAACCTTTGTAGCAAGTGCAATGGCTTGAGTTCAAACCCCAGTACTACCAAATAATTAATTAATTAATTAATTTTAAAAGGGAAAGTAAAACTTTTTACACATACAAAAAGCTGGGAAATTGTATTGTCAACAAGCCTACACTATATGAAATGTTAAATGAAATTCTTCACATGACAGAAAAATAATGAAAGATAAAATTTGGATGAAAATAAGAATAAAAATATGTAAAAGATATTGAAATATTAAATGTATAAATATTTATGAAATAGTTTTTAAAATTTCCATTATCTCAAAATAAAGGAACTATTTAACAATATAAAAAATTTATTATATTATTTGTAACATATTAGAATAAAATATATGGTAATATTACAAAGTATGTTGCATATTTCTTACTTGATAAAGGAAGAAGTATAATATTTTTAACCACAGGCTGTGATAAGTTAAAAACTATATGATTTAACTGTGCATATCTTTGAGTCATCACTAATATGCGTGTGTGTAAGTGAGTGTATGGTTTTATATACAATATGGTTGATTAACCAACCCATCAGAATAAAATTATGTATTTTAACAAAAATAACAAAACAATAGAACATGAAATAGGAAAAGAAATAAGGAATACATATAGTGTATAGAAATAAAAGTTGATATAACATATATGTATTGATGAAAAATAAACTGAGTACAAAAATCACCAGTATGAAGAATAAAGGAGATGATAAGACTGTATTGGTAGTAGTAGAATTATGAAGGAATATTGCTAATTAGTTATGCCTATAAATGTGCCAGCTTACACAAAGTGGCAAATTTATTGAAATGCTGAAATTGCTAGTATTTCTTTGGGAAATAATTGAAAATCTATATAGTACTATATTTGTATCTGAGAGAGAAACACAGTAACTAAGGAGTGTTAAATAAATTAAATATAAATTTTTAAAAACATTTCCAACAAAGTAAACTCTAGACCTGGATGGCTTCTCTTACAAATACCAATCCTGTGCAAACTCTTCAAAAAAATGGAAGTGTAGAAAACAAATTCTAATTTAGTTGATAAGACCAAGTTCCTCCTAATAACAATCCAGGCATTGATAATACAAGACAAAGAAATCACGCACCAATGTCCCTTATAAACATAGCAGGAGAACACTAAACAAAATGATATCACATTAAACCCAGCTATGTACAAAAAAGTAATGTGTTTTAACACTGAAAAGATTTAACATATCTGAAGAAAGTTAGCATCCATGATCTTTGTAAAATATTTTAGCAAGCTAATAATAGCATATTACCTTATCTACCTGATAAAAGACACTTGCAGAATATCTAGACATAGCATCATATTTAATTATTAAAGACTGATAAATGCTTCCTTCCTTAGGTCTAGGGCAGAGCAAGGAAAGGATAAATTTACTCTCCTATTCAATATCATTCATAAGGAATTCTCATCTCAATAGTGCAAGAAAAACAAATAGGCATATATGAAGACAGCATGATAAAACACACCAAACACTGAAATGTGGGAGGGGGGAAGAGGAAGGAGGGAATGAAGTATCATGGACTGGGTGAACTTGTTCATGATACACTGCACACATGCATAGAATTTTCACAACGAAATCCCCTGATATTATTAGTGTGTAATAATTCAAAAATAAAATCTAAAGCTTAAAAGAAAGAATTAGACAATTGTTTTTTACAAAAGAAGAACAAATCATCTATTTGTAAGGAGGAAGTATAGTGGTCAGGTTGAGAACATCTAGAAAAAACTCCAAAGAAACCACAAAATATTATCAGACCAAATAGATCAGTTTAGCAAGGGCAAGCATGATAAGATCAATAGAAACAAGGATACTGTATTTTTGTATACTAGAAATAACTTTTGGATACTTACAATATCAAAAACACATAAACTACCTAGGTGAATATTTCATCAAATCTGAGCAAATTTGTTTACTGAAAATAATAAAACCCCGATTTTAAAAATAGCAAACAAAATCTAGATAAATGAATTGATATTATATGTTTATAGTTTCTATCTCTATATCAATTCTTATGAATTTGATCTACCAATCAAGTGAAATCATGATAAAAATTCCAGTGATATTTTGTTAGATATTAATTTAAGCTACTTTGAAAAGTTATGTGGAAAGGCTGGCGGAGTGGCTCAAGTGGTGAGTGCCTGCCTAGCAAATGTGGGGCCCTGAGTTCAGACCCCAGTGCTACCAAACAAAAAAAAAAAAAAGAAAAGGTTATGTGGACAAAGTATCTAGAATACCAAGAATAATTTCGAAAAGGAAGAACAGTGTCAGGGAACCCAATTTACTTACAATGTATGTGAAGGTCCTAAAGGCAAAACAGCATTATTTATGGCTTTCATAACCAGCACTCAATGTAGGGCCCAACAATGTTGATATTCATGAAAATAAAATGATGAATTAGTAATCCCCAAATATGTAACTGTTGTGTCAAGTGCTTCATATATTTTTTCTCACACTACACACTTTTAAGATTAAAACAAATTATTTTACATTAATCCTGATACCCAACACCACCCTTGGTAGAGAGTTGACACTTATGAGAAACTGGTGAATTAGCCAACAGAGTACAGAGCAGAGTTTGAAAAGAGAAATTGTGAACAGATAAATCGCTGCTGACAATTATTTGCTGTTGTAAGCATCTATTTGCGTAGCTTTTGAGAAGTGGTGATGGACAGAGATGGGTAAAATTTTCTTTCTGTCTCCACATTTAAACTAATTTCCCCTTCAGTTGATGAGGTTCAGTGCTGTTCAGCTATGAAGACCAGGGGATAAAAGTTGGGACCAAATGCAGGAGGTACTCAGCTTCCTTGTGTGTCCAAAACTGAATCTGTATACCCTGTTAGCTATTAATTGTGCATTTCATGTTCTCCAGCTTCCCTGTACTAATCGGTTGCTTCAAGCTTTGCAGCGTATGCTCAGTCTTCAACTGCTTTTGTGTCAGCAGAAAAATTTAGCATTATCACTAGAAGAGACAAGATTAAACAATCTCAATGAATCTATGTGTATACATACGTGTTTATGTACATACACACATGTATATACATTTATATAGGTATAAACCTATGCACACTTAATCATTCCCTTGTGCATGTGAAGTATCTTAAGGTATTTATAAAGATGAAAAAATAGTCCTAATTTTTTAATGCAACACCAATTTGCATATATAACTTCCATTCTTATTACTCTGTTCATCATAAAAGTAAGAAACATCAAAATACTAGTATTTGCTTGCTTCTTAAGATGGCCAGTACAAGTGTATAGATATAATAAGGAATCATACCTTTGGGACCAGACAATAACTATTATTTATCTACTATTCATCATTTATTATACATAACATATTGCCATGGACCTTGGAATATAAACACTTTATTAAAACAATGTGGGAAAGCCCTGATTCCAGTCTTTGAAATGAATTATATGCATTATTTACTTAGAAACAGCAAAACAGACTTTTATAAACTTTTATAAGTGGAAAGACATAGCCACAAGCAAGATAGACCAAAAAATTACCATATTATCTCATTTCTACTTTTTTCTTTCTATAATTGTGAGTTTCCATGAACATCATCATCTATTACTCCTATATACTGTGTGTGAATACACTTTTTCACATTAATTCCTATGCCATTTCTTGCCTTGGGTTAGTGAAGAGGCTAGTTTGCACTTGTATTAAGTTCTGGGCATACTTGGGAATTTTCAAACAAAGTCAGATAATTTCCTTTAAAGAGCTTACAAACTGGTTGTGGAACTAGACACACATATACTGAAGAATAGGTGGATAAGTTACAAATACTTATCAACAAAATAAAACAAGACATTCTGAATTGATTACTTAGTGTGGCAATTAATAATAATGGCTTAACTTTATACTTGCAGCTTTTTTCATAGAACATCATGTTAGTCCATTCAAAGTGCAAAATTTTCAAGTAGAGAAGATAAAAATAAGCTGCCCAGACATGTGTGATGTACCTTAATAATGATTATTTTATTGTTTTATTTGTGCAGTAAGTGATTATTAAAATGAAACCTTAATAACTTGAACCTCAAGTCATTCACCTTGGGGTTCTTCTCACACATATAGCTCTAGGGATTCATAAATAGTGGTGGGGCTAGTTTTTGTTATGCTTAGTTATTCTTTGTATAGAAAATATTTTTTAATGTGAGATCACTGCAATGAACTTGAAGGTGATCCCTGGGTATAAACAGACATCCTCAGACTCATATTCACAGGTAATGAAGGCACTGTTACCATAATGAATATTCTGTGTTAGGGTTTAATTGCCAAGGCAGGAACCCATGCTTTGATGATTTTTTAATAGAAGATGGAATGCTTTTCTAATTTAGCATTTTTCATTTAAAAAACTCATTAGCCACTATCTTCTACAGTGCAAAATATCCCCTAAGTGAGATGAGGTTTTAGAGATATGGGAACTGCATTTTCAAAAAAAGTCCTTGATAGAATGCTGCATTTTCCCTAGATGCTGATATTTCTCTTGTCCAATAATGGTGTCCTGTGCCAATGTGCCCTGTTCTATTAGAACACTAATACTCATTGCCTCTTCAAAATGGAGCAGGGTTCAACTATACTTGTTACTGGGACTGCTTTGGTTGTTGCCAAATCAAACATGAAATTAAACTTAGAAAAGACGCAAGCTGAATCTATTGCCTCAAGGACCTATATTATTTATTACTTTGCTTACAAATCTCAAGATCCTTAGTATTTGATATGATGATGACCCTTGTCAAAAGGATCTAGTGCCAATACCCTGATATATCTGTATCTATGTCTATAGCTATAATATATATTTATATATACACAGAGAGAAACAGAGACAGAGAAAGAGAGATGTGTGCATTTGTGTGAAAAAGTGGCATTGCATATAGAGAATAATTGAACTGTGAGTTACTGTCAAGGCAAATTTAGCAAGATGAGAAGCAGGAAACGAAGGAGGTAAAAGTGGAGAAAACATTTCCAGAAACAGATGGTAATTTGTAAAGTCTATATGAAAGTATTGTCCAGGATCTTTGCTACATGAACTCTTGTTTTGTTTTGTTTTGGTTTTGGTGCTAGAGGGGATTGAACTCATGGATTTGTATATGCCCACCCTATTAGAATTTTTCAAATGTTTCCTACATTTATTCTTTGAACATTTGATTATGAGAAAGATTAAGTGCTGTCTGGAGAAATTTTCTTCAAAATGAAGAAAAAGTCAAGGGTATATTTATAATTATGAAAATATGCACAATATATCTTAAATACTCTAGAGAGATATAATTTTATGATTCTATATGATGAGATATTACAAATAATTATCTCTTTACTATTAATAATCCATAGTTTTTTAATGGAGATGGATTGAGAAATTTATATGAAGGTTTTACTTTTAAGCAGATGCTCTACCACTTGAGCCACTCCACCAGCACAGGGTTTTACTTTTAAATGGATAGATTCAAAGCAGTTACAATATCAATTTTGTAGACTGGTTGCAACTGGAGCTCATTAAGCCAGACCATTTTCATCATAATGGGATTTTTTAAGTGAGAAAAGGGGAAATGGACCAGTAACAATAAGTCACATGAACCAGCGACAGTCTATTGTTAATGTAGAATTATTCTGAAGGTGTTTGGGAAGACTGGTTTACAATTGATATCTAAGAGGGCACAATGACCTCAATGCTCCTTCCTTCCACCTAAACTTATTTTCAACTTATCTTCTCTCAACAGTAATGACCATTCTACTTACCCATTCATCTTCCGTTAGGGAATACATGGAAAGGAGTTTGTTAAGTGGCTTGGCAAGATGTAAAATTGATTCATAGATCATAAACAATATCCAAAATGTAGGTGAGGTTACACTAACACTTCATGCTTAAACTCAGAGGGTAAAATAGGCATTATTCCTCAGAAAAGCTAACAAAATAAAGTTCAATCTGAGTAATATGGGATGTGGACTCTTTGAGCTGCTTGAGTTTCATCTATGGAAAAATCACTTTTATTTCTGTTGAAAATAGGAATGTATTTGGGGGACTCCACCATAGCATCTTGGTATCACAACTTTCAGTGCTGAGATTCAGTCACAAATCAAATTACAAGTGCCCAGATACTTGCATTGGTAATTAAGCCATAGGGAAAAAACCAAAATCCTAAACAATACAATAGAGCAATACATTTTTCATCAACATTTCTTAAAAGTTATATGACCAAGGTAAGTTTTGTGACTATTTTCTATGCCTTCTCCTAACACACTTTCTGTACAAAATAGGAAATTCCTGCTCACCAAGGCATTGCATCAGATTCCTGACAGCAAAAATAAAGCAGAAAAGGGAGAGGTAAGGATAAAGACTTGAGGACTATGTGGATTTCACATTAAAAGCATTTTAGATAGCATCCATCATGGACATGATTTTCTTTTTCATAGTTAATTTCTGACATTCTAAGTGTAAATTCTTTTGGTAAAATGAAATACTGTTTGAACTAGTGCTATAGTTCAGTGCAGATAATATGTGGAAATCCCTAGAAACCAGTTTTAATGGAGATTATTGATAAATTTCTGGAAAAATATTAAGACACATTTTTAATAAGAGAAGGATAATGTGTAACAAGAAAGGTAATAGGTTCTGGAAGTCATTGTGAGTTAAAAAAATGAAATATCAATTGCATCTCATTTGTTTTAAAACTCCTTGAGGGCAAGGACTATTTAATTCCTCATTGCACCCCAAATCTAGAATCAAACTTAGCATGCAGAATACATCACGAATGTCTGTTGGATGAGTTAACATATTTACTTAATGGCACATGTTTTTATTTCTATTACATATCCACTTTACTTTCAATGAGTAGTTTTTGAAGATCACAACTGTAATAAATATCTCTACTCAAACTGTGTTCTCATATTGTTCTGCATATACTTGCTGGGGAAAAATGGTTTATTCATCAGTACTCCTTGATTAAAGCAATGAAATGCTGTTGAGTTTGGTTTCGAATATTAAAAAAACAATTCAGTCACTATCTCTTGATACCTATATGAGAGTATACTTACCTAATCATTGCTTGCTATCATACCTTTGAAATACAAAAAAAAATTGAGAAAAATTTATCTCAACTGGAGGACTCTGTATGGGTGAAAAAGCTTCCCAGAGAAGTTCTTTCAGTAGGACCTGAAACTTCTCGGAGCTAAGCATCAGGAGGTGACGTCAGATGTTAATCAAAGTGCCTTTTTTGGACGTTGGGCCTGGGCACTGGCGATCACTGATTTTGTTTATGAGAACATCCAAACTCTGGCAGAGCTGAACTACTCGGAATAACAAAAAAGTTTCTAATACATGTCTCCAGTTCCAATTTCTGCCTTCTTCCACATGATCTTTGAGTATTATCAGAAAAAATATTGGATAAGTCCTTTTACATAAAATATTAGTTTGAAGAAGTTGGAAAATTATTGGTCAACATATGCATTTGATTTCCCACGCGTATACAGTATACACTTTTTAGCTAGATGAGCAGGGGCTAACTGAATGGATAGCCAGTGGTCAGAAATTTTAGCAGACTTGTGGCAAGTGGATGTGTCAAAGGAAACTTGTTCCAAAGGTTCTATTTGAAGTAATGTAAGGCTTATTAAGATACCTCCTACTCAGGCCTGCTTCATGCTTCCCCTCTTTTTCTCCTTTTTCTGAAGAACTTACTGGAAGTAGTCTTTCAGCCTCTCTGTTCCTGCTCTCATACACCAAGATAGAACCATTTTCAATTCAGAATTACATTCACCAGTTTTCTTTCTTAATCATCCTTATTTTCCAAAAAATAGACAAAGAGAAATTGAAGTAGGGTCAAAATTAGTTGCTGATCATTTGTATCCACAAGTGGCAGATGGAGGAGACTGCTGTAAATCACTAAGAAGAATGTGGATATACATGAAAATTACCAGGAAAGTTGTGATATAGAAGATGCTATTGGGTCACCAAAGACTTCAATTATTTTTCAAAAGCTGGCAGCTGCACCTTGTTAAGAGTGAATTAGGGAGAGGTTAGAAAGTTTTCTATTGGGAGTTAATAGTGGTGATTTATTCCAAGGTGCTCAAGTTGCTTCATTCTTCTAATTATAAGGAATGATGGAAAGTGAGAGCCAAACTGTTTCATAGTAAAAGTGGTGAACCTACTGACCACTCAAAATGGATGTCAGTCCCTTATGGGATTGAGATCTTGGGAGCTTTTAGGTAATGGATCACTCACATCTCTTGGGTCTAGTGAAAGGGTGAAAGGTGATCACCAGCCAATATACATGGAATAGGGTGTAGGGGGCTTATGTTTATAGATCTGGCTATTTGCCAAATGACGTGACTCTCTTTCTCTCTCTCTGCCTCTCTCTCTCTGCCTCTCTCTCTCCCTCTCTCTCTCTCCCCTATCCCCCATAATAATATATACAGCTATTTCTTTTCCTTTCTTTTTCTTTTTTGAGACCAGGTCTCATTATGGTAGCTTAGGGTGGCTTCAATCTCTTGAGCCTCCTGTTTCACCCTCCAGGATGCAGATTTTGACTTTTAAGCTGTTAGTGATAATTTGGAAAACTTGTAAAAATGAAGTATATATGTGCTTTTATTTATTGTTATTTTTCTTTATTGTTGTGCTGGGTGGGGGTACATTGTGGCATTTACAAAGGCTCTTACAATGTATCAAATATATCATACTTGAATTTACCCCCTCCACCACTATCCTTTATGCCCCTCTCCCCCGATTCCTGGAATAGCTTCAACAGGTATCATTTTTTGCATTTGCATACATGTATACACATTTTTTGCACTGTATTCACCTTCCTACCCCCTTTCCCTTCCTCACCCCACTGGTACTAATACCCCCAACAAACCTGGGCAGGACTTGATTCAACCCCTTGTTCTCCAATTTTGTAGAAGAAAAAAGAGAAAAAGAAAAACATGGCAGTTTTACTTGATTGAGATAAAGGTAGCTACACAGGGAGTTTCCTTGTAATATTTCCATGTATATATGTATTATAACCCCAACTGGTTTATCTCCTCTAATTTTCATCATTCTACCTTAGTCCCTTTCTTATGGTGGTTTCAGCTGGTTTAAGATTTCTATATTCTTTCTGGTATAGAGAGTATGTCAATCATACTCAACTTCTTAGTTTCCTTCTTTTAACCTACCCCTCTTGTATGTGACCTCCCCTTAATGTAATCAGCGTATCATAATATTGCTACATTTGATTGGATCTATATTCCACATATGAGAGAGAACATGTGGCTTTTGGCCTTCTGAGCCTGGCTAACTTCACTCAAGATGATGTTCTCCAGTTCCATCCATTTACCTGTAAATGACAAAATTTCATTATTCTTTTTGGCTTAGTAAAACTCCATGGTATACAAACATCACGTTTTCTTAATCCATTCACCAGTAGTGAGGCAATCTTGGCTGTTTCTATAGTTTAGCTTTGTGAATAATGCTGAAATAAATGTGGGTATGCAGGTGCCTTACATGTAACCTGACTCACATTCCTTCAGGTATATCTCTAGGAGTGGTATTGCTGTTTTGTGTGGAAAATCTATTTTTAGTTTTTCGAGGAACAAATATATTTTTAATTTTAAGGAGCAAGTGCTTAAGAATAACAACAAAAAAAAAATTCTGCCCTGCATACCAATTTTGTTTATTTATTTTAATTTCAAAATATAGCTTTATAAATAAAGAATGAATGCTTTGAAAACATAGAGTTGAAACAACAATCCGCTAAGTGAGAAACAAAATGCATACTGGTGCAATGAAACTGATAAACTCTATAAACAATAGATCATTATTTTAATAAGGACATGTTCCAAAATGACAGAGGCCAAATAGAAATTTAATTGAGAAAACAATAGATCATTATTTTAAGGACATGTTCCAAAATGACAGAGGCCAAATAGAAATTTCATTGAGATTTGGAGTCACTAAGTGAAGTTGTATCTATACAGCTGCTTACAAGTGAGTATGAATTGTTTTGGACTGGAGGTGTGGCTCAAGTGGTAGAGTGCCTGCTTTGCAAGCATGAAGACCTGAGTTCAAACCCCAGTCCTGCCAAAAAGAATAGATTTTATCACACTTCAACTCTCACCTATATTTAGGGCTTTCCAATGAACTTTGTTGGTTTACAACTAGGAAATATCCATTAGTTTGTGAAAGTAATGTTGGAATACATTGCATTTGTGTATGAAGATAGCATGATGAAATGCTCTGAAAATTGCATAGGAGATGAGGGTAATAGAGAAAGAATAAGTAATACAGGGGGTTTATCTGATAAAAGTACATTATATACATGTGCGCAATACCCTGACAAAACCATATTTAACAATCAATATACACTTAAACAATGAAGAAAGGAAGATAAAATAGATCCTGTTCAGGGTTTGGTATCAGTGGGAGGGAAGAGGGTAAATGGAGAGGGTGAAGGAGAGAGAACAAATATGGTCAGTTTACTTTGTACACATGTATGAAAGTAGAGGAAGGAGAGGGGGACAATGGAAAATGATGGAGGGGGTGAATATAATCAAAATACATTATAAATGCCACACTGAAACTCACTGTACAACAAATATATGCTAATAAAAAAACAAAAGCAATAAAAAAACCTATTTAACACTTCAAATAGCTGACAGTGCTTCTATTGTCCTTCTTTCATTCCTTCCTTTGTTCCTTTGTTCCTTTCTTTCCTTCCTTCCTTCTTCCTTCTTTCCTTCTTCTTTCCCCTTCTTTTACTTCAGGGGTTGTTTTTGGATACATTTTGCTCGTACCAATACGCTTATTTTTCATGCCTTAAATATTCATTTTTTTCAGTTCTTATTTATCTATATTTTTCATTTTTATTAAGATAATTAATGTAGGGGGTTCATTGTGACATTTCTGAATATCCTTACATCGTATATTGGTAAATCCAATCTATAGTTTGATTGTTAGGAAGGAGGAATTTCACTGAAATTATAGATTATTTCGGAAATATAAGTGTCATAAAAACCTGGGTAGACATTGTCTACTAAGCCACCAGATGTTATCAAGAGGAAGGTATTTGATGCTTATACTCACAGGAGAGATTTCATCCAGGAATATATTTCCAGCCATCTAGTGGCTTCTATATGATCCAAATGCAAATGCATATTTTGGAATAGTGTTTACAATTCATACAAAAGAAAGGTTTTCTTGGTAAAATTGGACTACAGTGAACATAGTGATCAGTGTGAATATTCACAAACTAATAGAGTCTTATGAAATAATAATTATCTTTTTTTCACATTCAGTGAGACTTACTGTGATCTCAGTATGCACTTGACAAGCACTGTTTTAGGAATTGAAGACAGAGAAAAGAATGCAACTCACTTCTTTCCCCTAAGATAGAGACAAACAGGTCAATATTTGAGAACTGATTTTAGTAAAAGAAAGTAACTTTTTCCACCTTTGGATTCTGTTTAGAATCTCAAGAAAACAAAAAAATTATGGAACCTCTTGATAGAAAATGTGTTTATGCATATTTGCTATAAATTCTAACAAATCTCAGGAATTCTAATAAATCTCAGGAAATTTCCTAAGAATATGCATAATACATATAAAGGTTTTGCCATAGAAATATACCTAGGGAATAATAAGGATGTGTCCTTAATACTTTAAGAAACAAGTTCCCTAGAGATATTTCTTAAATTACATTAAGTATGACTAAGAGTTAGTCTGATAAAGGAGAACAAAAAGAGCATACCAGTATATATGACCATAATGATCAAAGACATAGAATCTAACCACAATGTGAGAGGTAAATAAGGGGAAGAATTACAGGCAAAGGCTGGAAGGGAAGAAGGTCAAGTCCCAGAAGACTTGATCAATTATGTAAACAAACTATACTTTATTTTTTGAGCCATTGTTTATATTATTTTTAGTCAGTTTATTTTGATCAAGTAAAATTTACTAAGCATTTTGGTTTATAAAACAGAATAAAAAATAGAATTTATGTTGTTGAATTGGTGTGGTTAGGAGGCACAATTTTCATGGCACAAAATGTTATTTGCAGAGTGAGTGATAGGGTGAAATTTCTTTCTTTTTTAAATAGATAAAATGTTCGCCATATGGAATAGATTTGAAAAAATATAATTTTAAATTAAGAGAACACTAGAAGGTTCTGATTGTCACTTAGGTAAGAGGTAATAAGGCCCTGGGTTATGTTACATCCTTTATCTCCCTTTTAATGAATACTTGAGTTAGACAGGTCATATCTGTTTTGCTCAATATTAAAATACCTTGCTGGATAAATTCCATCTTCATGTCTTTCTTTAATAATCAAGCATAAAAATGAAAATCTGAATCCTCATATGAGATATATAAAGGTCACTGGTTAAGGCCAAACACTGACTATTAACCAAGGCAGGAGATAATAATTGTTAAATATGTATTTTTTTCATTTCTATTAGTAAATAAAATTTTTTATAAGGATTTGAAAAATGAAATGAAACACTTTCTAATAGTATATTGAATGTATAGAAGTACATTGGGGGAACATATCTAGTAAAGTAATAAGCATGTTACAACACATTTTTAAGCTGTATTTTCCTAATCAATAAATCTTGATTTATTCTTTGAAAAGTCTGTTTTATGTACCTGCCCTATTACTATCCTTAGAAAGGAATCAAAGTTCACATTTCCACTTCACCATTTCTTCAGTTATGCTCAAGCACATGTAAATTCCAGCAGAAAACACCATCTATTCAAGCTGTAGTTCCCCCTGCCTCACTACTGTACCTCCACACCTTTCTTCATTGAGTCCTTTTAAAAATACATTATATCTGATGATGCTCTTTTGAATTCTGAAGTTAGACATTTAAAGACCTGGCAATGAATCCATCATACTGAAGTTCTGATCTCAAGTCACATTAGAATGATTACTAGAATGCTTCATTTCACGTAATAAAAATCTGACACATTCATGAAATTCACATATAAGTTGATTTTGTGAATGCAGCATTTTCAATGGACTTTGAAGAAAGTTATGGCACATACTTTGGGGAAATAAATGACCTCTTCCTAATTTATATAAATTATAATATATTTTAAAAGAGGACTTTTTGATGAAACCACCCATCAATACCATTTTGTCAAGGGAAAAGAAAGTCATACACAGATTCCTAGTTATAGTGATGGAAGATTGAAATTTGAGTCTGTTAAAAATGAGTTCCTGGGAAACTCTTATCTTACCTCATTTTCGCAACAATCCCCTTTCACTTTACTTTCTTCAGTAGTATACACAATGATTCCTTTAAATTACAAAGTTCCTAAATGTTAAGAAACAGTGCTACTGCAATATAATATGACAAATCTATATCCTGAATGATGTTCTTTCTTTTGTCATTTTATAAGTGAATTGGAAAGAGAAGTTCATTGGAATGTGTCCAGAGACTATGACAAAGCTGACAAGGAAACTATCTCTTACATGACATAGTTAATGGAATAAAAAAAGTATTCAGTTCAAGGAAGAAAAGGTTCGATACAGACATAATAGCGCCTCACAAAGACCTGAAGCATTGTTCTGTAGGAAAAGAAGCAAGTTTATTCTAAACCTTCAGAAACTTGGAACCACATCTACAAATCAGAAAAAAAAAGGAGTCTAGAATTCTAAGAATGGAATCACTAGAGCTGCTCTAAATGTGAGTAGGTTATTTATAGCAGTAGTGAATCATTGGACATGATTGGACTGTCATTGGACTTGATTGTAAATGCTAAGTAGCCATCTCCCCAGCATCTCTTATATGAGTTGAATCCACATATACAGCAGAGTCTACATACATAGCAGATTAGAACAATGGCCCTAATACTTTGTAGTCCATGAGTCATGCAGTTTTACTCTCCTAGTAAGCATGCATTGTGGGATTGGTCATGTGGCTTGATTTAGCCAATGATCTAAGTAAACAAGTACACGAAAAGGACTTGAGCAGTGGGGCCTGACTTGTCTTTCTGCTTTTGGAGACACCTATTGTGTTAACAAAGCCATAGTACCCTGACAGATGATGAGTTGACCACACAGAAGAGATAAGCAACCTCACCTATAGACCTCCACTATCACCAGAATAATTGAACATTTTTCATGTGAACTGATATCTGGATAAAAGTCACAATAAAAGTCTTCAGAGATAAGCCTAGATCAATATTCCAACTTATAGAATCAAATGCTTAAGGCACTGAGATTCAAAGCTCTTTGTTACGCAGCAACAAAAATGACAACTGTATACAAAGAAAAGTAACCATGCAAGGAATACATGAAACATGGATAAATAGTAGAGATAAAAATAATGGTAATCATCTGCAGGATGGAGCAGGTGTGGAGTCCTGTAGTTGCTAGAGAAAATGAGTATAAACCAGAGATTTAAGGATGGGAAGTATGAAGTGAGATATGTGGCATCTACATGTTAAGGAATATCATGAACGGTGTGATTCCAGTGTTCTTTGGTTGCGATAATGAATGTCATCTTTGGCTAAGTTAAATATGAAGAGAAATTTGTGGACAGTAGTTCAGAAATCAAATAAAGGAATGATCAAATGGTGCCTTAACAAGGCAGTTAGCAACAGGAAAACTACAAGGCTCTGAGTGCCAAGAAGTAAAAGAATGCTCTATTCAGAATGAGAAGAGATATAGATGCAATAACCTATTCCACCATGTTACTTTAGTCTGTTTATGGGGAAGATTTTCCAAACCATTCTTTTACAAATAAAAAGCACACCAACAACCTCTACCACTACTTCACAAAGTCCTGGAGAACTAATCATCATCACCATCTACAATTGGGAGCCTGTTGTCCTTTCAAAACTATCATTTTCTCCTTCAAAATATAGCATATTCAGTGTTTACACATTATCAAAAATATTACATTTCATGTGCATTTGAAGACTAGAGGTTTTATAAAGCATTTGAGTCTACTAAAGAATATGTTACTTTATGTATTTCATTACATCATTGATTAGTGACACAATTGGAAGTTTAGTCCAACATGGCAGGTGATTAGCAGGTGGTGGCATAATCCAGTCAACCCCCACTGTATTTTTCATTGCTAACTTAGGCCATTTCACAGAGGAAACATTGATTAGTTTTAATATACATAAAGAATATGAAATCTTTAAAAGGGGAAATTTCACATTATCAGTGATACTATCATGGAAAGTGATTGTGGTAATCAATAGGATTATTTAATTTAAAATGTATGCTAAAGTTGTAAGAATGTTATATGAAGTGAGAGATTTTCTTTTAGATCAGACCAAAATAAGCAAATGTCCAACAACAGAGCTAGTTTAAAAGTTAGTTTTCCATTAGCCATCAAATAGATCAGTGATATACTCAGTCTTGCTATTAGTGAGTTTCATTAAAATTTGCGATCTGCATTTTGGACATTCAAATGTTCGAAGCATAATTTTAAATAAAATGGTTATTTTCCAAACATTGCCATGTTTGTTCCAGATCAAAAACTTATTACATCAAAGTCTTTTCTACTATTCTAAATTTACAGTATCTTTACATAATAAATGACTATAATTCATATATTAATGTTTTGTACCCCAAAATTTCAGAACAGATGTAGATAATCTTTATTAAATCTCCACAGTTAAGATGAAATATTATAAAGCCTTCATTTGCAAAATACATTTTCAAAGTTATTTTCATGTTGCTGAAAATTATTTTATTCTCCCTTTCCTCCACCCACGTGTCACCAGGAGCAAAGGCATCAGGAGTCCACAAAGGAAAGCTTTTACAAGACTTCAGGAAAGCTGGAGTTAGGCTAGTTAATGTATAGTAGCATTATGTTAAATTTTTTCTCATTTTACAAAATTTTAGAAAGTTTATCTAAAAATCAATATGGAGAATGACTAAATGCAATTGTAATAGCAATAGTCACTTTAATTTCTAAAATACTATTTTCTTCCAATGACAAACTTCAGGATGGAGAGATAAACAGGCCTTGTTCATAAAGGACAAAATGAATTGTAGGGAAAATATTCAATCCATCAGGCAGGTGTCAGAGTGACCATCCAATGTTAGTGTATTTTTTGTAATGTTTATGAGGTGTAATATGGAATTTTCCTTCCACAATTTTAACCTAAAATTTCTGTTCTGGCATTAAGACCTACTCCAAAGAACAGTAAAAGAGGAGAGTTTGAACTAGAATTTGAGCTTAAGAAGACAGAGAAAAGAAGGAACAAAAAACTTTTAAATAAATTTAATTGGAAAATAGACATTAATGAAAAGAAGACAGGCTAAAATAAAGTCAAGGAAAAATGAAGAAGAGTGGTAAGATAAGGCTAGAAATAATTGTTCTGTGATATTTGGATAAAAACGTGAAATTATCTATGTAAAGATTCATAAATTCACCAGGATAACCATCAAATATTTCAAAAACTAAAAATGAGCTTAAGTTTGAAATTAGCCAGTCTTTATGAGATATATTAGAATTTAGCAGAAAAAGGAGAGAGAAAAATTATTTGAATACTAAAATTCCTACATAGCAGAAATATTTAGGCACTTATTCATAGCACATTAAATACTTAGTAACAAACATATACCAGATACTACAGGAAATAATGAGAATTTAAAATGAAAAAAATTTTCCAAATTTCTAGTGTTGGTGATAGAAATGAAACATGTACTTGATGAGAATCTCCAGAAGACAAAACTATAAATACTATGGAATACAAAAGCACAGAAGTACAGTCAAAAGAAGACAGAATGTGGAAGGGTCTGACAGATTTTGAAAAATGTATAGAAGTCTGGCTGTGCTGGGGGAAGGGTGGTGTCCATAGTTAAAGGTCAAATATATTTCTATTTTGAGATGTAATGGACAAAATGCAAATTTGAAATTGGGAAGAGTCTCACAGACCCAAGAAACTCAGTAAATCCAAGAAGAAAGTAGGTCACTTTTTATAAATTTAAAGTAAACCCCCTGGATCACAGTTAATACATACAGTGAATGAATACCAGAGATGAATAGACCATTGTAAAAGTGTCCAGAAAAAAATAAAATCTTCACTCATTGCATACAAGGAAAAATAGTAAGAGAATGGAAACTAAAAGAAAATAGAATGGCTTTAAAGAAATGAATGGAGGGCTCAAACTAAACTAAAGTATATCCAGCAAAAAATTCTGTAAAATAGAAAATATTCCTAATAAATAAAACAAACTCAAATAATCATTGTGAGACTATGTGTATCACACAGAACAAGCTAAAGCAAGTTTACTAGGCTGAAGAGAAATAATGTTGAAAGGGAATTTAAACCTATAAAAGAAATAAAGATAGAAATGGTAAGTACATCAGGAAATATTTTTCCTCTGTCCTTAAAGTTACAAAAAATAATTGACTCTTAGTGAAAATTAACTGTACAAAGTAATGGGATTTATTGTGAAAGTTTATATATATAAAACTTACTTTGGTCATATTCATTTCCCACTCTCCAACCCCATCATCCCCTTCCATATCCATCATATCTATATTAGCCCCCCCTTTTCTTTCATGTATTTTCACTTTTCTCTATATTCTACAAATAAAGGAAAACATTAAATACTTGCCTGAGTCTTTTTTTTTCTTTTGAAAAACAGGTTTTCACTATGTAGACCATTTGGCCTCAGCCTAATGTTCCTTCTGTCCCAGCCCCACAAGCACAGTCTTGCAGGTGTATCCCACCACACCTTGCAAGTCTGGCTTTTTAAAACAGAAATTAAAAGGATAGACTTCAGGATTTATAACAGAGGTAGAAGAAAATGAATCACAATGCCATCAATTTTGCAATGAGTTTGTAAGTGATATGCAATTTTAAGATTCTCCCATAATATATGAAGTGGTTTAATGTTAGTTTAAGATACAAGATAAATTAAGAACACATGTTATAATCACTAAAATCACAAAGACATCATCCAATGAGGTGTAGGTTAAATTTCAATAAAGTTCCTGTAATTGAACACTAAAAATAGTAATAATAATTAGGATAAAGAAGAATGTGAAAGGAAGAAATCAAGAAGAGTAGGAACCAATACAAAACAAATAAAAAGTTGATTAAAAACTAACCATATTGAGAATTGTATTAAACATAAATGGACTATTAACTGAAGTTTAAAAGAAAATGTTTTAGAAAAAAAGAGAAAGAAAATGCAAAGAATATGCGATATATACAAGAAACATTTTTCATATGAAAACAATGTAAGATTTAAAGTAAGATGGAGAATTATATTTAATACTAAGGAATATTTTGAATGATAAAACATTTCAAAATAATAAAATAGAGAATTTATCAAGAAGATATAATATTTTTAAATGTTTAATCACTTAATAAGACAGCTTCAAAATAGATGAAGTAAATTTTGAAAGAATTGAAAAGTTCACGAAGAATTGAAAAGCTGTACCATGTTACAATCACTTTGGTGAATTGTTCAGCAGTTCCTTATAAATCACATATTTACTCTACAACCAAACACTTCCAGTCCTAGTTATTAGAACACCAGAAATGTAAGATTATGATTGCAACATAGGATGTGTACATTAACTGATGTTTATATATCATAGTAACCCCAAACTATACCCAAGCCAAAAACTTCCCAGCAATAAAATGAATAAGCAAAATGTGTACATCCTGTAACAAAATATATTCACATAGAAAAAAACATGAGAAAGAAATGAAGATCTATTACTTGCTCAATGTATCTAAAAATCAGTATGCTAAATCAAAGAAATCAGTCAAATAACAATACATATTCTATAACTTGATTTTAGTAAAGTTTATGAACAGGAAAAACTAATCTTCATTTATAGTGTAAGTGGAAGAAAAGAAATTTTTGTGGTGACAAGAAAAAAAGGTCCATATTAATTGTTATTTTGGTCAAAGTTAAATGTTCATTTTGTTATATTTAAAAGTATTCATTGTTTAAACATTGCATTGCACAATATGCCTTTAAACAGTGTGTTCATTCTCTCTCTTGGTATACTGCGTATTCAGTTCTGTTATATGTGACTAATGGATCTTAGTGACATCTTCATTATGAAAAATACACAGTATTTTAAGGAATATTCAATGCTGTTTGTATTTTCATTGTGAGTAAATCCAGATTCCAGTGGCAATTATATATGAGAAAATAAAAAACAAAGGAAACTCCTCGATGTAATTGCATAATATGACATTTAGAGTAGAAGATCTGTCCTGGGTGATATTTTGATATTCAAGTTGCTTATTATGCCATATTGAGTAGTAGTACCATACTTTACATTGTTAGGATTTGAATCTGAAATGTCTTCCAAAGGTTCATGTGTTGAAGGTTTGGGTCACCATGTAGTAATGCTCACAGCTGGGGCTTTTGAGAAGTGATTGGATCTTGGGGATCTGAACTCATCAATGGATTAATCTCCTGAAAGGATCATCATTTGATGGGATATGTGGATGTGATGGGATATCTAGGAGGGAGACCTAGTTGAAGTGTGTGGATCCTTGGGGACATGCCCATGGGTCCTGCCTCTCTCTGTCTCTCTGTCTCTGTCTCTGACTCTGTCTCTCTGTGTCTCTCTCTCTGCTTCCTGACCATGAGGTGAGTAGCTTTGCTCTTCCATGTCCTTCTGCCATGATGTTCTGCTCACCACAGGCCTTAAATCAATGGAGTCAGCCAGCAATGTGCTAAAATCTTTGAAAACATGAGCCTAAATAAACCTTTTCTCCTTTAAGTTGATTTTCTCAGGTATTTTATTATAGTGACAGAAAACTGAGTAGTCCCCACACTCATTATTCTAATATCCACCAGTGGGTGTGAGGGAATATCCTTTTCTGAAGCAGTAACATTCACTCCACAAACCCTTATAGGAGTGAGGTGGGAGTTGTCTAGATTCTGGATGGAGGCAGCCAACCACAGAGGACAAGGAACAAAGAAACAGGAAACTGAGTTTATTGCTGCCCAACAGTCAGATTGATTTTGAAAAGCATAAATTAAGATCAAAACACCATGCTGCTTCTTTTCGCAAAATCTCCAAGGCCTCTTTGTGATTCTTCATGTAAACTCACTATCCTTACATGACCTGACAGGTGTGATTTCTCTGACCTCAGATCACACTACTTTGCGTTTTGGTCACTCAGTGCAGTTACACTGGTGGCCTCAGTGTTTGGGCATTGGGCTTTCCCTAGACTTTTCAGAAAGAAGTCTATTTAATGTCTCCTATTTAATGTATTTCTCCAGTAGTACCTTTAATGAGGCTTACCTTTATCACATCATTAGAAAGGGCAATGACTCTTCATTCATGTACTCCTGACCCTGGACCAGTTTTTTTGTTATTATTGATGCTGTTTACAAAACACATTATTGTAAAATACAACACATTTTTATCTACTATGCTACCATTTTTTGACCATCTTTCTCATTAGAATATAATATAAATGACAGAGTGTTTGTATATTTTATTTGGTGGTATATTTGCAAGTTTTTAGAACAGTGCTTTTCATATAGTAGGTACTTATGTATTTTTGAGTAAGTGGAGAAAATTTAAAGAGATATTAAACAAACTGCTTATGAACACTTTGGGAACATTTCATACTGAAATCACAGTGCAGAAATGTAGAATATCTGTACAATGTAAATATCATTTAAAATAATTACATGACATCTTCACCCATTTTGATCTTCAGGCAAAATAATAACAAGTTCAGAGTTGTTTAGAGATGATTATTTATCTAAAAAAATTCAATAACTTAATGGGATCCCTTTTATTTTTTCTTGCTCCCAAGAAAGACCATAAAATAAGAACTGAGTGTAGGAATATTCCCTAATCAAACATTTGGATCAGTTTAGTTTTACTGGTATTAGCATGGTTATAAATAACATTTAGAGAGCTTCTTGTTTAAATATATTAAATGCTCATATCTCTGCCTATTCTGTCTACATTATTCAGATTCCATCTATATATTGTTATTTTTGCTTTCAGGAAACAAACAGTTTTAGAGCTACTATTAGTATAGTAAGAACGTAGGTATTTTATATTGAAAACTGCCATGTGTCTTGATGAGAAAAGAAATCTTTAACATCAGAAAAGCCTGTGGGTTTTCTTTACATTCTATATGGTCTTCCACACGTTACCTAAGTCATTTGAATCTTTAGTTGTCTAATCATAATTGGGGGTGTTGATTATCTCTACTATTTTAATGCAAGGATTAAATACTATCATGCATATAGTGTATGGTGACCTAAGACTGAGTGTAGAACAAGAGATGATGCATATTATTACTGCTCATAACCATCACTTGTTGAGCACTTATCATATTCAATTATCTCCACTCCACAGACCATTCTGACAGGATAGGAATTACTGTATTTCACATGTGAAGAAGTCAAGGTTACATTGGGGATAAGTAAGCTGCCTAAAATCACTGGGTTTACAAGTAGACAAAAGGAATTTTAACTCGAGTACCTTAAACAGAAATGGAAAAAGTAATCCACATTATATACTGTGCTTAGTGCTCCACACAAGATTATATTGGCTTCCTTTCCCATTTTCCTTAGCTTCAACAAAGCTGTGCACTGTCTTGAATTCCAAAGTAGCTTAAATAAAACAATCCTTCTTTACTCTGTAGTTTTCATTTATTTATTAAGATGTTCAGAGGATTCTTTCTTTCTTCATTTATCTTTTGTCTTCTTACCCAAGCTGTTGACATTTACTCCTTTACATGAGGAGACAGAACTGCAGATTTCTAAATTCATTTCACACAGCAGTAATCACAGGTTTATGCTCGCATGACATCCAGGCAAAGGAGGACAAAGAGGGGGCCTGAAGTATATCTCAGGATGAGAATCAAAGAAATAGATGGAAGAAAAGGCCTCTGAAATGTAGAAGCTTTCTTCTGCTGTGTGCCCAAGGAAAACATTGAATAATAATCTTAGAAAGTAAATCCACACCTGAGAATAAAATTTGAGAACACTGCCAAGTAAAGTGACCCATCTATGTTGAATGGAGACATAAAAGGGACAAGAAAGCAGAGCCCCACCTGCGTACATGAATCACACAGGCATTTTCAAATGGCTGGATATGTGCTTTAAAGCTACCCACAGCAAAAAAAAAAAAAAAAAAAAAAAAGTTTTCATTTTCTGTTAGAACTTGGCTAAAAGTAAACAAAGGAGAAAAGGAGAAATAAACAGAAGAACTAAAACTGACACTTTCAGCTCCAATCAGAAAAGTGGCATTAGTTAGAAAATATAACAAGCATTTAGTAGATATTAGTCACTATTTGGTACGATATTGGTCAGTAGGAATCTATAATCTAATTTAATCCACAGACAACTCAATAAATGGATTTATTACCTACATTACAGGGATTAGGAAATGAGGCTTAAAAAATGAGGTTTAAGATTACACAGCTAATTAATTTAAAGACAAAATTCAAACTCAAATGTGCATGCTCTATTCTTCCCTCTTAGTTACTATGTTGTCTTTTTTAAGAAAGTGTCTTTACAGTTCTTGTACGTTTTTTCTCTGATCCCTCCTAGCAGCTGCCATACTTACAACCTGGAAAAGAATATTCCATTCTGCTGTTTTCAGCAATTTTCTGCTGATGACCACATAATGTTTAGCCATGGCCTATTAAATACCTATCTTATCCTTCGGTGCCAGAAATGGGAATCCATTTAAACAAGCAATTGAGCTTTATTGTTATTTTATTTCTGTCTAAATTCTTTCCACCAACCCTTTCCTCTAAAGTAATAAGACACATTTCATATTAGTTGTACTCAGAGTATATGAAAATATCTGAGCTGTCAGGAGATTTTAACAGGGAATAGATATACAGACAGTTTCTGTTATGAAGTTTTCTCCCTTATTGGTCAGAACTCTTGGAACATGCAAAAATACCATTTTGTTGAGGGTTTGAAGTTGTAAAGACACGTAAAATGTGATGGTGATATATAGAGTAACTATGCATATACCATTCAACCTGGCAGTTTGGGAGAGTGAGTCACTAGACAGGGCATCTGGAAAATGCCTCCATGTTTGAATTATTCCTGGTAAATTGACACAATTTACTAGTTTATGTGTTGTTTCATGTCCTATTCCTAGAAAAGTGTGAAATAGTGTAGACATATTTTAACATTCTTGGACTTCTGGCAAGCCTATGACCTATCATGCCACCATCATCTACTTATTTGCAGCCCATCAATGCTCTGTGTTCCTCAAAAGGAAAGAAAAAGTAAATGCTGTGTCCTATTTTGATACAAAGCTGAACATGGCTTTGGAGGTGGTTCAAGACCTTTTGTCCCTGTGTAGATGAAACCAATGAATAAGGTTCTTATCTCTATTTATAACAAGCTATAAATTGCCAGATTGTATAAGGTTTATAAAACCAAAGAAAAAAATACTGGCTCTTCTTTCCCCAACTTATCCATTGTGTTCTATTCATCTGAAACCAGGAAGCTTTATATATTGTATATATTAAGCACTAAAAGCGAGGTCTTCATAGAATGTATGCTCACTGTCACTTTTATGTGCACTCCTGAAAATTTGGATTTCTTGGCACTAAGTACCTTGCTCAATTTCTACCCAAAATGGAGACAGTTACTCAAGAACTGTATTTCTGTAAATTATGTAAATGCCTTAAGGCCTCATTTTATTCATAATTTATCATTCTCAATATGGATATTAAACATGTATCAATGTATATTATTGAGTGGGCAAATTATTTATTAAAAACTAATGGTTGAAATTAAGAGTGGCTTAAAATATCTAATTTTTATGTTCATGAAAAGTATCATGAAGTAAATCCATAGCCACAATATTCTCATGGTCGTACAATATCTCCAAAATTCTTTTTATTGGGAGAAAAAATCTATATTTTAAATATCCTAATTATAGCATTCTGCTTAAAAACTCAAGCATGTTAACTCATGACATCTTTTGAGACCAACATGGGTGGATCAATTCATTTCATGGAAACTCATGAAGAGCTGCCAGCAGTAATTTCTAATGACTTCATTTGATTCTGACAAATTATGTCCTGACCCTATCATCTAGGCCCATCTGTGAGAATGGCAGGGAACCCTTGAGCAAGGTGGGAAGCCATCACCAGCCTGTACAGGTAGTAGGTGAGGATGGATAAACTAGGTCTGGAAAAATGTCATTGCTATCAACCCAAGTCCATCCATAGCAGCAGTTCGACCAGTTCTCATATCTGCTCTTCTTTGCTTTGTTAGGAGCAAAGGCCAACAAAAAAATAGTATAAATGATATTCAGGAAAAGCCATGGAATGAAAGGAACTAAAAGTGGCCTAAAGTTACATTGGTTGTGATTAGGAAATGAAGGGCAAGAAAAGACATTTAAAAGATGATTATGGATATTGAATGTCAGATGTGATTATTATTTAGTATAAAAATCTACCTCCATAGTTGACAAAACTGAAGGTGGAGAGGTGACACATTTATAAAGTCCATAAAACTCTATCTCCTTATTTTGTTAAAGTGAAACCTAAGAATGAAGATACCTGCTTTGTAAATATCCCAGCACCTAGAACAATATCTGAAACATAGATATTACTTACAAATCCTATGTATCAATGATTTATGCAGTTGAAATCAGGTTAATATATTTTAAGAGATTAAAGTCAGAATCAAGTAGACATGGATACAGATTACCATCTACCACACATGCAATTCTGGATTAGATAGGGTTTTAATTGAATACAGAAGGGACAAAGCCTTAAGTGGAGAGAGTTAGTCCACATTGGGAAAATGAGAAAGAAGGAAGGAAGGAGGGAGAGAAGGAGGGAGAAAGAGAGAGAAAAGGAAAAAAGGGGAGGGGAAAGGAAGGAGAAAGGGGTAGAAAAGGAGGAAAGAGAAAAGCAAAGGAGAGAAAATCAAGGAGAGAGACAGGAAAGAAGAAAAAGCCAAAGCAATAAGAGAGTGAAAAGAAATGTGAGTTCAATAAGCCTATGCAAAGATGTTCAATATTAGTAGTCATTACAACAATGCAAATTAAAACTACAAGAATGTACCATTTTATACCCACTAGGATGGCTATGATAAAACAAAAACAAATAAAGAATCCAAAAAATATCAAGTGTTGGAGAGGATGTAGAGAAGTTGGAAGCTTTGTGCATTACAGATAAGAATGTGAGCTCATTCAGCCAATGAGGGAAACACATTGCTGTTTCCTCAAAAATGTAAACATTTGAGCTGGCAGATCTGTGCTCAAGTGGTAGAGCACCTGCCTAGCAAGCATAAGGCCCTGAGTTCAAACCCCAGTTGCTGCCAAAAAAAAAAAAAAAAAAAGAAAGAAAGAAAAACACACAGGCACTACTTAAAAAAAATTAAACATTTTATTATCCCATGATCCATCAATTTAATTTCTAGGTTATATGAAAAAAAACTGATGACTGTGACTAAAACTGATACTTGTATACCAATGTTGTTATCAGCATTATAAATGGTAGATAAAAAGTGGAAATGTCTCAACTATCATCAGCAGATGGATGAAAAAACAATATATATTTTACAAATATAATGGGCTTTCATATAACCTTAAAAAGAATGATATTCTAAAACATGCTACAACATCCTTGAACCTTGAAAACTTTATTCTAAGTGTAAAACTTTAAAAACAAGGCACAAATGTTCAATTCCAATTATATCAACTACATGCAATAGTCTAATTCATAGACAGATATAGCACAGAGGCTAGAGGAGAGGAGAAATGGGAGTTATTGCTTAATGTGTAAAGAGTTTCTGTTTGAGACAATGAAAAATATTCTGGAAATGAAGAATAATGACAGCTTTAAATCATTGTTATTACTACAGATAATGCCAATGAATTATAAAATTAAATATGGTTAAAATGTTCAGTTTTATGTTATTTTTATTTTATCACAATAAATCAGTAAATAAGAAAATGAAGCTAATATGACAGAATAATGAACTAATAGAGGAAAAAATATTTTTTAAAAGTACAGTGGACAATCCCCACTTTCTTTTTTTTTTTTTTTTTTTTTTACCTATTTCTATTCCTTTTACTTCTTCTTCTTGCCTAATTGCTCTGGCTAGGAATTCCAGTACTATGTTGAATAGGAGTACGGAGAGTGGGTACCCTTGTCTCATTCCTGAGTTTAGGGGAAATGCTTTCAGTTTTTCTCCATTAAGTATGATGTTGGCTATAGATTTATCATATATGGCCTTTATAATGTTGAGGTACATTCTTTCTATTCCTCATTTTCTTTTTTTTTTTTTTAAAAGCCTCCTTCCTTTTATTTTTATTTTTTTTTTTATTTCATTTTTCTTTTATTATTCATATGTGCATACAAGGCTTGGTTCATTTCTCCCCCCTGCCCCCACCCCCTCCCTTACCACCCACTCCACCCCCTCCCGCTCCCCCCCTCAATACCCAGCAGAAACTATTTTGCCCTTATCTCTAATTTTGTTGTAGAGAGAGTAAAAGCAATAATAGGAAGGAACAATCCCCACTTTCTTAAAATGTCAGATTTTTCCCTGAAGGATTAAGGAAAATGAGAATAATTTCATTTGAATTACCATATTGATTGTTTTCAGAGATTTATAATGCAGGACTAAGACAATCAGATCACTAAATTGCTCTGGTATTGTTTTTCTTTATAATTATGCTGAAATTTATAAATTTTTGCTTATATGAATGAGACAACACTCATCGCTGCTCGGTGATAAGGAAGATCATACCTAATGTCTCCTGGTGTGCACTGTGTAACAATGAAGAAAGCATCCTGAAAAGGAGTTCTGGCACATAAAGAAAGTCTCTAGTTTAGGGGATAAAATCTCAAAGTAGATTGACATGGCTTCTTGACTCAATGATACCAAAATCCTACTCTACCTCTGGCCTTGTTGAAAGAATTTTGAGATATTTTTCTGTTATTTTTAGCCAAAATATTCATATTACAAACCCCACATATGCAACAAGGTTTTCATTACACTTGCTTTTCTAATTCATGTGATTAAAAATCTGTGAAAAATATCTGATCTTCACAAAGATACCTCCTGACCCTTTTTAAAAAATTTCTTTTATTCTTATTTGAATACAAGTTTGGGTCATTTCTACCCCCTTCCCCCTACCCCCTCCCATAGCCCCGCCCCCTCCCTCTCCCCACCACCCCCTTACTTCCGGGCAGAAACTATTCTCCCCTTATGTCTAATTTTGTTGAAGAGAGAGTATAAACATTAATAAGGAGGACCAAGGGTTTTTGCTAGTTGAGATAAGGATAGCTATACAGGGAGAGTCCTCACATTGCTTTCATGTACATATGTGTTTCATTCTAAATTGATTCTTCTGGATTAACCTTTTCTCTAGTTCCTGGTCCCATTCTTCTATTGGCCTCTATTGCTTTAAAGTTTCTGCATTAATTCCTTTTAATTCAGGACATCAAATGGTATCTTGATTTTTTGGGTTACCTACCTATCCTCATACCTCCTTTGTGTGCTCTCGCCTAATCATGTGATCAAAGTAAGGACCCCTTATTGTGTTTATCCTTGATCTAAAGTCCACATATGAGGGAGAACAAACAGTTTTTGGTCTTCTGGGCCTGGCTAACCTCGCTCAGGATTATGTTCTCCAGTTCCATCCATTTACTTGCAAATGATAAGAGTTCATTCTTCTTCATGGCTGCATAAAATTCCATTGTGTATAAATACCACATTTTCTTAATCCATTCACCAGTAGTGGGGCATCTTGGCTGTTTCCATAACTTGGCTGTTGTGAATAATGCTGCAATAAACATGGGTGTGCAGGTGCCTCTGGAGTAACCTGTGTCACATTCTTTTTGGTATATCCCCAAGAGTGGTATTGCTGGATCATATGCCAGATCTATGTTTACATTTTTAAGAAGCCTCCAATTATTTTTCAAGAGTGGTTGAACTAGTTTGCATTCCCACCAGCAGTGTATGAGGGTTCCTTTTTCCCCACATCCTTGTCAATATCTGTTGGTGGTGGTGTTGCTAATGATGGCTATTCTAACAGGGGTGAGGTGGAATCTTAGTGTGGTTTTAATTTGCATTTCCTTTATTGATAGAGATGGTGAGCATTTTTTCATGTGTTTTTTGGCCATTTGAATTTCTTCTTTTGAGAAAGTTCTGTTTAGTTCACTTGCCCATTTCTTTATTGGTACATTAATTTTGGGAGAATTTAGTTTTTTGAGTTCCTGTATATTCCTGTTATCAGTCCTTTGTCTGATGTATAGCTGGCAAATATTTTCTCCCACTTTGTGGGTGGTCTCTTCAGTTTAGAGAGCATTGATTTTGTTGAGCAGAAGCTTTTTAGTTTTATGAAGTCCCATTTTCTATACTTTCTCTTAGTTGCTGAACTGCTGGGGTTCCATTGAGGAAGTCCTTGCCTACACCTATTACTTCCAAAGTATTTCCTACTCTTTCCTGTACCAACTTTAGAGTTTGGTGTCTGATATTAAGATCCTTGATCCATTTTGAGTTTATACTAGTACAGGGTGATAAACATGGATCTAGTTTCAGTTTTTTGCAGACTGCTAACCAGTTTTCCCAACAGTTTTTGTTGAAGAGGCTGTCTTTTCTCCATCTTATATTTTTAGTGCCTTTTTCAAAAACAAGTTGGGTATAGTTGTGTGGATTCATATCCAGGTCCTCTATTCTGTTCCACTGGTCTTCATGTCTGTTTTTTGCCAATACCATGCTGTTTTTGTTGCTATTGCTTTGTACTACAGTTTGAAGTTGGGTATTGTGATAGCTTCAGCATTGTTCTTTTTGCTGAGTATTGCCTTGGCTCTTCATGGTCTCGTTTGTTTCCAAATGAATTTTAGGGTAGATTTTTCCATCTCTTTGATGAATGACATTGGGATTTTGATGGGAATTGCATTATACATGTAGATTTCTTTTGGTAGTATAGCCATTTTTACTATGCTGATTCTATCAATCTTGAGCATGGGAGATCTTTCCACCTTCTGTAGTCTTCCTCAATCTCTTTCTTCAGGGGTTTGTAGTTTTCCTTGTACAGGTCATTTGCATCCTTTGTTAAGTTTACTCCTAGGTATTTGATTTTTTTGAGACTATTGTAAGTGGAATTGTTTTCATGTATTCTTTCTCTGTTTGTTCATTATTAGTGTATAGGAAAGCTAATGATTTTTCTATGTTGATTTTATATCCTGCTACCTTGCTGTAGCTGTTGATGGTGTCTAAGAGTTTTTGGGTAGAGTTTTTTGGATCTTTAAAGTATAGGATCATATTGTCTGCAAATAGGGATATTTTGACAGTTTCATTACCTGTTTGTATTCCTTTTATTCCTTCTTTTTGCCTAATTGCTCTGGCTAGGAATTCCAGGACTATGTTGAATAGGGTGGGGATAGTGGGCATCCTTGTCTTGTTCCTGATTTTAGAGGGAATGGTTTCAGTTTTTCACCATTAAGTATAATGTTGGCTGTGGGTTTGTCATACATAGCTTTTATAATGTTGGGGTACTTTCCTTCTATTCCTAGTTTTCTTAGAGCTTTTATCATGAAATGGTGTTGGATCTTATCAAAGGCTTTTTCTGCATCTATTGAGATGATCAAGTGGCTTTTGTCTTTGCTTCTATTAATGTGCTATATTATGTTTATTGATTTGCGTACATTGAACCACCCCTGAATTCCTGGGATGAAGCTGACATGGGCGTGGTGAATGATCTTTTTGATGTGTTGTTGAATTCGTTTTCCCATTATTTTATTAAGGATTTTTGCATTAATGTTCATTAAGGAGACTGGCCTATAGTTCTAATTTTTGGAGGTGTCTTTGCCTGGTTTTGGAGTGATTGTAATACTGCCTGTATTAGGCAATTTTCCTTCCCTTTCTACTTCGTGGAACAGTTTAAGGAGGGTTGGTATCAGTTCTTCCTTAAAGGTCTGGTAGAATTCAGCAGAGAATCCATGAGGTCCTGGACTTTTCTTTTTGGGGACACTCTTGATTGCTGCTTCAATTTCATTTTGTGTTATAGATCTATTCAGATGATTAATTTCCTCTTGGTTCAGTTTTGGATGATTGTAAATATCTAGAAATCTGTCCATTTCTTCAAGATTTTCAAATTTATTAGGCTATAGGTTCTCAAAGTAGTCTCTGATGATTTCCTGGGCTTCTATGGTGTTTGTTGTTATCTCCCCTTTTGGATTCCTGATTTTACTGATTTGGGTTTTTTCTCTCCTCATTTTAGTCAGGTTTGCCAGAGGTCTGTTGATCTTGTTTATTTTTTCAAAGAACCAATTTTCTGTTTCATTAATGCTTTGTATGTTTTTTTTTGTTTCTATTTCATTAATTTCAGCTCTTATTTTAATTCTTTCTCTCCTTCTGTCATTTTGGGATTTGCTTGTTCTTGTTTTTCTAGGAGTTTGAGATGTAACATTAGGTCATTGATTTGCAATCTTTCTGTCTTTTTTAATATATGCTGTCATTGCTATAAACTTTCCTCTCAGGACTGCCTTTGCAGTGTCCCATAGGTTCCTGTAGGTTATGTTTTCATTTTCATTAACTTCCAGGAATCTTTTAATTTCCTCTTTTATTTCATTGATGACCCATTGGTCATTGAGCAATGTGTTGTTCAGTTTCCAGCTGCTTAAATGTTTTTTGTTATTATTTTTGTTGTTGAGTTCTAGTTTTAATGCATTGTGATCGGATAGAATGCATGGTATTATTTCTATTTTCTTATATTTGCTGAGGCTTGCTTTGTGCCCTAAGATATTATCAATTTTGGAGAAGGTTCCGTGGGCTGCTGAGAAAAATGTATATTGTGTGGAAGTTTGATGAAATGTTCTGTAGACATCAACTAGGTCCATTTGCTCTATAGTATGTTTTAGATCTAGGGTTTCTTTATTCATTTTTTGTTTGGATGACCTATCTATTGGCAATAGTGGGGTGTTAAAGTCTCCCATTACCACTGTGTTGGAGTTTATATATATTTTTACATCCTTCAGGATATTTTTGATGAAATTGGTGTGTTGACATTGGGTGCATATAGGTTGATAATTGTTATTTCCATTTGGTGTATTACCCCTTTTATTAGTATGGAATGTCCTTCTTTATCTCGTTTGATTAATGTAGGTTTGAAGTTACTTGTCTGAGATAAGTATTGCTACTCCTGCCTGTTTCGTGGACCATTGGCTTGGTAAATCTTCCAGCCATTCACACTAAGCCTATGCTTATTTCTATCGATGAGATGGGTCTCCTGTAAGCAACAAATTGTTTGATCTTCCTTTTTAATCCAGTTTGTCAAATGGTGTCTTTTGATGAGGGAATTAAGTCCGTTAACATTCATTGAGTGTTAGTATTGATAGGTATGTGGTGAGTCCTGTCATTTAGTTGGTTTTTTGTTGTTGTTTATGGGTTTGATTGTGTGCAGCTGAATCAGTGTTACTCTCTACTTTCTTGCCTTTTCTTCTCCTGTGATTTGGTACTGCTTGTCCTTTCATGGTTATGTTGATTTTCACTTTCTGTGTGCAGAATCCCTTGAAGAATATTTTGCAATGGTGGCTTTGTGATCATATATTGTTTTAGTTTCTGCTTATCATAAAAGACTTTTATTGGTCCATCTACTTTGAATGATAGTTTTGCTGGGTAGAGTATCATAGGGTTGAAGTTATTTTCATTCAGTGCCTGGAAGACCTCACCCTATGCTCTTCTTGCTTTTAATGTTTCTGTTGAGAAATCTGCTGTGATTTTGGTGGGTTAACCTTTGTGACTTATTTGTTTTTTCTCTCTTATAGCCTTCAATATTCTTGCTTTATATGCTGTGCTTGTTTTAATGATAATGTCATGGGGTAGTTCTATTTTGGTCAGGTCTGTTTGGTGTTCTGGAGGTTTCCTGTATCTGTATGGGCATAGTTTTCTCTAGATTTGGGAAATTTTCTGTTATTATTTTGTTGAATATATTACAAATTCCTTTTGCTTGCACCTCTTCTCCTTTCTCAATGCCCATGGTTCTCAAGTTTGCTCTTTTGATGGAGTCATTGAATTCTTGCATGTTCCTTTCACAGGTCTTGAGTTGTCTAACTAGTAGTTCTTCAGTTTTTCCTTTAATTACATTTCATCTTCAAGTTCTGAGATTCTGTCTTCTGCTTGTTCTAGTCTGCTGAATTGGCCTTCCATTTTGTTTTGCATTTCTATTTTGTTCTTTTTTCTGAGGTTTTCCATATCATGAGTCACTTCCTCTTTAATATTGTCTATTTTCACCCTGAGTTCATTTATCTCTCTATTTGTGGTATCCTTTGTTTCACTTTGTTGTTTATATAGTGCTCCTATAGTTTCTTTTATTTGTTCTTGTGCTTTCTCAAATTCTCTATTTTTGCTGTCTTGGAATTTCTTGCATGTCTCCTGTACATTTTGGTTGACCATATCCAGTATCACCTCTATAAAATTCTCATTGATTACTTGCAAGATTTCTTCTTTCAGGTTGTTCTTATGGGCTTCATTGGGTTCTTTCATATAGTTTACCTTTGTTTTCTTGGACTCTGGATCTGGGAATCTGTTTTCTTGATTTCTCTCTGGTTTCTGTACTAATTTATTATTGGGGGAAAATGGTTTCCATCTTTTCTCCGTCTTCTCATCATTCCACTTGCTGCTGTTACTGTCCCTGTATTATGTGTAATTTAGTATTATCTAGCTTGTAATAGTAAAAATAATATCTGGAGTGAAAGGGTAAGAGGAGAAAGAAAGCAAAGAAGGTAAAGAAAAGATAAAGAAAATACAGAGCCAAAGAAATAAACAGGGAGAGATAGTGTACTAATCAACAGTGAGCTAAACAGGCATTAGAGAGACAGAGAAAGATAAAAAGAAGAGAGAAAAACAGAGACAAAAAAAATCCCAGGTTCAAATGCAATAAAGTTTCAGTCTTAATAGTTCTGGTGTTACTCCTTCAGCCTCCAGTCCTGGTGTTGGTGTTTGAGTAGTAGTTCTGTTGTCTCATCAAAGGAAACACAAAAACAAAAGAAAAAAATTAAAATAGAAAAGGTATACAAAACTATAAAAGAATAAAAGTTTCAGGTCCAGAAACCACACAGTTTCAGTCTTAGTAGTTGTGGTGTTGATCCTTTGGCATCCAGTCCTGGTGTTGGTATTTAATCAGTAACAGTGTGGTTGTGTCGCCTAATGGTTGGGCCTGAAGACAGCTTTGTGAGCCTCTAACTGGTCTGTTTGAGGCTGTGACTCACCTGCCACCTACTGTCAACAGGCTGCAGCTGCAGGCTTTATTTATTGCAGTTCACAGGACTAAGTCATCACACTCACCTAATCCATCCAGCTTGTTTATTTAGAGTTCTCCTGGATGCCTACCCCTTCTCTTTTCTCCAGTGTAAAGTCCTGCCATCCTATTTACAGTTGCAGGCTTTGTTTATTTAGAGTTCGATGGGGAATTGCCCATCCCCTTCTCCAGCACTCAGGGTGCCCCATCCTCTTTGCTATGTGTCTTTTTTCAGTTGCTTGTTTATTACTTAGTTTTTTTTGTTGGTGGTGGTGGTTTTTTTTGTGGGGTGGGGGTCAGTCTGTCCAGGGAGCTATGCTGACTTATCCCAGGGGTGGCTGTGGGAATACCGCATGCCACTTACTTGCTCACCTGTTGGTCTGTGTCTCCCAAGCAGGTTAGGAGCCGGTAACTGGTGGTGTGGGACCCCTCCTGTTTTCTCCATATATCGTGGCATGGGGAAACTATGTGCAGGCTGAGGGTGTTGGAGTTTTGCCTCTTCTTGGTGGTTTTTCCTGCCAGGTGTGTCTCCAGCATCTTGGCAAGATTTTTACTTTAAGGAACACATGCTAGCTACTTCCTCCCTGTAGCCATCTAGGATCCCGTCCCCTCCTGAACCTTAAGTCCATAATTCCACAAACCATCATTTAGCATCTGGCTTATCCTTTCCTGGGCCTCAGAACTTCCATATCCCTATATGTGAAGACAAAATAATTTACCAAATGGGATTGGTTAGTCATAGAATTACTTTATAACAACTCCATGATCACACACCGAATATTTTCATGATCAGATCAAGTTATGTTCCATCAAAAGAAAGTTCATTTATTGATTTTCTTTATTCCTTATTTACCTTAAGAGTCAACATTGATTAATCTACTATATTTTTAACAAAGGAATTCAAATTGAAAATAGTAGAATGTCCCTAACTTTCTTGGAAATGTCAGTTAAGATGTATGCAGTATTATAATAAACAGAAACACCTGTCTTCTTTAATAAGTTAGAGATACATTGAAAGAGTAAAGTTGGCACAAAGCTCCTTATGTCGGAGGCTCTGTATCTTTCTATTTCTAATCCATATGTCATTTGTTTATTTCCCAACTTGCAATGAATGAATGATAACATTGACTTAATGTATACATTTATACTACATGTATACATAAATATGTACAACACACAGAAAATGAACCTCCTCTATTCCAGATCAATTTTGACAATAGAATTTTCATGCAAGAACGTGGTTGAAGTAAAAGCCTGGTTTGTTATAATACAACTAACTTAACCATCCAAAGGATCTTTGGGGAATTCTAATTTTCTATTCCCAAGGAAAAGTACAACATCCTTTATGGAAGGAGCTACACCAAAATCTAGGTTTCACAATTTTTATATCATGATAAAAAACAATATTGTTCTTCTGTATATGTAAAATGAGATGCTTTACTATTTGAAGCCATTTCAAAAACATGGGAGAGATATGCTGATCCAACAATACTTCCTCAATTGCCAATTGCTGCATAAAATATCCAGAGAAGGATACAAATGTTTATTAACCAGTAACATGAAACCTTCAAGACATAAACAAATTTCTATGAGAGTAATAATATAATAATGTTACTGAAATTTCATTTCAGGCAAACACCTGGAACCAGATCATTGCCTGAGAGGGTGTTTCAGTTCTGAGAACATTGTATAGAAGTGAAAAATATGGTCATTACCATAAAACAACCCTAAATTAAGATTTTACTTTAGCTCTTTTTGAGCTTGTGACCTTGGAAATCATTTTAACCTTTCTGAGCTCTGCATGGTCACTTCCTATACTAGGTAAAAAGTAAAACACATAATAGAATCAATGTCATCCAACAGTCCATAGTTACTAAGAAAAAACAACAGGACTTGGAAAACCTGACAGGAAGAAAGAGCACAATACTAGAGGAAGAATAAGGATGTGAGAGAGAAGGACCAAAGACATTCGCAGATACGTTCCACTTATTTTCCATCATTGCCAAGCCCTTAATGAAGCATGAGAACACAAAATGATCATGTAAGATCTTGTCAACCCTGTATTCTTTAGATGAAGTGAAGTTTGTCTGATTAAATCTCACTTATTCACTTTCACTATTTGACTATGATAATGATATTCATTGCTAACATCATTTTAATTATTAATTGGTTGCTCATTTTGGAGACTTGCTGTGGTGGATCCTGCCAGTTGCTGTTAGATAGAGATGTTATTCAGAAATAATGATAGACCAATGAGTTTCCATTGCTAAACTAGAAAGAAGTGGGAAACAAGTGGTTATCCAAGAGTTGGTGAAAAAGGGACAATGGTCAAATACAGTGTAGAAAGCATATAATCTTTTGCCAATTTACAGTACAAAGGTGACTATATAGTCACTAGTTTCTCTAAGGAGTAAAATTAATTATTGTAAAAAAGCAAGAACAAAATGTGACAACTAAACCATTATTTGGATATATTCAATAATAGCACAGTAGTTAAGGGTTTGAATCCGTAATCAGTTAGATATGAGTCAAAGTACAGCATTCATTTGTCAATTTATGTTATCTTTTTAATAGAGAGAAAGTTATAAGCCTTTCTAATTCTTACTGAAAAACATCTTCTAATGGAAGTAATTGTAGTTTTAATCATATAAGAATGATCATTATGGTCTCAAATGGGAAATTAATGTAGCACCAGGACTGATATATATGAAATGCTAAGTAACTGTTAGTTATTTTTATTCTCACCAGCATATCATTATTGAATAGTGAAGATAAGCAGAAATATAAGAAATTAATCAATCCCCTGCTAGGAATAAAAACAAACTGCCATTCTTCTTAAATCTTGGTTCTTACCTATGCATCATCTATCAATGCAAGGTTAATCTACTCCCATATGTTGTCATTCTTAAAACTAATTTAAAGCAAATATTTGAATGCCTCAATACTTCATATTAACTCTGAAAAATGAAATGTTCTCCCAAAGTTGGCATTTTATTTATAAAAATACACAAAAGAAATGTGTTTAAAATTAACAGTCTAAGACCTCAAGTTCAGTTACAGAATGTCTTGACAATTGCCACTGTTTCTTGAGGAGCACGATTACTCCCAAGTTGTTCGTATATTTAAACAGATAACATTGCCATAAAATCAGAGAACATCTTCAGTCAACAGTAAGAAGATAAAAGCTCTCTACTGGGAGACAATTACTGAGCAGTGCTCCTGGTTGTGAGATGGTGTGTTTTAACTTTTAGAAAATGTTAGAAACTGACTTCCAAAACATATGCCCTCTAACTTTAATAAAACATAAGAAACTTCAGTGTTTCATTTACCAAGATAGATCTAAAATAAACAGAAAAAGTCTTCTGATCAGTAATATATTGGTGACTATCTATGGAGTGAGAAATGGAAAGAAAAGGAAAGTTAATAAAAACCAATTTGGACAGTTAAAGAAAACATGTCAAATGAGAACAATGTCTATTTTAGATAACATTTTGTTTTTGTAAAATAATTGGAAATATTTGGAATACTCAGAGTTAAAAAATAACTTTGAAAATATGCAAAATCTCACAAAATAATTGCATTTTTTAATATTTTAAGTTTTATTTACAGACATCTCTCAGTATTCTTATCTGTATACTTACAAGTACACGTAATTTTAAACATAGAGGAATATACCAGACATGCTATTTTACGATCAGTTTCTCTTTAGTGCTGGTGTGTATTTAAGACAACAAATTGAGTTATAATTTTAAACAAAGACTCTTATTTCATTCTATTTAACATAGATTTCCTACCAAGAAAATGTGGGTCATTTTCAGATTCTTGATATTAGAATATATTAGTTGAACTTTTGCATATGCCTTTTCAGTTGGGTATTTCCTTGAGTCAAATATCAGCCATCATGCTCTAAGGAGAACAGAATAATTGTAAAAAATTCAGGTTAAGTTAAGCTAAACCTGATACCAGGATAAGTTTTATTCATTCCCACATTCCTATCTTAATTTGCATATTGGTAATATTTGAAAGTTGAGAGTGACTTCTGACATCTTCTTTAGCAAAATTCTAGGTATAAAAATGACGAGTCTAAAAAGTAACTTGAAAGTGAACAGTAAGAAACACACGCTGTGAAAACATAGATTCACCTTTGACAGTTATCTTGGAGGTATTAGAGAGACTGCACTATTGTCACACTTCATATAATGACTGTTCAATGAAGCATGGTGGCTAAAGTCTTATATTCATTATTTAAATGGGAAAAAATACCTAGAGATGAAGAAACTTTCTCCTAATTATCTAGCCAGCCATTGTCAAAGTCATTGGGCTAAAGCCAGATTTCTTCAGCACTCAGGAGGCTGAGTCAGGAAGATCAAGTTTTCCAGGCCAATCTGACCTATTTAGAGAGTTGTCAGTTTGTGTTATACAGAGAGACCCTGCTTTGATAGATAAGTAAATGAATAGATAGATAGATAGATAGATAGATAGATAGAGACATATTTCAAGACTCTGATCTAATACCTCAGACAACAGTAAAACTGATGATTAAAGAGACGTCATAAAGTGATAAATTAAATTTACCTCTATTACAGTTCAAAGGGCATGCCACATAACCCAGAAAATGACAAAATCCAAACAGAAAGCATAAATAGCAATCAAATCAATGATAATTACAGGAAATAAATGTTGTAATCCATTAAAAACAGTGCCAAATAAACCTGAGCATATAATTTTTAAAAAATTTTATTATGAAAAATTATGCACATGGGGTCTTGGTCAATGGGCAAGGGAATATGCAGTTGGTAACATATTTCAAATAACTAAATAGTCATGCCATTTAGCTCAATATTACCAACTCTAGAAAGTATCTTAAAAGTCTGTTCATAAGTGGAAGTAAATATTTATGAAAAATGATCAGAATGAAAAACAGCCTAAATTCTTCTAACAGATCATTGTTAAATATGGAGACAGTGTTGGGTAATTCCAAGTTAAAATTATAAAAATAAAGCAGCAGTGAGGTCTTAGGACCTGCAGTTTGATTGAGGTCTTAAGAACTGCAATTTGGAGGACACATATTCAGATAGTTCTAAATCAGTGTTTCAAAAGAGGCAGGAATAGTCAATCACTGGTGATTTATGGCATGACTTCTATTGAATGTTGAAAAAGAGCAAGGGCTACATTACAGGGTCTACTGATTGGTAGAATAAAAGTGAAGAATGTATATCCATAGTAAAAAAAAAACAAAACTATCCACAAAAGGAGAATCTGATAACTTCCTGCATTGGGAGTCTCTAGATACAATGTAATTATGTGGTCATAATTACATATGACCTGAAGGTCATACCTTCAGGCAAAAGGTGAAGGTAACTAAAGTTGATAATCCCAAGGGAGCAGTTTAAGACATGAATAAATCCTGCTTCTTCAGTTACCTTCCAACTATATTTTGAAGTTCTTTCAATGTTGTTTTTAATATGATTTTTCATTTTAGTTAGCAAAAAGCAAGTAAAGAAGTAATTATGAATACCATTTGGAATAAAAGCAGAGAGGAGCAACTGGCACTGTAATTGATGGCATGTCAGAGGAGCAATGATATTCACAAACCCACTCATAAAGAGCAGGAAGATAAAGATTTACCTAAAGGAAACTGCAATTGCTCATTATAAGGAAATGTGATATTGTATGAGAATGCATTGCTGAAATGAGAAAAAACTGAGTTAAGAGCTGGGTCCTTGTTTATCCATCATGAGAAGTAGTTCACCGTAATGAACTGAGGAGGACTATGCTTACTAGTGACTCACTTGGTCACTTTGGACACCTTATTCATCTTTTGAGGACATTAGACTCCTTGGTAAAAGTATGTAATTATAAGACAAACTGGCCCCAGAGGACAGTTTTATTGAATGGCAGTGATGTGCTGATAATCTAAACTTCATAATCTATCTTTTTGATAAATAAGGAATACAAAACCCAAATTCACAATCTGTCTCTCAGTGATATTCCAGCCATTGTTGCTGTTTTATTATATAGGGATACAATAGAGTTTTGTTTGACCATAAGGGGCTTAGGATGAGATGATTGTGTTTAAATCTTAAATCTGCTAAGATTGTTGTCTAATCTTGGAACACTAATCAGCTTTTCCAGGCTTCAGTCTCTTCAACTGGAAAATTTGGTTTTATTTTGGAAAAAAATCAACATTTGTATCAAATGAGGTAATTGATGTGAAATTGAAAGAAGTAGTCAATAAAAGTAGTTATTCTTATTATTTTTATTATTCTGTGATTTTATAAGGCAATAATCATGTAATCTATATGATAAATTTATCCTGTCTCCTTTCATACTCACCCTTCAAAATATTATAATAAAACATACATTGAGACCTAATCAATAATGTATGATAAGGACTACCCTCAATGTAATTTTGTTTTTCTGATTTCTGAACAGCTTTTTTAACATCTTATAACTGAATGCTTCTATACAACTAGATCCGGAAACCCCATATGTACCTGTGAAACACAGAAACTTATGATTATTTGGGATAAAACCTAAATGCATCTTTTTTTTTTTTTATGTCTAAAGTAATTTTATTTTTTTATTTTTTTTTTTCATTTTTCTTTTATTATTCATATGTGCATACAAGGCTTGGTTCATTTCTCCCCCCTGCCCCCACCCCCTCCCTTACCACGCACTCGCCCCCTCCTTCTCCCCCCCACTCAATACCCAGCAGAAACTATTTTGCCCTTATTTCTAATTTTGTTGTAGAGAGAGTATGAGCAATAATAGGAAGGAACAAGGGTTTTTGCTGGTTGAGATAAGGATAGCTATACAGGGCATTGACTCACATTGATTTCCTGTGCGTGGGTGTTACCTTCTAGGTTAATTCTTTTTGATCTAACCTTTTCTCTAGTACCTGGTCCCCTTTTCCTATTGGCCTCAGTTGCTTTAAGGTATCTGCTTTAGTTTCTCTGCATTAAGGGCAACAAATGCTAGCTAGTTTTTTAGGTGTCTTACCTATCCTCACCCTTCCTTTGTGTGCTCTCACTTTTTTCATGTGCTCATAGTCCAATCCCCTTGTTGTGTTTGCCCTTGATCTAATGTCCACATATGAGGGAGAACATACGATTTTTGGTTTTTTGAGCCAGGCTAACCTCACTCAGAATGATGTTCTCCAATTCCATCCATTTACGAGCAAATGATAACATTTCTTTCTTCTTCATGGCTGCATAAAATTCCATTGTGTATAGATACCACATTTTCTTAATCCATTCGTCAGTGCTGGGGCATCTTGGCTGTTTCCATAACCTGGCTATTGTGAATAGTGCCGCAATAAACATTGATGTGCAGGTGCCTCTGGAGTAACAGTCTTTTGGGTATATCCCCAAGAGTGGTATTGCTGGATCAAATGGTAGATCGATGTCCAGCTCTTTAAGTAGCCTCCAAATTTTTTTCCAGAGTGGTTGTACTAGTCTATATTCCCACCAACAGTGTAAGAGGGTTCCTTTTTCCCCGCATCCTCGCCAACACCTGTTGGTGGTGGTGTTGCTGATGATGGCTATTCTAACAGGGGTGAGGTGGAATCTTAGCGTGGTTTTAATTTGCATTTCCTTTATTGCTAGAGATGGTGAGCATTTTTTCATGTGTTTTCTGGCCATTTGAATTTCTTCTTTTGAGAAAGTTCTGTTTAGTTCACATGCCCATTTCTTTCCTAAATGCATCTTAATAATTAATCCAATTGCCCATTTTATATAGGAAATAAATCACAAAGTAGTACATGACTAAATCATGGGATGTCTAATGAAAAGTGAAGAGTATCTGAATGATCTCTTAGATGAAACCACATCTAAGACCTGTGATTTTTGAACATGATTTTATGCAGAAACTGTAAGCTTAAATACCTTCAGAGATCAGATAGATGCATAATAGATTGACATTACAGAGATGCAGGAGGCAAGGTCAAGAGTAGCACCTACCTGAGTGATATCTCTTTCAAAATACAATCTTGACCACATGAAAACCAAAAACATTCTGAGTCATCTGTCTTCTTTATATTCACCTGCTACCTATTTCAGAGTTGGTAACAAGGAATGTCACACAGTTATACAGTGTGCATAATAAAATGGAATGTCAGCCGCTCTCTCTCTCTCTCTCTCTCTCTCTCTCACTTCCTTCCTTTAGTTCTTTCTAGATCACCATAGCTGAAACAAGTGGTGTATCCACCAACAAGCTCAAAATTCTATCACATGAGAGACACGCCTGGGATCTAAGGAGGAAGGACTTTCCAGTATCCCTAGCTTTCCTTCTTATACTCCTCCCTAAAGTCAGTGCACATTGCTTAACTTCCAGCCTTTTTCCATTTTGGAAATAAGTGTTGGACCCAGTGCTGACCCTCACACTTCTGCTCTTCCTAGCCACAATCCTTGTTATTGTACTCTTCAATTAATTCCCTTTAGTTCCCCACATTTTCCCCAATGTCTTAGTCTTTCTCAAGCTGTGAAACTGCTTTTATAACTGAACACTTTTTTCTTTTCTCATTTTCTTTTTCTTCTTTTTTTTTCAGTTCTGGGGATTGAACAAAGAGTTTTGCACCTACTAGTGATATCCCCAGCCCTTCCAAAACATTCTTAATCTATTCTTTGGACTCTTTCACAACTAACCAGGAACATTATTTCAGTTTTTCAAATAGATAATTGTTTTTCTTTGGCTCCTTTAGAAATGTCACATAAACATTGTCCTCAGTATATATCCACAATTTTAGTATACTTGTTAGTCAAATAGGTGAACTCAGTGCAAATATTCTCCCCAAAGCATCACTAAATCAATATATCCCATTGGTTGAGTTTATAAAACATTCTCTGTGGTCAGGTTATAGTTGAGAGAATGTGCTAAGAGCCTTACCTATACCTTTGATCAATCTGCTTGAATGCATGTTTTGTGTGTTTCTAATTGCACTAAACAAAGTTGAAAGTAATTTTGTATATATTTTTCAACCAATGAATTTTCTTAGGTACCTACACTCTATATACTCAGAACTTTCTTATGTGATGCAGAGGATACAAAAGGAGAGTCAACCACACACTTGCCATCAAATAGCACCTGTGGAACTTTCATAATTCAGTTGAGGCTACACTGCAAGGCAAGCACTCATGGAACAATAGACTAAAATACATGGTAGAGTATAATTGTTATGACTAGCACTATTGAGTTCCCAAGAGGCACAATAAGCATGTTGTGTAAGTGCCTTCCCAACCTCACAACAACCCAGCAATGTAGCAATGATTTTCTCAGTTTTATAGAATGAGAAATTGAGGTTCAGACATCTCAGCCCAAGATCATACAACAAGCAAAGTGGTACAGTCAAGGATGTCTGACTGTAAAGCTGGTACTATTTCTTCATCCTGATTTAACACTTTGAGAATATTTCAGTAATGCAATTACTACCCCCTTCATATTAAAGGACTACAATTCAGATGAAGATGGACATCCGTAATATTTTAAGAAGCCACAGGTGATTACAGTGGGTAACCAAGGTGAAGAATCACTTTACTAAACCGCACAGCCAGTGTATGGTGTGAACTCTATGGTGATTACCTGCAGAAGAAAGTTTTCAGAACCTGGCATTTTAGGGCAGGTGAGATTGAATGACATAATTCGCCTCTAAAACTGGTTTTATCATCCACAAAAATTTAACTTTTACTCAAGCTGTATCAAAAAACACAAAATGAGTTCCAGCATTCTTTACCAGATTCTGTTAAAGAAAGGCAAATGTAATGAATAATAGTAACATGAATATTACACCCTTCTGATTGCCATATGTTTTTTATATAGTGTTTTCTTTAAGCATTATAACAACACAGGGATTGGAAAGATAGAAGTGGGCAAGGTGCAAGTAAAGATTTGTCAATGATTAAACTAAGATCCAGAATGCTTACTTGACTTACTGAATGTCAGTTAGCTAGCTAGTGGTTTGAGCCATAGCCATTTCAGTATACAACTCTGACTTGGTTGATAAATGCTCTTGTAACTTTGAGTCCCTGTGCCTTCTCAGAAAATTGATGTATTTGATCAATAATTCAAGTAACTATTAAACAGGGACAAGGGTAAGGATAAATGCAAATTAATCACCTCTCTAAGAGGTACTATAAAAGCTCATGTAACGCATACAACTTATTGCATGTTACCTTAAATACTCCTCCCAGTCAATTATTTAGATCAGGATACCTATGCCCATTAGCTGTTGGTGAAATATAGATAAACATATATTTCCAAGCTACTTGCTCAGAACTATAATATTCATTTCCTCACAAAAGTAATATACAAGCACACATTAGACCTCAACTAAGTGAAGGTCTTAGAAAAGTGCATTTCAATGAAGGAAAAGGATCAAATTAGCTTGTTGCCTTCCACAAAACTAATTTTTCAGACCGTGTTTTCAGCACATTATTTCATATTTAAAATAAAGAGAAACTTAAGAGAGGTTCTACCCAGATGAATACAAAGAATTGAGCAGAGCTCACTTCTTCATTAGTGCCTGATGGTGCTATCCTTGAAGAACAGGTGTTTCCTGGTGAGCTGAGATCTGTGGTTGTAATTCCTGGAGTAACATGATCTTCTGCAGTGAAGAAAAGACTGCTGTTGTCAGTTACCCTTTTGGGATAATGGAATATTGCAAAACAAATTGGAACTGAGAATCAATTTTAATCTGGATCCAGTAGCAAGAAGAAACCATAAAATTTTCTCTATGGATTAATTGTTAATAATTTTAACATTTCTAGAAAATATAGAAAATGGGAATCCTGATTCTAGAAAACGCAAAAAAAAAATTCCAAACATGAATGTAGTATATTGGTGACTGGAGAATAGGAAATGATAAAAGATTACCATGTTGTGGATGAGAATGTAGGTCAGTGATAGAATGTTTGCTTGTCATGTGCAAGGCCCTGAATTTGATCTTTGGCACTATAAAATAAATAAATAAAATAAAATGCATTAGTTGAGAAGGTAGACAAATCTCCACATATCCTTAGAGTTAGTCTTTCTAGTTTCTCTTTCATCCTCAAGCAGGTGGCCGGGTTCTGTTGTATGACCATCCCAGGACATCAAGAGATAGTGGAAATATTAAGCACTCATGTATGATAATGGAAAATGAGACCTGTTGAAACTATTCTAAGAAAGGGAAATGGGGGAAAAGGAAAATAATGGAGAAGATGAATTTAATTAAGGTATATTGTAAGCACTTTTGTAAATTTCACAATGTACCCTCAGTACAACAGTAATATGACAGTAAAATTTTTTAAAAAGAGATGCCTAGTCTCAGAAATTCACAAAATGTCACTTCTGGAAAAATTTCTTTCTTGAAACAATCTACAATTCACTTCTTAATGTAATATCTGTGATTTCATATTAAAAAAATGAAATTACACAAAGAAACATCTTACCTATCATTTCTATCTATCATGTGTTCCATTGGCCACACTGTTGGATTTAGTCAAACCACAAATAAATCGACCCCTTATTCCCTTACTTCTCTATGTGCTTACTTCCAAAAGCTGGATGTCTGCTTATCCATGCCAGCCTTGCTAAGTTGAAAAGGATCACTTGAGTCAGAATTGAAATTACTTCAAAGTGAATAAAATGATGTCCCTATTTATTGAATAAAATCTCACCAGTGTACTTGTGAAATGATTCTCTGAGATTCACAAAAGCAACAATGGAAACACAACAGGAATACTTAACTTCATGTTGACATAGATGAAAATAATGGGTAAATTATAAGTTGATTTATGTCAGTCAGTTTAATTATGGAAGCAGATCCATTTTGACTACTATAGGAATGAGAAATGTGTAATACATATTAGATATAAATTCAGGAATGATTGTAACAGTGAAGCCTGAGTGGTATACAGTGGCTCAGGAAAGGAATCACTAACAAGACTACATGAAATATAAATGTGGATGGGTAAGTTGAAACCTTCAGGGAAATCTTAGGGATCATACATATCTAGGAGAATGAATGAGCTGGTGCTGTGATTCAGAGGTAGTATGGAAAGATAATTCCTTCATATGACATATGTCTCTGAATCTGTAGTTATCCATCTGACTATTGGCCTGTGGTCATTACTTGTCAACAGGAACAGAAGTTTGGTGACAGGATGTACTAGATATGCAGTAGACAAGAATAAGGAGAGGCTCATACCTACCCAGTAGCACATCTGCTTCCCACAAACATATATAACTGTGATGATATCCAAGGAGTAATGATTTATTTCACTTTTGCCTTTTAAAGCTCATATGACTTCTTCTTTTGACCTACTTGATCAGAAAACTAAATGGTGAAAGGGATTCAGAAGATCACAGCACTCAGCCTTAACCCAGTTGACATACCATGATCCTGCATACCTTTTATATTCTAAGATATATTTCTGTAATAGCATTCTTTATAATAAATGTAAATTATATTTATCCAGAAGTACAAAATAAAATAACCAATGTTCTTCCAGAACATTATACAAGATTTTAGATAGTATATTCCATATACCAATACTTTTCTTCTCTCTCTTCTATACATGACCAGGTTATCGTCTCACCACAGTATCTACAATGGTTAATTTTATGTTAACTTTTCTAGGCCCACATATTTGTTAAATGTTATCTTAGATATTCTTGTGAAGAAATGTTTTGGATGAAATTAACTTTTAAATACACAGACTTTAAATACATAAGATTGTCTTCCATAACATATGTTATATGTTGTTGTTCAACCAACAAAGGCATTAATAAAGCAGATTGACCTCTCATAGACAGAAGGAATCCTGCCAACAGGCTACAGTGGTTGAATTATAACTATAACATTTTCCCAGTTCTCTAGCCTGCAATGGTCTTTTGATTTCTTACTCAAACCTCCTACAAATTATTGTCATTGTTTTCATATTTCTTTTGGAAATAATCCTCAGCCCAGAATGTAACAAAAGACCCTAGATCTGAGTTGTACAATAGGGTAGCAACTTGTCACATGTGGCTCTTTATATTTAAATAATTTAAAACTAATAAAATTAGGAAATTATTCACACTAACCACATTTCACAGGACTAACTGCTATTTGTGACCAGTGGCTAGAACATTAAACCGATTATAACATTACAGGATGTCCTATTGGGCACTGCTGCAATTCAAAAGTCAATTGCTTTTCTCCCTTTCCATACATGATTCTCAACTAAAAAGATGATTTTTTTCTCCAACATTAAACATGATCAGGTTGCAGTTTGGAAATTTTTGATATTATAACTCCCTGAATCTCAGATAATAAGAGATTAGCTAGCATCATGCCTGTAGCACTCATCAAGTTACTTGAGAAATTTTGATGATCTGTCAATATTGAAAAGCAAACAGGATGCCTTCTCTTCTAAGCCTTCACTGTTTGTGATCTCTATTATGTATAAATATGATCCAATCCCAGCATATTTCCACATGCTATGATACATGAGATGCTATGTAACAAGAAGTCCTTTACCAACTTGAATAACAGAGATGAAGTAATGAGATATAATGCTAGGGAACATATTTATACTCCCCCTTAGAACATAAAACAGTTTTTTTTTTTCATTCAGAGAGAGGAAAACTGTGATTTATAATGCATGTTTTGCCAATTTTTGGGCATTCTTTCAAAGAGGCAATTTCCAGTTGAAAGTAGAAAACTAATTTTAATTTTGTATAGTTGCCTACTCCCTGCCTTAGAGGAAATAATTTAGCCTTTTGCTCCAAGAATCTTTCTATCATTTTAACAGCAGACACAAAGTCAGGGGAAATTTAAGATTAAGTAAAAAAGAGAAACTTACAACTAAATTAGCAAGTAACTTATGATGTTTTAACATCCCTTTATTCTTCTTTTTTCCTTCTTCACTCTGGATATATTGGTGCACAAAGATTTTTATGCTATGTTAGTCAGCTCTAGCTAAATGTAAAAGAAGCAAGATTTGTAAAAGAAGAAAGGTCTGATTTGGCAATTCTGCTTGTAAATTGGAGCGTGTGTCAGTTCCTTCTTCTGATTAATCCTGCCTCCCTGTGTTCATTTGGACCCATAAAGATGCAGTAATTGAAGCCAAAGTGTTATCTCAAATGTCTGAGGATAAACAAATGGGAATGGTAGGAACCCCAGACATTGAAAGAATACATGTCCATCTGTGCATGTAACTTGTTACTTAGCTCTGGATGTTCTTTAAAGGAAATGAAGTCCAATATTGCTAGATTTTTCCATTTTAAAAGGAAGCTTAAATTCTCATTATGTGACGAATCCATTTTTCAATGTTGGCAAATAATATAAAAAATTTAAAAGCCATATATGAGCCAATTTTTGAAAAAATTGTTTAGATGCAATCGAAAGGCTTTTAGTTTCTAATTTCAGTGAGCATTGTCTCCCTGGTAATGAGAATATGACTTCTGCTTCTTCTATTCAATACCATCTCTGCCACAGTATAGGCACACAGTAGGCTGTCAGTAAAGGCTTACTTGTCAAGTCAGGAGTTAACAGTACGTATTCCAGAAAATGTCAAATTCATTGCAGCCACTGATGGAGATGAGGAGCAGCTACTCTGTTTTGAAATCAATGTATCTCAACTGGGGATAATTTTGACTCCCAGGAGGACATTTAGTAATATCTGGTAAAATTCTTGGTTGTCAAAACTTGGTGAGCACTGTTATTGGTTTCTATTAAGTAGAGGTCAGAAGGGTTGCTAAGCATCCTACAATGTATAAGACGGTCCCTGATAAGAAAAGATTATCAGGTCCAAAATGTCAATAATGCAGAGGAAGAGACAACCTTCTTTAGATGCTAGCTTTGCATAGAGATTCCATTAGTGTTTGTCTACCCTTGCCATTAGTGACCTAAGCATTGACAAGAAGACACACTTCACCACAGAATATTTTCAAGTTATGTCCTTTGTCTCCATATCACACATATTGAGGTCCTACTTGTCTAGACTCAGACTACAAAGAGCCTAGAAACTGTTGAATCTTCAAAATTGATAGTTCATAAACACTAGAAGACATCAGATTAGCAAAATTTGAAGTCTAAGTGTTGGTGAAAAGGAAAGTTTTTAAGATTTTTTATTCTTAAAAATAAATCTTTGAGATTTATTTTTATAAATCAGTTTTGAGTTCATGGAAAAATTTAGAGGAAAGTGCAGGTGTTTCCTATATACCCCATCTCCACAAATACTGAGTCTCCTCCATTATCGACATTCCCCACCACCAGAGTGATATAACTTAAAATTTTATGAAACGCTAAATATAAATTTGGCAATCCAGAGAGGAGGACAATCAACTAATGTTTATTTAGATTTTAATTATAGAGACTCTTGACACAGAAACCACACTTTTTGTACTATTCTGTAGAGTAGGAATTGGCTAAACCATGTGCCAGAAAGCCCACTATCAGTTTATTTAATGATGGCTTTATCAGAACACACACAAACCTATCAGCTATGTTTTGTCTGTGGCTGCTTTTACACCACAGTAGCAAAGGTGACCTTTTATGCATGCTTATTTTTCAGATTGAGTAGGTTTATTTGAGTTCATTGATTCTTTTGTTGTCTCCAATTTACTACTGATTCCTTCCTGTAAGTCCTTTTCCTTTTTTAAATGATTATTTTTTTATATTGTTTTTACTTTTCCAATGCCATAATTTCTGTTTGAATCTTTTTATAACTTCTATTTTTCCCTTGTCCTCTCATATATTCTCTGGGACTTCTAATCTGTATATTCATTTTTCTAGGAAAGCAACTTAAAATCTAGGACATATGCCTCAACTAAAAGCCATACCAAAATAATGTAAAGTTAAATCATAACTTTAAATAAGGAAAAATGTCATATTAATGTTCTGCATTTATGGTTTCTGTTATCAAAATATTTGAACTCTAGTGGTTTTCAAGTGTACTGCACAAAATAATGGGTTTCATTATGAATATTTTCACACATGTATCTAACATACCTTCATCATACTCACTAATCTCTAGGACCTTCTCATATCCCTACATTCCCCCTCCCATTGATCCCCTTCACCCTAATATACCCTTCTACTTTCATGACATCTTTTTTTTCTAGATCCCATATTTGAGAGAAAACATGAAATTACTGTTTTTGTGAGTCTGGCATATTTTGCTTAACCTGATACTCTTCAGTTCCATTTATTTTCCTGAAAATGATAAAATTTCACTCCTTTTGATTGAATAATACTCCATTTCTGTGTGTGTGTGTGTGTGTATGTGTGTGTGTGTGTGTGTGTGACACATGACACATTGGTTATTCATTCTCCTGCTAATGGACTCCTAGGTTGATTCCATAACTTGCCTGTTGTGAATAGTGCTATGATAAACATGGATATGTAGGTATTTCTCACATATTTCTATAAAATCGTGACTTTGGGTATATACTCACAAGCAGTATAACAGAATCATATTATAGTTCTATTTCCATTTTGAGGAATCTCTATACTCTAGCTCTATAATGATTTCTATAGAGAATATAATAATTTCATTCTCACCAACAGTGTGTAAGTATTTGCCTATTTATTGAATGAATTGCTTGTCTTTTTCGTGTTAAAATTTTTGAAGTCTATATGTATTGTGACTATTAATCTTCCTTCAGGAGAATGAATGCCAAAGATTTTCTGCCATTATGAAGGCTGTTTATTCATTCTGATAAGTACTTCATTTGCTATGTAGAGTCTTTTTAATTTCATGAAATCACATTTGTGAATTCTTGGTATTATTTCTTGAGCTTCTGGAGTTCTACTCAAGTAGAATCCAAGAAGTCACTGTCTACGCCTATATCTTGAATGTTTTCCCTAGGTTTTCCTATAGCAGTTTCTAAGTTTCAAGTTTTATATCAATGTTTTTGATCCATTTTGAGTTGTATTTTGTATAGAATAGAAGATAGGGATCAAGTTTCATTGCTCTGCCTGAGGATATCAAGTTTTTCCTGTGCCATTTGTTAAAAGTTTGACTTTTCTCCAAGCTACGTTTTTGGCACAATTCTCAAGAATACGAGTCTGTAAATTTGTCAGTTTTTTTTTATGGGACCTGTATTCTATTCCATAGGTCTACAAGACTAGTTTTATATAAATACCACGTTGTTTTTGTTACTATGAGTGTGCAGTATATTTTGAAATCAGATACTATGATATCACTAGGCATGTTCTTTTGCTCAGGATAATTTTGGAAGACACTTTTGTGCTTCCATACGAATTTCAGGATTTTACTTTTCTAGTTCAATGAAAAATTTCATTGGTATTTTGATGGCGATCACATTGAACCTGTAGGTAACTTTTAATTATGTGGCCATTTAAACAAAGTTTTTTCTGCTGAGCCACGAATGTGGGAGGTCCTTTCATCATGCTGTATTTCTTTTATTTCTTTATTTCTTTGGTATTCTGTAGTTTCCAATGTGTATATCTTTTGCATCTTTGGTTAGGTTTAAATCTAGGTAATTTAAAATTTTTGTTTATCATTTGCACTGGGGATATATTGTGACATTTGCCAATGTTCTTAACAATATATCATAGTTGAATCCATGCCCTCCATCACTCTCCTTTATTCCCCTTCCCCTAATTCCTGGGATAGTTTCAACAGGTCTCAATTTTTTGTTTTCATACAAGAGTTCATAATATTTACACCTTCTTCCTTCCATTGGTTCCAACTCCCAGACAGGATGTTTTGCCTTCTAGGTAATTTTTTAAGTCTATGGTGAATGGGATTGTTTTCTTGATTTCTTTCTCAGTGAGTTCATTATTGGTATATAGAAAATCCACTGCTTTTCACATATTGATTTTATACTATGATATTTTGCTGAATTTATCAGACCATAAAAGTCTTCTGCTAGAGTTTTCAGCATCTTTAAGTATATCATATCATTGGCAAGTAGCAGTAATTTGATTCTTCCCTCTCTATTTGTTTCCCTTTTAGTTCTTTCTCTTGCCTTATTGCTCTGGCCAAAATTGGAAGTTCTATATTGAATAAGATTGGTGAGATTGGCCACCATTGTCCCATTCATGATTATAGAGGGAATGTTTTCAGTTTTTCCTTTTCATTATGATTGGCTATAGCTTTATTGTATATAGCCTTTATTATGTTGCAGTGTGATACTTCTATACATTGTTTCTTCAGGAATTTTGTCATAAAGGAAAGTTGAAAATTGTCAAAGGCAATTTATTGAGTGATCATGTGATTTTTTTCGTTGATTCTATTTATGTGTTGTACTATATTTATTAATTTGCATATGTTGAACCATCTTTTACCTCCTGAAATGCAGCCATCTCGGTGTGTGATATTTTCAATGTATAATTAAATTCTGTTTTCAAATATTTTCTCCACTGACCTGCTGATCATTCAAAAGTGTCTTGTTAATTTTCCATGTGTTTGTATATTTTCTGTAGTGTCTCTTGTGTTGATTTCTACTTTCATTCCATTATGAAATGATAAAATGCAAGAAAATATTTCAGTTTTTCTGCATTTAATGTATTTGCTGAATGGTCTAAAATATCATCTATGTTTTAAAACTGTTGGAGGACAGCATCACCTACCCTCCCCCAATTAACAGGAGGGTCAATTAGGTTTATGCTATGGTTTTCTTACCACTTTATGTTGGCTGCATAACTTGTTTCATTAGTTTATAGGTTTTCAAACTGAGAGAAATTGTACTCAAAATATCACATCAGAGATAGCATATGTAAGGAGCCCCATATACAGGTTTCACCTGTTTTAGATAATGAGATTTTGAACTTGTGAATTATGCTCTAATGGAATGTTTTTGGGGGCCTATGTATGAGGTAAGTATTATATTATATATATATTATATGTGAGGGTATGAATTACTTTGTTCAGAAAACAAGCTCCTAGCTCATATTTTACAAACAAGGCTGCAATAATATTTATCTTATAGGATTTTCTGCAATGGAACTATATTGGTTCACAATAAAGATATATTTATTTCATTGTGTTGGAGGCATGGTTCAAGGGGGTAGAGCTCCTGTATAACAAGTGTAAAGGTCCTGAGTTCAAACATTAGTACTGACAAAAATGATAGCATTATTTCTGTGTTCAGTCAATTATATGTAGAACTTTGACATCTTTGGCCAATAAATTAGGGTGGAAACTATGCTGTGTAAGGCCCATACTTAATATTTAACTTGCTTGGCTTGGCAGCTTATATTTCTGGTCACTTGAAAGCATCTAAGCATCTTCCATGTTATAAATACAGACCAATAAACTACAAAAATCCTTAATGATATTGTAAACCCTTGGAATATGAGACAGTCTGAAGAGGATGGAGCAGAGACAGAGAAAGGTAGACATGGAATACTGCAGTTTAACTTTACAAAATACTTCAAGAAGAACCACCCAGTCTATACACAAGACTGTCAAAGATCATAGTAAATTCTTGTTTTACTTTGAAGATAGTTTGTTATGTAGCAATAGATAACCAGACCAAGAAAGGATATTGGTTTAGACAATTTTCCATGTTGATTCTAATTAGGACCTGTTTCCTGTTCCTTTTTGATGAATACTATTTAGCATAGGTTTAAATCATTATTTTTAAAACTTGAAAGCATATTATGTTCACTACACAAAAATGATGCTTATCCATTGCCTATCAAGCAATAAGTCAGCAAATCAATAGATTGTATACGTGAAACTCAATTTTTAATTTAATGCTCTGTTTATTTATCCATCTTCATTAAAGCTCTCAGAGCACTAATTAGCAAAAGAGATACAAGAATAATCATATACATATTTTTATCATTTTGTCAAGTTCAACAAATACCATTGTGAGGTGCTAATGGGCTTTAATGAAGGCAAAAGTCATTATAAGCTTTTAAATTCATAAATCCACACATTAAGCAATTATTTTTAAGGAGGCTACTTACAAATCATGCCGACTGTGTTTAGTTGTATAGATTTAGATTAAGAGGATGTGGCCTTTCCTGCTCTTGCTGAAATCATAGTCTCTTGGTAAATCAGCAAAGTAAATATGACTGAAATGCTAGGGGTATTTGAGCAATTATGCCATAGGAGTCAAAATATTTGGAATTAATTAAAAGCCTACTATTTTATTAGGTGTTTTAAAAATTATAGCAATGTTGATAGTATCATTTTATAAGTAGATTTGCCTCAGCTGCACAGGCTCTGAACCTATACTTAGAGATATTGAATGTGCTGCCTAAGGACACACCACTAGTAAGTAGTGAAGCCAATATTCCACTAGGCAGTTCTAACTACAGAATTTATGCTCTGCAGTTCTGCCTTTTCTAAACAGTAAATATTTATTATTAGCATAGAGGGAGTGGTAGGTGGGAATTAGCTTTCATTGAAAGTTCACTGAAAGTTCACCAGGGGAATTATGAGCTTGGACATTTTGAAAAACCACAGGACATAGGTTCACACATGCAGAGGAAAGAGAACACCCAAATTGATCCAAACTGTAGCATTTTTTTTCCTGCAAAAATATTGGCTTTTTCACTTAAGCTTAAAAGAAGTGAACTGTGTTCTTACCTTTCTGCAATGATTAAGAGAGAAATAAGGACTAGTAAAACAAACAACATTAACTATGTCACTCTTCAAATTTGAAAGCAGAATGGTGTACTTATTAAAAAATCTTGGCAATTTAAAAAGTAACCTGAAGCCAAGGTCATAGATCAGTATAGGGTACTTACATATCATGAACAAAAGACCCTGGGTTTGATACCCAGTACTGCAAAAACAAACAAACAAAAAAAGTAGCCTCAATTATGGTGAGCAAATGACTGCTGATGTAGCTATAAAATTAATTTAAGGATATTCTTGTTAATTAGCTTTGCTTACAAACAAAGAGTATTGAAGAATGTTGGCATCAGCTAACTTCCTTTTGCCAGAAAGAGTGTGATAGATTTTTGGACTTTGGATGTTCCCTAGACCAGGAGAGGATGTACAGTAACATTGATACTTCTAGAATTCAAGCTATTCACCAGAGATCACTTCGGACTTAGTCACTTTTTCCATTTCAGAAGATAAAATCTTTCCTTTATAAGAAATAAAAATCTTACTCCATTCTAGTGATGTTGACACATCAATTTTTGGATCACTAAGTGGAACAGGACAGTAGGTAGGAAGAGGAGGGAAGAAGGCTGCTCAATTGTGTATCTTGGAGGATTTTAATTTCCTACATTTTACCTGATTCATAAAATTGGGGAGGTAAATGCTATTAATTCCCGTTATATTTTTGAGAATTTATGGTATGTCAGAATCTGTGCTTGAAATAGAAGATACAGAAGGATCATTTACAAAAAGCAAATAATCTTTGCCTCATGGAATTCACAAAAAGGAACATAGACATCCATCTAAAAATACCCCAAGAAGGTGGTTGTAGGTTGAAATTCTCAGGAGGCTTACTCTGACATTGAGATTAGTGTTCATGTTTGACCACCACCTGTGGGAGAGAAGCATTCACTAAGCAGGAGATGGAGCTATAATATAGCATTAACTTAGGCCTCAGTCAACCCTATGGGGATGTTTGTCTCTGACATGGATGTCAGAGGTTTCCTGAATTAGGCAAGCTGGACTGAACTTTTTGTCCTTGTGTAAACTAGTCACTAGATAAAGGTGGTGCCAGTTAGAAAGGCAGTTCACTTCAGACAAAGCATTTCCAAATATGAGAGCCTAGACATAAACTCTGTCCTAAAGCAGCACATGAGCAATTCATCAAGGAGACATAGATGCCCAGTTATAAAGTATAATAGAGACCAGGAAGAAATACTATACACAGCTATGGACATGGGTGACCCAGTCTGAGAAGTCAGAGAAGACTTTCATGAGAAAGTTATGATTAAGACTTTTAAAATGGAAGCAGGTGAACTGATGAGAGAAAAGCATTGCTAGCAGAGAAATTATCAACAAAAATGCCCAGAGGCTTCAGGAATGTAGTGCATACAAGGAAGAAAAGAAAAGTTGAAGACAAAGAGGCTAGAATGGGTAGAAAGTGAAGCTGAAGTCACTGGCAGATAAGACCACAGGGCCTTTACAATTGTAAGTGATAATTTTGCTCTCAGAGCATCAGGCTATCACTGAAACATTTTGCCTGGAAATGGAGTAGTATAGTAGGATAATATCTGAATGTTACAAATATCAACCTGGCTGCAAGGTTGGGGTATGGATTTCTGTAAAGATCAAGTTATTCTCTAAATCTTGCATTGAACTTCTAAATTTCTGTAAAGTCTTAGAGGCAGTGTCACTTACTGAAAATTATCATCTTGTCCCATAAAATCTCAATTTTATGATGCAATAATATGCTCATCAGAATAATATTGTATCAACTAATAAATCTACCAACAACTTTTGATAATATATACTGTGAGATAACATTTCATGAATATGGAAATGTTTAAATTAATTAGTTCTAAACCTTCTTTTGACACTGTGTATGCCTGATTTTTTTCCCTTCAGTTTCAGTAGTGTTTCTGTTTTATTTAAAGTCTTATCTAAAAATTGCTTTGACTAGGCTCCTGGATATTCAATGAGAATGCATTTGTATATTCCAACTTCAGGTTCAGGAGTTAATTATAAACTGACGTTAATAATGTAGACACAAATGAAGGCAATGATGACAATTAGTAACCATGGGCAGAAAGCCTATAACTACTATCCCATATTTCTCCAAAATTGTTTGGTTACTTTTTGCTATAAAGTTTGATTTTAATTTTTGTTGTGCTATGTGGGAGTACATTATAGCATTTATAAATGTTCTTACAATGAATCAGATATATCATACTTGAATTCACCCCCTCCAATGCTCTCTTTCATTTCCCATCCCCTGATTCCTGGAATAGTTTTGGTTTTCCTCATGTGTATACCATCTTAATAAGAGCCACAAGAATTAATTGTATTGTTGTTTTATTGATTTTCTCCAAACATTCTTTCTGAACTACCTTCAGCATCTGCTTTTTCAAAACAGTCACAGAGTACACTTGAGAGTGAAGAGCAGGATCTAAGGCCTTAAATTCACACAAATGACAGGCAGTTGCAATCAGTGCTACACAGTCACAGTGTCCAGGAGATAACAAATGTATTTTTTTCTGCAAATAGAAACACACAGAACACAGATTGAACTATTTTCTCAAGGCCAAGCCTGTGTTTAGGTTTCAATCTGAGCTAACAATGATAAGAATGAATGAAATAAAAGTGATAGAAAGTAGGGGGCAGTTAGATCTGACTGCAGAAACTAGTCAGCCTTGCCATTCACATCTCTATCCCAGTCCTAACTCTTTAAGTCTGTGTCTTCCAGAAAAATGAAGCACACCATTTACCCTGAACTGACTGAGTACCTACTCTTTATTTGCATGGCGTTTGACCTGAAAATATCCAAGAATAAGAAGAGACAATATCATCATTAGCACTTTCATCAGAGCAAACACTCATTGATTACTTACTGCATGTAGGGATATGTTCTAAACTTTTACATACATTACCTCACTTAATGCTCATTGTAACAGTACTTGATAACTCTACATTCTATAATTCTCTACGTCTCTGAAAACTCTAGCTCAAAGAGGGTAGTTAGCACATAATAACAGTAACACATCAAGATACTGGGAAGGCAACATCCAATCTGTTGTACTCACATATTTGCATCTTCTCTCTCCCTATTTTCTTCTCTCTCTCTCTCTCTCTCTCTCTCTCTCTCTCTCTCTCTCTCTCTCTCTCACACACACACACACACACACACACAACACACACATCTGGCTTTATTCTATTCCTTCAAAAATATGACTCTTTTCTTATAAGGGGTAATAATCCTTCTTACTCTACATTAGAAGGACCAGTGAACAATACTAATCAGCTACCTTTGAGTTGCATGTCCTTTCCTAAACAAATGTCCAATGCCATTGCTAGTTTGGGAGCAGAAATTTTTTGGTTCCTCATTTCTGTTTCTAGTGATAGCCTTTATTATTGCTCAAATAGAACCCCACCTGTAGATAAAATAAACAGGGAATAATAAATATCCATAGTCATTACAACTGGGGTTTCTCATTTTACTATAATGTATTTGGAGAAATTAAGCTTAGAGAAATTATATTATTTTTCTAACATCATCCACATGTAACTGTTAGGATGGATTTGATTGATGTGAAAACTCATGTTCTAAATTAGTAAAGTGAACTACAGTTCCAAATCGTGAATTGGATATAAATGCACTGGTAAGACTATCAATGCACTCTGTGTGTGTTTTCTACCCCCTTTTCATTTTAATTCTAAGAGCATACAAAGTATAATACGCATTATCAGATTTTTTTTGAAGAAAGAAACTTTGGTAGATTTGAAGAAGAGTTCAGAATTGGCTAAAGAAAGAAGAGAAAAATGGTACTTTTAGAATATTATCCATATTTCTAAAAGCAAATCACATATTTTCATTACTAACTCTTGGCATCAAGTTGAAAGAAAGGAAATTTAATGTCAGGTTCAGTATATTATTAACATTCTGTGGATATATTTTGTTCTCATCTAAATCTCCTACCTCATGCAGTTTTCTTCAGATGCAAACTATTGAACAAACATGAAAATAGTTTATTTTTTTGTGATTTTTATGTGAAATGTATGTGATTGTAGTTTTTGAAAACTTTCTAAAAATCTAAAGGAAACCCATGTTATTATGACACTTTTAGTAGCAAGTGCATTAGGATCCAATTCATTTGTTATTCAGATCCTGTTCTTTCATTGATAGCACTTTCCTTCTTTTCTTTCTGCCTGGTGTAATTCTTTATTATATTTCTTCTTATTAAAGTGTTATGAAGTTATCTTTGTTAACTAACCCACTACATAGAAGTATTATAAATGAAATTTTAGCCTCAATGATTTTGTTTATATACAAAATCAAAGTGGTTTCTTTCTGATTAGATCTTTTCTTTTGACCAGTATATTGTATCAGTGTGCTCTGTGCTAGCCATTAATGTGTATTCTTCTGTTACCTTCTCTCTTCAGTCTTTTTCTCTGCAACCTAATTCACTTTTCCTCATAAGAAATTTTTCTTTCCTCCTAACATCTCCAATCAGCCACAGGCTGATTCTAGATGAAATTTTGGCATTGATTTATAGTAAGGTTTCATCCATTGCCCTAAGGAGACAAGGTAATAATGCTGTATTTTTGAATAATTGGTTTAGAAAAACAACTCCAAGTGCTGCAGGATAAAACAACAGAATTTATGTTGCACTCATTTATTTTGACAGTTGTGAAATTCTGGCTTGATTATACATGTTGATGCTGTTAAGATGCAGGCAGAGTGTAGGGAAAGGGAAGAAGCTATTGTCAAAGCCAGTCTCAAGGAATCTCAGCAATCATTTAATGTTGCCTGAGCTTTCTGGTTATGTAGTGGATTCTGAATGAGTTTCTATGTCTCATCCTACATTGAGATAACTGACACATTGAAGTCTACATTTCCATTGGTATCCATTGCCAAGATCACTTTTGGACCTTTGCAGTGCTATATTTGGGTGAAAATTAATCCTAAGGTGACAAGGGCACTGGAATGAGAGGCACAGGGGTTATTCATTTCTTCTAAGATTCTGTCTGTGGATTTAATGTTAAGATAAAAAAAATACCTAACAAGAATGAAGAAAATAAAGACAGCTCATGTACAGACAAATCAAGATGTAGAGATAGGGACACATAGAGACTTATGAATGAACTGTGAAAACACTAGAATCAGAGACAATTAATGAGTGACAATGTAGGAGTGAGGTTGAAAGTGGGAAACCATATGAAAAACCTCTTTAAATTTTTTTCTAGAGAGAAACCATGCAATATTTTCTTCTGAGTTGGGCTTATTTCACTTAACATAATGATCTCCTATTCCGTACACTTGCCAGCAAACATAATTTTGTCATTATTCGCTTATTTATTTGGATACTGGGGACTGAACCCAGGGCCTCACCCATGTTATGCAAGTTCTCTACCAATTGAGCCATGCCCCAAACCCTTTGTTTTGTATCTTGTTTTTGATATAGGATCTTGCTAACATTTCCCAGGTTGGCCTGTAACTCATGTTCCTCCTACTAGAAGTAGGAGGCAGAGCCTCCAGAGTAGCTAGGAGTATAGGTATAAGCCACCATCACTGGATGATTTGTTGTTCTTTATGACTGAATAATACTGCATTGTATACATATGTCACATTTTCTGTATCCATTCATCTGTTGATAATGAACAGTTAACTTATTCCATAACTTATCTATTGTGAATAGTGCCTCAGTAAAAACGGGTATGCAGGTATCTCTGTTGTAACCCCAGAAGTGATAGGGGGAATGTATGGTGGTGCTATTTTTAGTTTTTGATTTCCATGGTGACTAAGTTAACTTACATTCCCACTATTTGCATTTTGTATTTAATTAATTCACACACATTTACATATGCATGACCTTGAAAAAAATATATGTGATTATGCAAAAAATGGCTGTAACAAAAGAGATGAAGTTTGACATAGAACATGAACTAAATCTAAGAATAATAAATATATCTTTAATACACAAACCACATAATCTTCCTTTGAGGATAAAAGTTAGGAGTTAGGGTTGTTTTATAAGGCAAGAAAATGTCAAATTTTCTAACAAGTATCTGTCACAGAAGAGAACAAACAGTGCAGATTCCCCAGAAACACAGAGGTTGAGATGTCAAAAGAGATGGGTTGGAGAAGAGTGAGAACATGTTACAAAGGCAAACAAACACATAGGAAAAAGCAAATGTAAAATGGGTAAAAATTTGTTTAGTTCTTTGACCTTCCTTCTAATAAATATAATGAAAATAGACTGCTATAGAATGAAAATAAAGATTAAAATTTTATTTCATAAAACTGAGAATAAGGCCAGTCACAAATTTTGATGCTACATCGTGATTTGCCAGCATTTACACAGGAAGGAGTGTGTGAATGTGCATATGTACTTGTGCTTGAAATATTATCTGTGGATGTGCATATAGTACAAATAGTACACCTGAGTGATTTTTCAGTATTCTACATCCCCTAACAGCTTTGATCAAGACTAGAGTCATCAAGCAATGAGCATATTTCTGTCTCCTCTGTTTTGCAAAAATATTTCAAGCCTGGCATAGAAGGACTTTGAGCACATTTATGAACTGATTTGTTTCATGATTCTTATTCAGTGAAAAAATAACAATCAATAATGCAGCACTGGTCATTATGTACTCCTGTAGTGAACAAGAAATACATCTCACAGGTGCTAGACTCATGTGAAAGTGGGAATTATTAATAAGATGCTTTGGTCTTGTTATTGGCTTAGAACAAATAAGATTATATTATCTAGCATAAGAAGCTTCATTTTGCACCTGCTTTGCTGAGCTGGTGATTTCTCAGAGGCTGTCTGTAGAGAGAGCTTCCTACTTGTGAATTTCCTGATACTTTTGGATTTCAACATGGAGCGTGCCCTCCTGTTAGAGACCACAGGGTTATGGTTACTTTTTGGATGCATTTATTTATTTATAAATTATATTCAGTCTGTTTGAAGTGATTTAAGGAGCACTTGCTTGTGCACTCTTGCAGCATCCTGGGCAAACTGATTACACTGATTCCACCCAGTGCAGCCCTGGATGTGGGAGGTAGGTGTTATGAGGGTGAATAAGAATTGTCATTTACCCTTTCAAAATTAAAAACTCATTAAAGCTAGAAAAAGAATTGCTGACCTATTTTTGTCCTCTTCCAAACGCCTACGATGATAGGCCCCAACAGGCTAGTGGTTAAGATTTTGTAAGCCTCAGAAGCAAGGAGACATTTCTGAACAAAAGTGCCTTGGTTCTGACTTGGTACATCTGAGATAAAGCCGAGGATCTAAAGTGTTAACTGGCCTTTAACATATATCTGGTGGCCAGAAGCCTCTCTATGAGAAGTCATAAGGTTAATAACACATTCACATTGATTTATTTTCAATATATTATTATGTTTAATTGACAATAACAATTATATATGTCTGTGGGGGACAGCATAATATTTCAATATGTGTCTGCAACAGATAACGATCAGATCAGGGTAAATGACACACATATTATCACAGTTATATAATTTCTTTATGTTGCAAACATTAAAAATCTCTGTACTAGCTATATTGAAATGTTCAATTAATGTTATCAACACTACAGAACATTAGAAGTTATTCTTGTTATCCAGCTTCACCCCAGACCCATTCAGTCTCCTCTTTCCATTCTCTCACCTCCACACACACACACACACACACACACACACACACACACACACACACATCCTTCCAGGCTCTAGTCACACAGCAATTCTTTTCCATATTCCTTTGAAATCAACTTTTTTGCTTCCATAAATAAGTGATATTATTCAGTCATGTTAAAGAATTAAATTCGGCTGTTTTCAGTAACGTGGATGGGACTGGAGGTTATTATGTTAGGTGAAATAAGTCAGGCACTGAAAAACAAATACCCAAAGTTCTGACCTCATTGATTTTTTTTAAATTTCAAAGATCACTTGTTTACTTATTCTTTCTCTGTTTCACTGCACCTCCCTCCCTACTACCTAAAAATAGTTCCAGATAGAAAGGGGATTCTTCTAGTATAAACACACCTGCCATGATTCCCAGAACGTAATTGTGGTAGAAGAAATAGGCTCTGACATAGAGAAGTACACTTCATTATCAAATTAATATCTACAACAGTATATGACAAAAAAGTTTGACATCACTGTTTTAACAACTGAAGAAACTTTTAGACAAGAATTCAAACTTCTAGACCAAAGCCTTGCAGCTCAGAATAAGAGGGGAAAGGGTTGACTGTGGAATTATGGAGGAAGAGAGGGTAGGGGGACAACGGTACAAGAGTCTTCATGAATTGGAGGTTTTGGTTTTCATCTACAGGGGTCAATGTCTACATAATGGCAGATCATTACTGTCTTAGAGATAAATTCCTGCTACACAGCATGGCTTTGAAGACAAAATTAACACAAAGTTACAATTTACAAAATTATTAGTTAAAACCATCGATTTTTAGATGTATAAACAAGATAATATAACCATATAAATCTATAAAATAATGTAAATATAAAATATGAGGGTCTGATTTTGTATTTATTAACAGGTTATGTATACCCTCAGTATGTGTGTGTGTGTGTGTGTGTGTGTGTATGTGTGTGAGAAAGAGAGTGAGAGAGAGAGAGCAAAGAAAGGGATTGATCATATTTTTAAGCAAAGAAAACTGAGTTGGAACATAACCAAACTGCAGTCAGACATACAGCCTTATTAATTAAACCTATTGTCTGTAATCCTCTTTGAATAAGAGACAGGCACATTGTGAGTTTCTCTGGTTATATGAAAAAAACCTCCAAGTCTGGCTAATTTCAAGCCTTCTTCTCATTGAAGATAGTAAGCACAACCCACAGGGTGAGATTACAAACTGCTTTCTAGAAGAAAGGAAAGGATGTATTAGCAATTGACTAAGGCCTTCTTAAATAGAAAGAAAATAAAATAAGCATGTATCTAACATAAGTTAGTTTTGTTAAAATGGACCCAAACATTTTAAGTTCAGCTCTTTAATCATTTATTTGTGCTTTCTCAGAGCTTCAATATTAAAAGCAATCTTTAAAGGATTGATTTATGTTAGTTATGTTAGCTAAAAAATCTGACATCAATGTCTTGAATCATTCTGTGAAAATTATTAATTCTTCCAAGCTTAATAATATCCCCTAGGATTTTGTATTTTTACCAAATGTAGATGTTGGTCTACTTTACTTTTCAAAATTTTGTTCTCCTATGTATTTTTAAAAGCAGATTAAACCATGGAATGTACAACACAGTGGACACTAATGTAAACTTTGGAGTTTGTTAAGAATAATATATTTAGTGTAGGCATCAATTATAAGAAATATATGACACCAATTAATCAAAATGTTAATAGTGAGGGAAACTGTGCTGTGTGGGATGGCATATTGGAATTCTGCACTTTCTGTTCAAGTTTCTGTAACCCTCAAATGCCTCTTAGAATAAAGTCTACTAAATTTTTACAAAAGTGAAAAATAAGAGCAGATAAAAGTCATTAATGAAATTTGCACACTTTCAAGGGCCCTGACACAAGAAAGAGAAAAACTCCAAATAAATGAGCAAACAAAACATTAATTAGCATGTAATTAGTAATAGCAATGCACAATGTTCAATAATTTTAAAATAAATCAAATCTTTATAAGTATATAAAAGAAGAAGCACAGCCAAGTTCTCCTTGAGGTAAGATTAATGTCACCTTACTGGACAATTTTTTTTTAATGGGGGATAGCAAATGCAATATTTTTTTTACCCTGATCTGTTTACTCTTTTTTTTCACTTATTCACATGTGCATACATTGTTTGGCTCATTTCTCCCCCCTCCTCCCTCCCCTAACTTTCTCCCCTCCCCCCCTCATTTCCAGGCAGTTGACAATTTTTTTTAATGTCTTGTTAAAGAGACAGAGTTTTATTTTATAAGCAACATCATTACCAGGATTTAACCAACTTATTAAAGCAAGAAGAAAGGTTTTTTAAAGGATAAGATATACATGTGAAATATAGAACTAAAGCATAATCAGAGAGATGAAAAACAAACATTTAAAATGAAGCAATAATGTTATTTAAATTAAGTCTATAATTATTAGAAAATACTATTAAGATGATATCATTGCTTTAAAAAATCTAAAGAAATAAATAACCAGTTTTGAAATTAGAAACTCTGTTTCTGACAGCTAAATAAACATAAAAAAAGAAATAGCATTAAGAAAATGAGGCCAGACATGGTGGCTCAACACCTGTAATGCCAGCTACTTGAGAAGCAGACCTAGGAGGATCACAGTTCAAGGCCAGCCTAGGCAAAAAGTTAACAATACCCATCTTGAAGGACAAGCCAGACAAGGTGGCTAACAGCTGTAATCCAAGCTATAAGGGAAGCAGAGGTACAAGGATTGCATTCAAGGCCAGGCTGGGCCAAAGCTCAAGACCCTATCTGAAAAACAGCTAAAGCAAAAATGACTGGGACTTTGGCACAAGTGGTAAAGCTCTTCTCTTGCTAGTGTGAGGTTCCGAATTCAAACACCAGTACCATCAAAATCCAAAAAGAAACTAAGTAAATATTTAAATTTGACATTAATCAGCAAATAAAATTTCCTTTGGGAGATGCCTTACACTTTTCAAATATGGACAATATAAATTGTCCTAGCAAGCAACAGTATACTTTTAGATGACAGTGACTATGGAAAGGGCTCTGACTTACACGTCTGATCACTGTCTTCCTGTCCTGAGACAAGGACAGGGATTGTCCACTCAGGAAGATCTGGGCCAAAGCCCTACATTCCTCCTTGCTGGCTATTCATCTTAGACCCATTACTTGAGGCCTCTAAGTCCCACTTTCCTCTCCTGTTAAACAGATAACACATGTTCACAAGCTGATGTAAGGATACAATATGTATACACAATGGAAAGGCAGATTCAAACCCAAGTGTTATGACCTTCAAGGGCCCACACCTTTGATCATTACCGTAGACCTACACAGTCTTGATACATGACTTGTGCCTGATACCTAGCAATGTCAGGTATGGATATTATAATTAGTAAAATAATAGTTTGAGGAAACTATTATTGTTTGAAATATAATTTTGTTTCACATTTATAAATATTCATCCAAAATTGGTCAAAATAAATGCTCGAATATGACAGAGAGACTGAAAATAGTCCAATAGAGAATCAGGTGGACCTGGGAGTAAGAAGTAAGAAATAGGGCTGACAAAAGAGTAAGTGAGAGGTTGAGTAAGAAATCCATTTGCTGAGGTGCTTGTGAAGTCAATATGCTATAATGAGACTGTATTTTATTTTTAAATTGAGATAACCATGCAATACAAAGCAAAAATCTGAGGGTTCATTTCAATGTTGTCTCAGCTGTGTACATGTAGATATGATTTATTCATAGAGCAGTGTAAGTAGCATTCCTACTGTGTAGAGATGGGAAATAAGGCTTGACAGAGGAGCAAGTGGCCAGGTCACAGACGGAAGTGTGATACCGTCAAGGACTTTGCACCATGGCCAGAGAGCAGTATGTAACAGCTTACTCAGGGCATGGCATTGTCAGATGTGTGAGTGCCATCAATCTAGCAGTGATATGGCAGACAGTTTGGCAAAGTGACAGTCAAAAGTGGGGTAAGTCACTTAAAAACTTGAGATATCCACATTTTTTCATGAGGAAAATGGGGATAATAACTGCCTAATACAATTTAGTTGGAAATGACAGATATAATGATGTAATTTATAAGAAAGGATTTTGATAGAAGTGAATTTCTATGGGGAGTAAGGGACAGTATGTTAGCAGTGTGAGGATATTGGAGGATAGATCAGATTTGATTAGAATAGAAAGCATAAGCAAGTAGCTCTTACCCAGAGGAGCAAGTCTTTGTCAGGAAGTAAACTCATATTTTCCCATTTCCACTTGCCTACTAGACATATTAGTAAACATGATGGAGGAAACTAATTGTATATAATTAAGTGGTTGTGATTAAATAGACACTTCATACACACAAAAGCAGTCAGAAAGGGAAAAGGAAAAGGATACCTCTGCATAGTTACTGGTAGTAGAAGTTCAGAGCACCCCATGGATTTGCAGAACTGAGCAAATGACTAAATGGTTTGCAGAGATCAATGGAGAAGGGAACTCATTGTGCTGGCCTTAACCTTAGTTGGCTGTCACTTCTTGACAAACTCTTAGCTCTTATGCCTTTCATATTTCAGAGAAGTGAAGGCTCTTATAGTTGTAGTATGAAATGACTCAAATAGATTGGTAGCTTTAATCTCCAACTTTATTTAATTAAACAAATGGAAAACTGCCCCCTTGCCAAATATATTATCCCTTGCCAATTAATTCATTAACAGAGGTTCCATAGCTGAATTCTCCATTAAAGGAAATAATTTTCTGACAATTCACTGTTGGATAGAGTGCTGATTAGCCTTTCACCTAAATTTACTGTACAAAGATGAAAAGTTTAAGAAAAAACCTGAAAAGTGAGAGTATTGGGTCTTGTTCAATACAGTTCTATGCATTATCCACTGGCCACAGTTGCCTCTTGGGCACATGAAATGTTCCTAGTCTGTATTGAGATACATTCTCAGTTTGAAATGGAAATTGAAATCTAAGACACTTTAAATACAAAAATGTAAACTATTTCATAGTTAATTCTAATTTTGATAATATATTCAAACTATAAGTATATAATTATAATAATTATAATTATTGTAGTGACTTTAATAGTATATTATTAAAATCAAATTTGTTTCTTTTACTTTGTTTACCTTAGAAAATAGTCACGTCTTAAGATAATGTGACTTCTAGATACTAGAATAGGGTCGATATACTCTCTATAGAAGAATGAATATAGAAATCTTAAACAGACTGAAATTACCATAGGAAAGGAACGAACATAGAATGAAGAAAATTAGACGAGATAAACCAATTGGGGTTGTAATACATATATACATGGAAATATCACAAGGAAACTCTCTGTGTAGCTACCTTTATCTCAAACAACCTAAAATGTCAAGTTTTTCATTTTATATTTTTTCCTACAAAATCAGAAAACAGGAAGGTGAAATAACTCTTGCCCAGCACGGTTGACTTGCACCAGTGGGAAGGGGGAGGTTACAGGAAAAGGGGATAGGAGGGTGAATACCATGCAAAAATGTGTACATATGTATGTAAATTCAAAAATGATACCTGCTGAAACTACTTGGGGAATCAGGGGAGGGAGTGATGAAGGAGAGTGGTAGGGGAGGTGAATTCATATATGACATATTTGATGCATTAAAAAACCTGCACAAATGCCACAATGTATCCCACCAATCACAACAATAAAGAAAAACATTACATATGCACATGTATTTGTGGCTTCCATATTTCCTTTAGAGAGTGTTAGAATAGACTTGGTGCAGTTATATGAGAAATGAAAGTAAAAACTTGCATATATGATAAATGTCAGACTAATGTAGGATGAGGCAAGGGGCACATGATCATGGTAGGGCTAACTGGCAACATCTAAAGGGAAGAGAATACTGTAACTTTTACTGATCAGAAAACAAGATGCCTTGAGTGCTCATTCCAGAGCACAAGCACCAAACTTTGGCTTAGTTTCATTCTCCCATCTGAGAGTATTTGTTTTTTCCTATAAAACTGAGATCTTGTTATTCATGTAAATTGGATACCCGATTTGTTTACTTATTATTGTCTCCTGAGCATTTTCACATGATATTAAATTGCTTTCACACTTGTCATTTTTAAATGGATGTGAAATGGTCCATCACATGGGTATGCCATCATTTATAAAATTATTCTTATGTTATTAGATATCCATATTATTTCATAACATTTATCTTTATGGAAAATACCAGTGTAGCCAGGAATTTTGGTCCTCCAATGTCCTTTTCAAAAAATAAGCTAGTATTACTCTTTGCATATTAAAATGGGATAGTTAAAATTGTAGAGGGTATAACATCTCATAGAAGTTCTCTTTACCTTCCTTATGTAGAAACATCAGTCACTTAGTATTTATAGGTAAACTGAGACCTATAGTTCAGTGGTAAAACATTTGTCTAGAATGCATTCCACAGTGGATTTGGCCCATAACCATTGCCACCAAAAAGCAAAACAAAAGCCAAACCAATACAAAAAGAACTAGAGTTAGCCTAAAATCCCTTAACTGACCTTGCTTCTGTATAGCAACAACTTTTTAAGGTCATCTCTGGAAAAGAATTGTAACCTCTCTTGGTTACTTGCTATATGTTTCAAGGTTTCCTTCCTTCTTAAGTCATCTTTACCTTAATTTTCTCTTGAGTCCACATGTAATTTGTGTCTAAGTTCTGCTGATTTTTCTTTCAGGTATATCTTATATCTGTTCCATGTTGACATTCTTGTTCCAACTGGCCTAACTCATATATTGGTCATCTGCAACATGACCCTCATGAGCCAAAGCTGATTATGAAAATTAAATGAGATTGGGCATTTGTAAATCTTAACATAGATAGTGATACGTAATTAGTGTTCATTCATGAACTAGTGGATAGTCATGATGAGGATATAATAATAATAGCAATAAAATCAAAATATAATGATTTGTTTTAGTACAAGATCGCCAAGCAAATATGCTGCAGACAGGGAATATATACTTTGAGAAACACTGAGTCTTTGCTTTTCAGAAACATATCCAATGTTTAGAGAGAAAGATTAAAGAAATTCTAAGAGAAATTCCAATCAATTTAATTAGTCAAGTCAAACTAAGCAAGTATTTGGTCCAGTTCTGAGATTGAGTCAAGTGTGGTAATCCAAGTGATAACAAATTAATTTACATCATGTTGTTATTTCCTTATAAATACCAAATGGAGTTCCCATGAAAACTACTCAAACAAACTTCTTACATTAGCTTTTCTTAACATCTCTCACACTTTTCAAGTTTCCATATTCACTGTAGCATATTCTCCATACTTCTCTTTTTTAAAAATCTCATTTTACTCTTAAAAATAAAAATAATCCCTCTTTTCAACTCATTACAAGACAAGCAATTTCCTATGCTTTCTATCTACTTTTTCTCTCTCTTTGGCTCAGCAATTTATCATTCACAGTCATATGGCTTTTTATTTTCATTTTTGAACTCCCATATTCTGCACTATAAAAGAAGATCCAGGATTTGACACAGGAATCAATGATTGCTCAGAGAAAGCTGTGGGAAGTCTTTGTGTCAGGATTTAAAATACATAAAGTAGTATGTGAGCAATATAAAAATGGTACCAAGTGCTACATGTTGTCTTAGTTATAAATAAGCTGTGTGTTGAGGCTGTTCTAAGGGAGCCAGGATCCTTTCAGTATAGAGCAGGCTGGATACCAGAAGAGAGTGAGCTGAATCATTTGACCCACCCAAGTAAGAAGGAGGGCTTGGACTTGGCTTCCCCTAAGGGAAGCTGATGCTTTCTACTTAAGTGACATTTGGAGTGATAAAAAGTAGCTAAGGGAGAAGATGAAGGTAACAGCAACTGAAATCCTCCATAAATTAGCAGTGAGCCTCAGAGAGAGGCATGACCATGTATGCTCCAGACAAACCTCTCTGGAGTGGCATTAATACTCATTCCTGCTTGCTTCTGGGACAAGTCTGCTACAGAAATATGATGGAGGCACTGAGTGTGTAGAATAAATGGGGTTGCAAAATATAGTATGCAATGTGGTTGATGGTATAGCTCTTCAGGAACTATGGGAGACTTGGGATGTATGATGTACACAACCTTCCCAGCCTCAAGATAGAGTAGTGTGCTGCAGAGTGCACTATACCATGTACCCTGAGGATGCCTCTATCCAAGGTCAGAGGTTTCCTATCTGTGGGTATTTGTAAAAGACTAGGGAAATTCATTTTGTTTTATCAGCTCAGAAAGACTCCCTTCTCCTTTCCTTCAATTATAGGCTTTTCCTGAACTCCAGACAAATGGTAGCTTATGGGTGTCCATTCACTTAATATGCATTGGCTCCTGAATGACACTCTTGCTTTTTCACTTGTCTGCTCTCAGGTATATTCAAGCAATAGAAAGTAAGCTAAACCAGCTTACCTGGGGTTTTTCTCACTTGAGTTACTGGTCAAAAGTTCTCTCTTAGATTCAGAATGACTAAAGGTATAAATGAGAACCAGCATGCAGCCATGGTTCCACGTTGGTGGAGAAAGGCAGTCTGAAAGAAACAAAATAATATATGGAGGAGAAAGAAGAGGAAGAGAGGAAAGGGAAGAAGAAAAGAGTCTAACCAGTTGTGATTTGCCATTAAACCCTCTGGTTGCAGGGTTCTCCCTGAAGCCAGCCCTACTGCTAACCCTTCCATGCTTCATCTAATTTTCTCTAATTTTTGCTTACTCTTATTGCAGCTAGTATTCTGAGATGCTAATCTTCATAGCCCTTCTCAAGTAGACAATGGTGGAGTACTAATGCTCTCAAAAACAAATAAGTAAGAGTGGAGATGCTTGAGATCAGGTGAGGCTTCATGGAGGAGGTGGAATAGAGAGTAAGCCAGGGCTTCCATAGGAGGAAATGGACAGAAGAGCCAGCATGGGCAAAGGTAGGGTCACTAGGAAGAAAACTGTATTCACAACAGACACTAATTTGGCTAGAGCATGGAAGAAAAGACTGAAACATTTTCTCATAGGTATTTCCATGACCATTAATTTCTCATTTTTTTGGTTCTAGATCAAATGTCACTTTCACAAATGAGCCTTATTTGTATAATGTTCACAGTCCATTCACCATCACACTTTTGTTTCATTGAATTTGTAACTCATATGCCAACTGCAATGATCTAAATTGCTTGTTCACTATTTGGTTGTCTTCTTCCCCACTATTCTGTGAATTTTGGAGAAGGTGACTTGTTCATCTGGCTCCTCTGACAGGCAGTGCCACAAAGGGCTCTCGGTAAATGCTTTCTGAGATAATGAGTGGGTGAGTGAAAATAGACAGAGAAGTTGGACCAGGATGGTGGGTGCTGTAGAATCCAAAAATGCATGCAGAAGACAATAAGGAACTTGAGATGAGTTTTCAGAAGTAGGTTTGTAGGAGGTTGACTTCACTCCTTTGAGGTGAAGAGGCAGAGAGTGAGCAAGGACTGAGAGAGTGGAACAATTATGAGGGCATTGCACATACCTGGGCAAAAGCTAGTGTTTATTGCTTAAGTGAGTTTTCTGAGAGATTCTGAGTTTTCATAATCACCACAAGGAAAAAAATGCTAAGTACATATCACTCTTTTTTTTTCCTTTCCATCTCTTGGAGTTAGTTCTGCAATACTCTCCCAGCTTCCTTCAAATACTCTTATTCCAGCTTGCATTTTTCATAAAAATTTAAATAAATTTTTCTTTATTCCTATGTGAGCTTCTTGTTGCTGTTGTTGTTTTGTTTTGATCTTATATAATGTCACAGTGAACATGTCTTACACATAATACTATATAAAATATGTTTCCTTATATTCTTAAGTAAGGAAAATACCTAAAAATACTCATAATATGAAATTGCTTGGTTTAAAATATGTAGATAAATGTTCAATTCTATTGTATATCAAAAATCTTTGAGATTCCAAGACAGAGGATAGCTAAGGGATGCAGAAACCCTGAGCTTCATGATTTCAGACAAATACTTCAAGATCATGGTAGCAAGAATTAGATAACTGTGATTTTTTTTTTTTTAGTTAACTAAATTACAGTCAACATGTAGCATGCACATAAGGATTAATGATTTATCCTTCAAATAACTTTTAATTGCACATAACAGCTGGGGAAGTCCTGGAGAAGGCTGAGACCAGCACAGCTGCTGGTCTGCCTGAGGGAAAGCCATTTCCCCTTTTATTCTTTTCTTTTTTTTTTCTTTCTCTCTCTCTCTCTCTCTCTCTCTCTCTCTCTCTCTCTCTCTCTCTCTCTCTCTCTCTCTCTTTCTCTCTTTCTCTCTCTCCCTCTCTTCTCACTTCATCTGTTCCATTTTGAAAAACTAAAGACAATCCAGAGGACTGTAGAACAAATTGAGATAGGATCTGTGTCATCCTGGACCCACATTACATTGGACACAGAACCCTGGACTCCAACCTACCTGTACCTTCCAGAGATGACCCAATTCAACCCAGAATGAATATGAGACCCTGCCAGGTGAGTGCAACATATCAACTGCTCTTGAGGGAACCACATAGTCCAGCACAACTGGCTGGCAGATTACACCCTCTGGACAAAACTAGTGGCCACAAATGAGCACAATTCACCTCTGCCTGACAGGGGTGGGGTAAAATGCTGAGCGGGCCTCCCAGAGTAGGGGCATGGGGTGGAACTCTGAGTTTAACTTGCCTGAGTAGGGGCAGGGTACAATGCTGATCTGTAATAGTCTGCTGGGGGTGGGGTAGAACACTAAGCTGACAGAGCCAGGGTTGCCATGGAGTGACACAGCTGCACCCTGTTGAAATAGCAACATATTTGACCACCTTGGAGAAACTGGTCATGAGCTGAAAAGTGAGTGAATAAAAAGCTCAACTTCAGCTTATCCTGTGGGCAGAAGGGACCAATGACTTCTCACAAGTCAGCTCCTAGTGGAACCACTGCAGAAATCATATCTGCACTCATCCAACCAAGGAAAACTGGGCTCAAGCACCCTAAGCCAACTTCTCCCAAAGCTGTCTGATAGGGAGGGCCACTATCCATTGCCACACGGCCCAACATACCAACTTTGAAAAGGGACAGAGACATTGAAAATGTCCCTGTCAACAGTGTCAGCACCTGGATTTGAAATCAAAGGCAAAAGTCCAGAACTATCAGTGAACTGATTTTTTTCCTTTTTATTTAGCATTTTTATTTTTTTCATTACTATTTTTATCTTTATTTGTACCTTATTCATTTTCTTTCCTTTCTTTTTGCTACAATTTTTTGTTACCTATCTCCCTCTTCTACTCTGTCCAAATAGCAATTTGCTTAGCCCTCTCTTACTCTCCTTTCTCTTCCCCAACATTTTTTCTTCTCTTTACTTCTACACTCTCCTCCTTTCTTCACCTTTCCCATCTTACCTCCCCCTACCTTCCCTCAATGCCCCTACCTCCTCCACACTCATCAGTCACTGAATAGTCTACTGCACCAACTTTACACATTACCCCCATCTTTCCTAAACCCTCCAATCCCTGACAATAGCACCTTACCCCAATGACTGAACTAGGATTACACATACTAGGATTCAATTCACTACAACCCCAATACTTCACACCTCTTTTGCCCCTTGTCCCATCCCCTTTCCCTTCCTCCTCATTTAGTGCCATCTTTTCAATCATCCAAGTATTCATCTCTATTCAAAAAACTGTTATCTCCCCAATACCTGATGCTGATAGACAATATTGCCACCGGGTTTCATATATATTATATAAATAACTGGATTGTCATTGAAGAATTTGTGAATTTGTTACTGCCTAACTATACCCCCAGGTTAGGGAACAGAAATATTACAACAACATAACTAACAATTAAGGAAGTGAGAGCATAGAAATTCAAAAAGAAAAAAAGGGTGATTAAAGCCCCTAACTAACTAACCAATAGCACACAAGCAAATCACAGAATAGAAACATGGGGAGAAAAAGAAGGCAAGGGAATATGACTCCTCAAAAGGCTAATGACAACACAATAGAAGACTTCATGGAAAGTGAAGGGATGAATCCCCAGTTGCTGACATCAGTCTGTTGTTTATAAGAAACCCATGTCACAGACAGAAACAAACACTGCCTTACAGTGAAAGGGCAGAAGACTATTTACGAAGCTAATGGCCCCAGAAAACAGGCAGGAGTAGCAATACTTACATAAGATAAAGGAAACTTCAAACTTAAATTAGTTAGAAGAGACAAAGAAGGTCACTTCATAATAATAAAAGGAGCAAAACAACAAGAGAAAATAACAATCATTAACTTATATGTGCCCTATGTTAGTGCATGCAACTTTGTTAAACATATTCTACTGGACTTTAAAACACAGACCCCAGCACAATGATGGCATGAGACTTCAATACTACTATATGACCAATAGATAGGTCATCCAGACAAAAAAATAAACAAAGAAACTTTAGAATTGATCTTATGGACCTGACAGATGCCTACAGAGTATACCATCTTACAATACACATACTTCTCAGCAGACCATGGAACATTCTCCAAAATAGGTCATGTTTTAGGTCACAAAACAAGTTTTAAAAAATATAAGAAAATTGAAATAATCCCTGCATACTCTCTGAAAACAACTCAATAGAACTAGAATTTAACAACAGAAAAACAGCAAAAAATACTCAAACAACTAAAGGCTGAACAACACATTGCTCTATGATGATTGAGTCATTGAAGAAATAAGGGAAAAAAATCAAAAAGTTCCTGGAACTAGAAAAGAATAAAACCACAACCTATCAGAAGCTATGGAACACAGCAAAGCCAGTTCTTAGGGGATAGTTTGTAGCCATGAATGCATACATTAAAAACATAGAAATATCTCTCAAACAAACAACCTGATACTACATCTCAAAATCCTAGAAAAGCAAGAACAATTGAAGCCCCAAACTAGTAGGAGAGAAATAATAAAAATCAATAAAATAGAGAACAACAACAACAAAAAAAACAAGGAATCAGCAAAACAAAAGGTGGTTCTTTGGAAAGATAAACTAGAGCAACAACAAAACCCCTGGCAAATCTGACTACCATGAGAAAGGAAAAGAACAAAATTAACAATATTAGAAAAGGAAAAGGGGAGATAATAACAAACGGCAAGGAAATCATAAGGACTACTTTGAAAGCCTATACTCAACTAAATTGGAAAATTTAGAAGAAATGGAAAATTTTCTGGGTACTTATGACCATCCAATACTGAAACACAAGGATACTAATCACCCAAGCGTTAATTGAAGCATCAATAGTCTCACAGAAAAGAAAATTCCAAGACCTGAAGGAATCACCACTTAATTGTACTAGCCCTTTAAAGAAGAATTAGCACCAATACTCCTCAAACTTTTCCACAAAGCAGAAAGGGAAGGAACACTGCCAGGCTCATTCTATGAAGCCAGTATTACACGCATCCCTAAACCAAGCAAAGAAAAAACAAAGAAAGAAAATTAGAGGCCAATCTCTTCAATGGAACTAGATGCAAAACTCCTCAAGAAAATGTTGGCAAACCAAATTCAACAGCATATTAAAAGGATCGTACACCACAATCAAGTCAGTTTCATCCCAGGATGTAGGGATGGTTCAACATATACAAATCATTAAATGTAGTACAGAATATTAACAGAAGCAGAGACAAAACCCACATGATCATCTCAAAAGATACATAAAATGCCTTTGAGAAAATTCAGCATCCTTTCATGATGAAAGCTCTGATGAAACTAGGAATCGAAAGAGTGTACCTCAACATAATAAAGGAGACATATGACAAGCCTACAGCCAACATCATACAAAATGAGGAAAAAATGAAAACATTCCCTTTAAAGTCAGGAACAAGATAAGGGTGTACACTCTCTACACTCCTATTTAACATAGTCATGGAATTCCTAGCCAGAATGATAAGCCAAGAAGACTAAATAAAAGGAATACAAATAGGTAAGGAAGAAGCCAAATTGTCCCTATTTTCAGATGACATGATCTTTTACATAAAAGGTCTGAATAATACCAAAAATCTCCAAGACACCATAAACAGTTTCAGCAAAGTTGCAGGATACAAAATTGATCTACAAAAATCCATAGTCTTTCTATACACCAACAAAGAATATAGGAAAATAATTCCATTTACAATAGCACCCCCCTAAAAATACCTAGGAACAAACTTAAAAAGTATGTGAAAGATTGCTACAAAGAAAACTATAAAACATTGAAGAAAAAAAAAGTCAAAGAAGACTACAGATGATGGAAAGATCTCCCATGCTCATGGACAGGCAGAATCAATATTGTGAAAACAGCTATACCACCAAAAGAAATCTACATGTTCAATGCCATTCCCATCAAAATTCCAATGGCAGTCATAATGGAGATTGAAAAATCAACCCTGGCAGAGGATCCAAGATGGCAACTAGAGGGCAGAAGCAGACAGTGTGAGCTCTGTAAATCAAAAATTTTGCTGAGATGCTGGAGCCACACTTGGCAGAAAAAAAACACTAAGAAGAATTAAACTCCGACACTCTGAACCCCCAGCCTGTAAAAAGCTTCTCCATGCCACATTACACTGAGAAAACAGGAGGGCTACCATGCCACCAGACACCAGCTCCAAACCTGCTGGGGAGATATAGACCAACAGTTTTACTATTGTAAGTTAGCTAATACTAAGTTACACACAGACCAGAGACAGAAATAGCAACAAGTGGAGCAATGGGAAGACAAAAAAGGGATGGAAAACATTCTCCTCCCCAAATAAATTAATACAGGATTCAGAGGAAAATGAAGAAAATGGTTACCCAGGTCCAGACTCCAACAAAACAAAGATAAACTATGCCAAGGAACCCAATGAAGTCCACAAGAAAACTCGGAAAAAAGAAATCCTGCAAGTAATCACTGAGAATTTCATGGAGATATTACTAGACATGGTCAACCAAAATATACAGGAGGCACTCAAGAAATTCCAATACAACAAAAATAAAGAATATAAGAAGACAGAAAAACAAACAAGTGAACTCATAGGAGCTCTAAAAAAGAAATCAGATGAAAAACCATAAGAAAGGGACTAAAGTAGAAAGAAGAAAAATAGAGGAAAGGAACCAAATTGTGCTATAATACACATTTAATGGAAGTGCCACAAGGAAATTCTCTGTGTAGCTATCCTAAACAAGCAAAAATGTCATTTCTTTTTCCTTTCTTTTGCAAGGTTAGAGAACACGAGGGAGGAACAGGTTCTTTCTGGGGGGTTAATACCAGTGGAAAGGGAGAGAAGGTGGGGAAAAGGTGTAAGAGGGTGAATATGTGCAAATACTGTACAAACATGAATGTAAATAAAAAAGGATAACAGTTGAAACTATTTCTTGAATGGAAGAAGGAGGGATAAAGGAGAATGGTGGAGGGGTAAATTCAAGTATGATGTATTTGATATATTGTAAGGACCTTTGTAAATACTACAATGTACCCCCAAGCAGCACAATAAAAAAGTATTTTAAAAATCTTCAAATAGAGCTGCCCACTTTACGTCCTTCAGCAGAATATGAGAGCTCCTATATTTTAATGTTCTTTTCATTCCCTTGTAATTAAAGACTTTAAGTTTTTAGTATTTGTATCTTACTATAGGTATACATTTTTGCATCTATTTTTGTGTGTTCAAAAATGTTTTCTTGTGGTTCTTAACTTTTATGTTTCCTCTGCTGTGAATGCATGCTACTAATCTTCACCTATTATTCTATTAGTTTACTTATTTTTGCATGTGTTTATAGTACTTCTTTTTCATTTATTTATTTGTTTTTTGGTAGTACTGGTGTTTGATCTCAAGCCCTTGCACATGATAGGAGGCAATCTACCACTTGAACCACCCTTCCAGCCCTTGTTGCTTTTGTTATTTTTTGAATAGGGGCCCATATTTATACACAGGTTGATCTTGACCATCATCCTCCTATTTATGCTTCCTGTGTAGCTGGGATGACAAGAACACACCACTATACCCAGCTTGTGTATAGGACTCCTTTATAATATTTGCAAATGGTCTACAACTCTCTTATAAAGACATTGTTTTCTAATTTCTTCGTGTAGGTCTTCAGTGTGGCCAAAATTTAATTTTGTACTCACTTTTTGCTCCTCTTCTGAATGTTTCTGCATTTAAGTTCTGTCTTTTCATGATTTAGGTAATCCCTGACTTTTTATGGGATAATTCAATTCCCACTGACTTCATGAAATTTAACTGATTGTTACACCCATCTTTGACTACTTGTCAATTAATTAATGCCAATTCTTGACTAATATACAAGACTTGTGAAGTCAGACAGCAGAAGAAACCAAGTCATATAGATATAGCAAGACTGAATTAATACAAATTTACTAAAGGAATTGTGATTCCAGTCTTGACAGATACACTATTTCTATTTACCTATTACTGCTGGGAATATATGTTTTTATGTGAAACCTCCTGATTTAAAAATACTGGCAGTTAATGCAAACATATAAAAATATTGTATGTGTAAATACAAAATTTATCTATTTTGTACTGTTTTCCTTTTTTGCCTCTATCTCTAATTGTTCCTAGTAATGTAATGACTTGTAAACACTGTTTTCTGGACTAAACCATAATCCCTTTGTGTACAAGGACACTCATTTAGTGTCTGTCACTAAATTCACTGCAGAAACAAAAGCCTACAAATGCACAATGCATGTTGATTGGTTATTGATTTACAGGAGACTTCATAAATACTTGTGAATGCACAGCCCTCACCATAGAAATGCTGAGTTGGGTTTTATAAGGGATTTCAAAAATGAGTCACAATGACCACAGTATGTACATGTACTTAGTATTTGTCTTTCCTGTCAAATTTATGCCCACATAAATGGCCAAGAGATGACCACGTTTTCCTAATTCCCAAGTTAGCTATTTAGCCAAGGCAGTATTACCACACAGATTTATTTTTAGTGCAGAGACCTTGGCATTAGAGTCAAGGTCTATTTATTACCACAGTCAAGTTTGCATAACGTCTATGGAATGATCTGGAGGTCTGTCTTGCTGACGAAATCGTTCCTAAGACTGAAACCAGAATATTTTGACCATACTCTGGATTTTCTCCTGGGGATCCTTGACTGACAGACTCTCCCTCTGTGATATCATGTCAATCTCTCCCTCAGCAAGTAAAGACTAAGTGTCTGATACGTGTTAATAACACATCCTTCCAGGTCGGACACATGAGACTGCACTCAGACATTCTACTTACTAGCCGGATGTTGTGGTTTGAATGGCGGGTCCCTAGAAGCTTTATTCTATTTTAAAACTCTGAATATATGAATGTTAACTTACTCAGAAAATGAGTCTTTGCTGATATCCTTGAGGATCTTGAGATGAGGGGATCATCCCGGATTATTCCACTGTGTCAGAAATACAATGAAAGCACCCTCATGAAATAGACAGACAGAAGAGGGACACATAGATGAACAGGGAAGTGGAGACTTGAGAGATTAGAGTGATGTGACCACAAGCTAAGGAAGCCAAGAAATATCAAAATAAATCAGAAATTGTAAGAAGCAAAGCAGGATTCTCATAGAATCTCCATTGGGAAAAAAGAGTCTTACAGCATCTTGACTTCAAGTTTGTGCCCTCCAGAACATTGAGGGAAAAAAAATTCTGGTTTTGTGTTTGTTTCTGTCCTATTGGGGATTGATTTACCGTCTCATGCTTGCTAGGCAAGTACTTCTCCACCACCCAAGCCACACCCCTAGTCCGTTTGCTTTTTTAGTTTGCTTTTCAGATACAGTGCTGTGCTAACTCCATCTGTGCCAGCTTCAAACCATGATCCCAGTACTTTTGCCTCCTGAGTAGCTGTGATTACTGCAAAAATCACCACACCCAACCCAATTTCTGTTGGTTTACTGATGTGTGTTAACTTTGTTACCAAAGCCACAGGGAACTAACATACTAAGTAACCTCAGAAGTTTATTTAACCTTTCTGTGCCTTTGTAGCAACAACCTTTTAAAGATATCATAATAGTACTTACCTTACTGAGCTTTTCTGAAAATCCTATGAAATCATAGCTATAAAGATCTATAGAAATGGTAGGTGTTATCAAATGAGTTATAGATATAAACTCATTTTGTAAATGTAAGTGGGTCACACTGATATGATTTGGTAAGTAATATTGTGGTATGGTATTTTGGTCTGTTGACAGCACCCAAAATCAAGTGATTTTTTAAAAACTCTTCTCCCGGGGCTTCAAGTTCATCTGACAGAAAAGTCCTGATAGAATCTTCTTTCATATTGAGATGTCATATGATTCCCTCTGTGAGTAAGAAATTCCTACCTAACTTTCCTTCATACTTTCCAGAGTGAGGAGAAGGCAACTTCTTGGAAGTATGCCCACAGAGGGGCAACAGATGAAGGTGTTCCAACATCCCACATGAAGAAACTATGTAAAAGCTTCACAAGACAAAATTTGAGAGGATGTCTCCCTTCCTATCTATTTCTGGGTGTATAAGTAATCTCTGTTGTCCCTCAGAATTTCTGTGTCAGTGTAAATCTCTGTGTGTCACTGTTGTGTACATGCCTGTGTGTACACAGACTTGGGATTATACATGAGTATCCTTGTGTTTGTATGTGTGCAAGAGTCAAATATCTTGACAGGGCCATGTTTCTTACCTGTGTGCAAGTATCTAATGTGGATATTTATTTGACAAATATCAAGGTAACCAGGAATGGTTCTAAGTTCTAAATTACTCTCTACTGCTATCCAGCTCCATGAAAAACATAAAAAAGTATCTTCGGTCAAATCAAAATAAAATCACCTAGAAACTTTAAAAATACAATACATCTCAAATATCAAAGTTAAGCATTTTGAAATACTAGAGAGTGTTATGAGATAGGATAGACATCAGTATTTCTTAAAAAAAACTTCCTAGGCAAATCTGAAGTGCATCTGGAATTGAGAACGATTATGCCAGCTAAACAGCCAGACATCTGCTGTTTTTTTCCTAGAAATGTCTAGATTGCTTCACTTGTGTGTGACTTTAATTTTATCACAATTCAGTAGGGAGGAAAATTTAATTAATTTATTTATTATATCAAAAAGCTGACCTTCCCCTTTTCTGCTTGAGAGGAAAATGATCCATTAGAAGAGTTTGTAAATCAACAGACTCAAGATTAACCTCTGGAAACAACAGAGGAGAAAGTCTCCTCACAGCCCTTATCCTTTACTTCTGCAAACACAGGGTCTCCTTTCCATTTATAAGCTGTGTAATTTATAAGCTATAGCACTGATTTAATGTCCATATAAAATCTTCATATCCACTGCATGTGTTTGGCAAACTAAAAGAGGATATATGGATAAAATTAAGCAAGTACTTTATAAAAACTTAACTCCACATTCTTTATGGTGGGTAAAAAGAAGAGGAATGAGAAATGAGACAAAATTGCTAACCTTGGAGAAAATGAGAATCTAAATGAAGAAAAGAAAGAAACTCTGACACTTCGAATGTGGGAAGCAAGGCTCTACCTCATAACATAACTTTCTAAAAATTAGATTTTGATCCCTCCATAATTCAGGCCCTGACTGTTCCTCCATCTGTTGAGTGCCTTTCTGCTCTGGGTCCCCTCTGAAATGAACAAAAACATTAAATTATTATTTTCCTGGTTCTTCCATTCAGTGGGAAGCACCATTTCAGATCTCCTAAATATGGGTTCTTGAGTAACTGGAATGTGTAGTAACTGTGATGTGTCAAGTTCACTAAATTGAACTATATTTCCCAGGATCCCTATTTCTGAACATCCTGGTTCAGCTTCTCTCTCTCTCTCTTTCTCTCTTTCTCTCTCTCTCTCTCTCTCTCTCTCTCTCTCTCTCTCTCTCTCTCACACACACACACACACACACACACACACACTCATTCACTCACACAAATCTGTATTAATGCTTTGGAAGCTGAGACGAGGTGGAAGTCATGTATTATCAGCCACTGTAAGTCAGTTCCTGTTGCAGATAGTGCTCAACTTTGCAGACTTTTTTGTTCATCTTGGTACTGTAGGAAGTAGCCATGTCAATTGTTTCAGCTGCATGAAATCTCCTCCTTCATTGTTGCCAAATCCTGGGCCACTATAAAGGGATAGATCTATAGCAAGATCTGTAAACTGTTTTGAAAGTCATCCATAGTAGCAAATTTGGAAGCTTATAAATAGAAAGATTCCAACGGATGTGAAAGAAAGAGAGAGAGAGACAGAATATCTGTTAATTTCAACCACTTGTTCTGTGTCTTTAGATTGATAACTAGAGGTAAAAGGAGCTGACACACCAACACTGTCTTATTAGCACCGACAATTATATGTAAAACTCTTATAAGGAATACATTACCATGCATCCTTCACAGTGGTTCTATTTCTGAGTGGATCCTGACTGATACAGAAGTTGTTATCTGGAAGTAATTCTTTGATGCAATTAGACTTAAAGGCTTTAATTTAATCTGTTGCCAATAGAAAGTGAAACCCCATTAGTCTATGGGATTCAGTGGCCAAACAGCTAAGTAAATTATCATCTGTTGATACTAGTAATCAAACATCTATAAAAATGATTGAACCACAGATAGCTTATTTCAGTGAAAATAAGCTACACCATGTGGCTTTTTAAAAATTCATTGGAGACTTTGAAATAAAATTATGAGCTCAGGGCTTTAAATTTCCAGTTCAAGGACTGCTTAAGAAACTCACAAGTTTTTATTATTGCACTAAAAGAAAATCTTATTGCCTGTTGCTACAAGACTGATATTTTTGAAGATAAAATTCAAATTGTAGTCAATCAGATGACTAAATTTCAAAGCAAGTTAAATATCCAAACTTGCAACCTTGTAGGGTCCTTTACTTCAAAGTAAGAATGGTTATTGGGAAGGGATAAGATCCTGGAATTTGGGATGGAGACATAAGGGAGATGTGGATGAAACTTTGTCTTGACAAGAGAAGCCTACCTTACTTTTGTATTTGGGTATGATTGCCCAAAAAATCCATAAAAGTTTTTATGAAGTAGAGGTGTTACAAGGAAATGGTGAATACTTTATTATTTATACACATTTCTACTATGGTTCTAACATCTATAATGAGATTCAGGTCTTCATACACCTTGAGTATGATGAACCTGGGAGGATGCAATATGCAGAAATTTATTGCGCAGTTTCCCAAATTTGTATAGAAAATGTTTTGCCAAAATTTGTTGAACTTATCCTAAAAACATTGCAACAAAGTTAAAGAGATACAATGTTGGAAAAGGATAAATTTAGGCTTATTGAACACTAAATTTGATATATAACTCAAGTGCTTTTTGACAAGGGCACTAATAGGTTACTTAGTTAATTGAATGAAATTTGGAGATTAATATTTTCTACATTAAATAAATTGTAATGTAATGTAATATTTGCTTTGGTATACTACAGAGGAGGGTATTTAAAAATGTAGTGAGGGGCTTCTGGGTTCAGCCCAGATATATAAAGAACTTGGAGAAAGCATTCTCATTCTTATAACAAGAAAAGCTGGGAAAATGCAAAAAGTAGTATTTTTATTCATCCAATCACTTAACTGAAGTTTCAGGACAAACTATCATATCAAAATTTGGAGAAGCAAGCATCAAAGCAGACACAAGAATTGAGAGTTTGTCTGGAGTAGAAGGGATTGTGTGCCATAAACCCTAGGAACACAAAAATGGAAGCATCTATGAATAGCTGGTGGCTTATTGTGGGCTGATGTGGGCTAGTCCAGAAACAAGCTGCTGCAAATTGCGGTCAGAGGAGGGTCCCCGCATTTTTCAAGGTGGAACTCCCCCAGTGTCTTATAGGAGAATAGGGTAAATCTGAGCACAATTCCTGCTAGACAATAGGAAGGGGAAGTGTATGTTTTTATAATGAAATTGGCTCTCAAATTGATTTCTCTAGCATATAACACTAAACCTCAAGAAAAACAAGGGGAAGAAACTTTATTCTAAGTGCTACTCTGCTCCAGCCCCAATCCAGTTTCCCTATCTTATGTGTGGAAATAAACTAAAAACTATAATGTACAAGGGGATGGTTTTTCAGGACGAAAACTGTGGATAGCAGAAGATACACACTGCAATTGGGAAAAGTTTAAGGAGCATAAAGAATAAAAGCAGGTTTCTTGAAGTAAAAACAGAAGTATGGTGAAGGCTGCACCACTAAAAAACAGATTCAACTTACATTCTAAATATTGAGCAATAATCACAAGAAGAAAACCATCTACATGGTGATAATAAGCTTTCAGTAAAAATAATAGTGGATTACATTTGGAAAAATTGCAAAAAGCACAATCTCCCGAGGAGAAGCACCAAGAAAAACCTGAAAGCCAAGAAAGGGGACAAAAATGAGGCCATGAGGACCAGTGTGCAGTGGCTCATGCCTATAATCCCAGCTACTTGAGAGCGTATACACAGGAGTATCGACATTTGAGGCCAGCCTCCTACAAAAAGCTAGCAAGAACCCATCTCAACCAATAAGTTCACCACATTGGTACACACCTGTCATTCCAGCTGTGAAGGAGGAATAAATAAAATAATTGTGGTTAAATATGAGACTCCACTTGAAAAAATAACTAAAGCAAAATGAGCTGGGAATGTAGATCAAGTGCAAGTGCACCTGTCTACCAAGTGGAAGACCTGAGTTCAAACCATGTACCACCAATAAATAAATAATATCACCAGAGTAATCTTAAACATTTTGTCCCAAAACTACAACAAATAATACATATATATTTAGTCCATCTCTTGAGAATTTAACATAAATTCTCACACTAGCTACCAATCTTTTTCATCTGTTTATAACTATAAAACATGCTGATTTTCAACAACAAGATTATAGGCAAGGAAAAAATTCTTAAGTGGAAATGCAATAACTGGGACCAGATTCATATATAACATAGATGGGATTTCAGTCAGACAACTGAAAATAAATATGATAAAAATGTTAAAATTCCAATGAAAAGGAACACAACATACATGACCAGGTGAGGATCTTGAGCAGAGAGATGGCCAATAAAAGAGAGAATCACAAAGAAATATTTGAAATAAAAACTTGGTAAGAGAAATGGTAGCGTGAATGGACTCATGTCAGACTCAACTGAAGAAAAAATCTACTTTTTAATTTTTATTAGGATATATTCATTGTACAGGGAGAATTCATTGTGACAACTTTAAACAGGCTTTCATTGTACATTGGTTAGATTGCCCTCACCAATTCCCCACCCCAAGTCTCCCTACACACCCCACTTAGAGCAACTGCAAGAAGTTTCATTGTTCTATTTTGTATATGTCTATGAAGCCCATCAACCATATTCCCTCACCTTCATCTCCTCCATTCACCCTCCAACCTCCCACTAGTACACACACACACACACACACACACATTGCACCTATTTTCCAGTTCTGTCTTTCATTATTAATTCCAAAGTTAATATTCATAAGGGTTTCTTGATGTATGCCCACTGTAAGTATACTTTACTTTGGTTAGTGCAACCCCAGTAAAGAATCAGTAAACGTAAACACAAGTCAATAGAAATTATCTAAAATGAAAGGCAAATAGAGAAAATATTATGAAAAATTCCAGAATATCCAAAAGCTGCTTAAGTGTAAAAAACAACGAATGTGCATATAATTGGAAGGGAAAGACAGAGAGAGGAAGCAAAAGAAACACTTGGTAATAATGGTTGAACATTTCAAAGGTCAGTAACAGACAATAAAGGATAGATCCAATAATGTCAGAGAATATCAAGTAAGATGAACACAAAAGACAAAGAAAAAACAACAACAAAACACCAAGGCATATCACATACAAGTCACAGAAAACAAAAGACAACTAGAAAGCTTGAAGGTACCTGTGGGGGTAAAAGGCACTTTACCTATAAAGAAATAAGGAAAACAATTTCAGCATACTTTTTATCAGAGACAATGCAAGTAAAAAAGACAAGAGAGAAAATCTTCAATGGGCTAATAGAGAAACACACACGCACTCACACAAAGAATAAAAGCAAAGATGAAATGCCAAGATAAAATTCTAGATCTAGTGAAAAATTTCTTCAATAAGAGAAGGAAAACTACAGCCTTGCTCAAACAAAAAACAAGGAAACATCCTTTACGATCCACCGTCTGCAGTGCAACTGCCACCAAGATGCAGATTTTCATAAAAACCCTTACTGAGAAGACCATCACACTCGAAGTTGAGCCCTCGGATACTATAGAAAATGTCAAGGCCAAGATCCAGGATAAGGAAGGAATTCCTCCTGAGCAGCAAAGACTGATCTTTGCTGGTAAGCAACTGGACTACAACATTCAAAAGGAGTCCACCGTTCATCTTGTGTTGAGACTTCATGGTGGTGCTAAGAAAAGGAAGAAGAAGTACTACACCGCTCCCAAGAAGAATAAGCATAAGAGAAAGAAGATTAAGTTGGCCGTCCTGAAATATTGTAAGTTCCATGAAAATGGCAAAATTAGTCACCTTTGCTGTAAGTGTCCTTCAGATGAATGTGGTGCTGGAGTTTTTACGGCTACCCACATCGACAGACACTACTGTGGCAAGTGTTGTCTGACTTACTGATTCAATAAACCAGAAGACAAGTAATTGTGAATGGATTAATAAAAGATGTGAACTAAAAAAAAAGAAAAAGAAAAACACAAAAAATCAAGGAACCTCCTTGCTCTGTAAGAAATTTTAAAAGAAATTCTTCGGTTAGAAGGAAGGAATTAGGCCAGAAACTTGAAGAAATGGATGAAAATAAATATAATTTTTCAGTTTCTGTATGTGTGTGTGTGATATGAATGTCAATATCAGAGCTACAGGAAGAAAGGAATTGGGGATATTCTGTTGCATAGCATCTTCACGTCATATGAACAAGTGTAATATTGCTTACAGGTGGCCTTAGATTTGTTTTAATATATATTAAATATAAGACAACCCATAAAATATTTAAAAGAATTATAAATGTGAAGACAATGTTAGAGATAAAAGTCATATTAAAAATGCTTATTTATTCACTCTATGCCCATTAAAATGTCTTTAAATTAAATATAAAAATTAAAAATACAAATGTACAAATTTAAAAATACAACTTTTTTCATGAGGGTATAGAATAGAAATTTTCAGTCCTGTTGCTGGTGAAGATGTGAAACAGTACAGAAACTTTGGAAAATAGACTAACAGTTTCTTATAAAACTAAATGCAGTCTCAGCATACAATTTAGGAACTGGACCACTAGATACTTACTTTAAAATTGATGCTCACCCTGAAAAGCCTCTTGAACTATGCCCATAGCCTTTTTTGTTTGTTTGTTTGTTTGTTTGTTTAGTTATTTTTCAGGTAGGATCTCATAATGGCTTGGGGCCAACCTCAGATCACAATCTTTGTACCTATGCCTCTACCACAGCTGGGATTGCAGACATGAACCACCACTCCAAGCTTGCTTTTCCAGGGCTGGTCTCAATAACAACCCTCCCAATCTCTGTCTCCCAAGTCATTGGGACTACTGGTGTGTTCCCCATGCCAACCTTACAGCATCTTTATTCATAATTACCTGGCATCAACCAAAATGCTCTTCAGTAGGTTAGTGAGTGAAGAAACAGAGAGGTACATCCATAAAATTAAATGTTAAACAGCAATCAAAAACTAAGTCCACATAATTAAAACACTTAGTAATTGAACAACAAACGGGGAGAAGATACAAAAAAACCTTTCAAGCATGAGTTCCAAATGAGTGATAGATTGAGAGATGTTTTCCTTGGAGGAAGTGAAGCATAACTCCTCCTATCAGCTGTTTTCCAAAACATGTGAGGCAGAAGTGGGGAAGAATAACTTTACAATAGAGAAACCTGAGAAACACTACTGCAGTCGGGTGACCAAAGTTAACATTGATGTCAGCCAGGCATGGTAACCAATACCTTTGCTCCCAGATACTCAGGAGTTCAAAGCCAGCACCAAGGAAAAGTAGCAATGAAACCCTACCTCCAAACCAAGACAAAAAATAAAGGTCTGGGAGTATAGCTTATTTAATAGAGCACTTGACTGGTAAGCACAGGGTCTTGGGTTCAATCTCTAGTATGGCAAAATAAAAAACCAATCATATGCCAGGTTAGTAGTATCTACCCTTTATGTGGTATAATTAAAGCTACATTTTATTAATGAGATTCTATTCCCCAACACCCATAACTAGGGTCTATGTGTGAGAACAATACACAAATCCAAATTGAGGGACATTCTGAAAAATACATTACCAGTAATCAAAACTATCAAGACAATCAAAACAAAAATAATGATTTAGAAACTTTCACAGTTGAGAGAAGAAAAAGGAGACAGAAGACAAAATATAGTATCCTGGGTGAAATTCTTGAGCAGAAAAACGTAAAAAGCTAAACGTCTTTATTAGGAATAGATCTTTTTTTTTTTTCTTTTCTCTCATCAAAGCAGGAAAAGAGAGAGAAAGAGACCAAACAAATGTTAACAACAAAACACCTTAAATATAAAGTATCAGCTAGATTGAAAGTAAAGGGATAGAAGAACATTTACCACACTAACACTAATCAGAAGAAAGCTGAAGAAACTATATTAATTTCAGACACTAGCCATTTGTTTGGCAGAATAGGTGATCAATATAATGGAGAAAATATAAGATTATATTTGTGTTATTTATTGAATTTTCGCTATGTACTATGCACATCGCTTCATGTGATTGTCATTTTATTTTCTCAATTACCAGAAAGAATAGCCATAAATTTTATGCTAGTTTCCCAGCTGAAAAGAATAAGTTGTGAGGGATTAAACGAGAACCTAGGTTGATAAGACCAGGAAATGAGCATGTTCAGGTCATGATTCCAGCACCGACTTGATGACACAGTACAGTGTTTAGTTGGTCAACCACAGAAGAGTTAGGCACTACCACCAACTAGAGCCAGAGCAGCTGGGGCTAAGCATAGACAGGGTTTGCATGGGAATCTTATGAAAAGTCTCCTTTGTATTCCATTGATTAATATTCTTATGGCCAACACAAAATATATTCTGATCCCACAAGGTTTTTTTGGTGGGGGAGAGGTTATATATTTATTTGTTTTTCTCCTTGCTATGTAGGCGTGCTCTACCACTTAAGCCACTCCCTAGCCTTTTTTTTTTTTTAAATAGAGTTTTGCTTTATGCCTGGGTGGATCTGGACCACATTCCTTCTATTGGTACTTTCCTGCATTGCTGTGATGAAAAAGCATATGCCACTGCGCCCATCCATTCATTGAGATGGGTCTCTTTAATTTTTTTGTCCAGTCTGGCATCAAACCATGATGCTCCTAATCTCTGCCTACCAACCCAAGTTAGCTATGATTATATGCTTGAGTCACCATTCCCAGCCTCTGATTCCAAAGTTTGAATAGTGACTTCATGAGAAAGACAGTGTTGAGAAAATAAAATGACATAACCACATGAAGCGATGTGCACAGTACATGGTGAAAATTCAATATATAACACTGAATATTTAGTGATTTTTAAGCCATGAAACATGCCACTTTATAAAATTTTAGTTGACAATGATCATGAAAACTATCAATCTAGTCCTCTCATTTTACTGTTGCAGAAACTAGTGCCCAAACATATGAAGGCATGAATCTAGCCACTCAGTAACTCAGTACAGAACCAGAATGAGACTGTATCCTCCTGATCTGATGCTGATTCTACAGAGTTATCTATGTAATGTTTTTTCACACTTCTTTTGAATGACTAAACATTATCTATTTACAGTTTAAAAGACAAATTTGTTGACTTCATTATTCTGTGGCCATTGCAATCCCAAGAGATTCTCATCAGTCACGTGTTTTCAATAAAAATAGCTATTCGTCTATGAGAAGCAAAAGGAACTCTTTCCTCTCTCCCCCGTCCCCATTTGTACTGTGAACAATATCTTTACAGACACGCAGATGCGGTACGTCCCTGTGGGTCAGCGTGGGCCTTCTGTGCTGGCCTCTGCCTCTTTTCACTGCTTTGGCTTCTCATTCAGAGCAATAGAGCCCTTTCTGGTCTAATTCATTCTAATCTTTTCATGAATGTTTGAAGAAAAAGCAAATCAAACAAAGAATTCCCATATTGAAAGAAACCAAGCAAACAAAACAGATCAAAATATGAATAGTCCCAACCTAAGAATGGTTGAGTTTATGAGTTTTTCAACTTCATAATGGTGTGAAAGTGTACCCACACAACTGTCCTTTTCACTTCCTGTAAAATTGCATGAGCTATACAATTCTCTATTGTGTTAGTTGAGTTTGCCCACTCTTGGTAATGTGAGAGTTCTGAGCATGTTTAAGGTAGCCCAGACTAAGCTGTGATGTCTCTAGGTTAGGATTATTACATACATTCTCCATTTATGATATTTTCAACATGTGACATTTTTATCAAGATATAAACACGCTGCATGTTGAAGAGCATTTGTAACCACATTTTCATGTTGCATGCAAATGGGTGCCTTGAAATTGTTGCGTGTTAAGTAAAGTAAACTGTGAAACTGGCCTAGCTACTAAGGAGAACAGACAGCATTTTATCTAATCCATATTTTTTGTTATCTCTTACACACCACATTTCCCATCCATTCCTATCTCTACTTATTGTTACCTTCTTTCAAAAGCAACTTACTGATAGAAAATTCTGCTTTTTGAAGCAACAATGCAAGATCTCCAGACCCTGGAGATGAAAGAAAGTAAATGCCCAGTTAAACTTGGCTGGGCTTAAAAGAGCTAATCAAAAAGTGACCATTAGAGAAATGTTATCATGATTACATTCTTTAAGAAGCAGTAAAATTTAAAAAGGAGAGAAAATTAGGCCATGAGGGCAATGTTTAAAAGGAGGAAAGAGTCACCTTGAAGATGTTTCTACTCTGAATTTTGTACTTTCAGGCACAGTGTGTTGCCATGTGTCCTTTCTCCAGCTGGAGGTGTCGAATTCTCAGCATTAAAAAGGACTCAAAGGGTGTTTACTTTGACTTCCCCCTCTTGAATCCCCTTCCTACCTCATCCTCTCAAGCTGGTGGCTAGCTATAAATTTTTTGAAATCCCAGATGTTGGAAATATCACAAGCCTCAGTAACACATCTCTTCCTTAGCTGTCTGCATGAGAGGTTCTTGTTTTGTGAACAGAAAATCAGTGGAATTCACAAGTAGTAAATAAATGTATGAATGTACTCACATTCAGAGTACAAGTTAGAACTGCAAAGTGCTTTATATATGTATGCCCACATAAAAGAGTTATGTACAGAGAAAGAATATTAGAGAATGTATATTGTACATTACTATTCCATGCAAATAAGGATATAATGAGATTGAAAATCCTACACGCTCCTGGTGGCATTAAAATTACGAAAAATCTAATGAAAACACTTTGGCAGCATATAATGTATGGAAAAATTGCCTGTCCCCTTTGACCCAATAAACAAATCTCTGGCAATTACCAAAGGGAAAATAAAATCACAAATAACACACCTATACACACACATGCAAAGATACACTAGGGATGTTTAGAAATGACTTTTCTACATAAACAAAATATTTTATTTATTAAATTACATGTGCTCAAACATTATAAAGACACTTAAAATACGTTTAAATACTATATAGCAGCAAGATATTGATTATGATATCTTCTCCTTATGCAAAAAGTAAAATGTTTTGTAGTCAGTATTTCTGATTGCAAGAATCAGAAACTGGTAGAATCTGATTTTAGCAAGAAAACTGTGCAATTGGAAGAACGAAAAAGAGAAACACAAGGAGGTTTCCAGAACAAGTTTTAGCATAAACACAGCCAAGAAAAGATAGCCTAAAACACACCATAGGTCAGTTAGAGTGGTCCATGCCTATAATCCTAGCTACTCAAAAGTTGGAAATTGGGAGGATTACAGTTCAAGCCCAGGCCAGGGAAAAAGTTATTGAGACCCCATCTCAAGCAATTTGGGTGCATGTGCCTGTCATTTCAGCTACACAAGAAGCATGGAGGAGAATCATTGTCCAGACTTCTCTGGGAAAACACATAAGATTCTGCATGAAAAATAAGTTTTAAAAAAGCAAAAAGGGACAGGGTGTGGCTCAAGTGGTAAATCACCTGTCTAGCAAGAAATGAGGACCTGAGTTCAAAGCTCAGTATGCCAAAAACAAATGAAAAAAAAAACATAGATGTGGAAGCAAATTGTCATCGGGACTCTACAGCCAAAACACTTCAGTTTACACTACTGACCACACTGAAACGGAAACCTGCATACTGAGTGCCTGTGATTATTATGGTACCAGCACACTTATAAGCCCAGAAACAGCCATCACCATCTACCTCTGCCACTTCTATCAGAAAAGTTACATAGATCTACCATATGATCCAGCAATCCCACTCCTGGGGATATACCTAAATGAATGCGACACAGGTTACTCCAAAAGCACCTGCACCCCGATGTTTATTGCAGCACTATTCACAATAGCCAGTTATGGAAACAACCAAGATGCCCCACTATTGACAAATGGATCAAGAAAATGTGGTACTTATACACAATGGAATTTTACTTAGCCATGAAGAAAAATGAAATCTTATCATTTACAAGTAAATGGATGGAACTGGAGAACATCATTCTGAGTGAGGTTAGCCAGATTCAGAAGACCAAAAATCATATGTTCTCCCTCATATGTGGTCTTTAGATCTAGGGTAAATGCAGCAATGTTGTAGGACTTGGGTTACATGACAAGGGGAGAACATATGCGGGAAGTACGGGGTTAGATAGAAAACCCAAAACATGAAAGCATTTGATGTCCCCACTCCAGAGGAATTAGTACAGAAACCTTAAAGTGACAGAGGTCCACATGAGAAGGGGATCAGGAACCAGTGTAAAGATCAGTTAGAGAATAATCAACCTGGGTTGTAACACATTTGTACATGAAAGCCATGCTAGGAATCTCTCTGCATAGCTGTCCTTATCTCAACTAGCAAAAATGCTATGTCTTTCTTATTATTGCTTATTTCTGCTCTTCAACGGAACCGGAGAAAAAGGCAGAGCAGGTTCCCTGGAAGGGGGGCGGGCAGGGGCAGGAGGGAGAAATGACCCAAATGTTGTATGCACATGTGAATAAATGAATAATTTAAAAAAAGAAAGAAAAGTTACTGGCCAGACCCTCTTCTTACATCATGAGCTTTTTGATTAAGACTTGAGGTGCCTGTGTCTAAAAACATGGTTAGAACTCTGGCTTCAAAGAGTAAGGAAAAGAGAGAACCGGCATCACCAATTCACATGACAGAAGTCTTTCATAGGGGTTTCTTCAAAGACAGCAAAAGATTTAAACCCAGATCAGCCAAAAATAGTTGTATATGCCCACCAGATACTAAGAAATAAGTTAAACTGGGATTGTAAATGAAAAAACTTTGAATTTATGCAAGCTTGATAAAATTATAGTAGTGACTCAATTCTACTTAGTAATCTAGGTGTTATTTTCTTATTTAATGTCCTGCATTTCCATATTCTGCTATGGCTTCAGTGTTTTTTGTCCTCTCCAAAATTCATGTTGAAATTTAATGTCCAGCACAATAGTGTTGGAAGCTGACACCTAATGGATGGTGTCTAGGTCATGAGGGCTCCCATCTCATGAATTGATCAATATCATTATAAAAGTGTGAGTTCAGTCTGTTTGCATTTTGTCCCTCCACTTCTGCCATGTGATGGCACAGAATGAAGGCACTTACCGGATGTCTAAAACTTTATTTTGCATTTCCTCCAGCCTCTAGAATTGTGAGTCAATAAAATTCTGTTCATTATAAATTATGCAGTCTCAGGTATTCTGTTATAGCAGCAGATTAAGATATTTTCTTATTAAAAACAATGTTGTATGATGGCTATTTTCACAGGGGTGAGGTGCAATCTTAGTATGGTTTTTGATTTGCATTTCCTTTGTGGCTAGAGATGGTGAGCATTTTTCATGTGTTTTTTGGCCATTTGGATTTCTTCTTTTGAGAAAGTTCTCTTGAGTTCAGTTGCCAATTTCTTTATTGGTTCATTGATTTTTGGAGAGTTTAGTTTCTTAAGTTCCCTGTATATTCTGGTTATCAGTCCTTTGTCTGATGTATAGCTGGCAAATATTTTCTCCCACTCTGTGGGTGTTCTCTTCAGTTTAGAAACCATTTCTTTTGTTGTGCAAAAGATTTTAATTTTTTGAAGTCTCATTTGTACATCCTTTCTCTTAGTTGCTGAGCTGCTAGGGTTCTATTGAGGAAGTGCTTGCCTATTACTATTAATTCCAGAGTATTCCCTGCTCTTTCCTGTATTAACTTCAGAGGTTTGGGTCTGATATTAAGGTCCTTAATCCATGTTGAGTTGATACTAGTACAGGGTGATAAACATGGATCTAGCTTCAGTTTTTTGCAGACAGATAACCATTTTTCCCAACAACATTTGTTGAAGAGGCTGTCTTTTCTCCATTGTATATTTTTGGAAACTTTGTCAAAAATAAGGTGGGCATAGCTGTGTCGATTCATATCTGGGTCCTCTATTCTGTTCCACTGGTCTTCATGTCTGTTTTTGTGTCAGTACCATGCTGTTTTTATTGCTATTGCTTTGTAATATAGTTTGAAGTCAGGTATTGTGATATTTCCAGCATTGCTCTTTTTGCTGAGTATTGCCTTGGCTATTCATGGTACCTTGGGTTTCTAAATGAACTTTATGGTAGATTTTTCAATCTCTATGATGACAGTCATTGGGATTTTGATGGGAATTGCATTAAACATGTAGACTGCTTTTGGTAGTATAGCCATTTTTGCTATGTTGATAGCCATCATCAAAAACACCACCAACAACATGTGTTTGGCAAGGATGTGAGGAAAAAGAACCCTCATACACTGCTGGTAGGAATGCAAGCTGGTGCAACGACTCTGGAAAAAATTTGGAGGCTTCTTAAAAACCTAAACAGATCTGCCATATAATCTAGTAATCCCACTCCTGGGGATATACCCAAAGGAATGTGACACAGGTTATTCTAAAGGTGTCTGCACAGCCATGTTTATTTTAGCACTATTCACAATAGCCAAGTTATGGAAACAACCAAGATGCTCCACTACTGATGAATGGATCAAGAAAATGTGGTATTTATACACAATGGAATTTTATTCAGCCATGAAGAAGAATGAAATCTTATCATTTGCAAGTAAATGGATAGAACTGTAGAACATCATTCTGAGGGAGGTTAGCCAGGCTCAGAAGACCAAAAATCATATGTTCTCCCTCATATGCAGACTTTAGATACAAGGCAAGTACAGCAATGTGGTTGGACTTGGATCACATGACAAAGGGAGAGCACATATGGGAGATATGGGAATAGGTAGAAAACCCAAAACATGAAAGCATTTGATGTCCTCACTCCAGAGAAACTAATACAGAAACCTTAAAGCAACAGAGGTCAACATGAGAAGGGGATCAGGAACCAGTGTAAAGATCAATTAGAGAATAATCAACCTGGGTTGTAACACATTTGTACATGAAAGCAATGCTAGGAATCTCTCTGTATAGCTATCCTTAACTCAACTAACAAAAGCGCTTTGTCTTCCTTATTATGCTTATGTCTTCTCTTCAACAAAATTAGAGATAAGGGCAAAACAGGTTCTGCGTGGAATCGAGGGGAGAGGGGGTTGAGGGGGAAGGGGGCAGGGGGGAGAAATGACCCAAACAATGTATGCACATGTGAGTAAATTAATAATTAAAAAAATGTTGTAAACTGTCTTCCTTCTGCTGAGGTCAGACACTGCACCCTTTTCCTCCCTTAGTAATCAAAGCATGCCTTTCCTTAGAGTACCTAGCAGAGGACTCTTGAAATGATGAGTATTTAGAAATTCCTAAAAATGGTGAAAATATAGACAATCTGAGGGCAAGAGAGAATGAATAAATGGATAAATAAATGAATATTTCAATGAATCAATTGTCCTATTTGGAACTGAATAAAATCTAGCATAAGATCAGAGGGAATTCATCTCATCTTCAGTAGTATTCTTAATGATATCACTTACTAAATGAAGTATCTGCCATGGTAAAATTTCTATATCTTCTTTTTTTATAGTTGTACTGGGTGGGGTTACATTGTGGCATTTATAAAATTTTTTACAATATATCAAACATGTCACACTTGAATTCACCCCCTCTGTCATTACCTTTTGTCCTCCCTCCCTCTTCCAATTCCTGGAATAGTTTCAATAGGTATTATTTTTCCATTTACATACATGTATACACAATATTTGCACTATATTATATGCCTTCTTAATGGGTATTATAATGGTGATACTGTCTTAACTATTAAAATATATATACCCACAGAGTACATTGATTTCTGTCATTGAGAACAAAGTAACATTAAGCAAATCCTCATGTTTTGATATTCTGTTTAGTTAATGCATTGTTTTTTTTTGCAAAGCTTAAATAGGTGAGTGTAGGTAGGTGTGAAACGCAGCTACACTGAAGAGCTTACACAAAGGAAGCAAGTAGATTGATGTAATTTCTTCAAGAATCACTGCTAGGAGTAGCATCCAAAACATGAAGTTGAGAGACATGAACTTTTTAAGTCCCAGCAAGTGTCCAGAGCAAAAATGATCTAACATGTGAATTGCTGAGGTTTGAGATCCTGAGTGCAAATGTGATTATACTAGACGTCAGGGAAGAGAGCATCAGCTGCTGTGCAGTCTATAAATAAGAAAGCGATTCATAGCATGTCATTATCCCACAGCGTAACTTGGCTGTGCATCCCTAGAATCCACAATTGCCCGGCACTGTGCGATAGCTGATTCTTTACCATACCACCCTCAACCTCTGGATATACATGGCTCAACAACTAGGACCCATCTTGCCAGCTGAACTGCTATATGTTTAGAAACTTCCGAAGATAAGAATGAGGATTTGTGTTTTCTTCAAAGGGTCTGGTAAACTCTTATTTTTATGAAATAAATTCCACTTGAAAGGTTCCCAAGGAAGCTTACAGCTTAACCCATTAACCCAGAAGTGATTAGTTTTGAAAAGTGAGTAGCAAATACTGACACTTTGTATATTTTTCCCATTTGTGTTATTTATTTTTGTTCATATCATAGTGCTGGATTCATTGGAATTGAGTGGAAGTTTCCTTAAATATCCTTGTTTTGTTTCTTACTGAACCAAATATAAAAAACTGGTAATTCAAAACCAGAAATTAAATCATTCAACAGTTTCTGGAATGGATTTCTCTCCTTACCTCCTAGGGAGAAGGAGTATGACAGCAATTAAAATGTTCCCTGTGTGTTACAGCCTGGCTGGCCACAATTATGGTGAGAGCCCCTACACATAGACTGAAAAACTGTTGAAAAGGACTTATGTGTTGGCTCTGTGGCCAGCACTCCACCTGCTGAGATACAGCTGGAATGCTCGACTATAATGCTGGGAGGTGGAGAACCGGGCCAGCTCTCTTGGCGGCTGCAGTCTTGTCCAGGGATGACCAGGTTACCTGCATCCTCATAGAAGGGTGAAACCTACCTATGATGGTCTCCCTACCCCTTTTGTCTCTCCACTCAGGTTGATTCAGGACAACAGCATAGTTTCCTGGACACACACCAATGCACAAGTACACAACTTGGGTATGTATGGAACTCCCTACCGGATCTGCAGGTAGATTCCCGTGGTGTATACACCAAGAGACCTATAAAAACTAGACTTGATTGGCTCAGCAAAACACTTCTGGACCAGAATGACACTCTACATGGACAGCTATGAAATATCTGATTTGCCAAGATCATAACAATTAGCACCTATTCGTTGGCTATTCCATCTGGAATGGATGGGGGAGGATGCTAGAGAAACAAGTAGAGTTGTGACAGCAAATACTCATATGCATAAAACAACAATGACCTGCAGGTAATAGGTTGGCTAGATGGACCTGGGTGAAATTATGTAAAAATAACAACAGGTTAATTATGCCCCAACACTGGTAAAATGGGAAAAAACATACAGGTACTAAACCAGTGGACCTATTGCCCTCTCAAGACATTTGTGGGTATTTGGGAGCTATGGTTGGCCCTATCTCCCTGCCAATGAGCTATTGTACTTGGGGATGAACACATACACCTGAGGGATAACAAAGACACTCCCAGAGATACCGCAAAATTGGGACACTGAGTACCTATGATGGCATTGTGAGAAGAGAGCATGGTGGTGGCTTTATGTGGTAGCTGTCTTCTTGTGTGTTTGGTGGGGGGGGAGTGAGGCACACTATTGAGGTTAAATTAGAAATTACGGCCTTACCCAACACACACCTAAAGCATTAAACCAGACTCAGCTGGCCTTAACTCGTATGATGGATGAAACAACCCAGATGAGAAAAGTAGCCCTACAAAACCACATGGCCCTGAACTTTTTAACTGTTGTCTGGGGCAGGACATATGTAAAATGATGTATGTGCATACCCAATAATCGGGATAATATAACATAAGCCTTCGCCAGTGTGGACACAGAGGTCCAGGCTACCCAGATCATGTCTAAAAAGACCTTTTAAAGGACAGATGGAATGAGCTTGGGTCCACTTATTGTTGGACACTATTAACCTGTGCTATTGTAGCAATAAGCTTAGTAGTCTATTGCTGCTTCTTACGCTGTCGCTGTGATATGTGGACCCAGGGGGCTGCCTTATGCGCCAGAATCTCTAACAAGAGTCAAGCCATCTAAGGAATGGAATGTTCAGGAGGGGCTCCCCCATAAGTAAATGGGTTGATGAGATGGTGACTATGCAAACAACAAAATGGCTGCACCCCATCTTCTGGAGTATGAGAACAAAAATTGCTGCATATGAAAACATTTGCTTCTCATGCACGTTGAAGTATGTTATGTAACCATGCTTGGTGATAGGCCACTATTGTGTGCATTTGTATCAAGAGAGGAATGCCTGCACTACTAGGATGCAGTGTTGATGGATAAACACTATGTCATGCTTGCAAAAGAATAAATAAATAAAATAATTTTATAGTTGTTAAAAAAATTGTTCACTTGCTCAGGCACAATTCACAATATTCAAAGAGATATTTTCAGTAATGAAGGAATTTTTCAATCTAAGTATCATGAATGGAAAAAATAAGATAAAAATTATACATATCAAAAATAAACAAACTTAAATATGTGTCTATTTGGATGTTTTCAGATCTTACTAACAAAAGAGCTTAAACCACAGGGACCTTCATAGTTTAGTCAAAATAATATCTGATGATGGTTCCAACCTTAACCAACTCAAGTTATCTAAATACAAACTCCCTGTAACCTTTTGCTTGGATAACCTCAGAGTGCTGGATTATCTTTAGCAAGCTTCTCTTTATACCAGCTCCACAACCATTCAAAAAAAAAGAACAAATACATATCTTAAATAGGAATATGATTACAAACATAGTATTAATAATTGTTATTATTTTTGTTGTTCTTCTTATCATTAGTATCTATGGACCAGAATGAATGACTCTTGTCTTAAGATTAAAGTGATATTCTTAAAGAATGATAACTTCCCATTTGTCTTCTAAGAATAAACTTTACCCAAACATGGCCTCCATACCTGATTTTTCTTCTGGTTCATTAGTAAAATGAGCTCAAGTTGCTACTCCTAGCTGCAAGGGAAACATGGACAGTTCACATATTAGCAAAGAATAACAGAATTACTGTTCCTCCTCCCTCCATGCCCCCCCAAACAATCATCATGACTTAAGAGGAAAGAAATTTGTACAGACCCAAGAGTATGTACTAGAAAGGGAAGGAGGAGTACTACCTGGATTAGCACCTATGTCCATAAGACAAGGCAAACTCTGAAATTTTAGGATTTAGTAATGACCTTCCATGATGATTCCCCAAAATATAATGATATGGTTCACCCCTCATTATTTATCAATTTGATAACTAAATGAAGAGAAACCATATGAAGTAATTTTTCCCCTCACAAAGGGGATTTACAGAGGACTTGTGCTGCCAGATATTCCAGGAGAAAGAGCTCTTATTGTTCAATAAATGTGGAGATTCTCAATGTACATTAGCATTTTAAAACCACTGATTGTTAGTTTAAAAATAGGCATGTTCTAACTCATTTTATGAAGCCAGTATTATACTCATCCCAAAACCAGACAAAGACACCTCCAAAAAAGGAGAACTATAGGCCAATCTCCTTAATGAACATCCATGCAAAAATCTGCAATGAAATAGTGACAAAACAAATCCAGCAACATATCAGAAAGATCATCCACCACGACCAAGTCGGCTTCATCCTAGGGATGCAGGGTTGGTTCAACAAACGCAAATTTATAAATGTAATACAGCACATTAATAGAAGCAAAGACAAAAATCACTTGATCATCTCAATAGATGAAGAAAAAGCCTTTGATCAGATCCAACACCATTTCATGATAAAAGCTCTAAGAAAACTAGGAATAGAAGGAAAATACCTCAACATTGTAAAGGCTATATAGGACAAACATATAGCCAACATCATACTTAATGGTGAAAAACTGAAACCATTTCCCTTAAAATCAGAAACGAGACAAGGCTGCCTACCAACCCCACTCTTATTCAACATAGTACTGGAATTCCTAGCTAGAGCAATTAGGCAAGAAGAAAAAATAAAAGGAATACAAATAGGTAAAGAAACTGTCAAAATATCCCTATTTGCAGACAATATGATCCTATACCTTAGAGACCCAAAAAACTCTACCCCAAAACTCCTAGACAACATAAACAGCTACAGCAAAGTGGCAGGATACAAAATTAACTTACAAAAATCATTAGTTTTTCTATACACCAATAATGAACAAACTGAGAACGAACAAATAGAAACAATTCCATTTACAATAGCCTCAAAAAAAATCAAACACCTAGGAGTAAACTTAACAAATGATGTGAATGACTTCTATAAGGAGAACTTCACCCCTGAAGAAGAGATTGAAGAAGACTACAGAAGGTGGAGAGATCTCCCATGCTCATGGATTGGTAGAATCAACATAGTAAAAATGGCTATACTACCAAAAGCAATCTATATGTTTAGTGCAATTCCCATCAAAATCCCAATGACATTCTTCGCAGAGATTGAAAAATACCATAAAGTTCATTTGGAAACACAAGAGACCATGAATAGCCAAGGCGAACTCAGCAAAAAGAGCAATGCTAGAGGTATCACAATACCCAACTTCAAACTATATTACAAAGCAATAGCAATAAAAACAGCATGGTACTGGCACAAAAACAGACATGAAGACCAGTGGAACAGAATAGAGGACCTGGATATGAATCCACATAGCTATGCCCACCTTATTTTTGACAAAGTTTCCAAAAATACACGATGGAGAAAAGACAGCCTCTTCAACAAATGTTGTTGGGAAAAGTGGTTATCTGTCTGCAAAAAAACTGAAGCTAGATCCATGTTTATCACCCTGTACAAATTTCAACTCAAAATGGATTAAGGACCTTAATATCAGATCTGAAGCTGAAGTTAGTACAGGAAAGAGCAGGAAACACTCTCGAAGTAATAGTTATAGGCAAGGACTTCCTCAATAGAACCCCAGCAGCTCAGCAACTAAGAGAAAATATGGACAAATGGGACTTCATAAAACTAAAAAGTTTCTGCACAACAAAAGAAATGGTCTCTAAACTGAAGAGACCACCCACAGAGTGGAAGAAAATATTTGCCAGCTATACATCAGACAAAGGACTGATAACCAGAATATACAGGGAACTTAAAAACCTAAACTCTACCAAAATCAATGAACCAATAAAGAAACGGGCAACTGAACTAAACAGAACATTCTCAAAAGAAGAAATTCAAATGGCCAAAAAACACATGAAAAAATACTCACCATCTCTAGCCATAAAGGAAATGCAAATCAAAACCACACTAAGATTCCACATAGCCATCTAAAAAATACCACCACAAACAGGTGTTATCCAGGATATGGGGAAAAAGGAACCCTCATACACTGCTGGTGTGAATACAAGCTAGTGCAACCACTCTGAAAAAAATTTGGAAGCTTCTTAAAAATCTAAACATAGATCTGCCATATGATCCAGCGATACCACTCCTGGGAATATACACAAAAGACTGTGACACAGGTTACTCCAGAGGCACCTGCACACCCATGTTTATTGCATCACTATTCACAATAGCCAAGTTATGGAAACAACCAAGATGCCCCACTACTGATGAATGGATCAAGAAAAGTGGTATTTATGCACAATGGAATTCTACTCAGCCATGAAGAAAATGAAACCTTATCATTTGCAGGTAAATGGATGGAACTGGAGAACATCGTTCTGAGTGAGGTTAGCCAGGCTCAGAAGACCAAAAATCATATGTTCTCCCTCATATGCAAACTTTTGATCTAGGGCAAATGCAGCAATGTGGTTGGACTTAGGTCACATGACAAGGGGAGAGCACATTTGGGAGGGATGGGGATATGTAAGAAACTCAAAGCATGAAAGTATTTGATGACCCCACTCCAGAGGAACTAATACAGAAACCTTAAAGTGACAGAGGTCAATATGAGATGGGGATCAAGAAGTAGTGAAAAGGTCAGTTAAAGATGAATCAACTTGCACTGTAACACATTTGTACGTGGAAGCAATGCTAGGAATCTCTCTGTATAGCTATCTTTATCTCAACTAGTAAAAATGCTTTGTCTTCCTTATTATTGCTATGTCTTCTCTTCAACAAAATTAGAGATAAGGGTGGAACAGGTTCTGCCTGGAAGCGAAGGGTGGTGGTGGGGGTTTGGGAGGGGACAAAGCGGGGGGGAGATGGGGAGAAATGACCCAAACAATGTATGCACATGTGAAGAAATGAATTTAAAAAATGAGCATGTTTAACCTAGTGTCATAAATAACAGTTTTATATTATAACTGGCAACATGAAAAGTGAAAAAGTTGTTAAATCATATCTCTTCTCTCTAAAGGTAAAGGTTGGGTACTTAAAAAGCATTAAAAGTATTAAAAGTTTAAATACTTTTTATGAAGAGATCTTCTAATAGTAATGAGGATGTCTCATTTTTATTGCTAGTAGTTCTGCTCATCAGACTGTGCTTTCCTTGTACTTCTCCAGACTAAAGAAAGTACATATTGAGCTGCAAAGTATAAGAAATAGATGAGTTGAGCAGCAGAGGCAAAACTGAAAATGAAGTAGCTGGCATCTTGAATTGTCATGTGCAAAAAGTAAATAACATGTGGTGAGATTTGGAGGGATTATAGAAAATGGATGTCGCAATCCAGGTCATGTTTGTTTCAATTGCAGCTTTCATTGAATTGACTTTAAATAGGGATATTGCACAAATCCTTGTTTGGCAAAGAGTTTTCAAAAGATGGATTAAATCTATGGCTCTCCAGACCTTAATATTATATCCTTCTATCCTCCATGACCTTCTGTGCTCTCTCTCTTCTTTATTACTCAGTTTCCAGCAGGCACCATCCTCAAACATGCAAACTCTATCCAACCAGTACTCTAAAACCATTATACTGTCCTTGGGACCAATAATATGGATGGTAACTCCCATAGTCTGTACATTAATGAACAAAAAAAACCATTCTTTTTAAAGTACAATAATGCCACTTTTTATAATTATGTAACTCTTTCACTTTTAACAATGTGGTAAAATACACGTAATATAAAATTCACCATCTTACCAATTTTTAAATGCAATTTCATGGCATTAAGTATATTCACATTGTTGTGCAATGTGAATCAGCACCATCTACCTCCAGAACACTTTTTCACCTTGAAAAACTGAAACTCTGTACCCATTAAACTGCAATTTCCTATTCCATCAATCCTTTGTCCCTAGTAACTACCATTCTCTATTCTCTTTCAATAATTTGATAGCTTTAGGTGTGGAGGATCCAACCCAAGGCCTGTGCATGCTACATAAACAATCTATCACTCAACTACCTCTCTAACCAATTAATGCCATCTTTAAAGTGAGTTGTTCCTACTGTCATTTTCTACAAGTATCTGAAAATATCCTATTGGACACATATTTAAGTTTGTTTGTTCTCAATATATGAAAACTTTATTTCATCCCTGCTTTTTAGGGAAGATCCATCAGTTAAAAAACAAAAAAACAAGCAAAAAAAAATAAAATAATGAGTAAAAGCATGTTCAACATAGAGGTGTCAAGTCCCCAAGTGATTCAGACAAAACTTCCAAAAAAATTTTTTCAGATCTCAGGGATAGTGGGAGACAAGCTTTTACATATTCTTGCATTACTGAGATTCTTAATCACTACATTACCAGTATTATTCATTACAAATGGGAAACTTCTCCCTCACATAAGAAACTTACCCTATGCTGATGACCTCCATTTCAGAATTGAGTAGTGCTATATTGGTGACTCAAAGAAGAAATAAGTTTACGCATCTTAGTTTTAGAGATCAGAATCTATGTGTGGACATTCCACATAATTTTCTAGATACCCTTATTGCAAATTATTTGTCTAAATGCTTTCTTCTCCTCCCTTACCTGGAAAAGAATACCTGTCATCGAGCTCTGTGAGTCAACTGGTAAGCATACAAATGATGGGGAATATTGAGGATCAGAATGCAGTCCTACTGCAGAATGGTCAGCACTCTTCCCAGTTGTCCCTCTTCCAAAGAGTGCACACCAGACTAACAAATCACCTCAGCTCACCAAATACAGAAAGTCAATATCTTTTTCTTTGGAACCCTTACTTTCTTTCTTTCTTCTTCCTTGAATATTTCACCCTCAATCTCCAGAACTTCCCCACATCTCTTTACCATTTGACTCACCCATTTTTGTGGTGCTTGTTCAAAGACATTTAACTGTATAGTGGTACATCTGAAATCCAAACAGACATGACTGACTGATGACAATATATATTCATACACATAGTGTTCTGTCCTTGGAACAAATGGAGTTGAGACATTAATCTGGGTGGCCTAAAGGCATCATTCATGCCTTGTATCACCTAACCTGTAATCTCCAATAAACCCACTCAAGTTGTTTCTTAGAATCAGTCATGAAATTCCACCCTCTCACACAAGCCTTCCCTTCCAGAACTGAATAATTAATTTATTTTTGAGAAGAATGTGATGTATATTTGAAAGAAGATGGGAGAAGCCCATACAACTAATAATCCTATAAGGAAATGACATCTTCATTAAGAAAAGTTTGATCAATGATTTCATTGGCAATTTCAAATTCATATTCCAGAAATGTTTGAGGGAAGACAATACTGTAAATTTAGACTCAAAGCACAATTCAATTTAGAAGTCAAAGGTTTTTTTTTTTTGTCATATACTTTCTCCCAGGTTCTTCCTGAATATATGTTCAAGACAGGTGGTAAAGTCCAGACAAAATACAGAAAATGGCTAAATGTAGTGGTAGCCTGATGTGATTTGGAATGGAGTAAGCAAGGCAGCTAAGGTAAACAGAAGCATGCCAGGATTGGGAGACTAACACAGAAGGCAACAGAGTGAAATAGTGTTTTTCTCCAGGATTTGAGCTAAGCAAGATAAGTGTTTGAGCAACTTTTACCATTAAGCATGTAGCAAGAGTCCATCTAAGAGAGGTAGCTTCCTTGGTGAGGTGTTGATCAGTGAATCAGTGACATATGGCAGGATTAAGTAAATAAAAAAGGCAACATATTGGGATAAGAGGATCCAACTTCCTAGGTGTCAGAAAAGAAAGTTATAAATTTAGAAATAGGGAGCCTAGAAAGAGCCATAATTTTTTCAGTTTAATTAGAAGTATTGGGGAAAATATAACTTTCAATAAATACAGATAGATACAGAAAGTGTGTTTACAATATATACTGTATTATTCTGGGCTCTAAGGAAAGGTTAGTAGCAATAGGGACACTTAACTCAGAACTTCACTTTTAAATATCATTATCTCTTAAAGTAAACCAAATCTCCATGGAGAAATGGCTGTTAGACTGGAGCAGTAGATGTTCAAAATGGAACTAGAATGTCTTATTGAAACAATCAGCCAAAATACTTTCACACAATAATACGAAAATGTCAATAGGATATACAAATAAGCTTGACAGAGTCTTTCACTGGCCACTTTTGGTAATTTCAACATAAGAATAAACAAAGACATTATCAGATTAAAATTGATTACATAAAAACAAAAATCCACAGTCCATGTTGATATGAGTGAATGTGCAATTAAATAATTGAAGAGAAAAATAAATCTCACTTTAGATTAGGATGCCAAATAATAAGTGTAGGAGAAATAATATCAGAAAAATAATCTTTTGAGAGTTTTCATAGAAATATTTGATTCAAGCAAAGCTTTTCAGAAAACACAATGTGAAAAAAAATGTACATAGTATCAAGGTTTGTTTCCACAAAGTACTTACTGACTTAAAGCAAATGGGAAAGAACTGAGTGGAACTGATAGACACAACCTTAACCAAATGACACCAATTTTAACAACACTAAAACTAGGACAGATCAATACGAAGTGGCACTGCACAGGTTTCACATGAACACAGCATTGTTTCTCTGATAGTTTTAGACTATATACAATGTGGATTCAGTAAGTAGAACAGCAAAACTAAATATTGAGGGACATATGACAAAATAATGTTATTATAGTTAAAAAACATAAAAGTAAAACAAAATAAAAAAACTACCCCCAAAAGACTACAAAAGTCATGACAATTATACTAATTACATTATCTCAGAGTAGTCATTACTAAAAACAATGTTGCTAAAATTAGCTAAATTTTAGGTAAAAATTGTGAATTAGATTGTTATATTATGTTAATACCAACTTCTTGATTTTTAAGACTTTATTGTAGGTATGTAGAAAAATATTCTTTGGTGTGATTAAATACACATGAAAGTATTTAGTGGAGTGAGGCATCATTTCTGTAACCTACTCTTAAATGCCTCAAAAATACTGCATGTATAATTATAAAAGTGTACATTTATATATGACAATTTGGAGACTTATGAGAAAAAGTGGTAAATGTCAGGAGTTTCAGCACCTCGGTGCAATCATAGGGATATTTTTCCTTACTCTTACAACGATTTTATAACTTTGAAATATTTCAAAAGTAGAATACAAGTTTTTTTAAACTGCCAACACTCTAAGAACTGACAACTTGTTTTCATGAGGTAAAATACTCCAGGCAAACAGCATCATTTTTTATCTGTTTGTTTCCTGAGAAATCACACCTTCTTAGCATTTTTCTTTAAGGCATCAGGTGATAGATGATGCTCTATTAAGAGGAAGCTCATCCTCTTTCTTTGGTGAATATAGCAAAGTCACTATTCTGAGACTAGCATAGTGTCAGTACACCTGTTAAATCTCTACTGAGGAGGCAATTTTTTTCTGTGTTCACTTTCCAAGGATTGTGGCTGAGGTTTTTAAAGCAAGTAGGATACAGATTTAAAAACTTATTCAGAAATTTCATAATGCAGTTTATAATGTCACTACTATAAAATTTGGCTACCTCACAGGACACAACCCTCACAGAAAATTCCTTACAAAACTTTTCTTTCTTCTCTTGTTTTCTGGCATCATGCGATTTTATTTTAGTAATAATGTCTTCACTATCAATGCAGGTATTAACTTACTTTCAGAAAATAAAAGATCCTCCAACTTTTAAAATTCCAATATTTGGGGTTATTCCAAACTTCTCAAGTCCCCACTGAAACCTCTGCTCCATTTTTACAAGTCTGACAAGTCTGCAGCCCTGTTTGTCCATTTCCCTTATCCTCACCTGTCCTGTAAACCAGATAAAAATATTTTCTCTCCACCAGAAGAAATCCATCCTCAATATTAACAACCATTGCTTTTTCTTGACTCTTATTCCATAGATCTCACTTTATGATGTTTTGCATCTTATCTTCTCTACTAGACTAAGATTCTAAAATTCTCAAAAGAATATTGGAATTTGCTCATCTCTGTTGACTCTACTATGTTGAGAAAAAAATCCCCAAACACATACCTAATTCAATACATTCTTTTTTGCTGGTAGTGGTGGTACTTGGGATTGAACTCAGGGCTTCATGTTTGTGAGGCAGGTGCTTTAATATTTGAGTCACACCTCTAGCCTTTTTTGCTCCGATCATTTTGAAGATAGGATCTCATGATTTACTCGGGCCAGCCTGGACCACAATCTTCCTATTTTAGGCTTCCTACTGTAGTTGGGATGATAGACACCTACCACCATGCCCAGCTTTTTTCCACTGAGATGGTATCTTGCAGACTATTTTTTCTCAGGCTGGTTTTCATCCATGACCTCTTGACCTCAGTTTCCTGCCTAGCTTGGAATGACAAACACATGGCACTGAGCCCAGCTTCAATACATTTTTTGTTAAATCAAGGTAAGATTCCAAACCTTAATAACTTAGTAGCAATGATGGACAGATTATACGGTAATTACCATCATCTTCACCTTTTAGCATTCATGTTCTTTGCAATATTCTTCCCTAAACTAAGCCAAGACCTTGTAATTTGATACTATCTAATAGAATGTGCAAAGGTAGCAGAGTATAAATATTTGTGCATAATTGAATACATTACATAGATTGTAATACCAATCATAAGAACAGACTATCCATAAGAAGGCTTTGAGGAAGCAAGAAGCTATGTTGAGACAACTTTGTGACAAGAATTGAGATTGACTTCCAGCCAAAACTGAAAGGAAAAAGAGGCTCTCAGTAAAACACCCTGCAAGAATTGAATGCTGCAAACAATCACCTAAGCTTGGAAGCAAATCTTTTCCATGATGAGCCACAGATAAGGCCATGGTCCCACCTGACACCAAGATTGCAAAAAAGGCTGGTAAAGTTGCCATTTCTTTTTCTATTTCTCTGTTTCTTGACCCATAATTTTCTTCATGAGACCAAGACGTTCAACTTATAGTGCTTTCCTCATTCCCCTGATGTAAAAATACAATGACTCAGAAAGCCAGCTTAACAACTATCACCCTTGCTCCATCATTTCAGCTAAGTTTCTAGGGAAAAATCCTGGAGATGTTATGGAGACTTTCCCTCTCTTTTGAATCTCACGAGTTGTCTACCACTGAAAAACTTTTCTTTCATTTGAAATATCTATTTTCTGTAGTTTTGTGGTCTCTAGTTTGTCTATTTATTATGTCTTCCCTCATCAGGAAGGTAAAGTGGCACTTTTGGCCTAAGACCAGTGTCTGCTACACAAATATCTGTTAGCTGAAAATTCAGGGGCCAAGAGCCTCGAACTGCACTATAGTGTTTCTATTATATAACAAAAAGTGTTGGAGGCAACTTGGTTCTCCAAATTCCCTCTCTCTCTCTCTCTCTCTCTGTTCCTTCCTCTCCTTGTTACACATACACACACACACACACACACACACACACACACACACACACACAAACACTTTCTTCCTCTAAAAGAATAGTTACTTGAATTGTATACTAGCAATTAGAAACTAGTATTCCTTTTTAATGAATTAGGTAATCAGGGGAACTAATGCCCTAGTCAAGGCAGTAAATTTATAGAAGAAGCATTTGCCATAAGCTACATGACTTGCACTGAGTTCTTATTTTATCATGGTCCTTGGTCAAAGGTTCAAAATGAAGTGGGGGACTCATGACGGGCCATTCTTCCCTAAGATATTTTGTTCTTTCTTTCAGAGTCAGTGAGCCTGCCTCAAGTACTGTGTTCAGTCTCATCCCTGAGTCTCATGGGACTAAGAGATTCTCCTCTCCTTGTGCAATAGAATAACAAAGCATTGAGAATCTAAATAAATCAGATAATCTAGTGTATCTCTTGTATGGAGATAGGGCTGCATATGTTTCTCTATGGTGAATATAAAATGACATGATTTAATTCTGCCTATTAACCTCTAAATAATACCTATAAAGATTGCTGTTGTTAATTATCACTAATTGGCACTGTACCAATACTATTCTGGACAGTTAAACATTTATCTAGCCTTATCTTCTCTAAACCATTTATTTTATTTTTGGCAATACTAAGGTTTGAACTCAAGGCCTCATGCTTGCTAGGCAGGTGTTCTTATCACTTGAGCAACTCTATCAGCACTAACACTCTATAAGTTAAACATTATCAGTGTGTTACCAGTGAGAAAACTGTGGTTCCAAGAGATAAGTGATTTAAACCTGTCATATATCTGAGTCCTGATTCACACTCATTTCTCTCTAGTTCCCAAATCCACATTTCATAAATAGCTCATTTCTTTTAACCTGCTATTCCTCTCCATGCTTACTGGCTAAGAAAAGCCATTAAAAGTGTTTTTAATTTCCAGTAAAGTTTTAGTGATTAAATTAGCATCTTCCTTACTGAATCTTCATGCCAATCCATAAAAGAAAACTGTTACCATGACAGTTTCATTGGGATGCTGCTTAGAATGAAACCTATAACTTGCTGGGATAATGAGTCATGATATAAGAAACAGCAGTAATTTTGATGAAGGAGATGCCAGTTTTACATGCTTCTTTCTTGGACTTTAACTGCATTCCCCTTAACTCCTTTATGCTCAACTTTAAAGGGTGAAGGTGAGAAGGGAATTAATTAATATAAGACATTGCTCCTGCCTCTTGAAAAGATGATGCTCATAAACTTCAAGCTGAATCCCTAAAAAAGATGAAACAGGAGACCATGACTATCATCGGAAGTCTGAGAAAGCAATCTTGATTCATATATTTGAGAGACACGTAACTGTTCCAAGGAAATTTATTTTCCTGACCAAACACTGCATTCTCTGAGATGATCATGACTCTTCTTTTGAGATACAGCTGAGATTATGCACCTGAATATATAATCAGAACTACACACATGCACATCATACACAAATACTTTAACCTTACCTTGATAAAATGAAAGGACTGACAGACAATGTCTTCCAGACATGGGTATGAAAGAATCAGGCATGAAAGCATGGATGTAAGGGAGTATCTAAATTCAAATACTGAAATTCATTAGCTCTTTTCACATATTAATAATAACATGTTGGAAAACCACCTTTTCTTTCATTTAATTTCCCATGTAGCCAAAATATGGTTTAAACCTCATGGTGTTCCCATGAGGATTCAATAAGAAAATGCATGTTAGAAAACATTTAGCACAGAAACAAGCGTGGAATGAACTCTCAACAAATGCTTTCTTGGAATGTATCAATTCCTAGATTTAAATGAAGCAACAGGGTTCCTTAACTGTGAAGGAGGACAGTGGGAAAAGACTGGACCAAGGAAGTGACTCAGAAGAGAAAAATGTTGACGAGATACCTAAAGAAGAAGTCATGCTTGGGCTACAAGGGCAGGAATGCACAAGAGTTAGCTCCCCAAACCTTCTTCCAACCCTTGTGAGAGTCTGGAGAGAAAGGAAAAGAGTAAAAAGAAAGAAAGGGAGAACAGAGGAAGAAAAAATAGGAGCTTAAAATAAGACTTTACTCATACAACTTTAGTCATTAAGACACCATAAAATGGAAAGAAAACAGAAAAGGTGGCATAAAACTATGTTTGTGCTCTGCAAATAACTAACTGATAACCAAACAAAAACTGAATTTTTTCCTTGGGCTTCAACATTTGAGAAATAGTCCTATAGCTGGGCATGTTGGTGCATGCCTAAAATCCCATCACCTTGGGAGGTGGAGGCAAGAGGATCATGAGTTTAAAGTCAGGCAAAGTTACAAGACCCTGTCTCCAAACTAACAACAAAATAATGGGGAAATGGCTCAAGTGGTAGAACCTTTACCTTGCAAGTAAAAGTCTGTGGACTCAATCCTTAATAACGTTAAAAGAGATAAATGATGATTGATGATATATAATAGATGATATTATATATATTATTACATGATATTGATAGATTATGATAGATAATCTCTGTGTTTGTCTTGTTTTCTAGTATCCCTTAAATCTGTGATTTTAAAGGGTTCTTCAAATATATTCTTGAGAAAAACTGAATGATGTCATGGTTTTATTAATCATAACACATAAATATATTTAGCTATAATATATCTCAAATAAAAATAGCATGGATGAAAAGTAACATGTATTCTTCAGTCACCTTCAATTTGCATTATATTTTCATATAGAAAAGGGTTCAATGCACTACTACTACTACTGGGGACAACCTGGTGACTGGAGACTGTCCCAGGGCAACCATGGGGCTCATGAGTTGAAGGTGGCAGAGCCATCTGAGAGAAAGAAACAGGGTCACTGAACAGTCTTATCTAGGAATACTTGAACACTGGCAGACTGGCTCCATAGCAGACACATTAAATTTTATAACCTAACAGTTTCCACTTGATTTCCCCTAAGTTCCCACCATTGAAATATAAGTATCTGTAATATCTTTGATGACACCCTTCTGTCTTCTGCCCCTGCCTGTTTGCATTTACCAACCACAAAGGGAGGAGGGGACTTTGAGAGAAAGATAATTGTTTACACCTCTGTAAGCAAAATCAGGCTTCCCTGCAGCAGAAGGAAACTTCAGATTAGATCAATGACCCTCCCTCTGAGATGTCCTCCACTCAAGTGCACCCCTCTGCTATGTCTTAGTATGATCATGTGCAAGACAGGGGTATGGCATGAACTGCTTTGATCTCTGATCTCTTAGATTTGACTAAACTGGCCTGAGATCCCAACTGATTTCTGGCTGCAATCAGTCTTGTCTGCTTCCCAAATGATCTATACTGGTAATACTACTTACTATTTGTGTGCTGGGCAGAGCAAATGAAGAACTGTTTTATAGAACCTGAATAGCCTTCTCCCTTGGCCCAACTGGTCTGTCTTGGTGGTTAGGTCTATCTTTACATTAGAAATGGAACATTCCATGAAGTTCCCCATGAGTATGGTCAGTGAAACCCACAGGACACTGGCATCCTGAGGGGAAATGTGGTGCTCTTTGGCACCATGGAAAGCCTGCTGCCTGCCATAAAAAAAAAAAAAAATTGTCCAGCAGACTACTCTTGGAGCTACTCTTCAGTGCTTTCCTGTAGATATCTGAATACATTAGACAAGTTCAAAGTCTCGTTGGATCTTTCTGATTGATCCTGGTATGTACTACCATGGTTAGTTTTACAATAAAGAATTACTATATATTAATAAGGGAAGAAGAGCTAGGTAAAACATTTTCTACCTGGATTGAAGTACAGAGACTCCTTGTCTTACAATAATTCTACTTGGAATTTTTTTATTATTATGGTGCTAAAATAATATGCATTCATTAGACACCCTACCTTGAATTTTTAATTTTGATCTTTTTTCTGGGTTGTGACGTGTAGTAGGATATTCTTTTGTGATGACTGGCAGTGGCAGTGAGAGTAGCTACCAGTTGGTCACAAAGATGATGAATGTAAACAACCCATGCTTTACAGAGCACTGTGTTGCTAAGGTATGCTTGTTGGTAGTTTCAGTATATTACATTAATTTCTGACTTAAGTTATTTTCAACTGTCAATGGGTAAGTACATAACTTCACTGCAAGTAGAGGACACTCCGTGGATCAAAAGCCAGTGAGAAGGTGGGGCTAAGTATAAAAGCCTTTAAAAACATAAGTGACCTATGATGGAGACCAGTCCTCTGAAGTCACAAGCTCTGTGTTTGGAAAACTTAATAAAAATTGAAACAAGTCTTCATTTGAGGACACATGGACCTTCTTGAAAAAAGATGAAAAAATGAGTACCTTAAATATTCACTTTGTAGACTGATGATGGCTTACCTTTAATGACTGACAGAAACCTGAAGATGTATCCAAATCCATCCAATACCAAAGGATTGATGGAAAACACATTTTGAAAACATCTCAGAATAATACATAGTAATTGTAGAATAAAATAATAGATGGCTTGAATGAAAAGATTCATCTTCAGGAAAGTCTAGAACTTCTTGCCCAAGAGACTGTGCATGAAATAATACTTGAAGGCACATGAAATACTTGGACACATGAAGGCATGAACAAGGCAGGTCACAGTTGATAAACAGAGCAGTACAAACTTCTCACTGAAACCATGCAAAAGACCATGTGTTTAAAACTTGGAATTAGAGGAAAAAGAGCCAAGCAAATAATGAAGTTGATTTATTCTAAGGCAAAGGTGATTTGAATAAAGCTTATCGATCTTCTTAGCTTAAATAGTTTTTTTTCAAATGCTTGAGTTGAAAACCAAGAAATACCTGAAAAATTAAGTGAAAAAAATTAATTGAACAAAGTTTACAAGACAAATACATTTTCAAATTGAGGAAACATTTTTGCAACATGAAAATTCACAGCTTGAAAGTGAGTTGCAGAGGCTTCAGCAGAAATTTGAAATACTGCCCAATGTACATTCAAACATGAAATGCAACCCCAGAGAAAATCAGTTGAGCAGGAAATGTACTGCTTAGAAACAGAGGAAACTTTCCAAAGTATGTAGATGCATGAACTACATGTCAGAAGCACATTTGCAAAATGATGTGTGAAGACATGGACAAAGTATTGGAAAAAGCTAATTCTTTCTGTCAAAAACATTGTTTTCTATGAGAAAAGAGCTCAAGAAATTTAGAGGGTTTCTCTGTCCAAGAAGAGAGAGCTCAATGAAATGAAAAAAATCATGGCAGAAGATAAGTTTAAGTTCTACACTCTCCCAAGTGGCCTGTTGCTCCTGCTGTTCTACACACAGCCCTCAGAGCCTTAAATGAATCAGGGATCCCCAGATCACTGGGTCCCCAGCAAAGAAGGTCAAGCTGTATGACTGAGGGACCCCAGGTCACAAGCAGGTTTAATTCACCTTTCACAGCAGCCAGCCTTTAACAACCACAACCACGTTGGCCTATTTTCTCTCTTCTAAACTACTTTTAATTTATTTCTTTTAACTGTAACTATTATTTAGTTGATATTACAATTGCTCTTATTAAAAATTTATACCATTAAAAAGCTTAAGGTAGCATGCTTCAAACATAGATTCATTTAATATTATTTTTATGAATACATTATTTCTACTTCATTGGACCCTCTGCAATTAGTTTAAGTACTGCACTGTATTTCAGGTTAAGTAAAAGGTTCACAATTATTTAAACCATTCTTCAAGTTTAGATGGTTAGAGTCTTTTAAAATAATAAGCAGCATTTCTATATACTAAAAAGTAAGATTTCAAAATGAAACTAATACCAACATAAAAACTACACTTGACACAACACTAAGATGAAATAATAAACAGACTAATTGCAAGGTTTCAGAAATAGATAGTAAATAAGAAAATATGCAAACAGTTAATGGAAGCCAGCCTTGTTTATGCTCACTAGAAAGAAATAGGAAGAGGAGGAGGAAGGAGAAGAGTGAGAAAAAGAGAGTCATGCTCAATTTTTTCTAAGAATGAATATGTAAATAAACATATATATGAAATAAGCAGATATACCATGAATTAAAATATCTATAATTCTCCTAGTTTAAAAAAAATAGAAGTGTAGATTTCATGACCTGCCAATTGATGAATCAGAGTATTTTCTCAGACAAACAGACACAGTTGGAAAAGACTCTCTAGACCAGATTTATAATTGTTTGAAGGATATCCCTATTTACTATTATTTCAACTTGGAGGGTTTTTCCAAGGTTATACTCTGTTCATTTAGAGTTATTCATAACAGCACTTTTCAGTAACTTAGACATGGTTTTATCTTACTTAATGGTACAAAAGGAAAGCAAACTCTCATTATATAAGGCACATAAAATGAATCTATATTGTAGGATAAACTGACAATATAGACCATAAAATTTTCTGAAACAATAAATATCTTTAACTCACTAATTCTCATTCTAGGATTTTTGTTATCTCAAAAGAATAGAGACAAAGGCATGGAGAAATAGCTTTAAGAATACATCTTATAAGGTTATTTAAAATAATAAATAACTAAAAATACTCTATTTGAGTATATTCAATTATGTACAGTAATTCAATAAACAATGAAAGGTGAGTTCTAGAGTCAAGGAAACTATATGTAGGAGAGCTGAATTCAGTTTCGTTGGCCCTGACATATATGAAGAAATAAACCAAAAGGAGAAAATGTTTCTGAGATAATACTGCTCCACAACAACTGCTTCCTTCTCTCCTAGTCTCTTAGCCCTGGAGTCACCTTCTTCCTTTAGTGAGTCTAGATTCCAATGGTAAAGCAAAGAATGAAAAGTAACACCTTCACAAACTCAGCCTCTTATCAGAACCACATGCCTCCTCATGAACCATTTTTTTCTTTCTTTGACATTTTCCTTTATTTGGTCTTGTGGGTTCTACTTTTTACCATTGGGCATAATATACTCTAAGCTGATGACAGTACTAAACAGAGAATATATGATTTTAAAATTCCTTGAAAGCTTTCATTTTACCATTTACTTGTGAATGAAGGTAGTAAATAGTGATAGTTTTCCTGATATCTTAAGGGTTAAGTCATACATTTCTATTGGACCTAATCAAATCCTGTAAAGTACAGCTTTAGGAAAGTGGTGTCCTGAGGGAGAATGCAGGTGACAGTGGTATCTGGGGTAAATAATGACAGCCCTGCTATTCAAGCAAAAGTCAACAGTGGTGGTGAGTGCTACAGGTTGTAATCTCTGAAAGGAGATGCTGAGATGGAATTGGACATGAATAATAATTTTTTTTTCAACTAACACTTACAAAATGGAACGTTAGAAAGCAAAACCAAATGAAGAGAGAATGCTGATTTAATCTTCAAAAACACTCCATCACCCCCTGGATAATTCTGAGAGAATTAGTCCATTTGAGTTTCTCCACAGACAATAGAAAGGGCAGGACCTTTCCTGTTCCCACCAGGATCAGCTAGCAAGCCTGGGAACCCTGGAAAAGCATACTTTTATGCCAAGTGGGTCTCTACAGCTGAGGTAGAGAATGACCTTGAATGAGCTGAAGATGGACGCTAACAGTGCTTCTGATGCCCAGGCCATGAGAGGATCTGGGCAGTACATCTCCCACAGGAGCTTTAAGGAAAGTATAGTTGGACACTCAGAAATAAAACCAAGGCACTAGTGTGAGGGAGAGTGGTTAAAGGATGAGTTGTGTCATTATGGGAGAGGAAAAGAAATATAATTTTGATTTCAAGGTATAGAAATAAATAAGTTTGGAAAAATATTTTCCCGATTCAAAACCAAGTATTTTGTTTGTTTTATGAAGTAGCAGAGCATAATTTAATTCTATTCTTAAAAAAATTATCACTGATTAATCATACAATGAAGTTTCATTTTGATATTCCTATAAATGCATGCAATGCACTTTGATTGTATTCATTCACCCCCATTACCTTCTTGTTTTTTCTAATACTAAGACAAACTGTAAGATGCCTGTTCTTGGAGACTATACAGAGATTTTAATATTTTCCTCAAAGTATTTCCACACCTGTGCCTCATCTTTCTCAACATGACCCTTGAGATGAAGTAGTTTTTCATGATTTCCTTTAGGAGGGCACACGATATGGACAGAGATGTGCTGTGACTTGCTCAAGTTACTCAGTAAGTTAGCAACAAACCCATGCTTGATCTCAGTCATCTTGATTCCCTCTCCCCCATCTTGTACATGATAAATGACAACTGACCTTATTGCCATGGCCATTTCATTCCAGTTGCTCTTCATTGAAGGCAGCACCAAAGTATGTCATGAGGCAGAACTAGTATCAGTTGATGCTTGTGACATTAATTTCACAGCCATCATATCTGTGATGCAATGAACTGTACATCTTCTCTCCTTTTAAGAACAGTTACACTTCAGCAAGCATGTGCTGAGAAGATAGGACATACAAGCTATGCTTTGAGTTTCTTGTATATCTCTTTTTCAAACCTCCCTCCTAAATGCCCCCATGAGCACATTTCTGGTTCTTCTGAATAATCCCTACTTCAGATTCTTTATGGGGATTAACATAACTGCACAAATAAAGATCTCATAATATTTTTTTCTAAAGTCACAGATGTTTTATTTATAGGGTCTCATTTTTATTTGTTTTTGTTTTTATAGGGGGATGTTAGAGAGAGAAAGGAAAAATTTATTAAAGCCAGAGGACAATGTAGAAAATAACACAAGTAAAACATGATGCAGGGATGGGGCAACAAATTCCCATAAACAATATCTTTGATCAGCTCCATAAATGCAGAAGCCATATATAATGTCACTTCTTCTATATTTCTAGTTCCTAGAACATCATGTAACAGACTATTGCATGAATGAAAGCAGAACAGTCACAGAGATTAGAAAAAATCATTTCAGCAAACTAACCCTTTGTTTTAGCAATGTTAGATACCACATGCAATTATTTCCTTTTTCTTAAAAAGTATCTAAGATTTGACTGTAAAGACAAGAATAGGTGAACAAAACTCCAGGCTCTAGGGAGCCCGTGCTGTGCACAGTTGGGAACAAAGAAAACCAGAAAGAGTGACAGTTACCTAAGAGGAAGAAGTTCTGGTGTGCTATTGCACAGTAGGATTACTATGGATAATAGTCATGAACTGTGTATTTCAAAAAGCTAGTAAAAAGGACTTTGAGTATATATCCCATAATGAAATAATAAATGTCCAGGAGATAGATATGTTTAACCTTATTTAAACATTGCACAATGTATGCCTGTGCATACCCCTAATATGTGTATAAGTTTATGTGTTTTATGCATCAGTTAAAATAAGTTTAATTTTAAACATTGGAAAGAAATAATCTCAGTTTTTTTGTCCACTTGCTATGGCTTTTCGAATAAATTCTCATTTTCAGGGGCAAGCCTTTCTCAAAAGACAAAAACTTAAGTAAAATTTGCATTTATTTGTGGTCATTTTGTAAAAAGTAAACACAATGTCTTCATTAGTCCATATTTTTAAATTATTATGTATTTATCTTGTTTTAAAGAACAGGCAGGCATTTTGAAGAATAGGGGTTCTGGGAGATTGTCATAACTTGGATAAAAAGTTCTCTGAAGTTATTATGTCCCAAAGTGAATCATTAACACAGTTTACCCATCCAGTTGTGTCCTCTAGAGCAAAAATTGATTTTATTCTATTAGGTATCCCATGTTTTCATCACATGGTTCTCTTCTGTGAGACATCTCAGTATGAAAATACTGAAATACTTTACTCACAAAATCTGGCTACCACTTATGTCAAATGTTCAGTTAGTCTTTGGGAAAAACCTTGACCCATGTACCATAGTAACAAACAAAACAAGCATAAGACATTAAAGAGTTACAGTATCCTGTAATTTAAGTTCAAATTATTCACGCTTTAGATACCTATGGCCTTTTCCAGGATCAATCTAAAGTCACATCCTTTACTATGGTATAATTACCAAAGCCAGCTTCCATCCAACATAGATTAGGTCAGTGGTCTTGGCCTTACCAGTGATATCAATCAGTGACTTGGTGACAGATTGCTTGACTTTAACTCAGGAAGTTTTCAGATGAGCCTTTATTTTAATGGCTGCAAATAATTGGCAATATTTATTCACATGCAGCTTTCTACCAGTCACTAAATCTATGATTTCCTGCTCCATAATTTCCACTGAGCTACATTTTCTGCTTTTTTGTGGTAATGCAAATGATGGGTGTTGGGCATTTATTATGTGTCAAAAATTTTCAAAGAGCTGAGGCAGAATGATAGAAGGACATGCAGTCTTTAGCCTTCTGAAGTTTACATTTCAGGAGGATAAAGGGACAGAGATATTAAAATAGAAAGGAGGAGGAGAAGGAAGAGGAATGCAATAGTTTTGTAATTAGTAACAATAACTTTTAATCAGCCCTGGTTATATCTCCCTCTAGATCTTTTTGAATTTCTGATTTATCTAGTGGTCCTTTAGTCATCCAGAATTTACAAATAGCACTTCAATAAATCCACCAACATCCTCAGAAATGATTCTTGTTCTCATTTTACAGAGACTGAATTTCAGAATATGATGAAATATTAACAACAGTAATAATAATGCAGGAGAATCTAATAAATAAAGAATATGTAACATCTGCCAAGCATTTACTCACTTTTTCATTCAACTTCACCATAGTCTTGTGAGGCACCCTTATTAGAACTCTTTTATAGATAAGATGTGAGGTGCTCAGCAACTTTCCTGAGGTCACAAAACTATTAGTAGGAGAGCCAGAACATAAAGCCAAATTAAGCCATCTCTGAAGTGTCTGTTCTGAAGCACAGATTAGAAACTGGGGTTTAGGAGGGTTAGCTCACGCCATGTGATTCACATTTGGAAGATCTGAACAAACTCATCTAACCCCAAAGTTCACAAATGTTCTGCTAACCATGAATTCCATACCTACAGTGCTTTGCTTTTTGATTTTTTAAATTATTTTTTTTTCAGATTGGGTATTTCACTTTTCCCTGGGCCAGCCTTGGACCACAATTCTCTACCTCTGCCTCCCAAGTAGCTAGGATTACAGGCATGTGTTACCATGCACAGCTAAAGCATGCTTTTTATGCCAATATTCTCCACTGTGAAAAGTATAACAGAGGGGTGAGGAGTCTCTGTCATTGATGACTAAGACATAGGTGATCCTATAAGTTATCCATATTAGAACACTTTGAGACCAAATCAGTTGCTGTTAATAATATGCCAAAATAACAGGTATAACCAGGAATCTATAGTCATTCTACAAAAAGGAGACTGGAACCTTACCCTCCAAAACGCTTCCATCATTCTCTCCCTATCAAGAAATATCAATTGTTTGATTATTGGGACAATCTGTGGACACCATTGAGATTCGTAGTCTTCATCTCCTTTTTTTTCTCTTTTTCTAAAAAAAAGGTCTTAACAGAACAGTGAGGTAGAAACATAGCAGGAGACAAAAGAGACAACAGGAAATAACAGTAGAAAATGACAATGGGCATGCTGTTTTAAAAACTGCAATAGAAAAGAGAAATAATAATATTAAATTAACTTAAGATGATACCAGATCATTCTGAACTATGAGCTCAATGTTTGCAGGGACCCTGTGTATTCAAGATATATATCCCATGAAAAGCCTGGCATACACTCAATGTATGTTTTTAGTAAATAACAAAGAGTTAGAAAAGAGTTGAGGTCAAAATAATGCTGAGAATGATTGTAGGCAGAAGGGAAGGCCCTAGTAAAGATAAGAGTTGAAAAGACAACAAGATGAATATAACATGAGGGATGGATAGCAGATAGCATAAACGGTTGAAGCAAGATGGGTATTTGACTTTGAAAGTAAGAAGTGTAACTTCTTTTCTTTATGAAATAATAAACTGTCCCAATAATGAATTATTTCCATGTAGGAGAAAACTTTCCATTGTGACTAATGCTGAATGAAGACAATGCACATTGAACATTTAAAAAATAAATATTAAGTACATATTTTGTGCCTAGTAACCTACACAAGTATGAAAGTAAGCTCAAGTAAGCTGGGTCCTTTCCACTGGTAACATCTGCCCTATGGTGTTTATTCAAATTTGAGGAGCCAATGCAGACAGAGAGTTCCTACTGGCACAATTATTCACTGCTTGGCCATGGTTTGCTATCTGATCTTAAACAATACACTTCCCCAAATGGGTATTTAAGGACCAAATGGGTATTTAAATTGAGTGACTAGTTACCAAAGACTGTAGGCCTATATTAAGACAATGACCAGGTTTTCAGTGAAGTCTTTTAAAAGTGTTACAAATCATAAAAATTGGCTTCAAATTTTCTAGGCCTGAATTTTCTCTATTCAGAAACTGTTACTTTTCTGAGTCATGTCATTCCAACTTTTTTGTGGTTAAATACATCCTTTCTTTTAATGAAATCAATTCCTCATATAGATGGATGTCAGATTTAGGAGTTTCATATTTTATTGATCTGACTTAAGAAATTTATTCCCTATATTTCATGCTTTCTGGAAATTTTCTTAGGCTTTAGAAAGAATCTGGAGTCTGCTTAGAGCACTTCTATGATTTGGGGCTCTGCAATTTGTTTTGCAAAATTTGAAATTCTGAACTTCCTTTGATGGCTAAGCTACAAAAGGAGAAGAGGAAAAAGAATCTCAATGATGCTGACAGATGCCCCATAATCAAACAATTTATATTTCTTGATAGGGAGAGAAAATGGGAGAGTTTTTGAGGGCAAGTATACAAAAACAGATTGTATCCACAGAACCATAGTAATAAATAGTTTAAAAGTCTCTATATACCAGATCAGATGAGGTGTTATACAGGTCTGGGCTAGGAGTGGACACGTGATTTATTCAGGGAACAAAAAAGAAAAAAGTAAGGCATTATGAACTAAGTATGAGTCTCTGTCTTCAGGTTTGGTGTGCTAATGGAATTCTGGGATGAGGAAGTGAGGGAAGAGGTCATCAAGGAGCAAGAAGAAGCAAGTGAATGAGAAAGAGAGAAAGAGAAATAGAGAGAGAATGTGAATGTCAACAAATTCCCTCTAGTACATATAGAGAATATTAATCCAGGTGGGAAGCGAAACAGTGTCTCCTATTGCAATTTTCATGGTAGATTCTGAATCAGTCTTTGACAACTTGTATACAGATGTGTAGCATCTGCCTTTGAAAACTGAATAGAGAAACCCCAAAAGAAAAATTTTATATACATATATAAAATGAATAAACATATATTTTTCTCCAGGTCTGAAGACACCATTGGTGAAACAGAACCTGCAGAGGAAGAAAAAATTTAAAATGTTTCTCAGGGTGTCTAATTCTTCAGGGATTGTCTGATGATTGAATGGAATTCATAATGGGACCGTCTATCAAGATCTATTATTCAAAGAGAGGGCTTAATGCATTCAGAATTATCTTCCCCAGGAGAGCTCAGTGATATATACAATAAAGCTTTCTTTGAGGAAAACCACCATTACACAATTCCCTATTTTTAACAGGATTCACCTGAGACTTTTCTATTTGCATGAATAGATTCTGAAAAGATGCAATGTGCTCCTTTAAGTGAGCAGTTCCTCTTCTACAACTGAAATATATCCAAGACTGTTTTAATCTGATCAAGCTGCCATAACCAAATACCACAGAACAAGTGACTTCAACAACTGACATTTGTTTTCTCAAACTTTTGGGGTCTACAAGTTCAAGATTAAAGTTCCAGCTAATTTGGGAGCTGGTGCAGGCTCACTTCTTGGCTTTGGAATAGTGATGATGCAGGTGATCTACTATTCTTATCAGACGCTTTGGGGAACTGGTTTATAGGGATAGTAATGGACAATACTAATTCACTCAAACTTTCCCTCTCCCGGTTTAATAGTGATCAATGCTACAGACTAGTGAACAGCATTTCTTATAATTTATGCATTAAGAAAAGAATAGACCATGCCATAAAATAGGATCTAAAGGCTAAAACTTAACACACCCACTACAGTAATGAAAAGCACAAAAATATGGCCATAGCAGAAGTATTGCAAAGTGTGATGAGAATTTATGGTTCAGGAAGAGACATCTCCCATGTATAGCAGAAAAAAAAGCCTATGTTACCATCAGAATAAACATGAAATTGCATTATCTGAATATGAGAACAATATGAAGATTCAGGTATACAACAAGCATTAAAAGGTGGCTACTTTAGCTGCTTCTGGGGCAGAACTGCAGGTAGGGGCAAGTAAGACAGGGAAAACTAACATTCACTGAACATCTATTTAGTACAAAGCACTCTTCAGAATTTATCAAATTTTTTTTCATAATATTCCTATAAGATTGTATTTTAAACCACTCATACTTTGTTTAAGAAATGAAGCAAGTGAGGTTCAGAGAAATCAAAGAACTTACTTGTATGAGTCACAGTTTTACAGAGAAATACAGCTAATAGGATAGGTAGGTGATAGAAGATATAGATTAGATTAGATACATACATACATACACACATACAAATTTATTATGAGAGATTAGTTTACACAATTATGAAGGCTTAGAAGTCTTTCTGTTCTGTTGTTTGCAAGCTGGATGCCCAGAAAAACCAGTAGTATAGTTTCAGTCCAAATTCTATATTCAAATAATTCTAAGAGCCAGTCATGCAAATCACAGATTCCAAAGGCCCAAGACCCAGAAACACTGATATCTGAGGTCAAGAGTATATAATCAGATCAAGTAGTGAGAAAATTCACCCTCTCTTGACCTTTTTATCCTAATGAAACCCTCAGTGGACTGAGTCATGCTCATCTACATTGGGTGAGGGCACATTTTCTTCACTCAGTCTCCAAATTCAAATGTTAATGTCTTCAAGAAATACTTTCACAGACATATCCATAATTAACAACTTATCAGCTATCTGGGCAACTCTTAGCTTAGTCAAGTTCACATATAAAATTGGCTATAATACTATCCAAATTGGCAAACTTATAAGTGTTAGGGTAGGGTTTGAACAAGATTTTTGCAATTTTAGGGCCGTATTCTCTTCAAGGGCAGAAAACAAAAGATTTTATAAGACAGCTCACTTCCCAGGATTGAAAAATTAGACCAAAGACTTTCCTACAAGTGGAACATAAAGGGGAGACAGGAGTGATGAAAAGGGTACTCAATACCAATTTAGTAATCATCCAGAGGTCTTAAGCAAAGGAGTTGATTCCTGACCCCTGATGTGTGATTCTTCTTGCAGGTAGAAGTCAAAGACTTCAGTATTTAGATTTGAGGAAAGAAGTGAGAAAAGAAGCCCAAACACCTAGGGGAGAGGGACAGGTGTAAAGGTAGTGACTATAACCCTGCTGGGGTGTTGGAGTGATTATCAGATGCCTAATAAAGCATCATGAAGCTTTAATTTTTTTTAAAAAAACATTCTAATGAGACATTAGGAGTGTGTATAAAATGGAAGGTAACTCTTGGTATTCTTTTCCTCTATGCAAAGAAGAAACTATGTCCAGACTTTGTGTTATATGATACAATTTGGCACAGTCAGGGAAATTCATGAAGAACTGTGAAGGCACAATCCCAGAAAAAGAACTAGATGTGAAAAAAGGAATTGTGGGTATTTCCCATTAGGGTGACAAGCTAGGGAGCAAGTTTGTGGGTGTCTTCTACCCTGATGGGGAGATGCAAACATTCACTAGAGGCAGATTTGTCTCTTCACAAAATGTATTCAACAGTTTAGGACAGCCTGAGCAAAGCATAAAGCATGTGTCATGTGACAAGTGATGGAACACAACATAGAGACTCTGTAGTGGTTTTAGTAGAATTCAACTGATTCTATCACCTACATCAAAAACTGCCCAGTGTGTAGCTGTGTTTGGATGGGCCTCCACCTAAGCACACATTCTGCAAGAGGAGAAACTCTAAACCAGGTAATTTTCTATTTACTATACACTTGAAATTCTCTCACTTAGGTTGCAGAGTAAAATTTTCTTAATGACTTTTACCTCTGTTATACTTGGACCCTTGCCTGGGAACAATGAGTGTAAGTGTTTACTACCTTGGCAACTAAATGCAATCCACATGCATTCTCAGTATCAAAGATGTAGAAGGGAATAGGATCTTCCCAGGTCTAACTTATTTTTTGTTGTTGTTCAGGAATTGACAGTCTGCAAGTCAACTTGCTTTCTTGAAAGATACTCCTTCCTGGCTCTCTCCAGAGAAAACCTTTGCTATCTACTGACAGGATATATATATAAATAGCTTCTGCAGAAACAGGGTATTCTCAGCAATGTGGGGGTTAATTGGAAAATTCCCCTGCTTAATTCCTTAGTAATTTCTTCTTAATCCTTAGCAAGTGACACTGCCAGTTGTAGAAATTTTAGGATCTGAACTTAACATTTTTCTAAGAATCTCCCTAGATTTCCCCTTTCTATGAAAATCTCCCTCTTGACTAGAAATATATGCCCTTGACCATTGCATATGAACATATCACAGGCTTATCCTGGAAAAGGGAAGAGTAATGTGGAGAACAAAAACCTAGTTGGAGTGAAAACACTAGAATCTATAGGACTATAGCAATGGTGCAAGAATATTACTAAAGTGCTTCAGAAAACAAGCTGCATATAACTGACGTTTATTTGGCACTAATTTCATGTCAGATTTTATTGACTACTTTATATGTGTTATCTCATAGGTGTACACTATTACTTCCACTTTACAGATAAGAAGACTGAGGCACAAAGAAGTTAAGTATTTACCAAAGGTCACAGAGTGACTAATGACAGATCAAAGACTAGAAGAACCAAGGAGTGGGTTACAGAGAACAAGGGATTTATCTCCATGTTCTCTAACTACTATATTCTTATCTGTTATCACTGAGTGATTCTCTAAAGAGTCTTTGGCCACTACTCCCCACTGCCACTGTAAACATAGAACGCTATGTAGCCACTACCACCAACTTCCACCAATCCACCAAGTGTTCTTAGAAGTTCTGTCTTACTGCTCCTACTTTTTCATGGTGGGTTAGGAAACATTTGTACTGTATCCTGCACTGCCTGCACCCAGAACATCATGACTTTTGAATCAAGGGATCTGCACAGGGCTAGGGAAACTGCTCCATGTGGAAGGATTTGGAATGTTCCCTGTGTTGCTAGACTCAGATCAGAGAAGCTAAAAGAGGAGAAGTGGCAAAGATAAAGATATGCAAGGGCAAGGGAGTAACTCTTATGAAAGAAAATAAGCCTAAGATAGGAAAGGATAACATGTTGGGGTTTTAGCTGCCCCCTTCAAAGTTCTCATCAAGGAACTTTTTACTTTGTATGGTCCTCGCAACTTAAAAATGAACTCTTAAGGCCTTTATATGAAAAAGTTTTTCCCTGATTTACAAGAACTTGATCTTATTGGAGGTGAGATTTAAAAAAAATTAAAGGTCATTTGTAGACAAACCAAAGATTTAAGCTCAGCAATACTGTTCTTCTTCCAAATCAAATTGTAACTACGCAGCAGCCACACTAGAACTCTTACATCCTTCACAAACTTCTACTAGAAGAAGCAATGCATAGGATTGAACCCATCTTACTCAACTCTTTCTCAGGACTGAGAATCTGAGTAAAATGTAAACTTTTCTCTGGGGAGTTTGCAAACCCTGAAGGAGCATAAAATGCAAAAATACAGTGAGTGACTAAAATTGCAGCATTAAAATTCTTCCTGGCTGACCCAGGATTATTGTAGGCTGCTGAATTAAATGCTAAGCTAGTTTGATATCAGTGGCTTCTGGAAGCTATTTTTCTTTCTTTCAAACTGCACCCTTAGTGAAGCAAGGAGCCCAGACATGGAGGCTCTCACTCTGATGGAATGCAGGGCAAACTGAAGTGCTCTCTCAGCTAGCTCACCCCATCCTACCAAAGAAGTTAGGCCTGAAACTAGCATTTCATTTCATGTAATCCTTACAACAACCCTCAACTCCTCTTATCTCTATTTTACAAGTAGAGAGATGGAATTCGGAGAGGTTATGTTACCTGAGATTACAAAGCTAGTAATTATTGACATTTCTACATAGTGTAAAAAGTATTCTAAAATGTATTAGCTATTTTGTTCCCAAATTTTATCAGTAAATGGTTATTTATTACCTCCTTCATTCAAGACCCTGTGGGAGTTCTTGTCTTGGTGCACATGGGGCAACTATTGTCATTGGGAAGATTAGGAAATGCTTCATGATAATGAAATGAGCTGGTTAGGTAAGACTCAAAAGGCAAGTAAATATTAAAAAGATTTAGATGTGAGAGTTCTGACTGGAGCAATCAGGAAATCTTTAAACACACATGTGAGACTTGAACTAGACTCAAGAAGAAGATTTCAAAAGATAAGTAGAAGGATGTAGACTTCTAGAAGAAGATTAGAGGTAGGAAATGTACCTAGTTTCAAGGCAGAGTTTGGACAATTTTAGGGCTGGATAAGTATCAGACCCTATTTCACAGCCAGGAGACCAAGAATCAACCCAACATCATAATCTATCTTTAGTCCTGATCTCAGTTTTCTTACTTGCCAAAGGAGGAGGTTGGTTATGTGTCACATATGGTTCCTCCCAATTCCAAATATACTGCTGTCTAGAGACTAACAGAACACAAAACTTTCTGGCTTAAAAAGAATTCCTCCACTCTGAGACAAGATATACAATGGTCAACATATGCTTTCAAAGCAATGATGTGCGATGAAATCTAAGTAGTCAACGCTGACTGCTTCACTTGTTACCATGGCTGCGTTTTGGTGATGGCCCACTCATTTAGAAAACATGAACTAACATAACGTGTAGTGGGCCTTTTAGAATAGCGGTATCTTGTGCAGCCTCAAGAAGGTACAAATACTAGGCCATGACTTGACAATTAGAGGTTAAATTCAATTCATGGATTATATCATTGCATAAGCCAGTTTTTTAAAAACCAAATATGGTAAGTTATCAACAATTAAAAATTGGGTGATATCTCATTTAAACAAAAAATAATCAAGCAACAAAAAATCCTGTCTCTCTAGCTGAAGAAGTAGTGTTTGGAAAGGGGTTAGCAGAACTCTGTTTGGCATGTATTTTGTGAATGGGAGTTTCACCGGAGGGAGAAATGACACCTATGAAATCAGCATTTAATGTATTGTAGGAATATATCCTCATATCTGACTCCCTTTGTGAAAACTAATTTCATTGACCATCAAGGATACGGAATGCAAACCAAATAAATAAGATCATTCCCCAGGGGTTTTTCTCTAACTTTAGTTTAATACAAACTTTTTAAAAATGAAAAAGATCATTTATTTTGATGGATAATTTTATTACCCAATCTACCCTCTGAACTTTTGCAAAATGACATTTTAATTCTGGTATTCACAATCTAATATTTTTGTCTTGAACAAAAAAGGCGACTCCAAGCAACAAGTTCCAGATACCAGGCACCTGGCAATTTTGTTTCTTTGATTTGACCAATTAAAAACTGTGCTCTGAGGCTGCCTTGGGAAGTGACAGGCTTAATACCCTGGTGAACTAACAGGAGCATTACCGACATACTTAAACTTAGGATGTTTAAACTACAAGTTGGCTGCAATTCATAGCTCCTTTCCAAAGGAAGGAGAATCTTCAGGGTATCATAGAGGAGATAAACACTTGGTTTTAAAGAAGAGGTCCCTAGACTTGTCAGGGTGGAGTGACAGAAGAATGACATGAATGCTCAATGTCTAGTCATTTAAGGAGAAATCTTTCCTTAGGTCTACTCTTCTTGAACATATTAGATACACAGCAGTTGTGAAGAAAGCCATCCAATAGTTGATCTCTAGTGAATCAAACAGTTACTGCAAGTCTGAAGAATCATTCCTATGCTTTCCTATCCTGATTGTAAATACACCTAGAGAACTAGCTCTGAACTGTCTTTCCACCCAATCACCAAGCTAGAATCAAATTCTTAGGATGGGAAAAAATGATAAAAGAGGTAAACATAGTTATTTTAAAGCCTATATATTAATTGAAGTCATGATGCAAGGATGATGAATAAGGCTTCCATTATACTGTTAGGGTTCTAGAAAATAAATCCCTTGTGTTTCCAGATATTCAACACCCTTTAGGATACTTACAGTGCTTTTCTCAGATTAACAATATTACTTGAAATTTAGAAATACCTAAAAAGGAAATGCTAAAAAACTACAGTTTTTAAAACTGTAGCTAACATACTACTTAATAATTATCTTAGTTTTCTGGTGTTGGATTTCTGACATAGTAATCTGTATCACTTTCTGGGCCTCCTGTTAGAGAAAAAGCAAACAACAGTGCTGACTTTAGTTTGGTAAGTAACCAAAGGTAAGTTTTTTTTTTTCTTGTTTTAAAGTAATTCAAAGTAAAGGTAGACTTTAGAGTTTAGTGAAGACATATAAATAAGTTTATATAATGAAATCCCATATAGACATTAAGTGGAATAAGTCATTAAATGAACTAAATGTACAACTATACATATGGTAAGATTGGCTAAGAAATAATATTTAGAGAAAATATCATGTGAAAATATATATATTAGTATACAATTTATATAATATTAAAGATACATTTCATGTATCTATGCACATATACATGTACATGATAAATTTACCCTGAATAGAAAAAAAAGAAAAGATATATATATATATGTGTGCGTGTACATATATATGTGCCCATATATAATTTAAATATCTATAGAAATTACATGAAAGGTATAAAATGCTTTCATAATGCATTTATATATCATGTGTTATTTTATTTCACTCATACTGTATTTTCTTTTTCTTTCTTTTATTTTATCATTTTTACATTTACTTACATGTGTATATATTGTTTGGGCCACCTCCCCATTCCTCCTGCCACCTTCCCCCTGCCCTCCGTTCCAGGCAGAACTTGTTCTGTCCTCTTGTTCTCTGATTTTGTTGAAGAGAAAACATAGAAGATAATAAGAAAACTAGCATTTTTGCTAGTTTGAGATAAAGGTAGCTATACAGAGAGAGTCTTAGCATTGCTTCCATGTGCTTGTGTATTGCAAACCACATTGGTTAATCTCTTCACTACTTCCTGGTCCTCTACCCATAGTAGCCTCTGCCAGTTTAGGATTACTTTATTCCCTTCTCTACAGTGAGCACATTGACCACATTCAAATTTTAAGTTTCTTTCCCTTTCCCTATTCCTCCCATGTATGTTCTCCCCTTAGTGTGTGACCCATGTCCAATAAAATTATTGCATTTGTTTTGGGTCTATAAACTGCATATGAGGGACAACATGCAACTTTTGGCCTTCTGAGCCTGGCTAACTTCATTTAAGATGATGTTCTCTAGTTCCATCCACTTACTTGCGAATGACAAAATTTCATTTTCTTGTGTACAAATACCACATTTTCTTAATCCATTCATTGGTAGTGGGGCATCTTGGCTGTTTCCTTAACTTGGCTATTGTGAATAGTGCTTCAATAAACATGAGTGTGCAGGTGCCTTTTAATAACTTGAGTCTCATTCCTTCAGGTATATCCCTAGAGTGCTATTGCTAGATCATATGGCAGATCTATGTTTAGTTTTGTAAGAAGCCTCCATATTGTTTCCCAAAGTGGTTGTACTAGCTTACATTCCCACCACCAGTATATGAGGGTTCTTTTTTCCCCCCACATGCTTGCTAGCATTTATTGTTGGTGGTGTTCTTGATGATAGCCATTCTAACAGGATGAGGTGAAATTAGTGTGGTTTTGATTTTCGTTTCCTTTATGGCCAGGGAAGGTGAGCATTTTTTCATGTGTTTTTTGGCCATTTGTATTTCTTCCTTTGAAAAAGTTCTATTTAGTTCAGTTGCCCACTTCTTTATTGGTTCATTAATTTTGGAGGAGTTTAGTTTCTTGAGCTCCCTGTATATTCTGATTATCAGTTGTTTATCTGATATATAGCTAGCAAATATTTCTCCCACTCTGTAGGTGATATCTTCAGTTTGGAGAACAGTTCTTTTGTTGTTCAGTAGTTTTTTTAATTTCTTGTAGTCCCATTTGTCTATCCTTTCTCTTAGTCACTGGGCTGCTGGAGTTATGCTGAGGAAGTTCTTGCCTATACCTATTGTTTCCTGCTCTTTTGTGTACTAAGTGCAGTATTTAGGGTCTGATATTAAGGTATTTAATCCACTTTGAGTTGATACTAGTACAGGTAAATGATATTTCCGATATGTTGTTGGATTTGGTTTACCATTATTTTATTCAGGATTTTTGCATAAATGTTTATTAAGGAGATTGGCTTATACTTTTCCTTTTTGGATATGTCCTTGTCTGGTTTTAGGATGAGTATAATGCTGGATTCGTAGAATAAGTTAGGCAGTGTTCCTTACCTTTATATTTCATGGCAAAGTTTAAGGAGTGTTGGTATTAGTTCTTCTTTGAAAGTCTGATAGAATTCAGCTGAGAATCCATGAGGTCTTGGACTTATCTTTTCTGGGAGACTCTTTATTGCTGCTTCAATTTCATTACATATTATACATCTGTTTAGGTGCTTAATATCATCTTGGTTCAGTTTTGGATGATCATAAGTATCTAGAAATTTGTCCTTTGCTTCAAGACTTCCCAATTTATTGGAATATAGGTTCTAAATGTAGTCTCTGATGATTCCCTGGATTTCCTTAGTATTTGTTGTTTGCTCTCCCTTTTTGTTTCTGATTTTACTAATTTGGTTCTTTTCCCTCCTCATTTTAGTCAGATTTGCCAGGGGCCTGCCAATCTGGTTTATTTTTTCAAAGAACAGCTCTTTGTTTCATTATTTGTATGGGGTTTTTTTGTCTCAATTTCATTAATTTCAGCCCTTATTTTTATTATTTCTCTCCTTCTGCTTGTTTTGGGTTTTTCTTGTTCTTCTTTTCCTAAGGGTTTGAGATGCAGCATTGAGTTATATATTTGAGATCTTTCAGTCTTTTTAATATATGCACTCATGGATATAAACTTTCCTCTTTGGACTGCCTTTGCTGTGTCCCATAGGTTCTGATAGGTGGTGTTTTCATTTTCATTAGCTTCTAGGTAACTTTTGATTTCCTCTTTTATTTCTTCTATGCCCCACTGATCATTGAAGAATGTGCAATTCAGCCTCCAATTATTTGCATATTTTCTGCTGTTGTTATTGTTGTTTAGTTCTAGTTTTAATCATTGTGATCAGATAGAATATGGGGGGATATTTTTATATTGACTGAGGTTTGCTTTGTGCCCAAAGATATAATCTATTTTGGATAAAGTTCCATAGGTTTATATAAAGAATGTATATTGTGCTGTTGTTGGATGAAATATTTTGTAGACATCAGGTCCATTTGGTTTATGGTGTCATTTAGTTCTAGGATTTCTTTGTTGATTTTTTGTTTGGAAGACCTATGTATTGATGATAGAGGGGTATTAAAGACTCTCACTACCACTGCTTTGGAGTGTATCTGTGATTTTAGGTCCTGTAGTGTATGCTTGATGAAATTGAATGCACTGATGTTGGGTTGATAGTTGTTGATAACTGTTATTTCCTTTTGATATATTTCCCTTTTTATTAGGATGAAGTGTCCTTCTTTATCTCATTTGACCAATGTTGGTTTGATAAACGTATTGCTTCTCCTGCCTGTTTTCAGGGGCCACTGGCCTGTTAAATCTTCTTCCAGCCTTTTACCCTTTATTTTTGGTGTCTTGAGATTTCTCGATTGCATCTTGTATATTAATCATGTCTAGTATCTTCTCCATGAATTTCTCAGTGATATCATCCAAAATGACTTCTTTGAGGGTTTTTATGTGGGTGTCACTGGGCTCCTTGGTGACATTTATCATTGTTTTTTTGAGGTCAGAAACTGGGTATCCATTTTCTTCATTTCCCCCTGAATCCTGTATTGAATTGTTTTTTTGAGGAGAATGGTTTCCATCCCTTCTTCTTCCCATTGCTTTTCATGGTGCTGTGCATTTATGTTTTTGATAGGCTAGTTGGTGGTTTTGATTTCCTGATATCTTTCCCTGAGTTAATTTGTGTGTTGTGACTGACTTGGTTGTTAGCCATGTTTATGTGCTCTTTCTGTCCCTGACCTGGAGGTATAATTTAGCAATAATAATTTCACAGGTTCAATGCCAGACCAGTTGTTTACATATTATATAGAAAACCCCTTGATGATAATATCTGTAACAGTGGGAGTTTGGGTGGGTAATGGTTATTAGGCTAGTTATAGATTTTTAGGAATTGGTAAAGGTGGGACTAAAAAGGGGGTGCAGGAAAGAGATGGGTGGGGGAATAGGTATGGGGACTGCTGGGTTTTGTGGCCCTTGTGTGCATTTGGGTGTATTTCTGTTGTTGTAGTGAAGAATGCTTGTGTCAGGGATTGTGGGGGACTGGGGTTGTGTACAGTTGGTACCATAGGCTAGACAGCAGGTGGTGAGTGTGTTGGAGGGAGGGGTAATGTAGAGACAGGTTGGGAGAGGATAGGAGGGGAAAGTGAAGATGGGGGAAAGAGTGCATATGAAGGGGCAGAAAGAGTAATTAGGAGGGAGAACAATGGATTGTAGCACAGGAGAAGGAGGGACAGTGAAGAGGGTAAGATTAGGGATAAGAGTATAGTGATCCTGAAGTTAATAATACAGGAATAATAAAAAAAAATTTTTAAAGAAACACAATAAAAAAATACCATGTTCAGGAACCTCAGAAAGTTCAGTCATTTGGTAAAAGTTCTGGAGTTTTTCCTTAGGTGTCCAATCCTCATATTGGCATACAAGCAGAAGCTCTGATGTGGTCTTACCAGGTGACTGGTTAGTGAGTAGTATTTGGTCTCTTCTGTTCACAAGATTAGTTGGAATTGTGAGGTGAGATAAGCCTGCCAGCTCATGCAAAGCAGTTAGAGTTGTTTTTTGCAGCAGGCAGTACCTGCATTGCTCTTCAGCTGTAGCTCTGTTTGGTCAGCTTCTCCCCAGTAAGGTGGAGTAATTCAGTTTTGAATGCTGCCCTCTGTCCCAGAGACAAGCTCCAGGAACCACCACCATCCTTGCTTTGGGAGGTTGGCCTGCCACCCCACCCCCACTCTCAGCCTTTGTGCTTTTCCTGATCTCTGCTGGGTGCCAGAGTCTCCTCTGGGAGATTAGCTTATCACCCTGCCACTGTTCTCAGCATTTGCTGCTTTACCAGCATTAGTTCATGGAGAGTTTGGTGCTGAGAGTTCAGCTCCTTGTGTCATCCCCTGTTCTCTGGGGAAGGTTCAGTGTTCCACCCCCACCTCCACTGTCAGTGTTAAATGACAGTTCACTGTTTATGTTTTTCAGTTTTGTTAGGGGAGGGTGTTCAGTTTGCCCAGGAGCTGCACTGGGTTATTTTCCCCGGGGGCTGGGTAGGGGAGTCACATGCCATGATGCTTACCTATCTGTTCTGTAGTTTCATGAAAGCAGCTTTGGAGCCCCCAGCTGGTGGAGAGAAATGGATCTGCTTTTTTTCAGTGTGGCCCAATGTAGGGAGGCTTTCCACAGGCAAGTTTGATTCCAATTGATGCTCTGTCTTCTGCTTGTTGGGAGAAAGAAGAAAAAAAAAAAGAAAAGAAAAGAGGAACAGCAGGGGGCTTTTTTCCCCCAGGGCCAGACATGCCTTGCTGGCTGTGCTGCATCAGATTTTCATCCATATTATATTTTCTTTTTAACTTTATTTTAAAATAATATTTCAATTTTTGTTGGAATGTTCTAGGAATTTTAACAAATGAATAAATTCATGTAGCCACCAGTATCAATAAATAAAAAGTAGCCACAACAAGTTATGTTTTTAAATGAAAATGAGAAGACATTATTGTACATGCCAGTGAAATACAAGGGTTCTTATAGCCTCAGCTCATAACAGTCTTCTCCAGAAAAGCCTCTGGCACTGAAATTGCTCCAGAAGGCCCCAATGGTATCATCTACTCTTGGACCATCAGCCCCTGGACCTGAAAACAGCTTTCCTGACAAACACACAGACAGCTTGATTGTGGGTGGGGGGAGAGACATGTAGCTTGCATACTTCATTTGCCAATCACAAATATTTTCTTCATAAATGAAGATGTCTAGTACCACACTTACATCTGGAATTTGATCTTATGGAAAGATGTACTGCTTGATCATCATGGGCCAGAGTACCATGGCTTCTGGTTGGGGGCATACACCTGATGAAATTCTTAAGGCATGTGGCATGTGAACAGCAGCATGCTTACTGAGATACTCATAAAAATTAAAACAATAAGAAGGTCAAACTTGTTATAAAAGTATGTAGGTTTGGGAGACTTCAGAGTCTGAAAACAGCAGCAACAATAGAAAGGTATGTGAAGAATAAGAGGAGGGTTAACAGATGACTTGCAAGTTGTCTGTCATGCTTCTTGGAGTATATTTTTAAAATGGAGAGGTGTAAGTAATGTTTGGAGATGGGTCTAGTCTCTGTAATGAGGCACCAATAGCCTGCTGGTGGCCTTTTTCTGCGTTTATTTCTGAGCACATCTCTATAAGACACAGGCTAATTGTTAGACCTCTGACTCTGCAGATGGTGCAAAGGGCAGACATGGTTCTTGCTATCATTTTTATTTTTAAAACAATTTTTGTTGATATTGGGTTTTGAACTCAGGGCTTCACTCTTGCTAGGCAGATGCTCTACTATTTGAGCCATACCTCCAGTTATTTTGAAGACAGTATCTTGCTTTTTTTTCTAGGCCAGCCCAGACTGTGATTTGTAAGGTACTGCCAAATAAAGACCATACCATGTGTAGAAAAGAAAGATTTATTGGAACCAGATGGCAGCACTGTCACTCTCGGGTTCTGAGTGCAGTGGCTTGGCTGAAAATGGGTAGTGGGCTTTATAGGAGGGGCCAAGCAATGGGGGAAGTAGAGAGTCTCTGGTCTCCAATTATCTGCGATCAACAGATGGAACAGGTTGACATGCCCGGCTAGTTGAGTAACTGGAAGTTCCTGAGGTATTTTGCAAGCCAAGAAACAATCAGGCAGGGAAACAAGCAAGGGAGAAGCAAGTGGTCATAAATCAGGGGGTCTGGTTTGAGTGCTAGCCTTGGGACCTTCTGCCTGCCCCAAGAATGCCAGGGACCTAACATGATCTTACTATTTTATGCTTCCCACCATCACTGGGATGACAGAATTATACCACCATGGCTAGCTTTTTTCGATGGAGATGGGGGACTTGCATACTCCCTCATATCCCCACTGCCTTTTTTCCCCCAGGCTGGCCAGAAACTGCAGTCCTCTGACCTCAGCCTCCTACATACCTTGGGATGACAGGTATGTGCCACTGTGTCCAACTTTTGGTTGAGATGGGGTCTTATAAACTTTTCACCCTAACTGGTCATGAATTGGGATCCTCCCAATCTCAGCCTCCCAAGTAGCTAGGATTACATGTGTGAGCCACCAGCACCTGGCCTGGTTTTTGTTTTTGAAAATACACTTTCAGGTCACAGACTGTGAACATCCCTGAAATCACAAGCTTGAGGAACTAAAATCCCAGGGAGACATCTTACTTTGCTCTGCCACCTCCTGTGAGCTGGATAAGCTGAAAGAGTTTCCTGCTGGGAGAACCATGGTTGGCTCCCTGGAGACAGCCAGAGGGAACGTTCCCCATCGATTCCCCATTGTTCCTTATTCATCAGAGGTATTTTTGTTTATTACCACTCAAAAGACTCAATAAATTCACAACTCAGGATACATCCCCACCTTCAGAGGTACACTCGTATTTATGAGAGGAAATAAGTGGCTTCCTCACATAAACAGAACACTTTTAAGCTTCACTTTTCCAGGAGTAACTATTTACTTCGCTGTACTTCTTTACCTCCTGCCATATTTGATTTTTCCCAAGAGTTTTGACCATCTGCTTAGCTTTGTCATCTGGAATCAGTGTCCATATGGTTCCTGCCTGTCTGACTCGGGGGTTAGCTTTTCTGCTCTATGCTATATGTGATTCTCTCAGTCATGACCTCTGTCTCAGATATAACCCTGAACCCCTTGGCAATCCTACAAACCCTGCTCCAGGGCCCTATAATCTGGCATTCTAGCCCTGTAAATATACCACTATGCTCTCTGTTATACTAAGGCTACTGGTCCCCTGATTTTTGGAAGGTCTTCTTTTCTTCTGTGTGATGATTTTAACTGATTAGAAAGAATCAGTCCCACTTCTCTTCTCTTCTGTTGAAAAAACCTGTGCACAGAATAGAATTCTGCTTCTCACTTCTTGTATGCTTCATGAAACACAGAACAGTAAGATGCTGTCTTTTTAAAAGTATTTTATTAGCATATAATAGTTGTACAGGGAGACACATTGCAGTATTTACATATGTGCTGACAACATGTCTTAGTTAGATTCATCCCCTCCATTGTTTTCCCTATTTCCCCCCCACCCCTTCTGAGAACAATTTCAACAGATTTCATTCTTCTTTTTTTATATATGGATACAAAGTACATCCACCATATTCACCCTCATTCACTTTTTTTCTAAAGTGTATATTGATAGGAAGTTCAAACTTGAATCTTAACCACCTTGACCCTAGCAGAATGCTTTTGTAATTTCTACAAATGTCTTACCCTTTAATAATTAATGACATAGACCTCGTAAACTGGATAAGCCTGACTCCACACTAATGAGCTGCTTTACTGCCCTTTGTGTAATTTTACTGATTCCTACAAGCTCATTTTATAATAGTAATATTCTCCTTAAGAAAGCAGAGTGAGTGCTAAGGTCTTTCCTCCACAGTGACTTTTGCAACCTGTGTGGTGGGGTGGTGTCTCAAAAATGCCCCATCAGGTAACATTTGCAAAAAGAGAGCAACATTGTTTTTAAGTCAAAAGAAGCTTCTATTTAAAAAGAAAAAAAAAAAAGCAAAATCAAGAGAAAACTGTGCATGGTGGCTCAGTTTGGTAGAAATAAACTCAGCCTCTGAAACGCAAACTCTTTATCTTCAATGGAATATATATATCTATATATATAGATATATATATAAAATATTTGCATTCCTAGGGCTTGAACTCAAGGCCACCTTGAGCCACTCCACTAGGCCTTTTTTGTGATAGGTTTTTTCAAGATAGGGGCTTGAAAAACTATTTGCCTAGGCTGACTTCAAACCACGATCCTCCTGATCTCTGCCTCCGGAGTAATGCCACTGGTGCCTGGGACAATTTGTTTCTTGAAAAATGTTTTCCATCAAACCATCTGATATGCAATTGTAGCTTCAAGTTAAAATAAAACAGAACCCAGTTTTGGATATAAGCCATCTCCTGGTTTTGGGACAGAGAGGGAATTATTGGCAGACTCTGAGGACATGGCTGTACCATTCCTTACAACATCTATACCCATGCTTCCTGAAACGGGTGTTCCTTTGGTATTTTGATATGATTTAGATATGAACAGAAGTTTAAACAGTTACCTAACAGATAGGCTGTTCCTACCAATAACAGAAGTCTATCCATCTACTCAATGACTAACCTGTGGTTTCTGCATAATTGTTTTAAACTTAAATCTGGATTGGTTTCTCCATTGTCCACAGAGTTAACTCAACACTGACAGTCAAGGCTCCAGGCCATCTGTCAAAGTACTCACACATGTCTTTTCAAACCTTCTTGCTCTCTGTCTCTCTCTCCCTTGGATTTTATATCAAGACCCATTTTCTCATCCCAGATTCTTCTTCAAAGATGACTATGAAAAATCAAGATGTCAAAGGAAAAGAAACAATTAAAGAGCAGTCATCCATTCTTTCATTTATTGAATCAAACTTGAATAAATGAATTCCTCATTTGACAGGGGCTCAGCATAGTCACAGAATGGAGACCAGACTGACAGTTGATAGACTGAAATAGAAGCCTTTGAAATGGTTTCTGTAAACCTGCTTTACTAATTCAAAACAATTTCTGAGGAGGAAATAAGTGTTTGTGCTAGTTATTTGTAGAGACAGGAACACATCTGTGGTATTTAAACAAGGTGGAAGCAATTGGCAGTCACTCTGGTTTATTTTCTTGTTTTGAGCCAATAAGTCTATGAGGTCCACCTCACCTAGGGATAGAGCCTCAGAGATTGGCCTACAAAATGCAATTAAACTTAATTCAATGAGTCTTACTTCTCTACTGTTCAAAGTCTTCTTATCTCTTCAACCAGATGGTGAGCAGAAGGGAGAGTGCACTAACATATATTCCTTCATATCTCCATCAATATATACTAGATCAAATCTGAGTTGAAAGTAATTATTGGACCTACTTTAAAATAAAAAAGTGTGCCAAGCTGAATTGTGATGGGAACTAGAAATTTAAAAAATCTGAATTACATGTTGATGTCCATGTTTCTTATAGTTTAAGGCTTCAGCCAAAACTTCCATACCATCCCTTCAGCCCTGACCCCATCAAATATACTTCAGTTTTCTATTGCACCAGACAGAAAAAAATGGAATTATTTTCCTACTTTGAGATAGACAGAGTGATAGATTTTAGTGTACTGAAAAGTACTTGAACCACAGACACTCCTACATTAGAATACAATTTTTTAAACTTTTAAAAGCACATTTAAAAGTGGTCCAATTTCCCCATGTCTCATGCAAATATTAACACAAGCGTACACATGAAAATAAGTTTTCTAATATCAGAATAACACAGTACACCAAAGGGCAAAATTGTACTACCTAAAATTATCTCACATGTTTTGGCATACATGTATCACACTTGGAAAACACTGAGATTCATGATTTTTAAAGGTTATTAGTTCTAAATTCTCAGATTCCCTGATTTCTCAGTAAGAATCCAACCCAATAGACTCAAGTAGAATGGCTGCTGAGAGACATGTCTGGAAAATCTGACAAACCAGACATACTGTTCTGGGATTTCAAGAGAAGAACATATGATCCAGAAGTTGCAGTGTCTATTGCACACTCTCAGAACCATAGGAAAATGGGAAGTATGTGGACAGAGAGAAGATACTAAATTTGAGGAAGAATTCACTCATGGCAAAGTCAATCTTTTTATGTGTTCTCAGGAACAGATCAGTGCATTGGGCTTTAAAAGCACTCAACACCAGACTTGAAAGTTCAGTAAAAACAACTGCCTGTTAATTGAAGGCAACCAAAACGGGGTGATTTATAAATGTACTGTCCAATATGCTAGCCACTAACTATCTGTGACTATTCATGCCTGAATCCAAGCTAATTACAATTAAATATAACTTGGAAAGTTTTATATTTTGTTTTAACATCCTGAACATACTCAGACAATTTGCTGAGCCAAGTCACTAAGCTATTTTAACATCTACTCTTTCTTTCATGTAGTAGAAACTATAGTGCCCATCTCTAAAATTTAAATGAGGCCATTCATGTACAGCAGCTAAAAGATTAAAACAAACATAACAAACTGGCTCAAGTTGGACCCTCAGCTTAGTGGGAAATTTGAGATATTTCATGTCAATTCAGGGAAGTGGCTTCATAGAAAATAATCAGACAGTCACACCACATAGACTGCCCAGAAAGTATAATAACATTAAGAGGAATCAAAGGAAAGATTGGAGTGATTCCCTTTGGTGAGTAATTCTTATAAATGCATTACTTAAAAACATTTAAATTAACCCCAGCATAAAACTGTGGAAGAGATATGCTGATTGATAGTAATGCTTACCTGATAAGGATTTTGAAAAGGTTAATGAACCATTGATAATGTAATGCTCTGGAATTCCTTCAAAGTAAGCCTATATTAAAACACACATATATACACATTATCACACTATGTCTTACTGATAAAATTCAATCATAACATAGCATAGTACCTGAGTTGAGTAGAAGCAAAGCAATCTTGCTCATGAGCAGAAATCCATATGCATTATCTTTCAGGCAAAAGATTCTATGAACATTCTCCTAACTCTAGCAACAGTTCCCAACAGGCCAACTAAGGCTTACACATTCCATACGCTATGTTGTTCATCTACAAGACAGAGGAATAGGAAAAGTAAAGGAAGGAATTCAGAACACCACTCAAAATTCTAGAGAAAAATGATGGGAAGCTTATCGTTGCTGTACATCTGCAAGTGTAATGTGGATGCTGTGGAAATCAGTAGACTTCTTAGCAGAGACTTTTGGTTTAAAGACTGGCCAAGATCCATAGGTGTGTTATACCTGTGGCCCTGAAGACTTGGGAGGTTTATTTAATAAGAGAAGTCTAAATATGAAATCATGAGAGTTCCTAGTCTGGTCTTTGGTCTTGAGGTTAGTGGAAGAAAGAGAAGTGGGGTACCATGCATATTAAATAGGCCATTGCAGACACAGTGGACATCTATTCATTTAAGGATATCTGATTTTCAGAAAACCAATATAGATAGATATCATTTCCTTTTAAAAAAGAAAAATAATCCACATTTGGATTATAAGTAAATTACCCAGATCACACACTAAATGAATAATCTGAACTATAATGTACTTATCCACTTTAGTTTTCATTTGGAAACATCTTTCATAAACAAAGTTTTATACACACACTGCATAAATATATAAAATTTAAATTATATAGCTGTATGTGTTTGTGCATATATGTATATATATGCAGAATTTCTTATGAAACTGGGAAATTCATGGGAGAAATTAAGCATAAGTTTATTTGAAGACTTTAATAATTAGCAATCACCACCTCTGTATTTACCCTGTCACAGAGTTCTGTGTTTACCAGTCTCCAAGTTTAACCACAATAAGCCTCATATACTTAGAAACAACCAGAGATGGGCAGAGTGTAGAAGATATTTGAACCAATTCTTACTCGGTGTTACTGATTAGCCAAAGATACATTTTTTCTCACTCTTTCAAGAGATGAACTAGATGAAGAATTTTAATGTATTTTTAATGAATTTTAATGCAATGTTCTTTGCTTCTTGGTCACATGATAACTACATGCTTGCTTTGAAGTCAAACTGTTATTTAAAGCAGAAAGCATTTAATCACCTTAATAAGATTTAAACTCAAATTGGAGGATTAATAACAGTTGTTATGGCATGAGAGAAACACCTAAAGGGAAAGAATTTTTCCTTCATCTATTTGACTAATCCAATGTTGAGAACCACTATAAAAATCCCAGCTCATAATGAAGGTGAGTGGTAGCTGGAATCCTGTGGTGTTCTGATGACATAAGCATCAACACTAAATGTCTTCTTATGATTTGGCTTAATGCAGCAGAGGACTCATTATGTACAGGCAATTATTTTCAAATGTTCATGATTTTTTTTACTAAAGATCTAGACACAAGCAGATCCTAATCATGGGTACCTCTCTGTAAAGTTTCCTGGTAATTAAATTTCATGTGAAAACTACTTCTCTGGAAAATCTCTGCATATAGCAATAGACTACTCAATTTCTTAACTGACTGTCCAATTTTTACTTTGTCTTTTTTGTAGCCGTATTTGGTTTCCATGGTCTCTTGCCTGCTTTGTGACAGTTGGGTGACCTTTTCCCATTTTTAAATGGTCTTGAACTTTTGGCATCAAAGTTGTTTCTTTGTTCTTTAAAAAAGTTAATTTCCAAATTTAGCTTAAACTAGAAGAGCTCCTCAGAATCCAAACATGAAAACTTTGTGGAAACCCTAAAACCTCCCTTGTGAAAAGACTAAATTGAACTCTTCTTTGTCTGTTATCTGGGGACAGATGGAGGCTGGGCAGGTGGTGTCTGCTTGCCCTGGCTGGGCTTGTGCCAAGTGTTGGTTTGGACAGAGAGAGCAACTGACACTGGTTGAAGCTGAACTGATGTCAGGGGCTGAAGTGGGGAGGGGTAGGGGGACACTGTCGGGTGAGGAGAGAGGAGGGTGCACACTGTGGGGCTCTGGGTGTCAAGTCCTGCTGTGGGTTGTGCTGAGCACCTGGGGGCACAGCTGTCCTCCCTCCCTGGCTCCGCAGGCCTTCTCACCCTTCCTATGGACCTCTGGAGCAGTCACTGGGTCCAGTGTGAGGAGGTGTCTTACTCTGAGATCTTAGTTTCAGTGATTCTACACTTTGACTTGACTTCAAATTTATTCTCCCTGTACTGGCTTAGGAGAAAACTTGGAAAGGCAGCACCAGAAAAACATAATGTTGAATTATCACGTGTGCACATGTACTAACAAGCCCAAAAGATTATCTAAGGCAAGGATTATTATTGTTTCTTTATGATCCATCTAATTAGTGGAGAAATTAGGTTTGAAACCAGTCTGACTTTTAACACATGATTAAAGATTTTACATACATTTCTTAGCTCGTAAGAGCTACATGCATTGAGAACTAGCTATAATGAAGGCATTCTCAAAAGTACTCTGAGTGACTCTTAATTTATTTAAGCAATCATTTCTGCAAACCAATACGGAAGTTATGTTAGTTCAAGCTGAAAGGGGAAACTGTGTTCTCCATTCAAGTTTTATAAAGTCCCTAAGCATCAACAAATTCAGGCATATCTGAAACCAATCATTATGTTTGTATTCTGTACCAATTTAAACTGGTTTAAGAAAAGATCTTACAAGTCCTTCTATCTGTAAATATTGCACTAAGATTCTCAAATCAATTTGTAAGAAAGTTGTAAATGGAAAGTTCAGTTTATGAACAATTGGGCAACAACAATACTGTTTTCCTCCAAACACTTTGAAAAAGGGAGAGGAGGTAGAGGAAGAATGGAAGTATAATGTAGGAGGCAAACTTGTTCAAGACACACTACACATGTATGGAATTATCACAATGAAATCCCCTCATATTATAAATGCATGATTATTCAAAAATAAAATGAAAAAAACGTGGATACTGTTTTCCTGCATTATCTAACTCCTATTACATTTTAGGGTTAAAAAATTCCTGGATTATATACCTGACTTAGCAAATCCTGCAGGTGCTCTAAAAGTTAGTTGAAGAGAAGGAACTGCTTGCATCTTTTAGAATAAATTAGAAATATAGTATTTACTCAAGATCCTAGAAATGCAGAGAAAATGTTGTTATGGATGTTATGTTGTAAATGGATGCTATCCAACCCCATCAGTTCAATTTCTTTTTTTCATTTTATTTTCAGCTATTAGACACTACATATATGATAATTTTAGCTTTTTAAAGAATTGCTTCTATATCAGTCAGGCATGGTGGAACATGCCTGTAATACTACCACTCAGAGGGTAGAGGCAGGGGGATCTCAAGTTCAAAGTCATACTGGACCACAGAGTGAGACCCAGTCAAAAAGAAGGAAGGAAGAAGCTGGAAGCCAGTGGCTCACACCTGCAATTCTAGCTACTTGTAAGGCTGAGATCAGGAGGATTGCAGTTCCAGGCCACTCCAGGCAAATAGTTATGAGACCCCATCTCCAGAAATAACCAGAGCAAAATGAACAGAAGATGTGACTCAGGGAGTACAGTGCCTGCTTTGCAAAAGTGAAGGAAGGAAGGGAGAGAAGGCAGGAGGGAGGAAGAAAAGAAAAGAAAAAAAAATGGCTTCTATAATAAATGAAGTAAAATATGGCTAAATAGCATTACTTAATTCTAATTTCAGGTAGACTCAAGAAATTATAGCAGATCATCAGTCATATCACAGAGAAAATGTAAGTAAGATGGAAAGATAAAAGGTTTTTTTTTTTGTTTTGTTTTCGAGGTACTAGGGTTTGAACTCAGGGTATACTTGCTAGGCAGGTACTCTACTGCTTCAGCCACTCTAGCAGCCCTTTTTTGGGTTGTGTATTTTCAAGATAGAGTCTCAAGAACTATTTCCTCAAGCTGGCTTTGAACCACAATCCTCCTGATCTCTGCCTCTTGAGAAGCTAGAATTACAGGCATGAGCCCTGAAAATTTTTATATTTTAAAAGATATTACAGAACAGTAGATTAAAAAAAAATCTCTAGATTTTTAACCTAGTCTACAAAACTTCAGAGAGGGGAGTTGAGGTTACTAGTTAACTGCTTTCACATGTACATTTTCAGCATCTGAGTGTAGATGAGGTATTAAATATATCAAAAAGAGACAATCTTCACTAAAAAGAAAATAGCAAAGCTTGTGTTATGTTACAAATGTCAAAAATAAAAACTAATACTCCCAGTGAAACACTTTGCTGAGTTACAGAGAGGTACCTGAGTCTGAAAAGCTGGTTGGGACTATAGAGTGAAATTTCCTAAAACCTTGTAGCTCTCAGAACACAGATGTGTAAGAGGGTATAACAAGAGGTCTTGTGTTTGAGATGTGAAATCAGAGATGTGCTATGTCTCATGAAAGTTGCAATCCAGCCCCAACTCTGCTCAAAAGCTGATTATATTGAAATGATGGGTTTCTCATAATTTCCTCTGAAAGTAAATATCTATACATACCACAAAACAAAAACTCTAATAGGCAAGAGTTAAGGGAAATATATTCAATAACCGTGAAAAAATAATATAAATAGCACTATGAAGAAAAGAATATAGACAGTCTCACAAATTATAGAGATGATGGATTTAACTGGCATGATTACTAAAATGGGAATGAAACTGATAATTTAAAAAAGTAGAAGAAACATGGAGAAGCTAATAATGGAGAACTTTATCAGAAATAAAATCTAAAAATGGAATAAACTGAATATCCAAAAAAAAAAACCAAACAAATAGAAAGTCATTCTTAAAGTCATAAAAGAGAGAAAAATTATTTTACATGCTTTGTGGTAAGATATTTGTTAATCTTTTCATGAGAAATTATGAATATCAAAAATAAGGGAATAGTATTGTAAGCTGTCATAATTAAATGCTGAAAAATAAAAAATTCAAATGGTAAATTAAATGAGCATCTAGAACAAGTAAATGTTCATCAAAAATTAATACAATATAAAGATTTTTTTATTGTTGTGCTGGGTGGGGGTACATTTGTCATTTACAAAGTTTTTTACAATGTATCAAATATATCATAATTGAATTCACCCCATCCACAGCTCTCCTTCACTTTCCCTCCCCTGATTCCTGGAACAGTTTCAACAGGTGTCATTTTTGTATTTACATATATGTATATACATTACTTGCACCTCCTAACCCCTTTACCTGCCCCCCTCCACTGATGCCAACCCCCTTGCCAGAACCTGTTCCTCCCCCCGTTCTCCAATTTTGTAGAACAAAAAACATATAAGACAAGAAGAGAAACATGACATTTTTGCTAGTTTGAGATAAAGATAGTTACATAGAGGGTTTCCTTGTGTTGTTTTCATGCATATATGTGTTATAATCTTAATTGGTTCTTTTCTTCCTGTCCTCTTCACTCCTTACTTGTCCCTTTCCCATGATGGCCCCAGCCAGTTTAAGATTTCTGTGTTTATTCCTGTACAGTGAGCATATCAACCACATTCATGTTTTTAGTTTCCTTGCCTTGCTCTATCCGTCCTGTGTGTGGCCTCCGGTTAGTGTGACTCACATCCCATAATATTGCTTCAGTTGTTTTAGGACTATAATCCTCATATACAAGGGAGAACATGCGCCTTTCTGCACCTTTGAGCCTGACTAACTTCACTTATGATGGTGTTCTTCAGTTCCATCATTTACCTGTGAATGACAAAATTTCACTATTTGTGGCTAAGTAAAACTCCATTGTACATAAATACCACACTTTCTTAATCCAATCATCAGTAGTGGGGCATCTTGGCTGTTTCCATAGTTTAACTATTGTGAATAGCGCTGCAAAAAACATGGGTGTGCATATGAGGGAGAACATACAATTTTAGATCAAGGGCAAATGCAGCAATGTGATTGGACTTTGGTCACATGATAAGGTGAGAGCACACACGGGAGGTGAGGATAGGTAAGACACCCAAAAAACATGATAGTATTTGATGTCCTCACTGCAGAGGAACTAATCCAGAAACTTTAAAGCAACAGAGATCACTATAAGAAGGGGATCAGGAACTAGTGAAAAGGTCAGTTCGAGAAGAATCAACTTAGAATGCAACACATTTGTACATGGAAGCAATGCTAGGAGTCTCCCTGTATAGCTATCCTATCTCAACTAGCAAAATTGCTTTGTCTTTCTTATTATTGTTTATACTCTCTCTTCAACAAAATTAGAGATAAGGGTAGAACAGTTTCTGCCTGGAAGTGGGGGGTAGGGGAGGTGAAGGAGGGGTTGGGGGAAAGGGGGAGAGGGGGGAGAAATGACCCAAACATTGTATACACATATGAATAAATGAAAGAAAAAACAAAAAAACGTGGGTGTGCAGGTACATTTGTTGAAACCTGACTCACATTCCTTTGGGTATATCCCTAGGAGTGGTTTTGCTGGATCATATGGCAAATCTATGTTTAGTTTTTTAAGAAGCCTCCATACTGTTTTCCATAGTAGTTGTATTAGCTTGCACTCCCACCAGCAGTGTACGAGGGTTCTTTTTCCCCCACATTCTCGCCAACACCTGTTGGTGGTGGTGTTCTTGATGGTAGCTATTCTAACAGGAGTGAGGTGCAAGCTTAGTGTGGTTTTGCATTTCCTTTATGGACAACAATATGAAGATTTTTTTGACAAATAAATGCTTAGGCAGTTGATTGCCCTCAGTCATCTATACAAAATATAAAAGGACTTTCTTTAGGATGTGAAAATTTCCAGAATGAAAATTAGTACTGGAGGAGATGGTAATCTCCTCCAGTAATATAGAATATAGAAGAATCATGATTTTAATGTGAACATATTGACAATAGGCTACTGGTTTCATAATTGCAAAAAGTATATATTAATAATGTAAAAGTAATAGTATGAGGTCGATGCATTAATTCTTATAAGTTTCTTGGACTATTTAAGACATTTTAAAAGTATTACATTTAAGGTAGATAGTAATGTGTCTAGGACATATATGGCAATCTCCATCATAATATAAAAATACACAATAAATTTCTAGCAGAAACAAAACAAAACAGTAATACATATATTCATACTACGTGCTAGCAATAATACTTGGAAAAGGATTAGTGAAATAATGTCATCAAATAAACATTAGCCTTGATACTAGTTTTCAAAATAAAATTTTTAAATAGTTTTAGATTTATCAAAAATTGTGAAGATGGCACAGAGGGTGTCTTACACCTTACAAACCAGAGGTGTATGGTAATGTCTCACATTTAGTATAGTTCATTTGCCACAATTAATGTAACAATACTGGTACTTGTCATCAATCATGGTCCAAATATATTCATATTATTTTAGTTTTTGCTACTGTCTATTTTCTGTTCCATAATTCTGTCTTGGATACGCATCACATAGTCATCATGTGAACGTAGGATCCTCTTGGCTAGGACATTTTTTCTCATACTTTCCTATTTTTTGATGACCTTGACAGTTTTAAGGAGTATCAGGTTATTATTTGTAGAATGTCCCTCACTGGGATTTGTCTACTGTTTTTCTCATTATTAGGCTAGGAATGTATTTTGGAAAAGTCCACAACAATAAAGAATCACTTCCATTTCATCACATCAATGCTACCATCTATAAACATGATTTGTTGCTGTTGATATTGACCTTGACCACTTGACTGAGTTATCACTTATTAGATTTTTTCTACTATACAGTTATTTCTCCATTTGCCCCCATTTTATACTTTTGGAAATAAATTTCTATATGAAGACTACAATTAATGATCGGGAAATTGTGCTCTTTTTCTTTACAGCAGACTAGTGATAAAAATTATATGGAATTTGGGTACTTATGACTTTGTCTCTTCTTTTCCACTTATTTATTTAATCATGTATTTATATCAGTATGAACTTATGGGTCTAGATTGTATACCTTAAGTTATAAACCACAGTACTTTATTTTCATGCTTTAATTATTCTAGCTTTAGCGATTAGAAACTTATTCAATTGAATTCTATGTCCTTTTTACATACTCATAATCATTAAATTTGTTTGAGCACTTTCTTATTTTTTGCCTCTACAAAATTCTCCAGGCTTATCTAGTTTTTTAATTTTTTTTTTCTGTTCCTGATCCTGTAGTCAGCCATTTTCCCAAATATTCCAGGATCCTTCTATTAGAGAAGTGTATTAGAAAACAGTTATGTTCATAGTTATTACCATGTTGTTTCTTCATGTCCCCTTAGCTAACAAAACAATGATTTACATTTGTATATAAGAACCCATATATATGCACATCTATAAATATTATGTGTATAGTCATCAATGCTTATATTACACTAAATATGAGTTTGAATTCATTCTGAAATTTCTGATTCTAATCCATAACAACAGGTATTATTCTTGCCTCCACTCTTGTCTGTAATTCACACTCAAATAGTGAGAAACCTGGTACCCATTATCTACCATCCACTTAGTACTAAGTCAGATTGAGTCTTCATATAGCAATCTCAGAATTATTAACTAGTTTCTCTATGAGAAGTAACTTTGTCAAGCACATTAGTGTTTACTAGTAACTTGATTTTTTCCTTCAGTAAAAAAGGAATATTTCATTTATTTCTAACACAATCACAGACATAATATATAGTGTATATAATATATATAATATAGTGTATATATAACACATGTGTATATATATATTCTACATTCTTAATATCACAAAATTATATAAAGGAAGTTAAAAACCTCATAAGAGTAAAGTGAAAAGACCAAATGCACTGTAATTAAATTAATCTAGTGAAATCCTTAGCTATTTTTGCCCATTTCAGAGTTGCTAGTTAAGATAATCTTAATTAAGTCCTTTTCAGTTGACTCCTTTGGATTCATGTTTATTATTTCCTTGGAAGCAGAGATGCAGACCATACATACCACTGAAAAATAAGACTCCGCTGGAGTTCACTCACATTGCCAAGGTAATGTAGGAGGATTTGGCTGTAGGTTTTAGGTTCTCAGGGACATTCCTAGCATCAGCTAAAGTTGAACACAATAAACTCAAAATTTTTTCTAACAAGCTGAGCTAAATATTTCAAAGAATTAGGATATGAGCAAGTAAGAATAATTCCTTCCTTATGGCACCTACAATTTGTTGAGGTGGGAGGTTATTATAGAAGCCAAAATGTGACATGTTCCAAAGGCAATAAGAAAAAGTTTGAGGAATTCATAGGAAAAAAGTTTCAGTCCTTTGATTAATCAAGAACAGCCAAATGGGAAATGGGATAGGAACTCTGAAATATAAACATAAAAAACTAAGTAAGTTTCCATTCTAAGAGACAATGACAGAAAATTAATGAGTTGTATTCATGTTCAAATGAGTGATATGTCTGGAAGATTATTATAGACCTGTGTCTTTGTTTTAAATTGATATACATAAAACAAGAACAATAGGTTTAGTGTTCTTACAGCATATCTATAAATAAATGGTTAGTCTAAACATTAGTCTCATAGTACAATGGTGATTAATATGAAATCAGATAAGATTATACATAAAGCTACCACCTACATAATAAGATTCCACAGCATAAACTCTGAATTCAGTGCTCCAGTAATGTGTCAGTGTCATTAAACCCCTAAACAGGAAGCAAACAGGCTTCTGTTATGCTGTAAAACTAATGCTATTGAACTGGAATCAATAAATTGTATGCTCAGGAATTCACGGGAGTGAAGTAGCCCAGTCACTGTCACCTAGGGTCCAGATCATAATTGCGAGCTACACAGTGTGAAGTTGGAAAGCACAGGTGTCAATGAAACTGAGCACCAGGGCATCTTCTGAGATTCACACTTTACCCACTCCACTTGAACACATGAGCTAACCATGAGGATACATAACAGACTCTCAAATGACTGGACCTTACAGAAATTATTTTCTCCATTATTGGATCTCTATTACTTGCATAGCAAATGTAATTTTTCTGAGGCCAGAGGACAATGCCTGATGTTCTTATGCAGAATATCTAATTGAAACTAATTTATAATGGACTTTTCTTAGGAAATACATGTGTAAATGTTTCAGTGACTGGCACAGAGCAGATGTGCCAGTCATCAGAGAGATGTTAGTGCTCTCTAACCACTATTACATTCTTCACATCATGGACAGTCCTACCTTTCCCCCTTTATATCAGGGGGTCAACAAACTGCAATATGTCCCTCTATGTGATTTTGTAAATAAACAGCTTATTGTAACATGGCTATGTATGTTAACTTATGTACTGCCATGGCTGCTTTCAGCCTAACAGTGTAGAGTTAAGAAATTGTGTCCAAAAGCTAGATAGTCTGAAAAACTAAAAATATTTATTATCTGCCATTTTATAGAAAATATTTGATTTTTGTTTTATAACATGATGTTCAATAATTTCCCACTGGTTTTGCTTGATAATTTGGCTAAAAATAATCACTTCCACAATATTGTGAACTCTGTGGAGGCAGAGGTTGCCTTCCTTCCTTCCTTCCTTCCTTCCTTCCTTCCTTCCTTCCTTCCTTCCTTCCTTCCTTCCTTCCTTCCTTCCTTCCTCCCTTCCTTCCTTCCTTTCATTCTTCTTTCTTTCCCTGCTTCCTCTGCCTCTTTATTATATCGCTACATCTTAACACAGTTACTGGAATATAATTGAAAACCTCCATAAGCCTTTTCATAGATTTATTTTCAGTAACAAATATCTCTAAAACCAATTAAAACAATTAGGTATCTATGGATATTGTGATAATATTTGTGAAATCACAAAGAAAAATAAATAACAGAAACATGTTTTAAAGAGAAAATGAATAACACATAAAAGCAAATAAACAGGGTTTTGGTAATCTACAAAAGGAAGGTGCTGGCATGTTCTGATTTAAGCAGTGTCTGTCAGTATACTTGTTATTTCTCAGGAACTAAGAATTTGTTGATATAGCCAACATTTTCACTGAGATACCAAAACAGGAGGGGAGTTGCTCAAAACTTTGAGAAATTCACCTTAAAGAATATTTTATTCATTTAGCAAATAGGTTCTTAGAAATAACCTGTTATGTTGTAACCATATTCTGTAAGGAACAGTAAGAATGTCAAGAAGTAAAACAGCCAAAAGCTGGAATGTGCTTGGGAGGCTGTCAATGTTGTAGCCCAGATTTATTTCTTCCTTTTAAAAGGTGTGTAGAAAACAACACCTTTCAGAATAGAAATAAAAAAACCTCTAGATAAAAGTCTATTGTTAAGGAAAGGTTTGTTTACATTGACAGAATCACTTGAAAGCATCAATTTGCAACTTTGTATCCATAATTTATAAACTATTGAGTAATATGCCATATGCCAATTACCTTAGACATGTCTTTGTAAATATTTCCTGGCTTTAAATTTTTTATGATGACTACATGCATATGTTAGTACAAGGCTTAATGTTTTAAAGCAGCAAAATAAAATGTGTGTTTCAGCCAGTTTTATCTCTTGCACAATAGGGCCAAGGCAAAATCTTCTTTATATCACTAAATTAATCTGAATCTTGGTCCTCCAGCCTCCCAAAGCCGTAAAAATGCTGAAAAACTATCAGCTCATGATTCAAATTCGTTTTTGTTAGATAATAACAAACTACTCTTCAGTATTTATGACAGGGTAACACATTATGAAAAATTAGACTCACAATCAAACACATATATACATATTCAACAACTGTGTGTCCTTTTACTCTCCATTAGCCTCTTTAGTTTCCAACCTTACATAATTCTTCCAAATGACATTTGGAATCTCCTGGCCTTATGATAAACCAGAAGAAATTGCACAATGTGCTCTATGAAGGGGAATGTTGAGGATTAGACAAAAGCTATGATAACAGTGTGCCCTTTATTCCCTGGTCCAAAGAGAAATTACGCAGACATACTGTGACATAAAGCCTTCCTTATCCCCTGACATCAAAGTTAAAGTGAGTGCTTTATTCCAGAAGGGAGCTGGGAGCGAGATAACATCCAGGTAGTTTCAAAATCCTCTTCACTGCATCTCTCAATCTGTAAGTACCAATTTAAGTCTGTTCTCCCATGGGAAGACAGAATCAATACCTGTGTATAGGTGAGGAATCCCACACATGTTTGGGGCTGTGTGATAAGAGCTATGTTCCTTTTAGAAATGAAGATATGTGAGGACTACATTTTTCTCCAGTCTTTGGCTAAAAATAGCATCCTTGACAGGTGGCAGAAAAGCAAGGAGATAATATTACAGGCTTTGGAAACAAAACACCCTGAGTTTACACCCCATCTCTCCACTTACTGTGTCACTTAAACTTCCTGTGCCTCAGTTTCCTTATAAGAGAATCTTGTAAAGTCACAAATGGGATTCAAGGAGATTATCCTGCAACATCCTTATCTAATTAAATAAGATCTCTGTGCATAATAACTCTCAATTCTTATTAAGGTACATTGGATGGTTAACATTTCAGTATGAATAGTTTTCATTGACCCTCTAGGAATGACAACAGAAGGTGTATTCAAAAATTAAGAAGTCAGTAGGGCCAATGATGAGTTCCTGTCTGCTAGAGCTGTCTTCATTCATACAGTGATCACCAGTTTCCTATAACAAGATAACACTTCATTTTTCTGATGGTACACAGTAACTCTCTTCTTTTGGGTAGATATAGCAATACTCATTTCCCACAGATTTTATGAAATGCATCTGGTGCAGTATTTTTAATCTTACTGTCGTTTGTACCTTAATGATTAAAATGCACATGGATCAAAAGGCAATGTAACATTCATTTGAACATAACCTTAGGAAAAATTATAGTAGACTTTCTCCTGGAAATGAGTCTCTATTTTGCGCGGTCAGCACAGGAATTTTATTTCAGCTGCTCCAGGTTCCTGAGGATAATATCGACATGTGGCCCTCAGTGGGCTGTCTACGGTACTCTAGGCTATCCAAATACATAGGCCTGAACCACCGTGTAGTTTCTCAATCAATGCAAATACGGGGAGACAGCAGACACCTCAATTTAGCAAACGAGACCTAGACAGAGGAAGACAGAAAATTGTCATATTTATAATTAAAAACATGGCTAATGGTTAAAATAGTATACATGTACCATGTCTATGGTGTATACTTTCTGTACCATAGTACAGAAAAAAGATATCCAAGTAATGATGTCCCAAATGCAATCAATATGTATTCCATGTTCCATAACAGAACTGGGGAACTAAACAAAGTCACTGAGGGGCTGGATAGGATAGAGACTCTATTCTTATCAGCAAATGCTCTTCATCATTTTTTTAGTGGCTACCTGAATTGTCACTAGCCAGAGGATAATAAAAATATGGAGGAGTGTACTTCAGAGGGTATTTTATGGGCTCATTTCAAAGGTCTTTTATGTCATTTTGGTCACATTCCACTGACTAGATTTCTGTCACATGACCACATTCAACTGTAAAAGGGTTTGAAATAGAATAATGTGTTTAAGGAGATAAGTAGACCTGAGACTATGGCAGTGGATTCTGATAAAGTGACAAGGCAAACAACTGACTTTTCCAAGAACATCTTTTTCCATATTGAGAAGCAGAAGCTACAGCCAGGAATTGTGTTAAAACTAGTCACCACTATGTGACTTAAGACAATTCACTCAACCTTCTTGGGTCTCTCTTTTCTCACCCAGAAAATGATATTGAATACATGCCTCAGTATTAGTTGTTGTGGCAGTTAAATGAGGTATAATGCCTAATACTTAATACATACTCAGTACTAAGCATTAAAAACTGATTAGAAATTAATAGACTCTCAATAAATAGTATCTCTCAATGAGTAAGAAAGAGGCTGTTCTGATTTGAGCATGAAATGTTTCCTCATAGTCTCATGTGTTAAAGCCAGGTCCCCAACTGGGGGCATTATTTTGTGAGTATCTAGAAACTTTAAGAGGTGGGCCTAACTAGAGGAAGTAGGTCACAGAGGGTTGGTCCTTAAGCTGTCTTGTCTCTGACCCCTTTCTGTCTTCCTCTGCCTGCTTCCTGTCAGCCAAATGGTAAAGAAGCCCCTGTTGCACATGTTCCCAACACTGTGACGTTCTGCTCAAACTCATGGATCCAAGCAACCAGAGACTGAAGTCTCTGAAACTATGATCACAATAAAGTCTTATTGACTTAAGTTATTATTTGAGGTATTTTGCTTACAGCTACTCAAGAGTAACTAAGAAGGAGGCTTTTATGTTGGTATAGAATCCGTATCAGACTTTTGTTTGTCTTGGGGGAAAAATGCATTTTCTTTACTCATCATCCACTCAAATGTTTGTTATTTTACTCTCTCCACAAGCACCATAAATGCATATGTCAGAGTTGGAATGAGTCCTTAGATATAGTTCTCCTCAAATACTCCCCCATTACCAAGGATTAATCACCTTTACTGACAAATTCCTGTTTATGAACATTCATTCATCACCCTGAATGCAAATGAAATTGACCAGAATACAACAGAGGTGGGCCAAATGTCTATGTTCAGTGTTGTCTTGTTATATTAACAGAAATATTAGCAGAAATATACTGTGAACAAATCAAAAGAGCACACTGATCTTCACCTAGGAACCTAGTCAAACTGTTCTACCTGTTCAACTCCTGCTCTAGATTTTGTGTTTTGTTTCAAGCGCCACTGGATACATTAATACTTTATACAGTCCTTTTTCATACAGCTCTCCCAGCTTCCTAATTACTCAAAACTTTTATTTTCTGAAAGATATACTGTATTTTGATCATCTTCAAATTAACAATTTATAATACACAATAGTTCTGCCTTCACTACTATTTTAGAATTTTAGAATGAGGTAAAGTTTACATAATTTAATGATAATTTTGAAAGTTTCATATGACTATGTTTTTTCCCCAAAATACACATCTAATCACATTCATTCTTTGCATAATAATCATTGATGATTTCACTGTGTAAAATTTTTACTAGTCTAACAATTATTTCTTTTTCTTTTATTCCTAGTTTTGTTCTAGTGTATTGATAGGATTTATTTTACCAACTTCAATCTTGCAATAACAAGGATTGGGCAGATATTTTCTTGTCACTAGTTGGGAGATGATAAGACCTGGTATTGTAGTCCTTCCTTATAAAAGATTTCACTTTCCACAGTTCTAGTTATTTGCAATCAACTATACTCTTCTAAAGTCAGATGGGAAATTCCAGAAATTTTTAATTGTAAGTTTTAAATTTTGTTCTTTTTAATGTAGCATAGTGAAATCATTTGCTGTCCTGCTCAGCCTCACCTGAGTCACAAATTATCCCTTTGTCCAGTGCATCCATGCCCTGTACGCTAACAAATAAGCACAATTAATTAGAACATCCTTTATCTTTAATTAATTATGTAAGTTTCTTCTTCCAGATTGTGAGGGCACCTCATTAAATTTTCTCCATTCTGAAAGAAGAAAGTTTTACAATAAACTATTAATATAATGTCCCAGGGCATCCAAGTTTTGTAAGTGAGAAAGTTAGATTTGACAGTTCTTAAATTCCTTCTGGCTTCAAAATTCTGTGACTGTACAGGGATCTAATCATCACTTATAGAGTATTGCGTTCATTTTCTGATGTTCAGTTATCTACTGCTCATGTTTCTTCTCATGTTACTTTACTTAGTAATTATAACATATAAGTCTTCAGTTTGAAATGGACATTGCAAGTTTTGGATAACTGCATGTGTTATTTTCCAGTGTTAACACATAAATATCAGAGACAGCAAAAAAGAACACGTTGTGTCCATCAGCAAGTACCTTTGCACTGAGAGGATGAGAACAGGTACAGAAGAATATACTTCATATTAGATGTTTCTATTAGATAATATTTAATGTTCCTCATATAATGTTTTGTGTCCACAGATGTTCTTTAGTTCTGTTAAGACCATATTGCTATCAGTCATAAAATTCACAATCTCCAGAACATAATTTTTCCTTCCTATATACCAGTAATATTAAGAATACATAAATATAACCTCAAGGTATATTTGGCCTTAGAAAGTATGGAACATGGAACAATTATAATGAAAATAAAATCATTATTTTCTATTAATCTTAAGTTTCACTCTATTTTGATCAAAAGTTCAAAGAACTTTTTAAACTTACTAGTTTTAAGATATGGTTTCTGATCCACAGTCTCTCTAGAAGAAATCAAACTCACGCTTTACCAGTGTTCCTGAATGGTTCATTGAAGTTGAAACTTTTATTTCCTTTGTTAAATAGTAATGTGAGATAGTAAACATGTATAAACACACATATATACACACAATTAGAAGCAAGAAACATAGAACCAAATGATTTAGTACTTATATGTCTTTCAGTTTGTTAAACTGTTATTTACTCAAATGTAAAAGCACATAATAGCATGTAGCCATCCTTCATCTCAAGCTTATTATGAGCATTAAGGAAATCTTATAAGCATTTTTCAAATATTAAAGATTGATCACAGAGACAGTAGTCCATAATAGGAGGACTTTTACATATTACCTGCTTCAGTGATGTCATTTCATAGGTAAGGAAACTAATGCACAGAGAGGTAAAGCGGCTTTCACAAGTAGCCATGGCTTTTTAAAGGCTGAGTTAGGAGGATTTAGATCTTGTGATTCTTTGGCTGGGCACTTCCTACTGCACCTCAGCCAGCCCAGGTCCAGAAAATAAACAAGTCCTGTCTTCTTCATCCTCTGGTGTGAATCAAATTCAGAAGCAACAAAAACTGAACCTTAGAGTCATCAGCAAAGCTCAAATCCATCTCTGAAGTCTGGCTGCTTTATAATCTTCCCTGGGTTCTATTCTCCAAATAAGTAGGGAAGTCAGTTCTTCCCCAGTACTACCACTAGCACCAGCACCAGCACCAATAGTTAAAATATCACTGAGAATTCTTCTATTTGTATTCCTGTCAGGCACCTAAGTCTGCTTTTAGACTAATAAACAGGCCTGAAATATATGAAATGAGAGATTGATATCATCTCCAAAAATTCAAGAAAATGCAATACATATTCTTTATGTTTTTCATATTTTTAACTCAAAGAAACTTCATTCCTGATGATTACTGAAAATTCATGTAACCACAATCATCATCATCACTGTATAGTCATGATACTGTACTGAAACAGAGACAATAGAAAGATAGATGATAGATAGATAGTAGACATTCATATTAAGTATAGATTATTAGCTCTCATAATTAATATAATTACATAATATATACATATGTTTTATTGTAAAATATTGGTGAATTAAATTTTGGAGGAAGGCATGTCCCAGTAACTTCAGGGTGAATCAGCAAGCCAGAGATGCTGGAAAGCTGATGCTTTAGTTCCAGTCGGAGCCCAAAGGCCAGGGAAGGAGGATAACCTATAGTATAGTTTCTGTGTGAATGATGGCAGGCTTGAGCGCAAGGAAGAAACAATTTAGGTCTAGTCTAAAAATGAAAAAAATCCTTTTGTCTAAGTCTGTAAGCAGGCAAATAAGAATACTCTTGTATAAAGAGAAAAATCAGATTTGCGTTTTATTCAGGCCTTTCAGCTAATTCAATGAGTTTCTCTCACATTAAGGAGGACAATCTGCTTTAATCAATCTATCAATTAAGTGTTAATTTTTATTAAGCACATCCTTACCGAATCATCCAAAATAATATTTGACTAAATGTCTTGCCACCCCATGCACCAGTCAAGTTGACATGTACATTTAGCCTTTATAATCACTGCCATAATGACAAAAATAAAACTACTAATAGAATATGTATTAAAATATACAATGTTATTTATTGGTAATGTCTATAATTTATGTTTGACTTAGTAACAAGAACAAGAGAAGATATGCTTATTAGTTTTTCATTTACAAATATATAATACTTTTTTTTTAGATATATCTGCCTGAGGGGCTCACAAATGTCAAAGAATTGTATGTGTCACCTGATTTGTATTGATATGGAGCTTAGAAAGCTTAAATGCATGACAATGCCACTCTATTTCTTAAAGGGAAGGTCAAAACCAGAAAAGAGGAACCAGACTCTGCATTTCCAGCTACTGAGAAGGTAGAGATCAGAAGTATCGTGGTTCAAAGCCAGCCTGGGCAAATTGTTCAGGAGACCCTACCTTGAAAAAACCCATCACAAAAAAAGAGCAGGTGAAGTAGCTCAAGGCCTTGAGATGAAATCTTACTACTGCAAAAAAAGAAAAGAAAACCAGAAGAGAGGAATATTTGCTTTATTAGCTTCTAAAATATCGAACAATTTGCACTTTGATTTTAGCAATCTATTGTATTTCATATATTTGAGTATATATTACGTCACAAATCATACTGATGTTACTTGTTGATGACAAACATTCCTAGTCCTGATTTCTGTTGTTCTAATTTAAAATGTGATAGAGAGCCAGATTAAACAAGTTGCCATTTCCCATACACTTATTTTCCTTTTTTTCTAAGAAATAAATAATGAAGGCCTATTTTTTACAGAGCCCAGTTCTAGTGTTAAAGTTGCAAGAATGAAGAAGATAGAGAGATGATGTTCTTTTTCTTATAAAACTTGCATTATAATCAAGCAGAAGGCACAGATGTATTATTGCATAAACACACAAAGAGACAATCTGGAGATTTTGTTTAGGAAAAAACAAACTTTCAGAGATAGTGAATATCAAACTAACAATGAATGATAGGGATTGATCCAGACATTTCAAATTTATCTTACTACAGTTCATCTAGGGAAACTGACCTGTGCTCATGCCACACCAAGATACGCATACATTGTCTATTTTCATTGTATCATAGCTGTTCAACTCTGTGTGACAGTTACCAGTGTAAGGTTTATATTTCAGGTTTTAAAATCCAAGTTTTTGAAGTAAATAAAGTATAAAAGCAATAATCTCTTTGGTTGTTTGGAAGCTAAATAATTTCTTTCTCCTTCTTTCTCCTTCTCCTTCTTTCTACTTCTCCTTCTCCTCCTTCTTCTTCCTTTTCCCATCTTCCTTCTTTACTTTTGCTTAATATACTCTATAAAAACAAATCTTTTATATAGAAATATTCCATTGACTAAACTGAAGGAAGCAGAAGAAAGGGAAGAAGACAAAGAAGGAGTGAGGAAGGGAAGGAGAGGGAGAGAACAGGACATGGGAGAAAAAAATGGCATATTGTCTTCTCATTTCACTTCACATGCTTTTATTGAATTTGTATTATTTACTGGAAGGCACTGTGCAGAATACTTAGGGAGATACAAAGAGGTAACCAACAGAGTCTCCCCTCTAAGATCTGACATCTAATAGAGAAAAGATGTATAAACCAAAGTAATCCTAATTCATTCCAAGCTGCAAAACAATGAACGTGCTGGGTTGCAGAGATGAGAACTCAAATAATTCTGAGTCAAAGAGATCTGCTTTTTCTAGTAGGGAGATTTCCCACCAGACACTGAGAAACCTGAACTTGAAAATGATCCTGAAAATCAAAGCACTTTTTGTTTTCCAAAAGCAAATTTAGTAAATTCCTCAAGCACTAAGATTGCTCAGTCATTAGATATCATGTAAATATTTTTATGACTTACTTGCAGTTTAAATATATGTTCATTTGCAATAGTAAGCATGATGTTTCATTATTGTTCTTAACATATTTCATGAATCTCAAATGTAGCTACAAAAATAATGATATTGAGTTTTCAAACACATATGCTAGAGTTCGTGCACATGTTACAAGCTTTCTTGTTCTCATCTGTAAAATAGTAGTACAATACTGCTTAAAGATGGTATATTATACAAAGCTCAAAAAATTAGTTCTACTTAAAAAATCTCTTGTAAACTATAGCTGTAAATTTTGCTGTGTTCATAGAGTACTGCACTCCGCTGGTGAATGTATAGTCAGATTCTATTTCAAGAAGTTTCTCTAACAAATCACATTTACTTCCCTTAGTTAATTTTACACTTCTGTCTGCCACTGCCACACCCCAAATGATCCCATTCTTACCATAGCACCTTACACATTACTTATCTTCTAACTTTGAATGCAGCATTGAAAGATTTCTGAAAGTTGATCAACTCCTCTTCAAAATATAATATCCAATTTTGTGCCTGTAGGATTGGTTCTGCCTATGAGTTAAATGAAATGCTTATTTGTACTTAATCCCAAAGTTGCAATTATTACTGCAAAATTAAATTCAGAACACGACATCTGTCCTATTCCTATTTCATATCACCAATCTCCTTATACCTAATGTGTTTGAGAGTCCAAATTGAGAAACATTTGGATAAAGAAAATATAATCACTTTAATATGTCTGTTGTAGCTGAAATGCCATTTCTAAGAACTGTATCAGCTGCCAATGGTGAGAAGATGCAGGGGCACAGTGTGGGGCCACTTAAGAAGAATGAGGTGAGTCATTTTAGTGTTTGTTTTCAACAGAAGTAAATAAATCATCAGATTTCAGCCTACCTTTTCTGGAAAATTAGAAACAGTAAAGTGGAAAAAGTAAAAAATAGACTCCCCAAATTCTCACACAAAGGAGATAACTTAAAGGGAGTTATCCATGAAAATACTATAAAGAATATTTTTTCAAATAGTGGAAATTTTTCTGGATAGTATCTTAACTTCAAATTTATAGGACATCACCAGTCATTATATCTGTTGTCTAAAACAGTATGCTACTACTCATTTTAGTTAGTGACTATAATTTATCTATCTATTTATTTATCATGTCTATCTATTTACTTAAATATCCTTGATTTTCCATTGGTTTTACTGATGAGGCCAGGACATGGGAGACCATGTCATCAGTATAATTGAAAGTTGTCAGTATAGATGCAAGAGAATGCTAAAGTTCTTAAGTTGTGTTTCTTTTCTTGGGGAAAATGGTTAAGAAATCAGTTCCTTTGGCAGGCTTCCCATTTTGCAAATACTCAATTGGCCTCATGTAGAAAGGCAAATATTGGAAAAGCCTCCTGATTTCTCTACACAGGAAAACTAGCTAAAGTATGAGAAACTAGGTCAAGAGAGATTTGGCCCTGTTATTAAGTTTGATGCCATCCACATGATTAGTGTTGGCTCTCATTGGGCTGTTGCCTGGATGTGCATTGTAAGAATAAGCAGTCAGTCACTGTTTTAACTGTGTATATCGAAGCAAGAGAAGCAAACCTGGTCTCCCATCAGTGGTACCAAACGATGTCCTGTGAGATCTCAAGTTCTCCAATCTAAACCCCATCACCTGTGACCAAATCAACATTAGCTTAAATAAATTCACAATCTAAGAAAATTAGATTTGTAAACTTCCTATCAAATAGTTTCAAAACAAATTCTTTAGCCCTCATTTTCAAATAGATTGCCATTGTATCCCTTCTTCATAAAAAATATCAGTAACATTTGCTGTTCTCAACTTAAAAGATAGCAGAGCCTCCAGAATGTGACCGATAGCCTGTATCAGAAACATGATAAAAGATTTAAGTTGATGAGGTAATTATTACTCAAAAGTTATTCATTCATAAATTTGTACTCAATCAATTTGGGCCTAACAATGAGATTATAGTTTCTTTCACTATTTTATCCCTAGCTTTGTTTGCATATAATCAGAGCAAAATGGCTTGAGTTCTATCTATTAGGGATAAAAGTAAACTGCCAAGCAAAACCAGATTTCAGGGGACAATCTATCACAGCTTGTAAGAAATCATAAAGTTCGTTAAGTTTAAATGTCCAATATGATAGTTTGTCAACTGGTATAATTTTCTTTCAATTTGCATTGATTTTTCTTGTGACATTAATTCCAGGATTATACTTGCTATAATTTTCTATCAAAAAGTCATGTCTTCCCACAATTAATGTAATGGAATTTAAAATATAAAAGTAATTGTTATAGGCTGAGGATGTAGTTCAGTGGTAGAACACCTGCCTAGCATGGGCAAGGCCCTGGGTTTGATCAATAGCACTTCAAAAAAAAAAAAAGTTGAAAATGTTGTAAGCTCAAATTTGGGAAAAGAGCAGCTGGTTTGGTGCAACTCTCATCATTTTTCCTCAGAAGATACAAATTTCCTTCTATTTTTCCATGGTGTTCTACTCAACAAATATTATTATTTGATGAGTTAATGATATTCTAGAATTATTCAAATTATTTTAACAATTCTGAATTCAATAACCTTCTACACTGATGAAATTCTTTTTTCCCCTTACCACTCTGTCTCCAAATGAATTACCCAAAGACCAATCATTAAAATGCAAACAAAATGAAACAAAAAACTAAGACTATAAGTTCCATGGGCTAAAATGAAGTTGCTCTAAAGAGCAACTCAAATCTACATGAAAAAATAAATGTTATTAGTAATGAGTAAGAATATTGGTAATTATAAAAGACATTGTTTGTTCTTGTTTGTTTCTGCTAATTTTAAAGGCAACTAAATAAAAACATAGTATTGATGGATTTATAATTTGTAAAATTATGATTGTATGACAGTAATAGCACAAAAGGGAAGGAGATAGTAAAGCTGTACTGAGTAAAAACACTTGGATATGATCAAAACTAAAATTAAGTATGTTATTAGATTGTTTTATGTAAAGAAGTTAATTGTGATCAATATTGCTTTAAGTCAAGAAGTTAATTGTGTCTACAGGATAAATATTAATGAAAAATTAAGAAAATAGCAAACAGCAAACATGTTAAAATCAAACACAGAAAACGTACTTAATAAGGAGGAATGAGGAACAAAGCTATATGAGACACATAGAAAACAAGTAGCAAAATGACAGAAATCACTCCAAAGATGTCAATAGTAACATTAAATATGAATGGATTAACTAATCTAGTCAAAATGTCAAAATTGTCAAATTTGATTTTTTTAAAGCTCTGACAATATGCTGTATAAGAGATACATTTTAGATTCAAATCAAAGAAGAGTTTGAAAGTTGAAGGATGGAAAATAAAGATAAAATATAAATACCATCCAGAAGAGAAGTAGAGTAACTATACTAATAACTAGATAATATACACATTAAGAAAAAACTTCCAGACAAAGATATTTTATAGTGATAAAATAAATGTCTACATTGATGAGACAAAGCAATTATGAAACAATACATACGTAACAACAGAGCCTTCACCTTCAAATACATGAAGTAAAGGGTGGTGAAGTGACTCAAGTGGTAGAGCACAAGAGAACCTGAGTTCAAACACAGGATCACAAAAAAAAAAAAAAACATGGATTGAAATACGTGACTGAAGTGAAACAAGAAAAATAAAGTTCGGCAATAATACCTGGAGACTTCAATAACTACTTTCAACTACTGACAAAATAACTACAGAGAATATTGTTAGGTCCCTGGCATTCTTGGAGCAGGCGAAAGGATCTGAGGCTAGCACCTTAAAACCAGACCCCCTGATTTATGACCACTTGTTTCTCCCTTCCTGATTATTTCTCGGCTTGCAAAACAACTTAGGAACTTCCAGTTACTCAACTAGCCAGGCATGTCGACTTGTTCCATCTGGTGATCACAGATAATCAGAGATCAGAGACTCTCTTCCTCCCCCATGGCTTGTCCCCTCCCATAAACCCCACTACCCATTTTCAGCCAAGCCGCTGCACTCTGAACCCGAAAGTGACAGCTCTGTGGTCTGGATCAATAAACCTTTCCTTTCCACATGTGGCGTGGTATTTGTTGGGCATCCTCTACGAACAGCAACCCAGGCTGGGGATGCCTGCCCTTAGGAACCCATTTGGGTGACACTCCTTCTCCCTCTCCCTCTCTCTCTCTCTCTTGCTCTCCCTCTCTGTTTTCCTTTCCTCCACCCAAGGTGAGAGCTTCACAGCCCCTCCAGTTTACTATGCCCAAATGGCAACCTGATGATTCTGCTCTCCTTGCCTGAGTCACATAAGGGAGGCTAGATCTTGACCTAGATCTATATTGACCTGAAGGGTAAACTCACCAAGACATCTGCCTTGCTCTCTCTCTCTCTCACACACACACTCTCTCTCGCTCTCTCTCCTGTAGAGTGGAAACCTCCCACTCTACATTAGACGCATCTACTGGGATGCCTTCTCCACACCCTCCCCCTTGGTCTCCAAGACGATATATAACCTAAGCAACTGATTTATTACTGCATCACCATTTGGCCTCAGTACAAGCTACACAATCATTCACAATGGCCTGAAAACGGTACTTTTGATCATCACACACTTCTAGATCGTGACAATTTCTGCCATCGCAACTGCAAGTGATCTGGAATTCCATTAGTCCAAGCTTTCCTTTCTCTCTGCTCTCAACCCTCCCTGCTCCAATCTTGTAATGCTGTTCAAATTCTCCTTGCTGGCAACAAAACCCCTTCAAAGTCTGTGTCTCTCCCTCCCACTGAACTCTCTTACTTGTGACCTCATGGGCTCTGTCTGCCCACCTCCCAACTCCTCCTACCAGTCCTCTACATCAATCTGTTCTCCCACCCCATCCTCCCTTGACTCAGACCCTCCTTCTTCCACCCCTGCTGGCTCTCCCAAACAGCTGCAACCATATTCCCCTTCTACAATAGCCACTATTGACCCTGAGCCATCAGCTCCTCAGGAGACAACACTGCCAGCCTTTCCCTCAGCCCTTGCTACACCCTCACCCTTCTTCTCCCCACCTGCATCCCATTCCCACTCCCATCACTACCCACTCCGGGAGATGGCAGGAGCTTACAGCATTATCAGAGTTCATGTGCCCTTTTCCATGACTGACCTCTCCCAAATTGAAAAGAGACTTAGCTCCCTCTCTAATGACTCAGCCTCCTATATTAAAGAATTTAAATACCTAACCCAATTATTCTCAACTCTCATTTTATTTCCGAATCCCTCCCTGATATTCAAAGAAAACTTAAACAGGCCAAGGGTGGCCCTCAGCCCCCACAGGGAGACCTTGTGAGAATGGCATTTAAGGTATTTAATAACAGAGATGAGGCTTCAGACCTGGGAAAGGCCCAGCTCTTGGTGGCTGCCCTGAGGCTGCTTCCTCCAACTTTGAGACACCCTGACAACAACGCATACCTCCAGGGCCTGCTTCAAGTGCAACCAGACAGGACACTGGGCAAAACACTGCCCTTCACCTCACTTGTGCCATCAGGACCCTGTCCACAATGTGGCCAGAATGGACACTGGAAGAACGACTGCCCCTCTTTGTCTCTGCAAAGTAGGTTAGTCTCCCACTCCCACTCTCAACAGAGTGAAGACCTCGTGGGCTTCTTGGGCCTGATGGCAGAAGACTGATGTGGCCCTGGGACCTTGGAGGAGCCCAGGGTAACTGTCCAAGTAGCAGATTGGCCTCAATTACCTACTTGGTGCTACCTGACTTCTCAGGTAAGCTTTATCCTTCACAGATCTCCATGGTGGGGGTGGATGGTCTCTTCCACCAGCCAAAAAAGAAAAGACAGTTTTATTCAAATTAAAATTCTTATAAAAGTTAATTATAAAATACAAGTTACAAAGTAAACCACTGGAAAGGATATGAACAGGTATTGAATGTATTTTTGAGAAGTTGGAGGAAAAAGGAATGGTTTTTTTGGATGAGAAAGGATTTTGTAAAGAAGGGTTTGTCCTAAAGATTGTTTCAAATAAGAAGGGTAAGGACAAACTATCAAAGGGTTTAGTATGTTGTATGAAGGCCTGAGTAAGTTTTAAAAATGTATAATAAAGCTTCAGTGTGTGATAAAGTTAAACTTGACTATAATCTAAGAATTGCCTAAATGATTTTTAAGGTCATGTCAAACTAAAATCTAATTCTCTATGTACATAAAATAATAAGGCTATCTTAATATTATTCTGCTGAGTAACATCTACAAAAAAACTGTTATAGGACTTGTGTTTTCTGTTGATCTTGTCAAGCTTTAAGTACTACTAAATCAGAGTTCATTTACATATTTGTTCATGAAAAAGTCCCTTAAATTACCACCTTATAACTGTGTTCTGTGTTTATACTTTATCTAAATATGATACAAACATTTACAGAGTTAAAAGTGTAAGTTTATATAAAACAATGAGCTAAAGCTCTCTTCTGTCTAAAAGTGTTACATTTAACCTGCATTCTGACAGTCAGTCTCTATTTGCCTTTAAAGGTCTCACAAACGCTTCCTAGCAACTAACCTGGTCAGTCTTGCCACAGGAGTTTAAAGACAGCCCTCATCTTTGTGGACAGGCCCTAAGCAGAGACTTATTAGATTGGCACTACCCAGAGGCCACCCTTCTTCAATACAGAGCCACAGAGCACCTTATCTGGAGGGCAACTAAGTCATTTTTAAAACTTTCTGGCCTTCGGGGATACAAAGTCTCTAAGGTGAAGCCTCAATTATGTTTCTCTCAGTTCACCTACCTAGGTGTGTCTTACAGGGACAGGCTCACTCCCTGAGTCTAAATCAACCCAATCCTCCATTTCCCACTCCCCCATACCATAAAATCAGCTTAAAGCTTTCTTGGGAGTTACAGGATTTCACAGAACCTAGATCCCTAAATATACAACCTTTAGCAGACACCTTTTTATGCTCCTCCTAATATTCCTATTTGGGTCTTAAATAATGTATGGCCACCCATTTCTCTTAGAAAACTTGCCTCCAACAGACTCTCCTCCTCTAGTTGACTATCTGCCTTACCTTAACCTCTGCTGGGAACTTCTCAGACAGCAGGCAGACCAGAGCCTGCCCCACCCCATAACAATTTCTATTAAAACCAGGGGATCTTGTTCTCCTCAAGGATCTTCTACCCTCTCCACTGGGACCTCAGTGGTCAGCCCTCATCTGGTCATCCTCACAACACCCACCACTGTCAAGCTCAATGGGACCCTCCCAGTGGCAATACCTCTCAAGGATAAAACATTGCCCACCAACTTCAGGCTCTTCCACTACAGCAAAGGATGAGTACTGTTGCATACTGCTGGGCCCCACACAGCTACACCTCTCCCATAAACTCTCTCCCTCTTCCACTCCTGCATAACCTCTCAGTCCTCATTTGGCTCTCAATCTGCTTTCCCTTCATAGCCCAGAAATCCTCCTCCTGTGACCCACACATGCACATTGCACAGGCAGGAAGTATTGTTACTGAGACTTTACTGTTCCTCACTCACTATTCCTGTGCAGGCTCTGTCATCAGGTCATGCACTCACAATCACACCATCTATCAGGTGTGCTCCCATGATAATCAATTTACCTGCTTCAACCCCACTTATCGCCCTGTGGAGCAGTGGTTAGAACTCAGGAGTGGCCATCTTGCTGGGAACATTGTTACTTGCACCCAGATGTGTGATCCTGAAAAAGCAGTGTCATTATTGTTTGATGCATGTGTGGCCATAGACAAACTATGTGGATGTACAGGCTGTGGCTGTGGAGGCCTGGGTTGGGAAAGAACCTACACATCAAATGAACAATATATGTGCCGAGGAAACAACCCCTGGCTGTGTAATAATGAGGTTTATCATTTTTGCCCTCATTGGAGTTGTGATTCATGGGCCACATGGCACAGGGCTACACACTTAGCCCTCCTTCAAAAGGGCACTATTACCCCTAGCTGGAGTCAAGGCACCTGTACCCCTGTAAATTTCACTGTACTCAAGCCATCTGATTGGACACAGGGACAGATAATTAGCATGAGGATAAATGGCCAAGGCTTTGACGCCGGGACTCTGTTACACTTTAAGTTAACAACTGTTACCCATGAGAGTTCCCCATACCATGTCTTCCACTCCTTTTATGAGGAAATGCCAGATAAATTTCCCATCTCTGTTACAACTAAAAACTTGTTCCTCACACTGGCTGAATCTAGAGCCCAGACATTAAATGTCACTTCATGCTATGTGTGGGGGGGAGCTAAAATGAGAGCCCACTGGCCCTGGGAGGCAAGGGAATTAGACCCACAAGTGCCTTTCAATGAAAGTGCCTTCCCATGACACAGGACAGGCACCTGGGTCCTTAAAACTTCCATTATTGGAAATTACTGTATCTCCTGCCATGGAAAACAATTCTCCACCTTAGTGGGGGACCTAACTTGTTTAGGACAGAAGTTTTACAATGACACAACCCTAGAGACTCAGTGGTGGGGTACTCCAAACCATACGGAACCCCAGTCTCACCCACTGGCCAACTTTTCTAATCTCAAAACAGCATGGGACAATCATACTGCAGATATAAACTGTCAGGCTCCTGGGAGCTATATTGGATCTGTGGAAGGCAAGCCTATACAGTGTTGCCTAGAAACTGGTTTGGGTCTTGTGTGCTGGGCTCCATCAGAGCATCTTTTTTCTTGCTCCCCCTCAGACAAGGTGAAAACCTGGGAGTCCCCATACATGAACAAAGATTAAATAGAAAAAAAAAAGGGGAGCCTTGCAAATAGGCACTTGGAAGGATGATGAATGTCATCCTGAGTGAATCATCCAGTACGATAGTCCTGCCATCTAGGCAGAGGACAGGTCTTAGGGCTACCACACCCCTATATATATGCTCAACCACATCATCAGGCTGCAGGCTGTTGAAATTATTACTAATGAGACTGCAAGAGCCCTCAATTTGCTGGTAAAACAAGCAATGCGCAATGCTATCTACCAAAACCGCTTGGCTTTGGACTATTTGCTAGCCTCTGAGGGAAGAGTTTGTGGAAAATTTAACCTGAGCAACCACTGCCTGCAGATTGATAATGAAGGAAAGCCATAGAGATCACTGAGGGAATGACAAATCACCCAAACAATGTATGTACATGTGAATAAATGAATAAAAAAAATTGTGGATGAGGAGGGGACTTCTGTTCTCCACTTACTAACACTCTTAGAACTAGAACACAGTGGACCATTCCCAAAACTTAATAGTAATACCTAAAGGTGTTCCCTGCTGGCTTGCTCTGTCTTGCCAGCCCTCTGATCTGGTCTGAGATCTGATCTCTGTGTTCTTCAGCTGTGAGTGGAAATATAAGTGTTATGTTTGTATTTTAATAGAAAATCAGCTTTTGTCTCAGATAACCCATGAGATCTGGATGAGTACCTTAAAAAATAGGATAAAAAGATTTGGGAATTCTTTTCCTTCTGAACTAAACTTTGGTAACAAGACCCTTCAGTTCAAGAACAGGAGCCAATAATAACAGACCAATACCTGACTGAAGAGATATCACTAAGTACAAGAGGGAACAGATCCTCTTGACAAATGAAGGCTTTGGCAATGGCAAAGACGGAACTGGGTCTGTCAGTGCCATATGCAGAATGAGCAGAGAATCTGAGCCTTTAAAGAGCTACTGAGAAAGTATTTACTAAGCTCTGTTTGGGAACATCACTCTGATATATTCACCTAACTTAGATCATTAATTGAACATATTGTTAGCTATATCTCCTTATTATTCTTACAGTTAGCTTTTGAGGCCTTTAAGGATTATCTGGCTTTAATGTCATCTTCTTTCCCTTTCTTCTTATACCTAAAAAACTGTGTTCTGCCCTCATTCTGCTTTCTCAAAGCACATAAACATCCTAGGTTACTACATCTGGTGTGTGAAAGGAGGAAAAAATGAAAATGATCAATATCAAAGATCCCTGTAAAGTAAGTAGAGATGATTAATACTATTCTAGAGTCTTCAAGTAAAGGAGTAATACCTTTAATCCAGAATCACAAAGTCTAAGAGATTTGCTTGAAGAGTTCCCTGTCATTGAAAAAATGCATGAAAGTAGCAAGCAGCATTGTGTGTTATCTATCTGTGGTCATTTGGGCTGGCTTGTGTAGAGGCAGAACAGTTGTAAGTACTCAGGGGAGTATTAAACATATAAAATTTAATCTGCTGAGGCTTTAAGTAAAGCTTGAATAGAACGAAGTCATGGAATAGCAAAAGTATGTTGAGTCTCTGGGATCAACAGATCTGTGTTTGTGATACCATCAGCCAATTTCTAACTAGGTGAAAAAGCCAATTTATTTCTCATTTCTGAGCTGTAGTTCTTTTATTAATAAACTGCAGCTAATATTATTACCCAAATTAAAGATCAAAGAATGAGATATACATTGAAATGATTCATCAACTGCAACTATTAGGGGTATAATAAGGTTATTTTATTAAATAGGTGGTGTTGAAATTTTGAGTTTTATCTCTCTGAAGATGTTAAAAAAGAAAAAGGAGGCCTAAATGTAGCAACACTTATATTTCATATTTCTTTAGGTTAATTGAGTTTTTTCTAATACTAAAGAAATAAAATACTAAAAAAAAAAAAAAAAAAAAAAAAAAAAAAAAAAAAACTTAGAAAAATTACCATCAACTTACAATGGGGAAAGAAGTTTTTATGGAGGTAGAAGCTTTCATTTACCCAACAAAATGATTTGTAGATGATTCAGGATGAGATGTATGAAACGTTAACAAGCCTTACTGCTGTGTTCCCAGGGACTGTTCACTTTGTTCACAAAATAAGAAGCAGACAAAGAATAAGATCACAGACTCTGCTTAGCTAAAATCAGAATTTCACCTTTGGGACCAAGTTGTTTCTTGGTTTTTGAAGAAGGGCTTTCCTCATATTCCCTCCCTTTCCTTTGTTCTGGGTACTGATGAATTTTACCCTACAAGAGGAGTAAATCTTTCTAACTAGATATAGCATACTTCAGTAGGAGTCTCTATGTTTATTTTTTGTTTGCTTTTTAATTCAGTTTAGATAAATACTAATGGTGTGGAATAAAACAAAATGTTGGTTAGTTTCTTCATTCCAGTTTAGCAAAAGTTGGTCAATTCCAGGCAACCATCATGGAGGACTTTGTCTATGTAATTTCATTTTATTTTTTATTTGTGTGTGAGTGTGTGTTTTTGTAAATCTCTTTATCTTTTTCACTCTCCCAATAATATTATCTGATGAACAGAATTTTCTAATTTTAATGTAGACAATTTATTCATTCTTTACAGGACTGACTACATAATTTATAGGGCTCAGTGCAAAAAGAGAATGTTCAAAATTAGCAAGAATTTCAAATTGAAGTCACAGAACATTAAACAAAGCATGAGGCCATTCTACATTCAAAGCCCCGTGCAAGTACAGGAGTCACATGCAAATGAAGCTGGTCTTCCTTTCATGTAGGGTACAATGAGTTTTTAAAGCCCCACTGCTCTAAGATCAGGGAGATAATTTCTTAGTTTATTTTCTTGAAGATTTATTGTTTTGCTTCTACTTTTTTTCCCCTTTATTCATTTATTCATATGTGCATACATTGTTTGAGCCACCCTCTCCCTCTTCCCCCTACCCCCTTTGCTTCCAGGCAATTTTGTTGAAGAGAAATTATAAGCAATAATAAAAAAGACATGGCATTTTTGCTAGTTTGACATAAGTATAGCTATACAGAGAGATTCCTAGTATTGCTTCCATGCACAAGTGTGTTACAACCCAAATCAATTCATCTCTACCTGACCTCTTCACTACTTCCCAGTCACCCTCCCATATTGCCTCTATCATTTTAAGTTTACTATATTAGCTCTTCCAGGTAATTTTAAATAACTCAGGTAATTGACTTCTTTCAGTTCCCCAAATGTCACCACACACTCTGTATCTCATTCACCCAAACAAGACTGACAGCTAGAAAATCTTTCTTGTTGCAATATATCGCATACAATTTCTTGTTGTAAACTTCTCTTTACTCAAGTTTTTAATTTCCATACAGAAGTGATTTAAATTGGAATAAGAGAGAAAAAATATTGAACAAAGGAATACAGGAAGGAAATGTTACAGGGACTGTGAATAAGAATGGATCCGAGGACACAGCAGGAGCCCAAAGTTAATAGCTAATTTCCTTACCCTCTGGTATTTCTCTGAGCTGAAATGTGTCTTGAGATACTGATTTCAGGAATTCCGTAGATTTGGTCAGTTCTCAGTTAGTTGATTTCAAATTGATATTTCAGCCATGTTAAAAAAAAATTCAATGCTATTCATGTTAAATCATATAACTAAAGTGAACAAAATCTCTGTGGGAGGTGGGTGAAAGGAGAAAGCAGTTTGAGTCTCCAGAGTACTATTGCTATCGTGCAGAACATCTCCATCCAACCCCTACTCCCAGGCCACACTTGCAAGTATATCCATTTTTGAATTCTTGATCCTCACACCAAGGGATTTCTGAAGCTCACAACAAGAGCACAGACAGTCAGTTCACAAGAGAGTTCTATAAATCTCTGAGCCAAAGAGAACCAGATTTTTCTCAATTTCTCAATGTCAAGGCAAAATACACACTTTTCCACACACATACTCATCACTAACTGATAATGTGATAATTAGTATTTTCTAGAATATTTTGACCATTTTCTCCTTGGGTTTTCTCTCTCTTGTTAGCATATTTGTTTTGTGGGCACACAAAAATGCACACACAGATGAATGTGGATATTTAGACATGCAAATATAACTATTTGATGTATAAACTCACTAAGCAGAGATGTACACATTTGTTTACATTTATTTCTCTGTAGTTAGTTCACTGCTAAATAATCAAATTAAGAGGTTCTCAGATTACCTTTCTTTCTCCTTTTTTAGCTGGTATATAATACCATATATTAGGTCAACTTGTTGGGTCTGGAGACCTAAGGCAGATGAGTGAGTATCCCATCCCCCATGGACAGCAATATCATTCTTGCATCCTGACGAGTTAGAGGCCTGCATCCTGAACGGGAATTGTAAACTGCATTTCTGCATCCTAAAGAAAGATACAGGGTCTGATAGACTTGCCACAGGGCTGATAAACAAAATGCTCTCAAGATTGTTTCCCCTTCCTCAATAAAGGTGCAAACCAAACCAGTTCACTTAAGAAAGCCCTTGAAATGCACGTCCATTGAGAACCACCCCCCTCAACCCAGAATTAAAACATCCATAAAAACCCCAGCTTTCACCTGAACAGCAAGCTACTGGCTTCCAGGCTCCTCTGCACTTCTCTAGCTGTAGCCTTTCCTTTCTCTCTAATAAATCCCACTTTATATACTGGCTTTGGTTCATCATTCAGCCAGTTCCCTGGCCTGTGAAGGCAAGGACCCTCGACCTTGGCCTGCAACATTTTGACACCAGCACATAATAAAGTTTACTTTGGATTGCAAGTGTGACAAGATTTCTTGGTACTGCATAGGCAGGTAGAAGTCATCAATCATTCAGTGACTATGTCATTTAAAATCATAAAAATGGAACTGGTGAGTAGAGAATCCAGGGGTTACAGAAGTCATGATAATGAATGAACAACATGACTACTTTTGAGAGAAAGGAAACTATTCCTGGGGTTCTTATAGAGGAAGAGTGTATAAACATTAGGGGAAAATAAGAGTACAGAAATCATAATAATGCAAGAGGACAGCACAGAGGCTTAGAAAACACATAAGCAGGACTCTGAACATTACTACAGTGTTCAGATGATGCTCATGAAGATTTTCCTATATAAACCAGAGTAGGCAAGTGAAGACACAGGAAACAGAATCAGAAACAGCTTATGTTCATAATTTTTCCTAAATATTCTGAGATGAGTATTGATAGAACAATAATGCTGACATTTTATAAATCAGAGGCCATTTTATCCTCAGGTCTCACCTCTTGGAAAATGGAGCCATTACCAATAAACAGCCCTGCACTTTAACAAAATTTCCCATGCTCCCAGACAAGCACCACCCCCATCAGGGACCCCTGCACCTGCACCAACCTCTTATCCTCCCTCTTCTATAAAAGGACATGACTGGCCCGGACTCTCTCTCTTCCTGAACCCTCTTTCTTGGGTCAGCCAGGCAGTTCGTGCCTGTCATTAAACCCTGCTCTTGGACGTGAGATTTTCTCATGCACTTTCTTTGTGAGCAGAATTTTTCCTAATATTTGGTGCCATGACCCGGATCAGGGTGTGCTCCTGGCACTGACCTTGCTCTCCCGGCCTCCCCTACCCCATCCCTCTCTCTCTCTCTCCCCCATTCCCTTCCTCTGGGACCAGAGCTGCTTTGCCAGAAACCCTGATCCTAGAAAGCACCACTCCTTCACTAGCTCACAGGAAAGTTCGCCCGCCCCAGTGAGCCTCCAACCGCCATCCACCACCAGCCAATCTTCCCTCAAGGTCCTCTCTTTTGGTGAGTCCTCCTCACATGCAGATCTGTGGTCTCTCTCATTTCCTCAAAATCCTAGTGCTAGGTCTTGACTTGCTCCTGTCCCTGGGAACGAGGTTCCCCACTAGAGACTGTGGACCCTCATGGTGAAGACTTTCCCTGTGGGTGTTTCACATCTCTCTCTCTCCTGAGAACCTGATATTTTTGGGATGCCCACCATATCTCTCCTGAGGTCAGGCCTCACAATGGGAGTTGGACCATCCAAAATTCCCTCAGACTCCCCATTGGGATGTCTTCTTGCCAACCTTGGGTCCCTATGCCTCACCTCTGATCTTAAGCTCCAAAAGCTCATTTTTCTCTGTAATCATGTCTGGCCCCAATATCCATTCGACAATGCCTCCAAATGGCCATTAATGGCACTTTTGATCCCAATATTTTAAGGGATTTATACAATCTTTGTGAGTGCACTGGTAAATGGAAGGAACTTTCCTACATCCAATTTTTTCTTATATCCACACCAAACCCTCCGTCTGTACTTCCTGTTCCCCTGCACACATTCTATTAGCCTCTAAACCTGTCTCAAAACCAGCCAAATCCTCTTCTGAATCCCCTCCTGACTCTGAAACTTTCCTTTCTTTTGACCCCGCTAATGAGCCTCCACCTTATCAGAGACGGGCTTCCATCTTTCAACTGTTGGCCCTCGCACCTCCTTCTGCCTCTCCTTCCACCCCTCCTTCTGCCCCTTCTTCCGCCCCCCCTTCCACCCGTCCTTCTACCCACCCAGAACCATGGGATCCCATGAGCCCCAGACACACTCGCTCTCATGGACCCCCCAAGTCAGCTGGTTTCCATCTACCCTCTCTGCAAAGTGGCTGGAGCAGAAGGCATTGTGAGGGTCCATGTCCCCTTTTCCTTCACTGACCTATCTCAGATAGAAAAGCACAATGGCTGTTTCACCACTAACCCAGATTCTTATGTTAAAGAGTTCCAATACTTGGCTCAATCCTATGACCTTACTTGGCATGACATCTGTCTCATTCTTTCCTTTACCCTTTTTCCAGAGGAGAGACAAAGGGTCTGGGACACAGCTAGGGCACATGCAAATGAGATGCATTGCACCACCCCCACCCATCTTGTAGGGGCTACAGCAATCCCTACTGAGGAGCCTAATTGGGATTACCAAACCAGTGGTAGAATGCTTAGGGATCAGATGGTTACCTGTTTAGTGGCAGGATTAAAAAAGGTGGCCTAAAAGGTTGTTAATTTTGATAAACTCAGAGAAATTCAACAAGAAAAAGAGGAAAATCCAGCTAGTTTCTTGTCCCAGAGGTGCTACAATGCCATACAAAAGTTGACCCTGAAACTCAGGATGGGACAATCATTCTTATGACCCCTTTATCTCCCAGTCAGCCCCAGATATAAGAAGAAAACTTAAAAGCTGGAAAATGGCCCTCAGACTCCACAGGCTGAAATTTTAAATCTGGCCTTCAAGGTCTATGATTACCAAGAAGAACAACAAAGGGCTGATAAGGAGAGGAGAGATAAGACTAAATTCCAGATGTTGGCACAAGCCCTCGGACAAAGGCCTCCGACCTCTAACTCCTGAGGCCAGGAAAAATCCTGAACACCTCCTGGCCCATGTTTTTAGTGTGGCCTTGAGGGGCACTGGGCCCATGCATGTCCTAAACCATGCTGCCCACTAAGGCCATGTCCGAAGTGCAAACAGGAGGGCCACTGGGTGATGGACTGCCCCTCCACCCCTCGAGGCAGAGGGTCTAAGCCCCCCCACCATCCTTCCTCCTTAACTGATCTTTTAGGACTGGTGACTACAGCTGATGACTGACGGGGCCCAGGACTTCCACGCCCAACAACCATAACTTCAAGGGAGTCCAGGGTAACTGCTCTCATCGAAGGTAGGCCTATCTTTCTCCTCATAGACACCAGCATCACTTTTTCTGCCTTGCCAGAGTTCTGGGGACCTACCAAGCCTTCATTAACCTCCATAGTCAGGGTGAAGGGAACACCTACCCAGCCCTTAATGACTTCTCCTTTAATCTGCATACTAGGAGATACACTTTTTACTCAGTCCTTCCTAGTCCTCCCTAATTGCCCCACCCCACTCTTGGGAAGGGACATTTTGTCAAAATTCCAGGCCACTCTCACCTTACACCCACCCCCTCTTAAGCCATGACCCACTAACCCCTTGTCTCCATCCTTACGGCCCCTCCTTGCTGACCCCTTGTTCTTACCTGTTACACTGGTGGGTGCCATTGTGTAGGACCTCCAGAACCCTGCAGTCACTACACATCATAAGCCAATTGTTATTATTCTCAAGGATCCCTCTGTTTTCCCAAACCAACCTCAATATCACATTTCTCTAATCCACTTACAGGGATTAAAGCCTATCATCTCAGAGCTTCTCGATAAGGGCCTGCTTTGCCCAACTCACTCCCCTTATAACACTCCTATTCTGCCTGTAAAAAAGCCCAATGGGTCTTACCAGTTGGTGCAGGACCTCCGCTTAATCAACACGGCTGTGACTCCTATACACCCGGTGGTGCCCAACCCCTACACTCTCCTGTCTCTCATCCCTGGTACTACCACCCATTTCATAGTCTTGGATCTAAAAGATGCTTTCTTCACTATCCCTGTCCACCCATTGTCCCAAAACCTCTTTGCCTTCACCTGGACTGATCCAGATTCTCATACTTCCCAACAAGTGACCTGGATTGTTCTGCCTCAGGGGTTCTAGGACAGTCCCCACCTCTTTGGCCAAGCTCTGGCTAGGAAGCTCCTTACCCTCCATCTCTCCCCTAGTAAACTCCTCCAGTATGTAGATGACTTCCTACTCTGCAGCCCCTCACTTGAGGATAGCTAACAACACACTGCCCTTCTGCTTAATTTTCTGGGAAAAAAGGGATGCCATGTGTCCCCTAACAAGGCTCAACTGTCTCCCACCCAGGTGACTTACCTGGGCCTATCTATCTCCCTCACTCATAAGGCTATCACCCTAGATCATAAGGCCTTGTTAGCCTCTTTCCCTGCCCCCACCACCAAGACTGAAATTCTCTCCTTCCTCTGCCTGGCTGGCTATTTCAGAGCCTGGGTGCCCAACTTCAGTCTAAAGGCCAAGCCTCTACATGAGGCATCCAGGGGTCCCATCCAAGAGCCCCTGGACCCCTCTTTTCCTGTGTCAGGTCATTTTAAAGCCCTCTTACAAGCTCTGTTACAAGCTCTGGTGCTTAGACTGCCAGACCTCACTCATTCCTTTTTCCTTTACATTTCTGAGAGGCAGGGGTTTGCCCTAGGAGTTTTGGGACACAACATAGGGCCCTCCTTGGCTCCAGTAGCATACCTCTCCAAACAGTTAGACCCTACAACCACGGGATGGGCCCCATGCCTTAAGGCCCTGGCAGCCACCTCTCTCTTGATCCAGGAAGGCAAAAAGCTTACCTTTGGGTCCCCCCCCTTACTGCTTACTCCCCCCATTGCCTCTTGGAACTCCTCTCACATATAAGGGACTTTACTCCATGCCCCTCTCCTATATCCTCTCCCTCCAGGTGGCCTTGGTTGAGGATCCCACCCTATCTTTCGTCTAGTGTCCCACACTTAACCCAGCCACTCTTCTTCCTCTCTCTTCAACACCCCATGTTCACTCCTGCCCCAAGATCTTTGAAGAACTCCTCCCCTGCCCAGACCACATTCAGGAGGGCACCCTTTCTCAGGCTGACTACACTTGGTTCATTGATGGCAGCTTCTTTGTTCACAATAGACAGCGAAGAGCTGGATATGCTATTGTGTCTGATTCCACCATCACTGAAGCATGCCCTCTCCCTTTGGGTACTACTTCCCAAAAGGCAGAATTGACTGCCCTGGCCAGAGCTCTAACCCTGGCAAAAGACAAAACTGTCAACATTTACACTGACTCTAAGTATGCATTTCACACTTTATTATCCCACTCTACTATCTGGAAGGAAAGGGGATTCCTAACTAAGAGAGGAACTCCCATTATCAATGCTGCCTTAATAGCCCAGGTCTTAGAGGCTTCACACCTTCCTTCCTGGATAGACATTACTCATTGCAAAGCCCACCAAACTGACTCTTCCATAATTACCAGAGGAAATAACTAAGTGGATACAGAGGCCAAGGGAGCAGCCCTCCAAACTTTACCCCAATTGGCCATGTACCCCTTTACCCCAGCTTCCTCCCTCCCTCACTAAGCTCTCTCTCCCCACTTCTGAAGTTAAAGATCTTCTCTCCTATTTACATACACTTTTTCATCCTAATCTTCATGCTCGGTACACCTTTCTCTGCCAATCCCTTTCTCTATCTTCAGGAGACATACAATACCTTAAACAGATTACCCAATCCTGCTCAATTTGCCAGTGCACCCAACTCCAATATTAGACCCCCTCCCTTTCCTACACACCAAGCCAGGGGATGCCTCCCTGCCATGGATTGGTGGGTGGACTTCACATATATGCCTCCAGTAAAGAGGATTAAGTACCTCCTGGTATTGGTAGACACCTTCACAGGATGGGTGGAAGCCTTCCCTATGACCAACAAAAAGGCCTCCACAGTAACAACCATTTTGGTCACAGACATCATCCCACGGTTTGGTCTCCTGGCCTCCATCCAGTCAGACAACAGGCCTGAGTTTGTTTCCTCTTTTCCCAAAAATTGGCACAAGCCTTAAATATTCACTGGAGATTTCATATTCCCCAAAGGTGAGAGTGCCAATCGCACACTAAAAAATACTCTCATCAAGCTCTCCTTCGAGCTCCATCTAGACTGGACAAAGCTCTTACCCCTAGTCCTTCTCCACCTCTGGACCCTCCCAAAAAAGACCACTCATGCTCAGCCCCTTCGAGCTCCTCTATGGCCATCTGCTCCTCCCTATCACAGTTCAGCCAGAACCCCCTAACATTTCCTCAATCTTCTCCTCACTTTTCTTCTCTCTCTCCTTTGGTTTCATGCTCATGATCAGTTGCCACAGCCCTCTGACACCACCAAAATAACTCCTACCCTCCAAATGGGAGATCTGGTTTATCTAAAAAATACAGCCATACCTGGCCACATGCAGGAAAAGTGGAGAGGCCCATTTAAGGTCATCCTCACCACACCCACGGCTGTTAAGTTAGCAGGATTTCTCTCCTGGGTACATGTTCAAAGTCTAAAACTGGCAGCCTCACAAAAGACCTACCAATCTCTTCTTACAGGACCAACAAAGATCTCCTGCCTCCCCAAGATCCTAGAAGATGGAGACACACCCACGGAGACTCCCGGGGCATAGGCAGGAGACCTATGCCTAGGGACCTGGCATCTCGCCTACTCACTCTTTATACTTCCCCCCTCCCATTCTTTCCTGTCAGTGCCTGCCCACGCTTTTACTCTTTCATATATACACTCTACTGTGAGGTTTTAGACTTTCCACCTCCCAATAAGATCAGCTTCCCTCCTTTCTCATACCTTCTTTACCCCTGCTTCATAGATTGGATACCGATCTTCATTTCCAAGGTACTCTTCTCTCAGACTTTACTCCTGAAAACATCTATTCATTTTCCAACAGTCTCTTTGCCTTATTGTAAACTCCATCACCTATGCTTTCACTCCATCCCTTTCTGTGGGTAATTCTTGTCCTCATCCCTTCTCTCCTGAGTATTGGCCTGTGGGTAACTTCTCCCCCCGAGTGGAGATGGCTCCATCGCGCTGCTCTCTGTTTTGGGTATCTTACCCTGTGCGCCTTACTCATTGTGCTCTCCTCTTTCTTTTGATCTGTACTCTCATGAGCCCCAAACTTCCCCTGCCCATGTACCTCATCCTATTCCTACCAGCATAGGGCTTGCTACAATACAGCTACTCCATGTACAATGTGGGGCAAACAGCACTGGACTGCAAGGAGTAAAGTCAGCAACGCGGGTTATACTTGCTTTGGGAATCATGGGCAAAAAGTGTGCTGGACTGAGCTCACACATTATGGTACGTCTGATGGAGGAGGAGTCTAGGATCAGGCATACAAGAAGGTCCTCTGCACCCAGGTACCTCAGGTTCTTGACAACCTATTCTTTCCCACTAGAAAGCCTGTCAAAATTCCTTTACACACACTGTCCCTTTCTGAAACCCTTCTCCTCCATGTCAAAAATACCACTCATCAACTACTCAACCACACCAATCTTACTCTAGCCCATGGTTGTTGGATGTGTCAGCAGATTGACCCTTCTCAGGTCATTGCCAGCCCCATAAATATTTCCACACCCTTTACCTTAAACTGTTCCTTCACCAAAGGGCTCACCACCTCCACTCTTTCCCCAGTTCCCCTCTTCTAGCCAGCCCCTCTTGGCCTACAGAGTTCCTCAGGGATAATTGTGGTAGGATCCCTGGTGACAAAAAAATGTTAAACCACTAGGGCAGCCAAAAAAACTGGAAACAATATCTGCTGCCCATCCCCCCATTCCTGGGACTCTCTTTCTATGCAGTCAGAGTGTATACCCCTGTCTACCCCCAAGCCTGGAAAGGTATTTTTGGTTACTGACATGGATATTATTACAGGAGATCAGGACCTCCCCATTCCCCTTACTGCATGCCTTTGATCTAAAAGGGCAATCCAGGCTATTCCCTTGTTAGCTACCCTGGGCATAATGGCTGCCATAGGAACGGGGGCTGCAGGAATAGGAACTTCTATCCACTATTACACAAAACTCTCTAATCAATTGATAAGTGACCTTCAAATGGTAGCTGAGTCTATCCTAACCCTACAAAAACAACTTGACTCCCTAGCCTCAGTTGTACTCAAAAACCTACGAGGCCTTGACTTGCTCACTGCAGAGAAGGGTGATCTCTGCCTATTTTTACAAGAAAAGTGCTGCTTCTATGTTAACCAGTCAGGAGTAGTAAAAAATAAAATTAGGCAATTACAGGAGCAATTAGAAAAATGAAGAAGGGAATTGGAGGACTCTTGGAGTCATCTAGGGAATAACATTTCACAATGGTTCTCCTGGTTAATGTCCATCCTAATGCCTATAGTTCTTGCTCTCATATTCTTAAGCTTCCTCCCTTGTATTATAAGAATGATACAAGGATTTCTTTTAGACTGTATGTCTGCTATTGCTAATTAAAAATTAAGCCAGTTGTACCTCCAGGGATATCAACCTCTCTAAAAGTGCCTGGAGAACTAGTATGAAGGCCCCATCCAGGACACCACAGGAGCCTGAGGATCCTGCCCCATACAATGCCCCTTGCCAGCAGGAAGCAGCTAAAGAGACCAATGCTTTGCCCCATCCTGATCCTCAGCCCCTACCTTCATCATTATTAAAGAAAAAATGGGGAAATGATAGAACAATAATGCCTCCATTTTATAAATCAGAGGCCAATTTACCCTCAGGTTTCAACTCTTGAAAAATGGAGCCATTCTCAATAAACATCCCCAACCTTTAACAAAATTTCCCACACTCCCAGACAAACTCCACCCAAGCTCCACCCCCATCAGGGACCTCTGCGGATGCACCAACCTCTTACCCTCCTTTTTCTATAAAAGGCTATGCCTGGCCTGGATTCTCTCTCTTCCTGCACCCTCTTTCCCGGGTCAGCCAGGCAGCTCATGCCTGTCATTAAACCCTGCTCTTTTTTTGTTTGTTTGTTTGTTTGTTTTTTTCATTTTTCTTTTATTATTCATATGTGCATACAAGGCTTGGTTCATTTCTCCCCCCTGACCCCATCCCCTCCCTTACCACCCACTCCGCCCCTTCCCTCTCCCCCCCTCCTCAATACCCAGCAGAAACTATTTTGCCCTTATTTCTAATTTTGTTGTAGAGAGAGTATAAGCAATAATAAGAAGGAACAAGGGTTTTTGCTGGTTGAGATAAGGATAGCTATACAGGGCATTGACTCACATTGATTTCCTGTGCGTGGGTGTAACCTTCTAGGTTAATTCTTTTTGATCTAACCTTTTCTCTAGTACCTGTTCCCCTTTTCCTATTGGCCTCAGTTGCTTTTAAGGTATCTGCTTTAGTTTCTCTGCGTTAAGGGCAACAAATGCTAGCTAGTTTTTTAGGTGTCTTACCTATCCTCACCCCTTCCTTGTGTGCTCTTGCTTTTATCATGTGCTCATAGTCCAATCCCCTTGTTGTGTTTGCCCTTGATCTAATGTCCACATATGAGGGAGAACATACGATTTTTGGTCTTTTGGGCCAGGCTAACCTCACTCAGAATGATGTTCTCCAATTCCATCCATTTACCAGCGAATGATAACATTTCATTCTTCTTCATGGCTGCATAAAATTCCATTGTGTATAGATACCACATTTTCTTAATCCATTCGTCAGTGCTGGGGCATCTTGGCTGTTTCCATAACCTGGCTATTGTGAATAGTGCTGCAATAAACATGGATGTGCAGGTGCCTCTGGAGTAACAGTCTTTTGGGTATATCCCCAAGAGTGGTATTGCTGGATCAAATGGTAGATCGATGTCCAGCTTTTTAAGTAGCCTCCAATTTTTTTTCCAGAGTGGTTGTACTAGTCTACATTCCCACCAACAGTGTAAGAGGGTTCCTTTTTCCCCGCATCCTCGCCAACACCTGTTGTTGGTGGTGTTGCTGATGATGGCTATTCTAACAGGGATGAGGTGGAATCTTAGCGTGGTTTTAATTTGCATTTCCTTTATTGCTAGAGATGGTGAGCATTTTTTCATGTGTTTTCTGGCCATTTGAATTTCTTCTTTTGAGAAAGTTCTGTTTAGTTCACGTGCCCATTTCTTTATTGGCTCATTAGTTTTGGGAGAATTTAGTTTTTTAAGTTCCCTGTATATTCTGGTTATCAGTCCTTTGTCTGATGTATAGTTGGCAAATATTTTCTCCCACTCTGTGGGTGTTCTCTTCAGTTTAGAGACCATTTCTTTTGATGAACAGAAACTTTTTAGTTTTATGAGGTCCCATTTATCTATGCTATCTCTTAGTTGCTGTGCTGCTGGGGTTCCATTGAGAAAGTTCTTACCTATACCTACTAACTCCAGAGTATTTCCTACTCTTTCTTGTATCAACTTAAGAGTTTGGGGTCTGATATTAAGATCCTTGATCCATTTTGAGTTAATCTTGGTATAGGGTGATATACATGGATCTAGTTTCAGTTTTTTGCAGACTGCTAACCAGTTTTCCCAGCAGTTTTTGTTGAAGAGGCTGCTATTTCTCCATCGTATATTTTTAGCTCCTTTGTCAAAGATAAGTTGCTTATAGTTGTGTGGCTTCATATCTGGATCCTCTATTATGTTCCACTGGTCTTCATGTCTGTTTTTGTGCCAGTACCATGCTTAAACCCTGCTCTTGGATGTGAGATTTTCTCATGACCTTTCTTTGTGAGCAGTGTTTTTTCTAACAAGTATAAATTTCAGCAATAGATGATATTAAAATGACCTAACTTAAATACCCTACTTGATGACCAACAGAACGAGAGGAAGCTACTGAACAGTGGAGAGAATCAGACTGGGTCTAGGTAGCCCAGCTATCATGGCTTACTTTCCACATGACATGTAGTTCAGCACATCATCCCCAAGACCTGTGGTCTTTTGTCTTGGAATTGAAATGCTATGCATATCAATATCACACTCATAACCTTGAGTTTTTATAGTTTTGAGTATCTATAGTGACTTAAGTCATTTCACTGAAAACCAATAAAGCTAGAACTTTTGTTCCTGTATTTGTACTTATAATGTTGTGCTCTTGTTTCAATAAACTCCCAAATTCCACAAGCTTTAGGCTTCATCAAATCTGGATTCTTCCCTTGTCTATACCCATGTAAGATCCTTTCTAACAACAGGTGCAGTGGATATAAATGTATGAGGAACATATATCCTTGCCAGTCTTCTCCATTTCCAGGCTCCCAAACTCCTAATGTGGAAAGAACACAAGAAAATAATTGGATTGCAGATGGTTTGATTCTTCTTAAAATGGTTTTGCTTATGTGAATGCAAGAAAGAATTAGAAGCATAAATGTCAGAATTCTTTGGAAAGGGTATAAGGGGTTAATATTGATGCAGGTCTCTACATAGAAGTAAGTAGGACTGCTCGACCCTACACTTAGTGTGAAAGGGTTAGGCAGAAAAAGTTTTCAATTGTTTTCTTTATTTTCTCACTAATAAGTCTTAATATTTTTATATTTTGAGTTCAAATTCTCTATCAGACACCTGTTTTACAAATTTGTATATGTTGTTTTTGATTCTTGTAACAATTCACTCAGCAGAACCAAAGTTTTTAATTTACAGTCCAAATCACCTCTTTTGCAAGAATTGTGTTTTTGATGTTGTATCTTAAAACTCATCATCAAACCCAACTTCCAAGGGGTTGATGTCCAGAATAGTTAAAGAATTCCAAAACCTCAGTAACAAAAAACTAAATAATCCAGTTTAAATGAGAAATAGATATGTAGACATTTCTCAAAAGATGACATATCATACAAAAAAACAATGAGTACATAAAAAAAAAGATTCGGCATCATTAATTACCAGGGAAATGCACATCAAAAGCACAAGGAAATACCACCTAACTTCAGTAAGAATGGCTACTGTCATAAAGATGAAAGATAGGCGCTGATGAAGAAATAGAGTAAAGGGAACCATTGCGCACTGTTAGTGGGAATGTGAAATTAGCACAGTCATTACGAGAAACAGTATAAAGGGTCCTCAAATATTAAAAATAGAAATAGCATATGACCCATCAATATTTCTTCTGAATATTCAAAGGACATGAAATCAGTATATGAAAGAGATTTCTGCATTCCCATATTCACTGCATCATTATTCATAATAGTCAAATAATGGAAACAATCTAAGTTATTATCAACTAATGACTGGAAGAAGAAAATGTGGTATAAGTACACAATGGAATATTAGTCACCACAAAAAAGAACCCTTTCATTTGTGACAACATGGATGGAGCTGGAGAGTGTAATGTTAAATGAAAAAAGTCAATCACAGAAAGATAACTACCACATCATTGTATCCATAAGTAAAATCTAAGAAAGTTTATCACATAGAAGCTGAGAGGAAGCCAATGTTTACCAGGGACTAGGGAGAAGTAGAGAGGGATGGGGAAAGTTTGACTCCTGGGTACTAAGTTATAGTTAGGAGTAAGAATTTCAAGTGTGCTATTGCACATTAATGTGACTACAGGCAAGAATAGTGTACTATACATTTTTTTAAATCTACAATAAAGGATTTTCAAAGCACTCACTGTAAAGAAATAAATGTTTCAAGAGATAGATATGTCTAACCTGATTTAAACATTGTTCAATGCATACATGCATCAAATCATTACGTTACTCCCTTAACATATGTAATTTATATTGTGTTAGTTAAAATAAATGAAAAAATGACATCACCTAGATTTTCTCTTCTATTTTCTTCTATATGTTTTGTATTTCTTGACTCTATTCTATTGAGCAATGTGCCCTTTTCTTTTACCTTGACAGGAGTACTGAAGTTCAAATATATTTGCTGGGGTTTTTAAAAAATCTCTTATATATGTTATTTTTTCTTTTTGTATTTTGAAACTATGCTGCTGTATGCTAGGAATTCTTGATGTGTCAGTCAAATCTATATTCATTTGAAATACCCTTCTTTTTAATCCTTTGATTTTCAGCAGTTTTCCTGTGATGTGGTGGAGTATGGGTTTTACTCATTCTTTCTGTGGGTTGGCTCTGTTTTACTCATAGTTTATTTTCTTTGTTTCATTTTGTCTATTTTCCTTTTGTGAGTATAACCATATATGTGGCAGAATATTCCTGTTCTTTTATCCATATCTCATTTTTTAGAAATTTTTACTAATCTATTTTCACTTTCACAGATCATAATTTTTTCTGTGTACAGTCTCCTTTAAAATGTATCCAATAGAGCCTTTATTTAAAATATCAAATATTTAATTTTAAAATTCTCTTTTGATTGATTTTAAATTTATATTTATTTAATGAAAATTCCCTCTAAGTTAATGTTTAGAGTAATTTTAAGTCCATGTATAATAATTCTAATATCTGTCAGTAACTCTGGATTTTTTTTCCCTCTATGGATGACGTTTTCCTGTTCCTCTGTATGGTTACTTTTAAAATGTATGAGAATCTGTGTATGATACATTAAAGATATTATTTCATACATGCAACACATAAACATGTATTATACATGCATTGTGTTAAATAAAAGAAGCTGAGTTATTAATACATCATTTTGATCCTGTCCAGGATTTATTTTAGTTTTGTTAGAGGCAGTCTATTTTAGTTTTCTCCTTTCTACCAAGGCACAGCTCTCGCTGTTAGGTTGTAAACCTTTCTCTTATTTCTTTCTGGGATATCAACTCTAACAATATTAAAAACTCCAACATATCTCCAGTTCTTTGCAGATTTGAAATCTCTCAACTCTCAATCCTTCATGCATTTTCTGCTAGATATTTTTCCATTTCATGCTGCCCACATGCAATTTAGGTTTATCCAAGGAAAGAAGGAAACGTCAAGCAAAGTTTAGGTCTTCCTTCTCTAAGTTACCCTCCTTGTAATTATCCCTATTCTCTGCTAGACTTTCTTCATGCAAAAAAACTTCAGCTTTCTGTGGATACTCTAGTTTTCTGCACATAGGGAAATGTCCTTAGGCAGAAACCTGGTTTGAACATGAATCTTCCTAATACCTTTCTTTCAGGTACTGCCCAAGTTTATCTGTTGGTAAATTCCTTAAAACAGTTGATTTATGACTCACCAAATTTTATAATTACTTGTGTTCTGAGGGTGAGTCTTCTACAGACTACTTTATCACTGTCAAAATTGTAAGTCACACAGTGTACTTGGAAAATATTTGTGTGCTCTTCTGAATTCCTTTTGGGACTTTTAGCTTCTTAGAACATTTTTGTCTTTTGTGGTATCTGGCTTATGATAAATATTTGATATGCATTGATTAGCAATGAATGAAGTGATTACTGTCTTCAATGGAAAATGCTCATAATTTTATTGATTCATAAGATGCAATTACTAGTTTCAAGAAGGGTCCATAACTGTTACTTGAAATGTCTCTAAGGCAAAAAAACTATTGTAAGTTAGAAAAATATTCAGGGTCAGAAGTCCACAGTGGTATGAATTCAATTCCTAATACTACTGGCCAGTCTGATGTTTCAGAAGGTATCCCAATTTCTCTACGCTTCAGTTTCCAATCTGGAAAATGAGATTTGAATGTGGACTGTGGTGATCATAGGGACACATTTTTAAGGCATCTGTATCCAACACAACCAGACCAAATATACTGTGTTCTGGGAATTAGTGTTAGTCCCCAGGTAGTTCTTATAACAGCCAAAATGGCCAATCAGTGCCAGAGAATATGCTGCTACTTATTGAAAAGTAGCCATTTAAGCTGTGGCTTTCTGTTAGTGGAAATGCACATAGCTTGAACAAGCAATATCTTAATGAGTTTTATATTAAGGAAACAAAATGCTATTTTTTTATACCATAAACTATGGTTAACATGGAGTATAGACTATATCATTGAGTATCAGTGAAACCAGAACGAATGTAGGAAGGGTTACAGCAGAGGATGATGTTGGTGCTGGTAGTGACACAAAAAACCCATGGGAATTTAGGTACCATCAGAGCCACCACAAGTCTTTCATAAGTAAATATACCCTTGAATATGAGGAAACTTGTTTATTGACAGACAGCTTCTTTTGAAAGGAGTTAGAAGGAAAGGTGGGTAATTTATACAACCCTCTCCTGATTCATGAAATACTTAGAGAGAACTCAGGCAGTAATGGCTGACTGGGAACTATGTCCAGTTATGTTAGGCTACATAAATCACCACCACACAGGAGAAGGCAAAATGGGGGATGATTCTCCAAAGGTCAGTGAGGAGAAATGAGATTGGAATGTGGGTTGAGCAAGAGCAAAGAGAAAAGCTCTACAGAGATTTAATGAATTAATTTGCAGTGGTCACAGTGCCTTTTCCTGGGCTGATGAGAATGTAGTGCACAGGGTTGACAAAAAACTTTCAGAGACAGAGCTGATCATCATATGTTGATAGTGATCTAAATGGAGAGAATGATACTCTGAATTGAGGGAATACCATTAGCACCACAGAAGCTCAGGGTTAGAGAGAACTGTCACAGGTAACCAAAAGCAAAGTTTTCTCTGCGATAGACATTACTGACATCTCCCAAGTTACACCATGGATGAGGATAAGATGGGGCACTCTGCAAAGAGCCTGAAAAGTGATGGTTTAGGGACGAATTAAGAAAAACTATTCCCCATTTGTTCCTATAGTATATTTCTCAGTTGTTTTCTTATCCAGTAGTCAAGAAACTGACCATATTACCAGTGGGCCAGGAAAACCAGGACCCCAAAAATATGTGAGGTCAGGACAATTAAAAAAAGCTCAGGCTGATTTGATATGTGGTGTCTGTCAAACTGTCTTGGAGACTGGGATTTTTCAGTGTCATAAGTAGAGGAAACAGAACAGATGCATTTATGATAGCTCCCAAATTATTTAAAAACAAATTATGATTAGATTTCAGGCAAGAAAGTGGTCAACTGAGCAGTTACGGAAACAGTATGATTCCAATTTCAATTACCTATACTTCACGTTTTTAAAGCAACTATTGTTTTACTTTCTTGGTTTTTTGTTTTGTTTTGTTTTTTTCATTGTTGCTGTGTTTCCTTTTGTTCTGAGTTACAACCTCTTTCCTGCCCTTTCACATTCTGCAAGAAGATTAGAGGTTAGGGACAATGGGCCATATAAGGAAACTTTGGTGGTCAATTGCCCAAATTTTCCAACTTTTAAGATGAATACCTGGCCTCAGATGTAGGACTAATTAACTCACATTACTACCTTTTCTAAGAGCTTCTCTCTCTAAGCTTCATCCCATTCTGTATGAGCTTCTCCTCAACTCTCTCTCTCAAACACACACACACACACACACCTGCTTACTTGAACTCTTCTTTTTTCAGGATCTCTTAGATATCAGTAGACCTTCAGCTGACCTTGGCCTAGACCATTCAGTTTACCAGGTGGAGCTGGGCAAAAGGCCAAGGGCTCACTTTAATAGAAGACTGTATTTTCCAGTGATTCATCACTTTCACTACAAATTAGGGAAATACATTTCTGCTGAAGTTAATGATTTATGCGGAAGACTTTCAAGCAGTAAATTCTCTCTTCCCATTCTTTGGACAGTAATGGCAACATTCAAGTCTCAGAAATAGAAGGGTGCCCTTTACAGATGTAGCACAATTTTTTACAAATGGTTATACTTGCCAAAGTCACAGTGGGAGGCCTGACTCTGACCTCTAATGGATCAGGGTGTCCTATAGAGCAGACTGAGATGCAGTGACAGAGCAATGACTTCTGGGAGTAACCAGGCCAAACTTGTCAGCTCCAAAGTTATCTTTCTTTAACCTGCTTTGTGAAAGCAAAACTGAACTCTGCAGAATACATTTTTATTTATCTTTAGATAAATAATATCTTTAAAAGGCTTCAATCAGATTTCCTAAATATTTATCATCTTATATAACCAAAATATAATTACAAAGGTTAAGAGAGTCACATTCATATAATGTTCTTGAATAATCCACCTGACTTATTTATATTTTCACAGAAGTAAAAACACTGAAAATGAAGAGGGAGACCCTGAAAGTCATTTTTTTTTCTCCCTCACAATATCCCCAGTGGCATTTGACTCCTATCTAAAAAGTAAATAAGAGCTATCATGTTACCATGATTAAGAGTAACACCTGCAGCTGCTATGATTGTATTTCTTTTTCACAGCGGCAATCAACATTTATTTACTGCAGTGTATGGAGGCTAACACATCTGTCATAGCATGGCAGTGAGCATTTATTTTGATCATTAGCAATTCTTAAGCCATTCATCACAGTAGTGTTAATATATTTGGCCCCTTTGAGGCAAGGTACCCAAAGTTAATATGTTTCTTTCTGAAATTCCTTTATTATTTTGTGCATCAATAAAACCCACCTATAAGCTTAAGAATGAAATGTTATCTAAGATTGTTTATTGTGTTAAAGATTACTAAATTAGGAAAGGGGAGTTGTTTTAATTGTAGTACATTGATTTTTCTTATTGAATTAATACTGAACATGTCTTTACTGGGGATGCTTTTTTAATGGTAAAAGATTTAACTATGCAACATTTATTGTGTAGCAGATGGTGCTCCAAAATTGTTGTAGTAGGAGTTTATTGTTTTGTAAAATTATATGCAGGTAAGACAACTGTCACTTTTTTAGTACAAAATTCCTCAAACACATTCACGTTTACATTTTACTTATTTATTCAGCAAGAAATGTAATTCCATAGAACATATATGAATTGAACATTGTGACCCTCCACAGGAAAACAAGTGAAATATATATCGGTATTTATAAGACATTCCTATTACTCAGCAGTTAGCTTCTCTTTACTTTGCATTATTAGAAAAAATATTAATTGACCTAAGTATAGAATCCTATGTAATTGCCTTATGCTGTCCATATATCTAATTAAATATACAAGGACCAATAGAGATAGAAGTAGGAGAGCATTTTCCCATTTTTAAGCATGTTAATACTATAGGTTCATATTTTTAAGACCACTACTTGTATCAGTTTTAATTGTATGGATTCTTTTTTATAATTTAAACATCTCCCCTGAATTTTCCTCATTTCTTCATCTGTAAGATCTAACATAGCTTGATTAGAAAGTTGCCATACTGCTATCCCCAAGGTCAGATTCATTCCTTCAATGTCAAATGATTGGGAATCCTCTTAATTCTATTGGTTGCAAGGTTCATTTTGAATTGCCTGAAGCCATGTAACTTATTTGAGGCAGAGTAGAAATTAAGATTCAGTTCTCTAGTGTCTATTTTTTTTCACTATTAATCATTGATAAAGGACATCATTGCTTTATCTATTGATTGGATTGATTGAAATGGATGGATTCCTTTATCAATCATGTTCAGTGTCTTTACTTCTGTAAAAATATAAATAAGTCAGGTGGATTATTTAAGAACATTATATGAATGTGACTCTCTTAACCTTTGTAATTATATTTTGGTTATATAAGATGATAAACATTTAGGAAATCTGATTGAAGCCTTTTAAAGATGTTCTTTATTTAAAAATAAATAAAAATGTATTCTGCATAATTCAGCTTTGCTCTCACAAAGCAGGTTAAAGAAAGATAACTTTGGAGCTGACAAGTTTGGCCTAGTTACTCCCAGGAGTCATTGCTCTGTCACTGCATCGCAGTCTGCTCTCTAGGATACCCTGACCCATTAGAGGTCAGAGTAGTTGATCTACCATTTACTTACATGAAAATACTAAGAACCTATTATATGGCAGGCTATTAAGATACAGGAAGTTATATGAATAAGCATGATATTTAACCTCAGATTATTTTCAATGTAAAGTATGAGCACTAAAATTTAATCTGCAATGGCTATCAATTGCATACACTATGATGTCTTGGATTTTTTTTCAATCTCCCTTTGTGATGTTTTTCTAGTTCACTTGAATCACAGAGTGAAGTTGGACTTTCCCTGACACGTGGTTAATTCACCCCTAATTATATAGACAAATGGTGATGCAACCCCATACATGACCCCCACACACCTGCTTCCTTATGATGGTCTATTCCTAGCCAAGAGACATCAAGGTCTTGCAACAATGCTACTGGAAGAAAAAGAATATCTGGGTTGCTCTGACTACAGGAGACACCAAAATTTTTCCAATTGCTTCTACAATGCAAAATTAAACAATAAATATAATGCATTAAGAAGAATATTTGCCAGAGAGATGCTTTTGTAGGTCATAAAGCATGTCTACATCCATGGGTCTCATTTCAGATCGTCAATGTGCTTTTAGGTCACCTGGAAAGTTATCTCTTTAGGCCTTCACATCTCCTTCCCTTACTTTATTCAGGTTCCTGTTCAAATAACACATTTTCAAATATTGCCATCTTTTTTCTTAAAAATATTGTAAAATCTTTATATTCCTTTTCCCACTTATTTTTCTTTTTTTTAAATTTTATCCTAGTGTACCCAGAAGAGAAGCCAATCATCTTCTCACTCTGAATCCACTGATGATGCAAAAGACTGTGGAGAGAACTGAAGCCAAAAGAGTGTTAGAGACCCTATGACTTGGTTTTGTAATAGAACCCAGACAAAGTCCCTTCCTAAAGTGAAAAAATTTCAAATGTCACCCCCACCAATTCAGGGGATAAAAGATGGCAATAAATTAGAAACCACCAATAGCATCCACTACAGTTAGAGACAAGGAAAAAGATTCCCTGTGAATTGGGAAAAGATAATCCCTTTGGGATACCAATTAGAAAATGTGTCCCCTCAGGATCATCAGTACAGCAGCTATGAAGGTGCTAGACAAAACTGAATCATCTAGAGGTGTATAGAAAGTGTGCTCATACTCCTCCCCTTTGGACTAAGAATTTGTAACATTGGCTACAGCAAAGAACTCAAATGAAGAAATCATAATCTAGAAAATAAAACATGATGAAAATTGTATCCTTTCAAATTAGATTCTATATTAAACTGAAATGACTATAGAACAACATGTTAAAAATCTTGTTGGTTTAAAATATTAGCAATAAGTTGCAGAAATCAGGAAGCAGAGGGGAGAGATTATAGGAACTCATGTGAAAAGCCTGCTATTTTCATCTTTCATTGCAGGAAATCAATTAAATTGTATAAAATTAAAACATAATGTTAAAGAAATACAGAATAACTCCATGCTCCTATTTTATAATTTTTCTTGACCTTAAAGGGATGTGTTAGGAAATAGTACATCTTGTGATGAGGTAACATTTAAATTTCTGCAATTGCTCCAGTTTTATCTGCTTATAACTTAAGTGTACTTGCATTTAATACACTAATACATTTTAATAAATTATGATCTCATTCTTGAAACTTCATTATGAATGTATATCTATTTGTAGAGTTAAATACTTAAAAATCTGGAATCATGCTCACTTAACATATGAAACAATTTAAGTCTCTACATCATTTTGATACTTTTCATCCTTTAATTTTTGTAGTGGATATTTAACATCTAACAAGAAAAAATAAACCAGATATAGACAAGATCATTATTATTATTGTTGTTGTACTTGGGGTACATTTACAAATTTTCTTACAATATATCATAGTTGAACTCATCCCCTCTATCATTTTCCTTTATTCTCCCTTCCCCACTCCAGGAATAGTTTCAACAGGTTTCACTTTTCCATTTATGTCCATGTGTACACAATATTTGCACCATATCGACTCTCTCTCAACATTCTTCCCCCACTGGCTGGTACCAACCCCCCAGACATGACCTGTTCTGCCCTCCTGTTTTCTGTTTTTGTAAAAGAAATATGATATTTTTTGTTTATTAAAGGTAGCTATATGTTGGTTTCCTTGTGACGTTTTCATGTATATGTACTATAATCGGACTGTGTTCAATTCGTCTATTTTTCTCTTTTCTACTTAGTCACCATCTTATGGTTATTTCAACAGGTTTAAAAAGTCTATATTCATTATTGTATAGGAATTACATTAGCCATATTCACCTTCTTCCTTCTTTTACACTTGCCTCTCTTGTATGTGACCTCTCTTTAGCAAGAACTGATTTTCATGATGGTGCTTATATTTGTATTAGATCTATATTCCATATGTGAGAGAAAACATGCAGCCGTTGGCTTTCTGGACTTGGCTAACTTCACTTAAGGTGATGTTCTCCAGTTTCCTGCAATTGACAAAATTTCATTCTTCTTTATGACTGGATAAAATTCCATTGTATATAAATACTACATTTTCATAATCCATTCATCAATAATGGGGCATCTTGGCTGTTTCTAGTTTACCTGTTATGAATATTGCATGTGGCAAAGAATTAATAACCAGAATATACATGGTGCTCAAAAAACTAAATTCCCCCCAAATCAGTGACAATTAAGAAATGGGCAAATGAACTGAAGAGAGCTTTTTCAAAAGAAGACGTCCAAATGGCCAGAAAACACAGGAAGAGCTACTCAACATCCTTGGACATAAAGGAAATGCAAATCAAAAACCACATTAAGATTCTACCTGACTCCTGTTAGAATGGCTATCATCAAGAACACAAATAACAGCAAATGTTGGTGAGGATGTGGGGCAAAGGAACCCTTATATATGGATGGTGGAAATGTAAATTAGTACAGCCACTATGGAAAACAGTATGAAGACTCCTCAAAAAACTAAAAATAAAGTTGCCATATCATTTAGCCATACTGCTCCTAGGAATACACTGAAGGAATGTAAATCAGGTTACAATAAAGATACCTGCACACCCATGTTTATTGAAGCAAGAGACAAGATTTTGCATTGGTTAATTCTCAAAGGTGTCACATAGATACTTTTTAAAAAAATACATTACAGTTAACTAAATTCTCTTTTATCTATGTCTTTCTCCACTCACAATCTTATGGCCTTCCCAGTGGTCCTCAGCATCATTTGGGGTTTCATTCTTTCTGATACATTTCTGCACATATGAATGCATGCTTGCATGTGTGTATCACTTAAGTATTTGCTTAAAAGTTTGAAACTGCTCACATTATCCTGACTATATCCATTTTCACTCAATATTCAGCCTTAGAAATATTTTCATATCATTATACAATTCTACCTCATGCTTTTTAATAGCTATATAATAATATGTATTCTTGTTATTCCATCATTTAGTTAGCTATCTTATAATTTTTATTCATTCTAATCATTATTATTTCCTATTATGAGAAATGCTATCATGGGAATAATTATAAACACTTTTCTTGGGCAGATGATCAGATTGTAAAGGATGGCAAGCTGTCAGTTCTGCTTCCTTGAAGATACACTGGGGACATAACTGGTATCAGTGAGCAGTAATTCAAAACTTCTTTTCATGAGCTCCAGTTGTGACAATCACCATAATATCTAGGCACAATGCGGCTTTCATTATATTTTTCAAAATGATCTGAGGAAGAGGACTTCCTGGGAGAGAATCAATATAAAGGAATAAAAAAGGAAGGAAAAATTAATTTCATATATGATAAATATATAATTTAATCAATGAAGGTAAGCCCTGTATCAAATCTAACCTGCTCATTCATGAAAGAATAAATGAGATTTTTTTTTTTGGAAACTGATTTGAATCAGTTTTCTCTGCTAACTTCCCTCCCAAACAGAAAGTCACATTTGGCATAAGTAATAAATTTCCAGAGGGCTCCTGGAAAGCTTAACAAAAAGGATGCTGGTCCTGGCAGAGAAGAGCCATGGCTCAGAATTATCTCCAAAACCTCCGGCTGTTGTTTAATCTCCAGTCAGTAGCACGACAATCTCACATCCTGGAAAAGCACAGTAAATTCCTGGAACTTCCATTCGAACACAGCTCTTCCTCTCTGAGTTCAGAGCCCCATACTAGCCCCATACTAGCCCCATACATTCTTCCGTTGGATATATATTGGGACAACTGTTGGAAACCTGTGAAAGCATATCACTAAAATATGGCTTATTTATTGAAAACTGATGCTGTTTCTGTTGTGCCCAGGGTCACTGGAACAGTTTATTTTTATTTAGGTCATGAAAGCAGGAAAGATACCAAGTGGCTTTGAGAGGACCACTGAAAGACTCGTGACACCAGAGTGTTCTATCCACTTCTAGGAATAAAAGTCATGATTCATCACCTCAATTCATTTGTCATTTGACAGTGAATATAATCAAGAATATAAAAATGTGAGAGCTAGTTAGGGTATGCTGAAGGTGATTTAGGGCTCAGGTGAGTGAAGCAGATGCCTTTATATATATTCTGACTGAAATTCTGACTGAGCCAGGAGGTATTCTACGCATACAATGTTTCCCTTTAGCCCCTAAAATTTTAGTCATGCTCTAATTTCCTCTTTTCTTCTCTTCATCTACCTAGCTCCTTCAGATCTCTCAAAACCTAACTCTTAATTAAACACCTTCTCTAATTAATCTGAACAAAGTTGACATATCTGGGCTGGAGTTGTAGGTCATAAATTGCCTGTTTCATGTGTTCAGATCTCTCCCATGACACATGGACACAGGACCATGTCTTTATGTTTTCCGTCTCTCTCTATCTCTCTCTTTCCTTCACACACACACACACACACACACACACATGATTATGCATATAATACAAAGTCTATACACGTATACATATATACATAAAGCCTACTCACATATTTTTATATACATATCACTATATAGTGGTGAGGTGTAGGAAGAGTATAAACAATAAATCAGTGTCCAATGAATTTAATAAGTATGACATATCAAGAAATATATCTCCTGAGGTGATCATTAAGTACAACAGTGCCGGGAGTTGTAGAAGACAAAGTTAATGGACAAGAAGCTCTCATTCTTGCACGCAGAGAAGTCGGTGTATTTTCTGAAGAAAGTCACTGAAATAATCCTATTAATTTCCCTTATTATCTCACCTGCTCTCCTCTGTGCCATTCCTAACCATAGACAAAAGAAAGATGTGCAGAGCACAAAATTCAGCTTTCAGTTTTAGAATCTCCTAGGTACTTTCACAGATTTTCCGTTTCTCATGTGCTCTGCAAATTCCTCATTGCATGGAAAACATCAGCTGTCCTTTTTCTCTTCTGTCCTATCATGTCAGAAGAGTTTCATGATAAGTTCTCCTTATCATGAAAACTGATGCATTTTTATTGTTCTCTGGTATTCTTTTTCTTTCTCCCTTTTCTGTTCTTATGGGTGTGTTCTCCCATCACCATAGAACAATAAGGTTACACACATAAAATATACCTAAAAGCTGTCAAAATAGAGGTTGGGATATTGTTAGGAGTATCCAGAAGAGATAAAGGGATAATTCACTTTTTAATTATCATTTCCTCCTTAACTGGAGGCCTGAAACCAACAGAGCTCCTCCCTGGATTCTCCCTTCAGGGAACACTCAAGTCAAAGGCTACTGATTGATGTTGGAGGGTTGACATGGCTCTGGTCAACACCCACTGCTCTTTCTGAAAAGCCTTCACCAGTGGAGCTGTCTTGAGTTATTATGTGACAGATGGAGGACACTGGTGCCCTTTGTTGTACAACAGTCTCTTCAGATGAAGAGAGAGAAAGAGAAAGACAGGGAGGGAGGAGAGGAGAAAAGAAGGAAGGGGGGGGAGAAGGGAAGGAAGGGAGAAAGGAAAAAAAATAAAGCATCTAACTTGCTTTATCTATGTCTGTGAACTAAATCTCGACTCAAATACTTGTTAATAATAAAATGCAAAATCTCAAAGTGCCCTGGATGAAACTGCACCAACTGAATATTATTTAAAAGCATGCTTCAGAGGGAAAAAAGCTTTAATAATTTATGTCTTTTTGGTTTTTAAATTTTTCCTTTTATTGCATTTTGGCAGGGCATGCTAAGTATAAATTGAATAAAATGAGACATCACATATTGTGTATTAATTACCATACTATTAAGAGATCTACAGTTTTGCCTTCTGAGCTGTATAATGGAAAACTCTGAAGAAGTAAAATTTTAAAAATCACTAGCTAGTTTTTCTTTACTCAGAGCCTAAGTCATATATGCTACAATGTATATTTCTTTTAGCATTTGGATTTTACTTTAATTCTATTAACAAGAACAAACATTGAGTGACACAAACACAGGACATGGAGATGTCACACAGTGTATTCTAGGACAGAATCTACTCAAAGACTCAGAGACAAAAGATGAAGGAGTTGAAGATAAGAATTACTTCAGAAGCTAGAGAATCCAGGAAGATAGTTAAACCTGAAGATGTCATTCTTCTGCTATAAAAACTACAATCAATCAAAAGACATCCTGAAATTTGGTGAGCTGGAAACTTTCATAGCACCAATTTCACAACATCCAGAGAAAGAGAGAGAGGACCCCAGAAACCTCAAGACATTGGAGTACACAGAGCTGGCAGCACTGAGTAGGGAAGTATGTTTGAGTATGTGAAATACTTTGGTGGACCCTGGTAGACTCACAAGACCCAAGGAGAGTTATACTATTTATTGTGCATCAACTTTTCTAGGAACCAATTTTGAACTCAACCATGAGTCCTTTGTATTGGGAATGCATCTTCTTGAAGAAAACAGTCTCGGAGTCTTTCCATGGTACATGGTTTGATGACTTCTTTGGAGGGGAAAAGAATCACCAGCCTACTAATGGTGAGAATGCCCATGGTACAGCCACAGAGTACATGGCAAAAAAAAAAAAGCAATGAGATGAAGAGAAACTTAATGGTAGAAAAGAAAATAAAGCAGACTAGTAGGTTCCTGTGTTAGCAGCTTTTCTTTACTGTGACAAAATACCTGAGATAATAAACTTTTAAGGGAAAAGGGTTTACTTTAGCTCACAGCTTCAGAGGTTTCAGTCCATGGTCAGTTGACTCCACTGACTTGGGGCCTGTAGCAAAGGCTACTGCTTATGTAGAAAATCCATGATAAACTGAGGGCAAATCACTCTTTTTATAGTTCCAATGTCACAGTCACAGAACACATGGCTATAATGGCTTCTTCACACACAACTTGAAAACAGAATTATAAGTGGCACCTTTTGCAGTAGCATAAAAGAAACTGTAAATGCTGTCACTTAGAAAAGCTCCCAAAATCTAATATCTTGAAATTTTTAGCACATATACCCATATACACAAACATATGCCAAAAGGTACACAAGACTGCTAAACTAAAAATTGAAAATATCATTGACAGAACTTTTAAAAGACCAAAGGTAAAGGATGGCTATAAAATGACCATGGCTATAAAAGTTTCAAGATTCAGTTTTGTACCGGTAAAAATGATCCCCAAAGTAACTTATAAGTCTAATTCATACAGGAAAGTGTGTTGTTGTGTACATTGTAGTCACTGTAGACATTGACAAGTTAATTCTAATGCTTAAATGGAAATACTAGGTTCAAGATTCCCAGAGCTGATGTTGAAAGCAAAGAAGAATAAAGCTGAAGAATGTGCAGGGCTAAACAGCATTTTCATATCAAAACTGCAGTAAACATGTCACAATCTTGGCACAGAGTGAACAAGGACAGCATCTAAAAGCATCTACTTCCATGGGTTCACTTAGACCCACTGAGAAATGGATTGCAGCAGTGTGAGAAAGATGGTCTTACTTGGTTGTAGGCTTGATAAAAATATGTCTAGGTCTTTATTTCACTTCATGCTTGAAAAAATAGCTTCATATAGATGTCAGAGATACAGGTCAGTTAAGAATCAGTAAAAAGTAGAATTTAAAGAAAAACACTGGAGGACATCATTTTGGTTACAGACAGTTCTTAACAGAACATAAAATATTGTAAGAAAGTAAAATAAATTGATAAACTCAAATCTACTAAAACAAAAAAAAAACATTTTCATTATAAGACACTCAGAAGAAAATAAAAAGGCAAAACATTGGTTGGCATAATATAGCCATAGTAATACATGGCAACGGTATCATACACAGAATATATGAAGAATATCAACAAATCAGAAAGAAAAGGCCCACACAACACAAAAGAAAATGAGGACTTGGCTCTTCACACACACAAAAAAATGGATCACAGAATAAACAATGAATATGTAAAAATATATTCAAGATCTTTAGTTATAACGAAAATGCATATTCAAACTTGTTCAAGTGAACGATAATCATTGGCTACTGATTGTGATATACCAACTAACAACCTGAATAAAGCCAGAGCTCTTATTCACTCTGGAGGAGCCACGTTCAAAAGATTATCTAATAATGCTTTTACATATCCAAAGTGCTAATAAAATGCAAATACTTGAATGTAGCAGTACATTTAGCCTCCCCACAAAGAAAACTATCCATGAGTTCATCTGTGTTGGAGGTGATATATCTAGGAGGACAATCCCACAAAGCCATTGCTTCATTGAAGTTAATTAATAAATAGATATGATAAACATAATTTTTAAAGGATGAACTCAGGCATAATAAAGTAGATGCAATATATTTCAATTTGTACAAAGTACAAAAACAGTTGAAGTCATTCTTTATTGTTAAGATATCTGAGAGAGGTTAACCTCAGGGGTGTGGTTGAAGCTGGGAGCTGATAATATTCTGGAAGTTGGTTGCATAGTTGTGTTTGTAAATACTCATTAAGCTGTAAACTTCTGATTTATGTGTTTTTCTCTTATTATAGCATAAATCAATGAAAAGTAAGAGGAAAAGTATCGGGAAGTATTTGACACAGTGGTTTATTTCATGTACTCTGAAGACAGATTGCCTGAGCTCCATTACTGGCTTCACTGCTTACTTTGCACTAGCTGTGTTACCTTGGGCAAGTTTCTTAATGCCTTAGTTTTATCACCCATAAAGTGGGATTCAAAGAGGGGACTGAGCACATAAATCGACCCTTAAATTGTAGAGCAGTTGTGGAATTCGATTGTCACAGAAAGAGCCATGACACAGGGACCAGAAAAATTTAACAAGAATCAAGCCCAGAACTTTCCTATTTGTAAAAAAGAGAAAAAATAGAAAGAACTTGGGGCAGGGAGCAAAATACAGATTAGGGTAAAGGAAAATATAATTCAAAAGAAATTTTAAGGAATCATAGTACATAGGCTGAAAGTTAAAGAAAACTTCAAAGGAGGAAAAAAAAGTGACAAATGAGAAGAATAAATCAGAAAAATACATACAAGTAAGGTAAGAAAAAAACTATTAAAAAGCAAAACAGTAAGCATCAGGGTCATACAAAAGCAACATTCATGTTGCAAAAGATGAGAACTAGGAATCTTACATTTGAACTTCTTCAATACAAAATAAGAAAATGATCAAAATAATGAGGGCAAAAATGGAAAACCCATCACAAACAGAATGCAGTAATAAATGTTTTCCTTGAACAGAGTAACAAATGATACAAAAGTGACAACTGAAACAGAAAGTGAAAAGAGGCAAAATTATACTTTCTTGAGTTAAAAAATGAATGAGCATCATTGCAACAAATTTAGTGGAAATTTTAAAATAAATCCAAAGATAATAACTCGGCACATACTTGAGATAAGTGTGTCTTAATTGTCTCAGTACACAGTCATATACATTAGGTTACTATTGGATAAAACTTTGTTAACTGAAAGTGATATTAAGTGAAATCTTCCCTAAGAATATTTGAAATCTACCAAGTCAAACATACCACATACTATGGTAGAAATGGTATGGCTCTGCAGGCGCAATTAGATTTTTTCCCCCATTTTTACTGTGGTAAAATACACTAACCTAAAATTTACTATCTTAACCAATTTTAAGTTTTGTGGTATTGACTACATTATTACTGCTGTGCCTCTATCAAAACCATCCAGCTCTAGAATAATTTCAACTCGTGAAACTGAAATTCTATATCCACCAAATAATATTTTCCATTTCCCTGGTTCCCCAAAGTCTCTGAAAACCATTATTCAACTATTAGAACTTAAATGTCTTGAAAGAATTAAGTCCTTTTTAAGTAACAAAGGTGTTACTTCATACTGCTTATCCTATGCTATTCCAAGGACAATGAGGTCGCCAAATGAGGAATCATGTTACTCTCTATTATATATATGAGGATCTTTGGAAATAGGAGCCCAGAAAACTGACAGGTAGAGACCCCCATTAGAATGTGGTCAGTCTGACTAGTCTTCTAATTTATAGCATTTATGACCCTATCATTTTGTAGAATGGGAAAATGCAGTATACTTCCATACAGCAAAAAACAAATTCACCTTATTCTTTTGATTTTGTTTATCTGAAACAAAAAGATATCTGTTCATTGATATTTCTGACCCACATATCCACCTTTGGATAAAACTTTAAGATCTTAATTCTGCTTCCTTCTTTTCACAATGTTTTAAAAAGTTACTCTTTGCTCATGATAAAAATACAGAAAGAATTCTATAAGACAGGCTGTTCTTCAATTGTTTCCCTCGTGAATATTATTTTCTACTTTTGATACTTCCTCTTCATATGTATATGTGTATATATTTGCATTTTTAGCAAATGTGCTCTTGGATATAAGTTTCTTATGCTTGAAATACTAAGATGACATGAGCTTCATATGGAATTTTTTGGGTGGTTCTTCTAGGTTTTAAACTCAGGACTTTAAGCTTGCAAAGCTAGCATTCTATTGCTTGAGTCATATCTTAAGTCCACTTTGTTTTGGTTATTTTAGAGATGGGATCTTGAGAACTATTTGCCTGGGCTGGCCTTGAACCCAATCCACCCAATCTCAGCCCTCCAAGAAGCTAGGAACACAGGTGTGGGCCACCAGTGCCCAGCTTCATATGGAATTTTGAGGAATACTCTCAAGAAATTATGACTCTCAGAAACTGAATTGATAATTTCAGCTGAACAACTAAGAGAATATTTTAGAAAAGACATTTAAAGTCCTTCCTATTGTCACATTCAGGTCAAGTAAAGGTGAACCCCAAATGATCCTCCTTCCAATAGGATACTTTTAAAAAGTATTTTTAAATTTAATTTTGAATTAGCATACATTAAAAACACAAGGGAATTTCATTGTGATAATTCCACATATATGTACAGTGTACCTGGAACAAGTTCACTTCCTCCATTATATTTCCATTCACTCAGCCTATTTCATCTTCCCTTTTCCAAACAGTTTGATGCTTGAGAGAGAAAATTATAGCTTTGAACATCTGTAGAAGAAGGCTGACTATTCTAATTCATGTAACTGGTTACAAATGAAGAGGCAGTTACTCTCTAAAATCCCAATTAAAATAGATGGAAGTTACTATATACCTATTCAAATATGCTTTCCCAACTAATAATCTTACTGGATTAAAATTAAACTGGCAGAAAACAACCGCAGCTGTGTTAAACTAATGACACAATCTCATGGGTAATTTACTCTAAATAGCTCAGTGATGTAAATAGATAAATCACATATCATTATAGAAAGCTATTTCCCTCAATTAATTCTACCTGCTTGAAACTCATTCCTTATAGAAAAAACAAGACCTAAACCAAAACCAAACAACAACAATAATGACCTTTCATTTAAAAGAAGGCTCTGAAAGTGTCTCTGAACTAAAATCTAAATCCTGAAGCTGAGACACCTATAAATAGATTTTCCACTTTCTGTGGCCTCTGGTGTTACAAACATCTCTCTTCTGCACAGAGCAACTTGTTTTGTAAAGAGATTCAATGATAAAAATGGCTTTGAAGATTTCTCCAAAACTCCATTCCCCTTAATGTGAACTGTCTTTTCTTGATGTGTTGCCATCATTCTAAATTCTTAACCTTACTCAGTCTATGCCTCCCACAGTGAGAGCTCTCTCTCTCTCTCTCTCTCTCTCTAATGAATTGTCATGTCTTGGGAAATTGTGATAGAAAGTGAATGCATGTAATCTTTTTATTGTTTCTGAACTATTTAAGAACAAAATATCATTTAATTGTAGACCTTTTGTTTAATTTTTATGACTGAGATCTTTACATCATAAATGAAACAAAATTTAATGAAACAATTAATTCCATTTTCCTTTGATTGTCTGTCTCCTTTGCTCAATTTAGTTCCAATCTGAGAAATAGCCAAAGACCTTGCAGACTTGAACGTTACAAAATAACTTACAAAATCTACTACGTAGAACACAGGGGATAAGGTTCTAATACAGGTTTCTCTTTATCTTTTAAGTTGTAGTTTCAAATCTATTATCTGGTCTATGTTCATTTTATCATGAGTATTGTCCTTGCAGATGGAGATGTTTGTTTTGCTTCAAGGTAAATCTTTTCTCCCAGCCCAAGGCTGAGCACATAAAAGTTTAAACTTGGTGGGCAACAGAATGGCTTTTATTCAGGGCTTGCTCATGACAAGCAGAAGCAGTTATTAGGCATAGACTAGCTCAATTTAGGGAGCATGGAACATGTGATAGACATAGCCTGGAATAGTGGGACCAGAGCTAGGTAATGATAAGCCTTTTATAAAATTTCACTTTTGTGTGGGTTTTTGTTATCCATAATTTTCCCTAACTCTAAAAATAAATGAGCATTTAAATGAGAATGCAATGTTGTAGTTATTGCTAATAATTTGGACTCCTAACAGAAAGTCACGTACTAGAAGCCCTTGCTATAGGAATAGCAACAATGACGTTCCTGTTCCAATGCTGACAAAATTTTGAAATACTGCAGTTAAAATAAAAAGTTTCCAATTAATTCCTTCACCCTGGATATATGAAAAGTGTGGGTAAATTAGACTATCCTCTTTTAATAATATAAGAATTATATAAATATAATGTTTATATATTTATATTACAAATATAATGTAAATTATAAATATATAAATAAATATAATTTATAGACATTATGACATAAATATAAATAAATTATAAATATGTTATAAATATATATAATTTGTATATATTATGTTATAAATATAATGTAAATAAATTATAAATATAATATAAATAAATATAATTTAGAAGACATGTATTTTGTTAAGATATTTACGTGTTGGGCAATGGTCTAAGTACAGTTAATCTAGTCTCTTTTACTCCAGACATCAAATAGGAATTTAATGGAGATTCATATCTTTGCTGCCATAAAAAATTTTGAGCATTCTGCATGGCTGTTTTTGTGAGAGACATCTTTAAAGTATGAAACAAATGAGATGCATATTCACTGCTTCCTATTTTGGTTTACTGTGAAATTCATTTTGTTATTATCACTGTGCAGGCTACAAAGCATTGTAACATGTCACCCACAACTCTTGTAGGTAAAAGTCCATTCAATGACCTCCTGCAGCTTTACTTTTTACTCCGTTTCTGGTATAATCCACTGACTAAGCAGATGGCCTTCAATAAATCACTGTACCTCACTTTGCTTTTGTTTCCCCTTCAGTAAAACTATAAGTTTCTATTAGACTTGTCCTTTCCCAAATATAGGTTACTGTTTGTGAGAAAATTAATCACCAGAGGGTTCTGCAGACAAAATATTCAGGAAATGCTATGAACTTAGTCTGTTCTCGGATGGAATCATTCCATTAGCATTCTGGAACCTCTGAGAAGTCTTCAGAAAATAAATCTGAGTCTTCCTAATTAGTCCAAGTATGTCTGAGACACATATATATTCATGAAATATCCTTTATTCTTATCAATAGTGATTAGTAAAGTATCTCAGATAATAGTCATTTATTGGAACTTTAAGGTGCTACAGGTAAGATTACATCTTTAACATTGACTATTTTATGAAATAGTTTGAACAGTTCTTGATGGGAATGAAATGTTTGGTGAAGTGTCAGTGTGGAGCTTTTTGAATTGAAATTTATAAATCTCTGTCCCCAGCTACTCCCATGACTTTCATTAAGTTACTGGATTAATATATGGACCAATATGATTGATAGATAGGTACAGAGAAGGCAGTAGCTTCAATTGGCATTTGGCAACAGCAAATGTTGGTTAGGACGTGGAATAATGCGAACTCTCCTGACTCATTGTTGATACAATCCAAAATGGCACTGCCATTTGCCAAACCACTGGGCAGCTTTTCACATGAACTAAAAATAATCTTAGCAAGTTTTAAGAATATAGTGTATTGTTATTAATTATAGTCACCAGGTTATATAACATAGCCCTTGAACTTATTTCTTCTACCACCAAAAAATGTGTATGTGAAGTATCCAGGTGCTGGTGACTCATGCCTGTAATCTAGCTACTTGAGATGCTAAGACTGTGAGGACTGAGGTTCAAAGCCAGCAGTGGAAAATAGTTCACAAGACTCCATCTCCAAAATAACCAGAACAAAATGGGCTGAAGTGTGGCTTAAGCAGTAAGTGCAAAACCCTGAGTGCAAATCCTAGTTTCACCTATATGCAAATATATACTAATCATTGGCTATCCCACCATGTATACATATTTTAAAAATTCATATTGTACAGGATAAACATATACAATTTAAACATTTTCATTGAATACTTAGGTATTTCACCATACTCTCTTGTTGCTTCATGGTTAGTGAGAAAAAAATCTGATATAATTCTTTTTTATGAATTACATAAACATCAAGGAAAAATGTATACCAAATAGACGTATGTTTACTCAAATGAGTTGAAGCCATATGTCCACACAAACACTTGAACAGGGGTTTTTATAACAGTTTTATCCATAATAGCCAAAATTTGGGAAAAAAACAAGGGAACTTCAGTAGGTGAATGGATAAATTGTGGTAACCCAGACAGTAGAATATTATTGAACACTATCATATAAATAATCTAACAAACTACAAAAAGGTATGAAAAAAATTAAATGTATATTATGAAGTGAAAGAAGTCATCTGAAAAAGCTTCCTACTGTGTGACCCCAACTATAGAGTATTCTGGAAAAGACATAACTATAGAGACAAGAGAAAGTTGACTGGGTGCCACAGGTTAGGAGGGAAGGAAGGATGAAACAGAGAAAGCCCAGAGGACTTTATGGTAGTAAAACTATTGCATATGACACTACAGTGGTAAATATATGTTATATTATGTCAAAATCTGTAGCATGTAAGAGCACCAGCAGTAATGTAAGCTATGAACTGTGGGTAACGATATGTCAGTATAACTCACTGTTGTAATGTGTACACATGTGGTACAGAACTTTGGTACAAGGGAAGCTGCATATGGGGCAGCATGGACTGTATAGACTCTACTTCCAATTTTGCTGTGAACCTACTACTGCTTTAAAAAAATATAGCATCTTTTAAAAAAGAATTGCCAATACTTTGATGTTACTAAATGACCAATGTCTCTATGGGTTTAATCCTCCCAACTGAAGTGAAAGTTCTTTTAGAGAAAGGATGATGGCTTGCAATGTTTTATTTTTTCGTGGGCTGTAGATATGCCCCAAATATTTAGTACATGAATACAGATATGGGCAAATGGATAAATAGGCAAAGCTAAAATTATTTTTCAAATTTCAACAAAAAGATACAGTGAATAATACAACTAATGATGGAACCCTTCCAGACTCACATCTTGAATACCTATGTACCTCTCTCTGTTTACCTCCCTCCCTGTCAGTAACTACTGCTGTACTGAGTCAGATGTCATCATTGCCATGCACCTCTATCTTTCACTTAAGTATGAAATCCCACACAATACATACCTTTGCCCTCATATGTTTTTAAGCTCAAAAAATTATTTCTTTGTCTCTGTATCTTGCTTTTGCACTTTGTAATATGTTTAGGCAAAAAGAAATTCATGTGGGATCATAACATTCTAATAAATTCAGCTCCATTACTTTTCAGTATTTCCTTGAATACACAATTTATTTTTTTTTCTTTGTTTATGTTGAGAAAACTGTAAGCTAGTTCCAGTTTTCACTATTACTTTAGTGCTGCAGTTGTCTAGCAGTGACAACGCTAGGTCATTGCCTCTGCATATCTTTAACTCCATTAGTTTTCTAGGCAGTTTTCTGAACTGGTTGTGCAATTTACAACCAGAATGAATTTTCAGGTCGCAAAATTACAGTTTTCTAACACTAAGTCTCAGCCCTTTGGACGTTGACATTTTATATGATACTGTTTGCTGTCAACCTTACTCCAAGGGCTATATCGTAAATCCTTTAATTCACTCATGTCTTTAAGAATAGAGACTCAAGTTCATGCTCATTTGTATGGATTCTCATGTTTTTGCTGTTATTTCTTTGCCCAAAACCACCAGGGTTGGTTTTTTTCCTAAAGTCTAAGAGGCTCTTCTTCTTAGCCCTCAACATTTTAGAGTGCTTTCATTTTAAGCACAGCTTCCACTATAATTGAAAGTTTGGCTTAATGACAAATAAAGGACTATCTGTTTTAACAACAGATTCTGATTCACTCCCTGTGGTCTCCTGTATCTTGAAAAGCTTAATATACAGTTTCTTTGTGCTATGAAGTAATAGCACCACAGGGTAATTATGTGGCTGCTGAGATTTTAAGGTCTGCATAACTATAGGCTTCAGCTAATGCTCTGTAACTGAAATTTATTAAGTATGAAATGCCTCAGAGCACAGTTCAATAAAACAAACTGGACTGTGAAGAATTTAGGCAGTATTTCAAAAGAAATACCATGTTAAGTGATCAGTTAAATAAGGATTTACTACCCAGAGTAGCTCATGTTGATTTGGCACTGAGATTACTGCTGGTAGGTCTTTAAAATTTTTTTTTTCTAATAGTCATCTCTTAATTCTGATTTCCTTTGGAGACTAGTACCCTCTACAAATGAGAACCAATATCAGGTCAGGGTCAGGAGTCTGGGGCAGGATACATAGATACAAGTATAAATATTTCTATCTGAACTTTTCCTCAATGAACATTTGAGGTGTCTAGTAGATTTTTGTTTTAATATCATCTTTTAAGACAATTTTTAAATGTATTCAAATAATAAGTGTACAATCTGATGAATTTTCCATCAAAATATACAAATGTGATGCGTTATCTAGATCATGAAAAAATATCCAAACCTTCCTCACCTTCTTAGTCCCTCTTTCCAACATTATACCCACCAAAATAACTAGTTAAATCACCTTTTAATTTTTAATGATAAACCAAATATTCTTTTTAATGTTCCTTATGAAATCAGTGATGCCAAGAGAGAAAGGGGTTAACCTAGAATTACAAAAAAAGACAGAACAAGATTAAAGACAGATTTAAGCATCCAATGTCCTGTCTCATATTCTACTAGTTCTTATAGCTACTCTTCTTCACTGCCATTTAAGTGGGGCAAGAAATTCAGTAACAAATTGAGCAATGTCACATTAGCTTTCCATTATGAAGACCGAGACTCTTCACTCTTGGTGTGGTAACTTCTGCCTAGGCAATTCTCTACTTCTAGAACTTTTTGCCTTTCAGATACATAGATTCATTTTAAGAACCTATGAAAGACAGAATTGCATGATATATCAGAGAAAGGGAGAATGTCTCTGCAAAACATTTGCTAACTAGAGACCTTTTTTTTTAAAAAAAAAATTTTGTTAGCATATCTAAGTTTTACAAGGGGAGTTTCATTGTCACATTTCCATATATGTTTATATCTTGGTTAGATTCATCCCCTCCATCAATTTTCCTCATCCCCCTCACACATACTTACATAACTTCAACAAGTTTCATTGTTCTATTTCATCCAAGTATGTAAAGTACATTAACCTTATTCCTTCTCCTTCACCCTCTCCATTTACCCTACCCTGTCCCACCAGTACCTATCCCCAAGAAGGACCTGTTTTACATTCCAATCCTTCATTTTTCAAGTGTATATTCCTTGCTCAGAGGGGTTTCACTCATGAATATATTTTACTTTAATCAGATTAACCCCCTTTATTATTTTCCGTTCCCCTTCCCACCATCCTCTTTTACAACAGCATTCAGTATTTTTTTTGAGGCTGAATAGTACTCTGTTGTGTATATATGCCACATTTTCTTAACCCATTGATCAGTTTTAGGACATCTAGGCTATTTCCTTAGCGTGGCTATTGTGAATAGTGCTATAATAAACATGGAATTTCAAGTGCCTATACTATATCCTGACTTACATTTCTTGGAATATATGCCAGGAATGGTATTGTTAGATCATATGGTTTATATTTTTAGCTTTTTGAGGAACCCCATGCTACTTTCCATAGCAGTCGCACTCATTTGCATTCCCACACACAGCATTTAAGGATTCCTTTTTTCCCACCTCCTCTCCAACATTTGTTTGTGTTCTTGATGATAGATAGCCATTATGACAAGGGTGAGGTGGAATCTCCATGACATTTTGATTTGTATTTATTTTTTGGTCAAAGATGTTGAGCATTCTTCATGGATTTATTAGCCATTTGTTCTTCCTCTTTTGGGAATTATGTTTCAGTTCATTTGCTCATTTATTCATTGGGTTGCTGATTATTAGGAGTTTAGTTTTTTGAGCTCCCTATAAATTCTGGTTATTAATCCTTTATTAGATGTATAGCTGGCAAGGATTTTTCTCCCCTTCTCTAGGCTGTCTGTATAATCTAGTGACTGTTTCCTTTGCTGTACAGAACATAATTATGTGTGGTTGGTATAATATGTGTACTATTCTACCGGAAAGAAAAAATAAGTAAAAATGAGGCTTCTCTCAATTTATAATTGCAAATAAAACAATATTACAACACATTTATGGCCAAGGCAGTGATGTACCATTTATATGCATCACTCAAGAAAGGAGACATAAGACAATTAATTGAATGTGGTAGCTAGAGCCTCCAGTTATTAACCTTCTCAGTATTCATCTTAGCATGACTCAATTAAATTGAGGTCCTAGTATTTATGAAATTGCCTCATCTAGTAACTGAGAAAGGCTGCATTACTCAAAGTCAGTCTTCACTTGGCGGCCCCCAAACATTGACTAAGCTATTGTGGGTCCCTAACTAATTTCACCCAATATGAAATTCCTAGTTGATAATGTTTTCATGGCTTTATGCTATTAGGCTGGTAGACTTGGTAAAGCTGCTATCCTGGTCTAATAACTCCCCTTGAAAAATCTTGTCTCTCCCATCTTCTTTATTTAGCTAACACTCCTTGATAAGAAATGGTGGACTCTTAACTCTCTTCAACAATGATTCTGGGAGAACTTAATTGCAAAATAAAGTAGTATACCCAGCTGGTCTTACATCAAGTCCAAAGCCTTTTCCTTCTTGCCAGTCCCTAAATATTCTTGTTTATAGGGATTCAGTATAGTGTGATTTGTTACAGAGATTGAAATTTCAGATTCTGATACATTTGTCTGTTTTTGTCTTAGATTTACAATATACTACTTCTTTGACCTAGTCCCCTTTTGTTCTCCAATAATTGTGCTATTCATCTGTCATGTTAGGAAAATAGAATTGATTATATGTATAAAAGTTGGTCATTAGGATTACACAATAGGGCACAAATCATTTAGTCCAGTGTCAAAACCTAAAGTTCCTAATAAATAGTAATTTGATTTAAAAACACTTAGATGGGAAAAGTCATTTTTACTACTACTGTCATCATCCTGACTCCCCACTTGAAGCACATTTCCAGACATTGTTTTCCATTTCTAGTGTCTATATGCTTGTTACAATATTGCCATTCCAAACTTAGATGTTATTTTTCTAATTATCTTATGCTAAGGCCACTTTCTCATCCTAGAAGGTGACTCAGGAAACAGAAAAACAGGGGTACTTCACATAAAGAAGATAACACAAATATCTTGCTACTTCTGGAAACACCTACAAGAAACACTCTCATAGCATTGGTAACAGAATCCTTGCTTAGCTAGCAATACTCCAGAAGTACAGTACTAATTTCTACAACATATCAAACACATAGTTTAACTCCTGGAAAATAAGACTACACATGATGCCATCATCTAGTGAATGTCATTTCCTCTTTATGGAAACTTAATTCTAAGTTCATGCACACTCATACAGAAAGACACAGGCATATTGGCGCACCACAGGAAATCAGTACCACAGACAGAGAGCCTATCTAATCCTACCTGTTCCATACTATCTGACAAATTCCATCTAATTTGTGCTAGGGAGATTAAGTCTAAAGTAAAGTAGAGCCTGTTAGTCCACCTCTATTCTCTCCCCACCTCTAGTTATTTGAGACATTGCCATATACATTAAAGGAAATAGTGTGTTTCTCAGATAAGTCTCAGAACTTTACTTAATAGCATCAGCTTAAAATTATTAAATTAATTATGGAAACAACAAATCATTTGTCACTAGTTAGTGATTATTATACTCAAAGAATAAATAATACAGGATTACATTTATATTCCATATCTAAAGCAGCCAGAACCATAGAAATGGATAACACAATGGCCATGGTCAAGGAGTAGTTGGGTAAGTAGTTGTCATTCAAATCGTATACATTTTAGGAGAAGAAAAATAAAAATGATTAGAGATATGCTGTATAATAATGTGTGCACAGTTAGTATTGCACAGCTAAATACTTAAGTGGGTAGATTTAACATTGATATTTTAACCACAATAGAAGTTCCTCATAAGTAACACTTCAAAAACTGAAAAGTAGACAATCTTCAAGAGGGAGAAGACAGCCACTGCAGTATAGTAACTTAAATACAAGCAGAGGGAAAAAAAGTTATAGTGTTAAATAGTTCTCAAGCAGCAATGGGAATTTAAATGATTGACCTATTGATTAAATGATTGATTAAAACTTATTTATACTTTGAAAAGGAAAGTCAATATAAACACTACAATCACCATATGCAAAAATATTTCTTAATCTATATTGATTCTCTTCATTCCTTCAAAAGAATTCTGCAAGTCAGGAACTGGTAGCTTACTCTGATAATTCCAGCTACTTGGGAGGCTGAGATTAGGAGGGTTGCTGTTAGAAGCCAACCAGGGCAAAAAGTAAGTGAGAAGCCCTTCTCAACTAGTAGCTGGGCACTGTGACACATGCGTGTCATCCCAGCTATGCTGAAGCTGAGATCCAGAGGTGTGGTTCTGGGCCACTCTGAGCAATAAGTTTGCAAGATCTCATCTCAATGGAAAAATGCTGAGTGTGATGCCTGCACCTGTCTTCCCAGAAATGGAAGTAAGGGTTAAATAGACCTGTGGTCTAGGCCAGTTGGGCCAAAAAGCAAGACCCTATCTCTAAATTAACGAAAGCAAAAAGGGCTGGAGGCATGGCTCAACTGGTGGACAGCCTGACTTACAAGTGTGAAACCTTGTCTTCAAATCATTGTACTGTAACAAAAAGGAAAAAAGAAATACATTTCATACAATTATTTAAAATATAAATAACTAAATGCCCATTTGAATAATATAGTAGAGGATTAATTTAGTACAACAATTTAATACTCAAATTATGGTAAAAAAGTAATTATGGTTCAGAATTTAACTTCTCGATCTTGGGTCATCTAAGCTAGATGTAAGAGAGTTGAATTCAGTTTCTCTGGCTTAACCATCCTTTAGTCATACAGGTGAAAACACAGACCTGAGAAGGTTTCCTGGGATATATGGCTCATCAACAGTAATTGCTTCCTGCCCTGCACATCTCCTAGCCTTGGAATTAACCCTCTTCAGACATGTCCCTCCACAGACCATTCTCTGTATGCCTTCTTCCACATTAACCAAAATTTGACAAGCACACTCTCGAGGACATTAGTAACTTACTACAAATAAATGTTGTAACAGTTATGTTTCTAAAATGTAGCATTGGTATTTCAAGGCCTATATTTAGAATGAAATATTAATTAGATTCAAGTGATTATAAAATAGTATTTTATAATGTAATTATTCTAATTTTACATCAATTCCTAAAAGTTCTCAACAGAAACTCTTGCAAATGCTATACTTTCGTAAGTTTTTCTGGAAATAGAGAGCACTTATTCAGTAATAGAACTTTTTGAAATCATAATTACATGATCAATTGCTTCTATTAATAACCAACTCTTCTTGATTAGAGGATGCTTTTCCTCACACTTCTGCTACTAACAACATTTCCAGACAGGAGGAGAATATGCATTCAGGCTAGACTGTCAGTCACAAGGTTTGAATTTCGTAAAACAAAAGTTGACATCTGATGTCCAGAAGATAAAATCTTTTTCACAGGTGGGCTTGCACCCTGCACAAAGGGAACCCATACAATATTTTAAAATGTTTTTAAAATGTTCCCAATACTTAAAAGTAGGATGATGCAAGTAAAGAAAAAAACTGTATTTCTTCCTCTTTGTAGAAAACAGAAATGAATATTCAGAAACGCTGAGTCTATATTTCCATGTATTAACAGTCACCTGTGACTGAAAAAAAGGTTACCACTTTAGAAGGTATTGCTATTACTTCTCAACCTGAAATCAAAGAATTTTATACTGAATACAAATCTTCCTAAATTTTGAATAGTTTAAACTATTCAAATCTTCCTAAATTTTGAATAGTTTAAAAAGAAAATTATTCAATGGGTACATGTCTCAGCCAAAGAAGAACTATTAAGCTAGACTAAGAGAACAAAAGTTTAACTGAATAATAAAAAAAATCATAATTTCCATAGTAGTGAAAACTATGCATATGTTTTTAATGCTGTAAGCAAAATATAAATATGTGGTAGAAAATAATTCTGGCTCAAAATTCATTCAAGATTCCAAGAGACAGGAAGAAAAAAAAGACATGTCATTTGAACAGACCTGTTATTTAGGCATTGAGGAACTGAAGAGGAAAGAAAACATTAAAGTATCATGTATGAGACATGAGACTGGCAGAATGGCTCAAGTGATAGAGTGCCTGCCTGACAAGCATAAGACCCTAAGTTCAAACCCCTGTACTGCAAAAAGAAAAAGTTATGATGGTAAAATTTGTCATCTGTATTTCACAATAGTTTTTTTTAAAAGTGTCATGTAAGTAACAAGATCTTAATAATGCACAAAGAACCACCAACTCTAGAGGTGTGGAACACTGGAAAGAGATTGGAATTGTTTCAGTTTTGAAACTTAGTCCTACACAGAGAAAACTTCAGACCTGTGAGAAGGCCTGTACTGCTGGACAGATGCCAGCATCTCTAAGCCAAAAAGAGCCCCATTTGTTTGGGACCCAGAACTCTGATGAAAGTGTTGGGCTGGCATGGAAAAGCTCTGATGGGCTCAGCAATGTTGTTTTTCCAACTCCTGGGAAAACTTCAGAATAGAATCATTGCTGTATTGAAATAAACCATTTCTGCTGAAGTGAAGAAATTTGCTAGGATGTTGTTAACATAATAGAAAACAAAAATAAAGCACAAAGCGTACAAAACAAGCAGTAAAATGGTATCAGGAGAATAAGACAAATCTTTTTCCCCTATAGCTTTCTAGTTGCCCGGTAGTTGACCTATTGGTAAAATAGAAAGCAACAACAAACCAGAAATAAGGTGCAACTTTCAGATCTGAAATCACAGGGTAGCAAATATAAGGGTGGGTTTGAAGGTGAGAGTTAAGAGAGTTGTAATCGTAAGTAATCATAAGCAAGTTACCTAAAAGGTATTTAGGAACTAGTGTGTTTTATCCTACAATTTTATTTTATATATTGATGGTATTTGGTGAATTTGATCTCCACATAGCATGTATGATAGCATCCATTTTTCAAATGAGGAAATGAGACCAGAAAATATGATGTTTATTCATGAAATTATTACCCCTCCCCTACTCTATAACATAATCCAACAGGCAACAGATCTCAAGACTTCTTGATCCTATGAATCCCAAAGTCCTACAATAATAGAAAGTTGGATGTTTGGAATTCTCATTGCTCCAAATTACAAGTGACGGCCATGTGTTTCCTGAAAGGTTTTGTAAGATTTGGAGGAAGAAAAATAAAAAAGTACATCCACTTGAAGTTAAGAAATATTGAAGAATAGCTGACTTCAATCATCTCTGAAACATCAGTTATATGCCTCTTGCAAACTCTGGATATAAGTCAATTTGCTGCCTTAAAAAAAATCTCTAATTCAACACCTTCCCACACCTCTTCTAAGAACATAGACTCCAAACTGTTTAAAATAACATTTCTCTCACCTGTTACTATCTTACAAGTTGAATTACTGTAACTTACATTCCTTCCTCAAGGGATAACATTCCTTTTGCTATCTTCCAAAAAGCAAACAAAAAACAGTGTGATAGCTACCATATTTGTGATGAGTACAAGGTTAATGGCCACACCTAGGATCCTGTAGCTAAGTAGTTTACAACATAAAAAATTCCAAATAATGACTCATTTTCCACAGAATGCTAGCTGTTAGGTAATTGATAAATGCTTTTGGAGAGCAAAGATGGCATTTTGGTAATTAAGCTTAACAAATCTTTGTTATAGTTTGGATTTTTATTTGTTTGGTTTATTGTTTCTTTGGGTTTTTATGAGAATGGACTAACCAGTAACCTTAACATTCTAATGGGTATTATGGAATTTCATGTAGAATGATAGTATCTCTCATTCTCTGAATTTCTATACCAAAATAGAAACACTTTTTCTAGGAGCATAATTTGAGGAAATAATACTACCAAACTTGACACATCTAAGTCTTACTGACAATTTATCTGAGAAGAAAATAAATGCATTTATTCTCAAATTTTTGTTTTTTCTTGTTTTATTACCTCTTACCACCACCCCCATTTAGGTTGCTTCAACTTTTTTTTTTTTTCTTTTTGGCTATACTGGGGTTTGAACTCAAGGCCTCATGCTTGCTAGGCAGGCATTCTACCACTTGAACCACTCCGCCAGCCCCTTGCTTCAACTTTTTAAACATATAACTACAACTCTGTTACAATGACCACAAAAGATCACAGGTGGAAAATGGGTCATAGAGTCTCCCCAAAGCCTAAGATTTCTTATAAGGTCTGATTCAGAGCAACTATACTTTCAGAATTCCACAATAGACCTGCACAGGTTTTTGAGTATTGCTCTATTTTCTTGCTACAAACCTGATTCACTTCCTCCTCTCTCTAAAAACATACCTTGTCACTATGACATGAATGTAGAAAGGAGGTCTGTTAAAATAGTCTTTGCTTCTCTTTATTCTGTAGCATTTCTTGACCAGGTCAACCCTCAACAGCAAAATGATACTGGGGGTGAGGGTGGTTTGTATTTGCTGTCTGGATTACACAGAAAGTGGAAACAGAGAGGGAGACCCAAAATTGGTCAGGATACTTAATGTCTTTCCATTTCAAAGTTTTTTTTCTTTTATCACAACACATTGTTTCTAGAAAGGTCTTTAGGATGACCTAATCCTACATTTACTCTTTATGATGATGAAACAAAGCAATCATGGGGCCTGTCCAAAGTCCATAGTAAGTTAGAGTTCAAATCAGAAATAAGGTGGAAATCTTCTATCCCAGTTGGTGCTGTTTATTCACTGATGGTCCTCCTTGTAGTGGCCTAGAGTAAACTGGATCAAGCTGCACATGACTTAATTCTAAACATCTAAATCCAGTCATTATCAGATTCTCCCGGCTGCCCCTTATAACTAGAGATTCCCAGATCCCATCCTTTACCTTATGATATGTGAGTTCTAGAGGCTATACAACTCTAATCTAAAAATCTGTCCTCATGAATCTCATATAAGAAAGGTTTGAGAATTCTGAAGAACTGTATATTATAAAAGTATATTCTACCCTAAATATAAGAGTCTCTCCCATTTTCTGTATTGTTAGGTTGGGCCATGTCCTTTATTATCTATGAGGAAAGGGCAAGTAGCATTTCTATGAGAGGTAAGAAATATATGTTTTAGGCATACTCTGGGAAAAATTTGCCAAGCCAATTCTGATCAGAACGGAACCTCCATGAAAAATAAAACTGCACTGATGACCCTTAAGTATTTGAATGTTGCCAAATGCAAGTTTTTTATGATAGATAAGGGTTTTCAAACTTGCAGGTACCAATAAGATCATAAAGATGCATTTTTCAAAATATTAAAATTTTTTGCTCATAAATATTTATATCCATGTCTGTTTTCTATGTGTTCTAGAAGAACAACTCCATAGCTAAAATCTGACTTATAATTACCTTAAATCCCTTGTGATTACTTTCCACTTTCACTGTAGGTTTGTTAGGATATAAACTGTGTTACAAATCCTGCACTTGGAGACAGTTCTTTTTCCTGGAACTTGAGAAGAGAAGAGTTTCCTCCTTGGCATCTCGGTGAACTGTTACCTTTTTCAAAAAAACACTCTTACTATGTTCCTGCTGCATGCTGGGAATTAATTGCAATGTTGACCAAATTCTGGAAAACAGTATAGAGTAGGAATTAAGAGTATAAATTCTGGGCTGGCTGATTGGCTCAAGTGGTAGAGCATTTGCTTAGCAAGTGTGAGGCCCTGAGTTCAAATCCCACTACAACCAAAAGATTGTATAAATTCTGTTATCATACTTTCTTGAATGAAAGCCTGACTCTAATAATGTCGTAAGTTGTCTGTGTGATCAATTGCCCCATGAAGGATAAATTCTTTACATTTGGAGGAAGAGAGGATTGGTGAAAATTAATGAAGATTCATGAATTGTACAGGTATGCATATTAACCTTTCTGCTTCTTAGTTTAGTAATATGTAAAATGATGGTGAATATAATATCTATGTCATAATATTATTCCAAATATTAAATCATATAGTGCATGATAATTATACAGCAAAGCATATGTTAAAGAAGAGGAATACGACAAAAATACTACAGACATGAAGAATGTAAAACCCTAATTACACACTAAATTGACAATATTTCCATGGAATATTATGCTGTAATTCAAACACATCATTATTTTAAAAAATTAGTCAGGCTCTTTATTTTGTGACAGGAACTGAGTTGAATCATAAAGGTGACTTTAAAATAAAGGCAGCACTGTTTTGCCCCTATGGTGAACTCAATATGAGACATGAATTTGCTGATAATGTCAAGTCTATATTGGTAATTTGATAATTGGCAAGTAAATGCTTAATGTTCAGAGAAGGGGGTGATTGTTGAACATTAATGAGGATTATCCATGGATAAACAAATGAGGATTGACTTAGTGGTCACACTATATACATATAACGTGTGTGTATATATATATATAATACATGCATACATATATATGTATATGTATATATATGTATATGTATATGTATATATATGAGTGTGTGGTGTGTGGATATATATGTGTGTGTGGATATATGTGTGTGAATATATGTGCGTGAGAGAGAATTATAATTTGATTTCATCAAGAAAAGAAGAGAGTAGAGGAAAGGATATTCTATACCATCAAAAAGTAGATCAAACAAAAGTGTAGCATTCACAATGGACAGATACATTTAAAAGAGCAATGGAAGCAACATATTCCTTTGAAAAGTAGAAGGAAATGCAAGGTTAGCATCCCGGATTAATGGTGAAATCAGGACCTGAAGGCAAGTTTGACTGCAGTATAAAGATGAATTGCCCCAGATTGGCAAGTTAAGTCAAGAGTCTCTAGGAGCTTCCAGCAGTGACATTGTCACAGCAAAGCCCTGCCTGAGGTTGAAGAGGAGACTAGCAGATGACCTTTGATGTCTTTCTGATGTTCAAATTCATGCCTCTGCTCTGTTTGCCTTGGGGAGACAAAGATGTGCTGCCAGAATGGAGATAACAAGATGAAAGGGGAGATTTCTGGCCTCAGATCTGCTGGATATTCAAAGTGTAACCATTGGCAAGTCCCTCTCCTGCTTCCACAGAAGTTCTTTCACAAACTGGTGATGAGGATTCAATGAAATAATTCCTTTTGCAAATACTTTGAGAGTTGTCTGGGTCTGTGTCAATGAAAGAGTAAGGAAATAAGGTAAATGTGATAATAACAACTGAGATCAATTTTGAGATCAAGGCAGAACTCAAATCCAACATTCATCCCTTTTATCTTTTTTATTTTTCCTTTCTGGCCTTCACCCCATCAACCCTTTGATGGGTGGATAAGCTCCAGTTTCACTGTCTGTTAGGCACTGTGCTAAGTGCCATATACTCATCATTACCATTAACTTGCACAGTTTCTCCATATTGGTATCAGAATTTATAGATCAGAAAAATGATGCCACAGGCCACAGAATCTACAATAAAACAAACTGGGACAACTGAGCCCCAATTTTTTGATGCCAATGCCTATTTGATAAACTGCATTTTCAGGGAGCCTCCAGGGTTATACCACAGGGGCCCTAAAGCCAGAGGCCAGCTTACCACATTCTGCTCCTTAGGAATTGGCTTCAGGGCTGCCACTGCTGCTACCAACCTTTGTACTATCTTCATGACCTCCAAGGACCTTTTATCTTCTTGATTGACAATAGCTCATTTGAAGATTAGTCCAGATAATTTCCCTGTCATTGAGAGGACAGAAGTATGTATTAAATACCTTTCGGCTGTGAATGGCATTTTATGATGCAGTGAAATAACCATGTTAAAATGTTCCTGAGAGCAAGTTTTCTTTATGACTCAGCTACTAATCTGCTTGTTCCTTCAGGCAAATTGTTCCAACACTTTGGCCCTAGTTTCTTCATCTGTAAAAGCAAATACTGCCTGTCATTCCTACTTGCCAGAATTTCTATATGGATAAAATTAAATGACACATATGAAATAGATTTGTGAGCTCTAAAACACTAAAACACTAAACATTGCTATTTAATAGCACTATGATATAATGGAAAAATATAGATCAGACTTGAATTATAATTCCAGGGATGACACCTTAAACAATATGATATTATACAACTTAATTATAGTCTCTGGTCCACAGTTTTTTAATCTCATTTAGAAGGAAATATCACAATGAAATCTCATTTATACAATTAATATATGCTAATAAAAAAGAGAAATGAAGAATATTTTGTAACATAAAAATTATACGAAATTCAAATTCCAGTGCCCATAGGACTCAGCCTCATTCATGTAAGTATGGCCTATGGCTGATTTTGCAATGCAGCAGCAGAGTGGACTAGCTGCAGCCAAGACATTCATACCCTGTGGATGTAGTTATAATTCAGCGTCGTGGTGCAACATTCTGTTTTGTAACTTTGTTTTATAACCAAAGAATTACAATCATGTCAAAATACAAAGAAATTAAAGTTGGACTTTGAATAAAACATTTTAATGTTAAAAAAGGATCTAATATCTATTGTTCACAGTGATACTACAAAGATAAAAACTGATAAACTGTTGAAGACTGAATTCTTACAAATAACTTTAACATATGTTAGAATTGATTAATAATTAAAAATTAACATACTCTACTTTTAAAATTAAAAAATACATAAAGCACATCATTAGGTATATTAAAATCAGCCATATGGTCACAATGTGAGTGGATTCTTTGGGAAGTTCATTAAGTTACCCTGTGTAAATCAAGAAATAACCTGTCTCTTAAGAGGTGAGGCAATGATGCCAAAGACCCAGAGTGGCCTGAGATGTAAAGGACTTCCTTTAGTGATGGAAGGGTTAAAAAGATGTAAGGAGCAGGTACCATTAATGGCACCGTCCTCATGCTTGGGACAGCCCCCGCTGTTTCTCCTGGCAGGGAGTGCCAGGCCTGTTTTCATTAGTGCTGGCCTTTTCACCCTTGGAACAGCAGCTACAGCAGCTTCTTGCTATGAGGGGCCCAGATATACAAATCCCCCTGCCAGATCAAGACCTTCTTACAATCCTGGTTGCCCTCTCCTTTGAAACTTAGCTGGACCCCAGGCTTGCTCAACAGTGTGACTTGGAAGCCCCTGCAATGTGTAGAAAGGAATACTTCAGAAATATTATGAGGAAAGTTGTGCCATACTGAAAAGTAAGAAAGAGTCCAGGAAATCAGGCAAGTTTTCAATTTAGAATAACAATGGTTTATAGGGTCTTAAACGGAGACTGGGGTAAGGCTCATCATGTCTTGCTTTGAATCTTTAGGAATGTTGAATAACCTAACTGAATCTCAGTTGCTTCATTTGTGCAGAGGAGAATAGCACCTACCTCCATAGACTGTTGTGAAAACTATCTCAGGTGATGGATAAAGAGATTAACATAGGAATTAACTTTTGTAAGTGCTCCAATAAGTTCTTTGACTATTGCTCCTCTCCCTTTGGAGATCATACACACACACAAGTGTTATGGCTTGCATATAAAATGCCCACACAGGCTTATGGGTTACAGGCTTGGTCCCCAGCTGGTGGTGCAATTATGGTGTGATTGGATCATGTGAACTCTAACTTCTATGGCTTAATCCATTGATGAGTTCAAAGCTGAATAAGCTATTAGGAGGCATGACCTAATTGGCGGAAGTTCGTTACTGGGTTTGTGACTTTGAAAGGTTTATTTTCATCCCTTTCTGTCTGTCTCTGTCTCTGTCTCTTTCACTCTCTTTCTCCTTCCATGAGGTAAGCAGCTTTCATACATTTCTGGCATGCTGTTACTGCCTTGCTACAGGTCTAAAAGCAATACAAGCAGCTGACCTTGAACTAAAACTTTTGAAACTGTGAGCCAAAAGCCAAAATATACCTTTCCTCCTTTAAGTTGATTTTTCTCAGCTTTTTTGTCACAGTCATAGAAAGCTTACCAACCCAATAGCAGCGAGCTGTTAATCAGTAGAGTTTCCTTCAGAATTGAGTACATCAAGAGAATTTGCTAGAAGCTTCACTGAATACAAAGAGAGATGGTAATACGGAGCACATACAGAGAATGAGGCTGAACAAAAGGAGTTTGCAAGGGCCTCATGAGTGATCCAGGTGAGGAGAGCTGCAGGAACAGAGGGCAGGGAAAGATCTCCACTATCGGGTAGAATTGTCTAGAAGGGTTTACTGTAGCTGTTCATTCTTTTACTCAGTTTTCAAATAATCAAGCAGTTTCTATTATTAAATGTCCATGCCTTTCCAGGAACTGTGCTCAGGGTTATGTATGAGTTGGGATAGGTAGGAATTGAACTATTCTCCTATTCTTGGCTGCAATTACTTATGAGTCTTATTCACCTGTCTCTATCCCAGCCCCTCACACTTGTCATGGATATGTACATGCAACACTGTGTTCTTCAGGAATTTCAAATTCAGTATCATCCAAGCTGAACATACTATCTTTCTTTCAAACAGGGCAAACTTAAGTTTTCTATTTCAACTGTCATCTCTGCATATCCAGTGTCCCAAATTGTGGACCTTCAAATTAGCTCTAATAATTTTTCCTCCTGGAAACTACAAAAGAAGATGGGGATATCAAAATTCTGATACAAGAGAAATGTCTTCTAAATTGCATGTCTTCATTATATTGCCAAATTCATTCTCTTACCTTGAGCATCATTTATTTGGGGAGACATCAGTATGCAGTGACTGATTCCTCAGTCAGAGTACATTTGAATCCCAATAATGTTGTTTGCTGGCTGTATGGGATTAACTAACTACTAGTCTGTTGCTGTCTTGGTGTGTTCTCTGAAAAATGGAGTAGGAAGTGTGACTAGCTTAGGAAATTGTAGTAACACATATGAATTTAAGATTTAAAAAGCACTTGTAATTATATCCAGCACTCAGTATTACTCAGAGATTGTTCTAGCTATAACTGCTCTTATCTCTATCTTGAATGCTTCCATGTGATTACCAGATTATGCAGTCTTCAGAGTTATTTTCCTAAAAGATAAATCATATTGTATTAGAGAAATCTGAAGACCTCTCTGTGGGTTCAAATTTGAGTGCAAACGATAGCCCCAAATCTCAAACACTTAACCTGTCTAAATCTGACACAACACATTTGCATTTTATATCTGTAGCATATAAATAAATATGGAGTCTTTTCTGAAGCTTGAACAAATCTGTTTAGAAAACATGTTACAAAATTTTATTTTACATAAACCCATATCCTAGTTTCCTGATAAAATCCAAACTTATGTCTGTTGTTCTTTCTGTTTTAAAATAGTCCAAGTTGGGTGGCAAATGACAGTTTCCTTTAGTTATAAAGAATCTTAGCTCATAATGATAGAGGGGAATTACAGGAATGTATAGTATGGATGTCCAAAGAGATCTAGCCATGTCTATAAAACATATCACAAGGGTAGTGTAGTCTAATTTACATCAAATACACAGCTTATATTTCAGGAACATTTATAAGGAGTTCTCTACAAATCTCTGTCATTTTTGTTTTCTAAAATAATGGCCTATTTATTTCTTACCCCATAAGCAGTCTCTTTCTTCTTCCTGCAACTGGGACCATACTATAACTTATAGATAGCTTCTGCAAGATTGAGGGAACAAAGTATACATAGCTCAAAATAACACTTCAGTATTTGAGTGACAGAAGTTCAAATCGCACTGATTGTGATCAGCTAAATAATGTCACATCCCACCAATAAGATGTCCATGTTCTAATTTTCAGAACCTATTAACACGTCATCTTCCATGGGAAAAGTGACTTTGCCAATATGATTATGTTAAGGATGATAATACTGCATGATTATTCTGGATGATATGTATGACCTAATATAATCTAGGGTCTTTATAATAGGAAGGCAGGAGTGTCAGATTCAGAGAGGGATAAGAGATTGAAGAAGAGGTCACAGAGGAGAAAAGATTCTACAGAGACAACTTTGTGAAGGAAAGGACCATGATGCAAAGAATGCAGGCATTTTCCAGAAACAGGAGAAAGAGCTAGGAAATAGATCCCTTTTATACACTCCAGAAGGAACCGGCACTACAAGCACATAAACTTTATTTCAGTGAAGTCAGACCTCAAGAGCTGCATAAAAATAAATTTGTGCTGTTTTAAGTTACTAATTTCTTTTTGAAATTATTTTTTTACTCTTATTATACTGAGGGTATATTGTGACCTTTACAAAATTTCTTACAATATATCATATTTGAATTCACCCCCTCCATTATTCTCCCTTAACCCTCTTCCCCCATAACTGGAATAGTTTCAACAGCTCTCATTTTCCCATTTACATACATGTGTACAGAATATTTCTACAATATTCACCCTTTTAACTCCCCCCCTCCCACAGATACCTACCCCATACAGGACCTGTTTTGGTTTCCTGTTTCCACTAACAGTGTATGAGTGTTTCATTTTTGCCACATCCTTGCCAACCTTTGTTGTTGTTAGTGCTCTTGATGATTTGTCCATTTTACCAGGAGTTAGTTATAATTTCTTGAAGATTTGTCATATCAGCTGTAGGAAACCTGTGCACTGACTAAGTATAAGATGGGATTTATATCCTCACATAGTTAAAAACCCATGGACACTTTGTTCAGGTATTCACAAAGTGTCACAAAATAACTTTCTATACATCTCAATTATGGTTTTTTTTGGAGCAGTCATTCCCCACATAAAAGCCTAGAAACTCCACAATGACATTCTTCTAATTGCAAACCCAATATAAATGCATTAATTTTTCTTGTAACATACGAAAAAGTTCTAATAATAATTTTGATTGGCCCAAGTAAGGTACAAGCCCATTCACTACTGTGCAGGAGAGGTATTTGATATGGTGATGGTGAATTCTGAATTATGTGCTCTTTTTCTGAACCTTAAGGGAGATGGAGTTAACTCACAGAAATCACATTAGCCAAAGATGCAAGAAGTTTCAGGAATATCAGAATGCGATAACCAGAAGAAAGGATTGTGGAAATACTGGGCAAACAAAATCTCTGCAAGCTTCTGCAGTCTGCCCTCTAAGCAGCCTTGTGTTTGGATAATAGACTCACTTCTCTAGCACTACAAAAATGCCAATATCATTAATCACCTAACAGATCGATATTGCACAAGGAAATTGAATAGTCTCACACACAAAAAAAGGACCTGACAGATTCACAGCTGAATTCTACCAGACAATTAAAAAAGAAGTAGTACCAATACTCTTCAAACTTTTCCATGAAATATAAAGGGAAGGAACACTGCCAAACTCATTCTATGAAGTCAGCATTGTACGCATCCCAAAAGTGGAGAAGAACTCCCTCAAAAAGAGAATTATAGGCCACTGTCTTTAATGAACATAGATGCAAAAATCCTCAATAAAATATTGGCAAACCAAATTCAACCGCATAACAAAAAAATCACACATCATGATCAAGTCAGTTTCATCACAAGGATGGTTAAATAAAAGCAAATCATTAAATATAATGCAGCATATTAACAGAAGCAAAGACAAAAACCACCTGATCATCTCAATAGATGCAAAAAAAGTCTTTGATAAAATTCAACATCCCTTCATGATATGAAACTAGGAGTAGAAGCACTGAAACTATTCTAGGAATGGGGAGAGGGGGAATGAAGGAGAATGGTGGAGGAGGTGAAATCAAGTATGATTTATTTATGTGATATTGTATGAACTTTTGTAAATACCATGAGGTACCCCCACCCAGAACAATAATAAAAATGTCAATGTCTTACTCTGTTTACATGTATTTCAGTCTGACTTAACATCTGATGTTTGGTAGCATTTCTTTTAAATTTTTATTAGCATGTAATATTCTAAAGGACATATTATTATATTTACATCTGTACTTACAATATACCTTAATTAGATTTACCCCTCCATCATTCTCCTACTTAGAACTATTTCAGCAGGTTTCATTCTTCTGTTTCCATACATGAGTACAAAATACATATACCATATTGTCCCTCATTCACCCTTTTCTTATGCCCTCCCCTCTTCCACCTTTACCCATGGACAGGATCCATTTTTACGTTTATATCCTCATTTTTTAAAAAGGGTATACTGATAGTCCAAGGGGATTTTGCTTTGGCATATTGGACATGTATATAGTGCGTTGATCAGCTTAATACTTCCCCCCATTACTTACTCTTTCTGTATAGCCCTGCTCCCCTCTTATTCAACAGCTTACAGTGTATATAAGAGCATATATGTGTTTTTGTGGTAGGTTTTTGTTTGTTTTTTTTTTGCTTCATTGTCTCTTCTAAGTGGCATTTCAGGTTATTGGATCACTTACAAATTGAGCTCTTTTTATGTCAATAGATGCCTTTTATTTTTTATGTTTCTTTTTTATTTTTACTAGTACAAGGGGGATTCTATTGTGATATTTCCATAGTTGCATACAGTGTACTTTGATAAAGTTCACCCCCTTTATTGTATTCCCTAAACCTCCTTTCTCCCTGACCAATAGACTCTTATCTATTAGACAACAGATGATTGCAAAACATGGAGGATCAACCATGTGAGGGATTTAAGATGGCATTCATTATTTCTGTCTGCTATTCTCTGGCCACAAATCAGACACCTGCAGCACTTATAAGAAAGATTAAGGAATGTTCTTTATTTTTATGTATTAAAGGCAGAGAGAAATGCTTGGTGAATGATAAGCCAGTCATTTCCATAGACTTTATTCCATTATTTTGGCTTTTTTGTAGTTCCTGGTGCCAAACTCCATAATCCTGGCATATGACGAGAAATTTGAGACAAAGGAACACTGCTAGTTTTAGAAACAGGAGGAGAGCGCTGACTTTGGAATCATTGCTATTACTGATCCAGGCATTGGCCATCAGGCACTCTCGTTACCCACACAGAATCACAGTCATTGTCCTGCCCGGTGTCTTTTCTCAAGGACAGGTGTGTGTCTTTGCTACCTGCCAAATCTCGTTCTAATCCCATCCCCAAATTGAACATAATGGCTCTCAATTTGATTGCCATCACATACCTTTTTAGCTACAGGAATTATTACACTTCTATTATTCTACTTTAGCAATTCTGGCAGTAATTTCTCCCTGTTTTAGTTCAAAGTCCTTCAATTACTCGGTAATAACCAGTCAGCTATAAAAATTTTCTACAAGCAAGGCTTGGCCTGCCTGGTCTTACCTCTGAAATACTTTTATTTTTATCCACTTCCCAAATAAAATTTGGTGAGGAAGAGAAGGAATAATAAAAATTTTCTAAAACTATGTGAGAGGAATTTGAAAAGCAGGAGGGAAAAATGACAGACGGGAACTTGGAATTATAGACATATGGGTGGTTGAAAGAGGAAATATGGAAATTTATTAATTTATACATTATTTCATTTAAAGAATTTTCAATGAGTACCTACCCACTCAGTGAAAGAGACTGTTAGATTCTCATGCTAAGAAGGGGAATAGTACTAACATATTCTTTATACATTTCCTGGCCTCCAGGTGCTTATTATCCAAGAAGGAACAAAACTGACCCTGGGACAAATAATAAGAGGTCAAAGTCTAATGAGGTAGTCAGGCTACGAATTAAAATATTTGATCATTGGTTCTTTCTTGCAATGAGTTTGAATTAAGAACCCACCACATGCCTGATGCTGTCATCACAGGCATTGGAACTAGAAGCTATCAACTGGAGAGAAGAAGGACTGTTTAGATGGTATGATATGATCAAGTAAAGTTGCCTTCTATATGAAGCTTCCTAAAGAGGTAACATTTGAATTGGGAAAAGACTTTGATAGCTAAAAGTGGAAGGAGAAGCATTCCAGGCAGAAAAATTGGCTGAACTGAAAGATTAAGTATAGAAAGCTGCAATCTGGATGTAGAAAGATGGCTACTGTAAGATTCCACTTATGTGTGAAGTCTAAAAATGACAAACTCATATAAACAAACAGTGGAATGATATTTGATAGAATCTGGAGCCCAGGGATATAATGGGAAGGTGTTAGTCAAAGTTTACAAACTTTTTAATGAGCATATTCATGACTTTAATTCATAATACTGCTTTGTTTACTTGAAATTTTGTTAAGATAGTAGATTTTAAGTGTCCTCAACATAAACATACATACACACATACAATGGTAGCTGTGTGGTGATGAATGTGTTAAATCAATTGGGGTAATCATTTTATAATACATATCAAATCATCACATTATACATCGTGTATACACACAATTTTTACTTTCAGTTGACCTCTGTATATCTGGAAAAAAATCATAAAATCTAGGAAACATAGCCAATAAAGGAAGTTGGGGTAAGAAAACGAGGGGTATTAAAGTCCCAGCCTTTGTTTTTACAGAATAATTTCTTTTAATGTTTGTCTATGTGACTAATGATTATCTTATATGGCTTGATCTAGGTAATGATTCAGAGCAAGTCGTCCACCCTTACACATCCAGATAGGAGAGTAGAAGCCACAGTGAATGTGTGTTGTCCTAAAGCTTGACTCCCTTTGTCCAGAACAGGAGAGTTTCTTGTTGGGGAACAATTGTTCAGGATGCCATAACAACGTAATATTTAAAGTGGGAACACAGAAAGAATGATTTCTGTAATCACTATAAACACCAATGGATATGAGGGGGAAAATCTTGCTCCCTACAAGAGAACGTGCTGTTTCCCCTCAATTGAGTCATCCTACAGATGGGTACATGTCCTTGTCAAGGAAAACTCTTCCCAAGAACATTTATAAATTCTCATCCAATCACATTTTAATTAAAAAAATCTAATTAATTTGGTTAATTAACTCTCAGTGTTAAAATAGAAAACTTCTAAAATGCTAACTTTTACATATGAATTTTTAATATTAATCACAAATCTGAGGAAAAAACAACCCAGGCAAAAATAACTGCCATAGGGAGATAAGCTTCAAAAAGAACATTTCTTTCTTTAAACTGTTTCATCAAATAGTGAACATAAACTTACTTGGAGAAAATTTGAGCATAAAGATCGACATGAAAATGAACAAATGTTCGTGCAGTCACTCATCTAAAAATAACTCCTATTGCTATTTTAGGTATATGAGTCCACATAATGTCATCCCTTTATATGCATATTTCTTTATAGAATACTCTTATGCTATGCTGTAATATTTTAACACATGGAAACTGACATATTTCTACATTAGTGACTACAGCATTAAGCAATTGTTTGCTTATTAAGCAAGTAAGTAGAAGTATGAACTATCATTGTTCTTATATGATACAGATGGACAGTCTACAATTAGTTACATATTTCAAATAACTAGAGGAGGAGAGTTTGAAGGTTCCCAACAAATAAAAATGATGTACTCTTTCTTTAAGTACAGGGTAAAAGGTTTACTACCAAGCTATATCCCTAGCCCAGAAATAACAATATTCAAGTGTATAGAAATCCTAATTAACTTGAGTTATCACTACACATTGTATACATGTATCAATTTACAATGCTGTACCTAAACATATACAAATATCATATGTTAATTTAAATAAATAAGAACTGTCAGATTAATAGGATTGTAGCTTAACCCTTTGAAAGCTGCAGCAGGCAAGGTGATAATATGTCTAATTTTTCTTGATGTATTTCTTCATACACCCTAAGCTAGAAGCATCAGGATGTCTTCCTCAGACATAAAGACGCTATTCCAATGACATAACCTCTCATGAGCAAAGATTTTCACTATTTTGAGGTAAAAAGAGTCTAAGAGAAACAAAGGAATGTAACCCAAGCAGCTTTAAACAGCCACTTCTTGAAAGAGTAGGAGGATTGGCAGATAGGAAACAAACTTCGCCATTGTCCAATGTGTTTCTTAAATGTAGTTAAACTCACTATGAATTCTCCCTCTCTCTTGAGCCATTTAAAGGAGAAGCAAAGATCTAAAAGGCTGACACTCAGGGAGATTATTGTAGGAAACATTGCTGGGGCTAGATGTGGACTTCATACTAGAACAGCCTATGTTTAAAAATAATGGTTGGAATTGATGGGACTTCCTCTTTTATAGAAACTACTCTACTGGGATATAGACTTTAATGGCATTTGATTTCACTTTATTAATAGTTACATTTCTACAAAGTTGAGGGTGATTTAGATTTTTAAAACTGAATTCTATTTAAAATGAACTCTGATGCACTCTGATGCAATGAATCTCTGGAAACACAATGATTCTTCAGTTTTTTGAATAATTATGGCTCTTGAAACTTTTTTGAATGACTTGTGCAACTTCAGGTGTTTTTACGGCAAAGGGAAGCCAATGGTTTTCTCTCAAGTCAGTTTTGTTCATTAATATTTATGGGACCCTGTATTCTAAAGGGCAAGTCTTTATATCTTTTTTGTAGTCATCAAGTTTATTTCCTAAAATGTGATTATTTTCAGTAACTTCTTTATTAGTGTCATGTTAAAATTTTCATTCAGGAAAAGTATTTGTGTAGATATATAAGAGGAAAACATGAAAAATAAGGCTAACTGACACATACTGTTTATGATCACTTAAAAGCAGAATAGAGACTGTTATAATCACATCAACAGAAATGCTCTATTATATTGCTTTGAGAAAGAGGAGATGCTTATCCCAAGAACAGGCAAGAGAAGCACTAGTGGAGAATTTAGGAATGACCATGCAAAGTCAAGTACCAAATTTATTGATTTTCACATTATGTGCTTCTGCAGGGAGAAAAATGATGCATTTTTTCACAGCTTATCCCTTTATTTGTGAGTTTATAATTTTTATAATTAACCGTTCTCATCCATATTGATCATGTCAATTTTTTTAAGACAGTGACAGGTACATAGATAACAAATACACAGAGTTTGTTTGGAAAATCTTCATCCTCATTACAGGATAAATTTTAAAACAGCTGGAAAGTATGACAAAAATGAGATAGTTAATCAAACTATTGGCAAAAAGAATTTTTTTGTAGAGCAAACTTCAAAAATAGAGAAAATCATTTAAGGTTTACCTTATGATTTGGGGACTGTGCTACTATAAACATAAGAATTCCACTAAAACAGGTCACACCATTAGTCATTAGAAACATAAATCACAATAATATATTGCTTCTCACTGATAAGGATGGTTACAATTAAATAACCATCCAAAATAAATAACCACCCAAATAAATAATAAGGGTTGGAAGAGGCATGAAGAAACTGGAAAGTTCTGGTGGGAATGTAAAGTAATTCAAACATATTGTTAGTCACAAAGCAGCAACAATATTCGAAAACATAACATCTGTGAAGGTAGAGGATATAAGGATATGCACTGAAGGCTGTTGAAAAATGGGGAATGGGAAGGAAGGAGTAAGGGAGAACAATGGAAGGAATTGAACAGATCAAAGTAAAATATACCCACAAGAGGCATACATTGAGAAATTCCTTTGAACATTAATTTAGAAATTAATAATGAAAGACAGGACTGTAAAATTGGTACAGTGTGTGTGAGAGTACTTATGGAAGGGAGAAGGTGGACAAAGGAGATTAAGGTGAGGGAAGGAGAACATCATTCTGAGCGAGGTTAGCCTGGCCCAAAAGACCAAAAATCGTATGTTCTCACTCATATGCGGACATTAGATCAAGTGCAAACACAGCAATGGGATTGGACTTTGAACACATGATAAAAGCAAGAGCACACCAGGGAGGTGTGAAGATAGGTAAGACACCTAAAAAATTAGCTAGCATTTTTTGCCCTTAACGCAGAGAAACTAAAGCAGATACCTTAAAAGCAACTGAGGCCAACAGGAAAAGGGGACCAGGAACTAGAGAAAAGTTTAGATCAAAAAGAATTAACCTAGAAGGTAACACACACTCACAGGAAATTAATGTGAGTCAACTCCCTGTATAGCTATCCTTATCTCAACTAGCAAAAACCCTTGTTCCTTCCTATTATTGCTTATACTCTCTTTTCATCAAAATTAGAGATAAGGGCAAAATAGTTTCTGCCGGGTATTGAGGGGGTAGGGGGGAGAGGGAGGGGGCGGAGTGGGTGGTAAGGGAGGGGGTGGGGGCAGGGTGGAGAAATGACCCCAAGCGTTGTATGCACATATGAATAATAAAACAATTTTTAAAAGGTGAGGGAATATGGTCAATGGACTTCATATATCTATACTTAGTTCTATACTAAATAGAACAATGAAACCTTTGCAATTGCTTGAAGTGGGGTATGGAGGAGGTCGAGGGGAAGAGATGGTGGAGATGATTTAACCAATGTACAATATAACATTTCTATTTGGAGTTGTCACAGAGTCCCACCTGTACAACAAATATATATTAATATAATTTTTTACAAAATTTAAATTAGCCTACATATTACCTAGAAATTTTTTTCTCCTACATATCATTCTAAGAGAAACAAAATCTTACCTTCACATAAGGCCTTACGGATAAATGTTCAAAATTACATTATTCCCAATAGCTTAAAAGTGAAAATTACTGAAATTGCTATCCAATTGTGATGTATCTATGAAGTAGAATACTATTCAACAACAAAGATAAAAAGTCTAATACCATTAAAACATAGCTTAATCTCAAGACAATTTTTGTGTAATTATAATCCTACGAAATGTTCATAAGAGGAATGACTACAGAGAAAATATAAATTGTAGTTGTCTAGGGCTGGCAGTAGCAATGGGAAGTGAATGCAAATGGGCACCAAGGGGTGATACAACTATTCTAAAATTAAATTATGGTGAAAATAACAGCAAGTTTTCTTTTAAATTCTTTGAATTATACATTTCAAATGCGAGTATTTATGGTATGTGAATTATACATAAAAAGCTTAAGATTAAAAAACTGTCTGATAATCCAACAAGTTGTAAAACCAGAAACAAATTATTTCTCTATGTAGGCCAAGCCAATGCTGAGACAAAATACGTACAAAAGTATTACATGTAAACAATGCATGAAAACTACTCAGTCCTATAATTGAACATAAATTGAAAATAGTGACAACTTTCCATAATGCTTCCTGGTGGTTTTGCAATGAATATTTGAAATGAAAAAATAACAAAATATCTCCAGTATCATAGAAAAGTGACCACTGTTTTTCTCTATGCAATTCCTTCATATATCATCATCATCATCAGATTGAATAATAATTTTATTATTAATCTGACACAAGCCTCCGAGCATGCCCAGTGACACTTATGGATCCAATCAAACTATTCATCTGGCAATTAAATCACATCTCCAACATTTTCATCAAACAAGTATCTCCAAAATCAGAAACATTGCTTCCTAAGGTAACACATGTTGCCACACTCTGCTGAACATCTTTGCTTGTACAAACTGGAGGAGTACTGTCCAGCAGAACTTTCTGTGATTATATAAATTTTTACAGTCTATGCTGTTAGTCACAATGGCCAACCCCCAGCGACATGTTGCTATTAACTTCTTGAAATTTGAGTAGTGAAACTGAAGTTCTAAAGTTTTAAATTTATTAGTTTTTAATTATTTCAAATTTAAATAGCCATACCTGACTTGTAACTATCATATTGGAGAACACAGGGTTAGAATCTCATCTGATTTAGTTGATCCAAGAAAATTAAACTCCTTATCTTCTTTAATAAACCTGCTTTTCCTTCTTGCCTGGTCTTTGTATTTCACTATCCCTGCTGTTTTTGTGTCTCTTTATTCCCCATCTGATTTTGTATAGTCTGTTTGTCTCCCATTCTCTTATCCATTAGCCTACAATCCATTTATTTACATGATTGCCACAGTAATCTTTTTATGCATGGTCATGTGACCATGTAACACCATTGTTTCAAATCCTTCATATCCTCTAATATACCCTGGATATAATCTAGGTTCCAGTCCTTTGGGATATGGTCCCTTCCTGCTGTTACAATGCGTTTGCTATTACTCAGCTTTCCTTCCTTTGCTATGCTTCCCTACATTTGTACAGGCTGTCAATATATAATATATTAGAAGCTGTCCTATATGTTATTCTATGGACAACAGGCCAATATGCATCAAGAACAGGTGCTCTGGATCCAGATGGCCTTGGTTTAAATGTTGGGTCCTGCACTTAGCCTCCCTCATCTTCCTCTTCCTTACATGTAAAATTGAGACAGTAAAAACATCTAACTCTTGCAGTTAATGAGATGATACTAGAAAAGTATGTACACTGTGTTTGAGATTTAAAAAGCATTCCATAAATGTTTGCAATTGTTAATATTCCTGACTCATCTGCCTAATAGATTTATTTTTATATTTCAATATTTAAATAACACAATGTGGAGTTATAGAAAAAAGAAGAAGAATAAAGCAATTTCCTTTGTGATTACTGAACACTCAGTTCAAAACACTTCTGTGACCCCTGATGTATATGTCCCATGCACCAAGCCATTTATCAGCAAATTCCCTAGTGGACACCAGCTAGCAGTTGTTTAATTAAATTCAATTCTGACACTTTCTACCTGGAGATAAGGGTCAGATCCCACAGACAGGTCTCAATCCCACAAGACTTCCCCCCACTTCAGATACTAGTAAGCAAGTCTGGTTCTCCAGAACTTTTGACCAAGCATCTCCCCAGGTTCCAGTAATTTGCTGAGTGGCTCACAGAAACAGCATTTCTGTTTACTCACTTATTGCAAATATATATTGAAGGATACAAATGAACTTGCAGATGAAGAGAAGCATAGGGGAGGTCTGGAAGCAGGCTAGTAGCTTCATGTTTTTGCCAGTCTGGAGCTCTCTGCATTCCATAGTTAAGGGATTCTAATGTGGGCTTCTTCACACAGGCATGATCCATTATTAACCCCATTTCCATTCCCTCTCTCCTCTCAGAAGACTATGTGGGTTAAATGTTCCAAGGTCATAGTTATGGTTTGGTATTTATGGTGTCTCCCCATAATTCAGCATTCCAAGAGTCATCTCATTACAACAAAAAGTACTTCTATAACTCAAGAAATTCTAAGAGATTTTGGAGCTCTGGTTAAGATACACTGATCATTCAGGAAGTTATAACAGTCTTAGGAATTGTGTATTTGGAGCAGAGATTCTATCAGCATGCCTGTGTGTAAAGGTGTTAGGAATGCTGTGATAGGGAGTGGAGGCAGAAAACAATGCATATTTCTTAATATTTCACACACATTGTTAAGGATATATTTATCATGTCCTTCTCCTTACCCCTTATTCTTTCTTTTAAGCTGCAACTCCATTAATATACTTGTCTTTATATTTGATGCCTCTTAAATAAAAAAGATAATAATTTGTTTTCTTAAATTCAGTTCCCTTCTGAGAACTTTAAACCCCTTGAGAGTAAGGACAATGACTCATTTAGGTAATAATCACTCTGACAGCATCTATTTAACTGCAGATATTCAATAAATATGAGCTTCCCACTTGATAGAACACATATTTTTCAGGAATGAGTATGGCTGCCATCAGATATGGAAGAAGTTAGACAATTGAAATTACTAGGATTGATAGAGATTAACTATTTAACCAACTTCCAGATCAGTTATTGGAAGATAAACACAAATGTGACTCTGATTAAAATGGAGAACAGGTCCTATCTGGGAGGATACCAGTGAGAGAGGGGAGAATAACAGTGGGAGGGAGGAAGATGTAGGGAAAGGGTGTAGGAGACTGAATATAGTGAAACTATTGTGTACACATGTATGTAAATGGAAGAATGAGGCCTGAGGAAACTATTCTAGGAATAGGGGAATAAAGGAGAAAGATGACGGGGTGAATTCAAGTGTTGTATATTTGATATATTGTAAGAACCTTTGTAAATGCCACAATGTACTCCAACACAACAATAAACAAAATTAAAAAAAGTAAATAAAGTGAAGGACCTAAACTTAGGCATCCCACCAGGACCCTGGCTCAAAATAACTGGGATCCAGCCAGCCTTTCCTTGTACCAGGGACATTGATTGTACTCCAGCTTGTGCATTAGGTTCCAAAAAAGTACTTCTAAGAATTCTGACTGGAGCAAAATTTTATGAATTTTCCTGGAAACATCTTGCCACCAAAAAAATCACCATTTGGGCAAATAGGAAAAACTACACTTATCAAAATTGAGTTGAAAGCAAGAGTATCTCACAGCTTCTATCAAAACATTATTTTATGAGCCTGTTCAAAGCAGTGCTAATCACTTTACCAGTTTGACAATATTTCTCTTTCTAGAATTACCATGATTATAAGAATTAATATGATACTAAAACATGGACTATTAGTCTTGAATGTCTGCAAAGCAATAGTACTTGGTTATTTAGTCAAATACTAACCTAAGGTCTTCTGTGAAGGTATTATCTAGATATAAGTAGCATCTGCAATCACTGATTGTAACAGACATATATGAAATTTTATATTCATATAATTATTACTACATAATTTCCTACTGCTTCTGTTTCTCTGAAGATCCCTGACTGACACAAATCCAAAGACCATAGGTAAAGTTTTAGAACTCAGTTCCTATGGTAAAAGAGTTTGCTTTCCCCTTTTTTTCATTTTCTCCTCAGAATTAGATAAATTTGCTCATGAGTCAGGGAATGACTGAGGGTCTGGTTCCTTAAAATATAATTAGCCATAAAGGAAATGCAAATCAAAACCAAGCTAAGATTCCACCTCACCCCTGTTAGAATGGCCATCATCAGCAACACCACCAACAACATGTTTTGGCAAGGATGTGGGGAAAAAGGAACCCTCTTACACTGCTGGTGGGAATGCAAACTAGTACAAGCACTCTGGAAAAAAATTTGGAGGCTTCTTAAAAATCTAAACATATGATCCAGCAATCCCACTCTTGGAGATATACCTGAAGGAATGAAACACAGGTTACTCCAGAGGCACCTGCACACCCATGTTTATTGCAGCACTATTCACAATAGCCAAGTTATGGAAACAGCCAAGATGCCCCAGCACTGACGAATGGATTAAGAAAATGTGGTATCTATACACAATGGAATTCTATTCAGCCATGAAGAAGAACGAAATGTTATCATTCGCTGGTAAATGGATGGAATTGGAGAACATCATCCTGAGTGAGGTTAGCCAGGCTCAGAAGACCAATAATTATATGTTTTCCCTCATATGTGGACTTTAGATCAAAGGCAAATGCAGCAATGTGATTGGACTTTGGTCACATGATAAGGTGAGAGCACACACGGGAGGTGAGGATAGGTAAGACACCCAAAAAACATGATAGTATTTGATGTCCTCAATGCAAAGGAACTAATGCAGAAACTTTAAAGTGACAGAGGTCAATAGGAGAAGGGGATCAGGAACTAGAGAAAAGATCAGTTAGAGAAGAATCAACTTAGAATGTAACACATATGTACAGGAAAGCAATGAGGAAGCTCCCTGTATAGCTATCCTTATCTCAACTGGCAAAAACGCTTTGTCCTTCTTATTATTGTTTAAACAGTTTCTGCCTGGAAGGGAGGGGGTGGGGGGAGAGGGAGAGGCAGGGGAAAGGGAGAGAGTAATGACCCAAACATTGTATGCACATATGAATAAATGAAAAAAAAAAGAAAAAAATAGAATTAGCTTCCAATATTCCCAGGAGCATTACTAAACCCTTGAAGACTCATCTTTAGAAAGCTTGGTTTTTCAGCCAGACAACATTACATCAGCCTTTCTGATGGCTCAGAATCCCCAGACAAAACTCGTCAGAATGTAGACACAACTTGGAAATCTCGGTATATATGTATGATGGTGTGTTGTTCGGGCTCTACACCTTTAGTTCTACCTCACTTCATATTTCTTCAAGCTCCTTAAAAACATCCCTACACAGTCCTGTTTCCAACTTAGTCCTTATTAATTAAGACTATGAGATGCATCTTATCCTATTTACTTCTGTATGTGAATAATTTTCCTATTCTTTATGTACCAATGTATCACTAGCCACAACATATTTTTGATAGACTTTACACTGAGCAAAATCAGAAACTCAAGGGAGAATTTAAAATGTCTCTAGTCTCTCTTTAATGCATGCACAAATTGTACAGTTTTTATATGTGAACAGTATACCATTTTATTATAACTAAGAAATGTTTTAGAAAAAAAACTGTTACAAGTTAATCTTGATAAGTTTCTATTACCTCAAAGTTTTATTTGTAGGCTTATGTTTTGACCTTTTAACTAACGACTTATTATATTGCACTATTTGATTGTTATCCTTGAAGCAATTTGAGAAAAACTGAGACTCTATTTGACTTAAGGAAAATGTGAATACAAGCTTAAATTTCTGTTTAAATAAAAATACTACCATAAAAGTAAGAATCCAAAAATACACATATAAATAAATTTTCCTTGAAGTAAATTTTCTGAAGCATGGCTTTCTTTTTCTTGCATCTTCTTTTTTATTTTTGAGCTGTTGCAAATTTATTAAATTTGCTGTCAGTATGAGTGAGAATCATGTTGCCCCAAAACAATTATAATAATAACATCAAAGATCACTGATCACCATAACAGATACAATAGTAATAAAAGTTTTGAAATGGTAGAAAAATGGTCCCAAATAGACTTGCTTGACACATGGTTGCCACAAACCTTCAATTTGTAAAAAACATAGTATCTGTGAAATACAATAATACAAACCATAATAAAACGAGATGTACCTGAAATAGCTGATTTTCTATCTACCTGATTCTATTCTAAGTAATTTATATTCATTTTAATCATAAAAGTCACTCTGTGAGGTAATTTATTATTGTTCTCACTTAACAGAGGAAAAAACTTGGTCAGAGAGCTATTAAGGAGTAGTGCAGGTATGTTCTTCATCAAAATGTTAAGAAGATTAAATCAGATAATATTGTAAAATACTTAAAAAGTACCTGGTATTTGTTAAATAATAATTTACTTAAATTGGTTTCACTGATAAATGATGGAATTGGAATTGGAACTGGATAGTGTAGCTCTAGAGTGTGGGTTACTAACCACTGCATTCTCCTCCCTTTCAAAGTTTGGATCCAACACTCTTGTAATTCTATTAAGAGAAGACTGCTGAACTCCTGATGAAAACCACCTCCAATAGCAAACTAAAGCAATTTGGCTTCCATTCCCAAAACTGAGTATTGATTATAAGGGTTAGAATATCAGGTACAACAAAAATTTATCATGTACCCACTGTATGGAAGACATTTCTACACTTAAGAAGCCTTTAGTCTAAAGCAACCTTTCTCAATCTAGGGTTTCAAGAGAGAATTAATCCCTAATGCCTTAAGGTACCCACTGTGCATAATATATTAATTTCTCTCCTGTGCATCTAGAATGGTACTAGCTCTGCCTCATCCTATAAAACCTGAAAATGTTACATGTTTTTCAATGTCCTTTGGTCATATGGGGAACCCCAATACATAATTTTAAAATGATAAATACTACAACTGAAGTGCACAAAAAGGGGCGGGGAGTGTAGCTCAGGTACTTGACTTTTTGCTGAGACTTTATGTTCAATTCCCACTACCACCAAAAAAAAAAAAAAGCAGAAAAAGAAGGTAGTTATAGAGACTTAAGTTTGAATACAAGTTCAGCCACTTTAAGAGAGTGACACCAGCCAAGTGATGGTGGCTTTTTTTTTCTTATAAATATAGCACAATGTGCTTAGATTTATCCCATTTCTGTTCCTGCTGCCCCACTGCTAAGTCCTTCCATGCTTTATTGTGCTTGCACTTAAATGCTCCTTCTCAATTTAGTTCATCTATTATAACAAATATACCTTCATAAAATAAATTGTTACTATTAGGGGAGAACTGGAGAAGAGAATGTGAGCTGTTTTCATAATTTTTCTCTAGATTCAAAACTGCTCTAAAATGAAAATTTCGCTAAATGAACAGACATTTTTAAAAGTTTTGATCTGCCAAAGGCCTTGGGAAAAGAATGAAAATGCATGTTACAAATTGAAAGAAAGTACTTTCAGACCACATACTGAAAGTGCTAGTATGTACTAGAACACTCAAATCTCAGTAGTGAAGAAAAATCAATCCAGTTAGAGCATAAGTAAAAGACATCAGAAGATATTTCACCAAAGAGCATAGAAATATACATGGCATAAGTATACAAAAAGAGATTCAACACAGTAGCCATTAGGAAAATGCAATTCAAACTAAAAATGGCATCTTTACACACATATTTAAATGGCTGTACCTAAAAAAGTAGGTAAAAACTTCAAGTGCTGTCCAGAATATGGAGAAACTCCAATCATTTGTAGATTATAAATATGATCATGAAATTGTTCAGCTATTTTGGAAAACAGGCAATTTCTTTTAAACATACAATTATCCTACAGTCTAATAATTGTACTCTTGGACACTTAGTCTAGAAAAATAAAAACTTACTAAGACTTGTGCACAGATGTGCAAAGGAACTTGGATGTAACTGTCGGAAAGAAATGGGAGTCTTAAGGTGACAGAGTGGTTCTATGGCTAAACTGCACCAATACCAGTCTGCTTACGATACTACACTACTGTTTCTCCAGAGATTACTGTTCAGACAACTGGGGATATGGGATCTTTTTACTGTTTCTTACAACGGCTGTGAATCCACAATTTTCTCAAAATTAAAAGATGATTTTAAAGAAAAGTGCTTATATGGTGGCCCTAAAAGAATCTTTTCATTTTTGTTAATGTGCAAATGCATCACTTCAAATCACAGTTAATATTTAATTGTTCTGTATCCTGCATTATAATATAAAGTAAGTTTATAGATTCACCAACTCTTCTGTGTGTCTCCTAAACATATAAAATTAGTGTGAGTTCTAAAACTAATCTCTTCCTCATCCTATTAGTTGGCAAATTCTATTAATTTGTTATCATTTAATCAGTTCCTATGATATTCTTGACCAATCTCAAATACTGCTTCTGAAGCATACTACACTATTGCATTTTTCCTGCTTTGCGTAGTTGTTCCCTCATTGTTGTACTAAGACTTTCTTCCCTTTTATATCATACTATGCTTATTAACAGAAATCTATCCAATCTCTCTAGACAGCCTATACATTCTGGCCATAAAATGATATCAATAAAGACAAAGGCCTTCCTAAACAGGGAAACACTATAGCATGTCATAAAGCAGTGAAGTGCAAGACATTTTCTATATACAATTCACACAGAAAACCATAAATACTGCTGAAAGAAATTAAAGTAGATCCAAACAGTGAAAGACACTTTCATTGATCTGAAGAATTGATATTCTTAATATTGTAACACCTCAAATGATCTGGAGACCAAATGGAGCCCCTTTCAAAAGTCCAAGTACATTATTTTTGGTAGACATGATCAAGTTGACCATGAAACGCGTGTGGAATTTCAAGAAACCAGGGGAAAAGGAGAAGAAAGAAAAAAAGAAAGAAAGGAAGGAAAGAAAGAAAAAGAAAGAAAGAAAGAAGCAAAGTAAGAGAAAGAAAAAGGAAAGAAAGAACACAGATGGAGACTCATAATTTGTGATTTCAAAGATTACTACAAACCACAGTATTCATGACAGCATGGTACTTGGATAAGAATAGGCATATAAATTAATGGAAAGGAATTAAATTTCCATTAAAACAACTATCACATCTATGGTCAATTGATTTTTGACAAGGATGCCAAACCATTTAATAGGAAAAGAACAGTCTTAAACAGATGATGCAAGCACATCTGAAAGCAAAAGAACTAAGACTGTCCCCTAGTCAGGCACTATCACTCATACCTGTGGTCCCAGAGGCTTGGGAGTTGGGAGGTGAAGATTGGAAGGATTAAAGTTTGAATCCAGCCCAGACAAAAAGTTAGCAAGACCCCATTTCAACCACTAAAGCTATGGGGGGGTTATTGCTTGCATTTCATCTCAACTCTGTTGGAAGCTGTAGTAGGAGCAAAAAGGAACTGGAGCTGTGACTCAAGAGGTAGAGCCCTTGCCTAACAAGCACAATGCCCTGAGTTCAAATCCCAATATAGCAAAAAAAGTAAAAAATAAAAAAATTTTGAAAGTCCTTTTCTTTATACTACATGCAAATATTAACTCCAGATAAAATATAAATCTAAATATAAGATCTAAAATTATAAAAGTCTAAGAAAAAATATAGCAGTAAATAATTACAACCTTGGGTTGACAAATGTTTTTCTAATATATAACATTGAAAGCACAAGTGACTAATGTATAATAAATTAGACCTCATCAAAATTAAAAATATTTCTTTACAGAAAATTATATAGCAGGAAAGTAAAATGACAACCAAGTAGGAAAAAGTATTTTCAAATAATTCACTGATATTTATTTCTTGTTATATAAGAAAATAAATAAGGAACTCTGAGAAACAATAAAAAATAATCCATTTAAAAACTATAAATAACCCAGTTAAAAAATGAGTGATATGAATAAATATTTTTCCAAAGAAGACACATAGTATAAAGTCAATAACTTCACAAAGTTGCTAAGTTAGTGTTACTAGTCATTTTCAAAAGGTTACACCAAGAAGAATTAACTTAGAGGGTAACACACATGCACAGGAAATCAATGCGAGTCAACTCCCTGTATAGCTATCCTTATCTCAATTAGCAAAAACCCTTGGTCCTTCCTATTATTGCTTATACTCTCTCTTCAACAAAATTAGAGATAAGGGCAAAATAGTTTCTGCCAGATATTGAGGGGGTGGGAGGGAAAGGGAGGGTGTGGGGGGTAAGGGAGGGGATGGGGGAAGGGGAGAGAAATGGCCCAAACATTGTATGCACATATGAATAAGAAAAATTTTTTAAAAGTGCAAATCAAGACAAGAAATACCATTTTATACTGCCTAAAACGGTTGTAATTGAAAAGACAGGTACTAAGTTTGGAAACAATGAAGAGAAACTGAAAACTTCAAACATTCTTGCTGAATATATAATGATACATTTTGGAAAAGTCAAAAGTATCTCAAAAGGTAGGATATAAAGTTACTAATATAATTCAGGAATTCCATTTGTACATATATTCCCCAAAGTGTAGTGAACACGTCAACACAAAAATTTGTGTTTCATAGCATCATTATTTGTAATTACAAAAATAGTAAAGAAACCAAATATTTCTAATCCCCTACATAAAGAAATACAAATCATGCCTTGCCTGAGGCCTTGACTTCAAGCCCCAGTACTGCCCCAAATCAAAAATTCTAGTAAGAAATACAAATCATATATTCACACAATTGAATATTATGCTGTAGTAAAAACGATGGAGTGCTAGTAAATGATTAAAACCTGGAAGAACCTTAAAAACATAATCCTATATGAAAGAAACTACTCACAAAAGACCGCATACTGTATGATTCAATTTAAGTTAACTGTCAAGAACAAGCAAATCAACAGAGAGAGAAAGTAGGTTAATGTTTCCTTACAGCTGAGTGAAGAGAGAAGAATGGATGTTAAATGCACTGGCATTCTTGTGGAGTGACAAAATTAGATTGGGTTTTGAAATTAGATAGTGCTGATAGCTGTATTTTGTGAAGATATTTTTTTTTAAGTACTAAATTTCACCCTTTATCTCAGTGGAGAAATTGACATATGTGAACTGAACCTGACTTAAGCTATTAAAGGAAATTGAAAAATAAAATAAGAAGTCATGATGTTGTTGTACTAATTCTTCATGTAATTTTTAATAAGCAATGAATATAATGATAATGACTCCCTAAAATTTTTGTAGGAATAACTTCCATTCTGTTTCTGGGGAGGCAGACTAAACTTGTATTGTTAATACCCATACAAATTTTTATCTCCATTTATACCTGATGCCCTATTAGATTTCTCATTTCATAATTTCTAAGGGTCAACAGAGTTGGTATCCCTTTGATGCTTTGAAATTTATAAATTTAAGTTACATATGTTAGTCACTTTTTCCATGCCTATGACCAATACCTAAGAACAAAATTTATGTGAAAAATTATTTACTTTAGCTCACAATTTCAGAAATTTCAGCATCTAGTCTTTGGCTCCATTGATTTTGGCCTGCAGTGATACAAGCATCATGATTTCAAGACTATGTAGCAGAGGCTACTCACCTCATGGCAGAAAGGATGCAGAGAGGGAAAGAGAGAGGGACTTGGGACAGGACAGTCTCCATGGACATGTCTCCCAGTGACCTCTTCCTTTTACTAGGCTCCAACTCCTAAAGTTTCCAGAACCTCCCAAAATAACACCACCAGTTGGGAACCAAGACTTTAATAATGAGTGTGTGGAGAGCATTTCATATTCTAATAATGATATTACAATCCTGGACCCCAATGACTTAATGCCCATTTCATAAAGCAAAATGAATTTAGTTTATCTCTAAGACACCCCACAGGCTTAATAGTGCCAACATTATTCAAATGTGCAAGTCCAAAGTCTCTTCTGAGACTCAAGGCAAACTATTATACTTCCAGTACACATCATCATAGAATAAATATTACCATTACAAGAGGGAAAAATGGAAACTTAATGAGGAGGAGCGGTACCAAAAAAAAAAATAAATAAATAAAATAAACCTAACATGGCAAACATTGAACACGGTAGATACATGCCCAGTGTCGGGGCATATGGTGTCATAATTTGACCTCCATGACCTTGGGCAGCCTTGGCCCTGTGGCCTTCCATTTGCAGCCTATATGACCTCTCGCTTGGGCTTGCTTCACTAGTTGCCTAATGCTTTTCTTGGTAGTCATTCCAATTTTCCATTATTTCCAACATCCTGGGGTTTTATTGTATCTTAGGCTTAAACCTCATAGCTTCACACATTGTATTCTTAAGGGCTGCCTACAGAAATCATGGCTGTGGGGAACATTTCCAGGCCTCACAGGCCTTCCTTTGAAATCTGGGTGAAAACTTCTATGACCCTATATCTCTTGGATTTTGCATACCTGCAAAACAGGGATTTTTATGAATAATGTCAAAGCCTGTTGCAAGCTCAAATGGTACCTGGGTGGGTCTTCTGGGATTGTGGTTATATTAGCCACTGAGTGACTAGGAAGCAGAGCATAGAGAATTGAATTTTGGGCTAACAACTTGGTAGGCAGCCCTGCATGAATAAGGATTGACAGAGCTGCTCTCTTCTCAAAGGAAAGTCTTTCAAATGAGTTTGCTTTTCTGTACTCTTAATCCTGTGATAATTGAAGTCTGGCAAATTACTGATACTATCAAATCATTTTCTCAAATGTCCCAATGCAAAGTACTTGGCTTTTCTTTAATGGTCTTAAACTATTTAACAACCATAACTTTCTTAGTCCCAACTTTAAAGATGCTCCTTTTCTGGGAAAAATGCATATTTTTCAAATCTTTCTGCTCTGATTTTGTGCCATTTCTACTGTAAATCTTGACAAAATTAGCCAGCAATAACCATGCCACAGCTTGAATACTAGGCTGCCCTGAAATTTCCTCTACCAAACTAATTAGATTATCACTTTTAAATTCAGACTCACACAAATTCTCAGGATATAAACAAAATGTAGCCATGTTCTGCATCATAGTGTTACAGGAATGACTTATAGACAAATTCCTAACAGAGTTCTTGCTCCCATCTGAAAGCTCTCAAGCATGGTCTTTATTGTCTGCATTTCTCTAAGCATCCTGGTCTTCTGTGTTCCCACTAGAATCACTCACTCAGCACTTCTTATAGCAGTCTATGCTTCTCTGGCCTGCATCTGCAAACTCCTACAAATTTCTTCCACAAGCCAGTTCCAAAGGCTTCAAATCAGATGGTCAGTTTCAGTCACAGCAACCATCCCACTGCTCTAGTATCAGAGGCTCTTCATCACTGTGATAATATACCTGGTGTAAACATCTTAAGAGAGAAAGGGTTACTCATTTTGTCTTACAATTTCAGAAGTTTCAGTTAATAGTCCTTGGATATGTTGATTTGGGGCCCAAGTTGAGACAAAACATCACAGCATATCGCAGAGGATACTCACATGGTGGCAAACAGGAAACAGAAAGAGAAGAAGAAGGGCTTGAGACAAGATACAGCCCCCAAGGATATGCCCCCAGTGACCTACTTCCTCTGGCTAGGCCCCATTCTTACAGTTTCCAGAACTTCCAAAAGAGCATTACAAGTTCACGACCAAGCCTTCAAAATGAGACTATTTTATATGTATATACTGTTATAGTATGGGAGTGGTACTTGAAGAAAATGTAGAGAATGACTATAAAGTTTCCTAAATCATGGACCAATGCCCAAGTATGTTCAGTCTATGCTATCATTTGGCATCTTGCAGGTCAGCGTTTGGAATGTAGGCTATTTCAGCTGCTTGTGTACAATGGTTGTATGTCTATATTCTATGCGCCATTTCTTCCTTGGATCACATGTAGATCCAATGCCCATTAGATAAGTAATCATCCTTTTACTAAATCAGTACTTAGAAAGCAACTGAAGAGTATAGAAAACATGAAATAATTAGTTATGAATTAGGAAAGTCAGCAAACTAAATTTTACCAGTAAAATTAGTTCTTTTGTTTTTATGGGATGTTGAAAAACACATTTTATAGACTCTATAGCTTTATAAAAATAAAAGAAGGTATTTGTCTTCATCTATTTGAGCTGTTATAATGACATACCTTAAATTGAATAACAGCAGAATTTTACTTCTAACAGCTCTGGTGGTTGGGAAGTCCAAGAGAATGGTAACATGAGTGTCTAGTGAAGGCATACTTTCCCATAGCTATGCCTCACATAGTAAAAGCAATAAGGCAGCTTCATAAGGCACAAATCTCCTTCATGAGGGCTCCACCCTTATGATTAGTCTCCTCCCAAAAGCCCTACCTCTCATATTATATGAATTTGAAAGGACACAGTATTCAGATGATAGCAGTAAGAGTACATATAATAACATAAAACTGTCTTAAAGTTTAATTTATTATATTTTAACCATCTTTAGGCTTCTGATAAAAGTCCAGCCCCTGTCCCCCATTGCTAGTTGAGCTGCAAATTTTCTTTTTCCTCTGAGAAAGGAAAATTTGAAGAAGATTTCTTATTCACTAAGATAAAGAATGCAGGGATTTGGTGATGAGGAGGAGGAGGAAGATAAATGGGTAATTTCTTTTTTATTATTATTCATTTTGATGTCTTTGTGATTATCAGGCTGGCAATGTTAGGAAAGTAGGTGGGTCTGATGATCTGGTATTTTGGAGAGTAGTGTGGATTCATGTTATAATTTATAAATCATTCATATTTGTGCAATAACAGAATTCAGTGTATTAAACAAAATTACCTGGAGTTGTCAAATCAATAGAAGCACCAAACCTACTCTTGGAGACTATTTTAACTCAGGAAAATTTGTCAATAAATGAATTCTTTTTGGTACATAGCTATTAAGGCATAAATCCAAAAAACAGAACCAAGTCCTCTGTCTAATCCAGCACAGTTTTCTCCAAACCAATCTGTTTCTGCATCACAAATATTTGTGAAATGCTTATCATATATGCAATATGTATAAGGCTTCATAAAAAAAGCAAATAAGAAAAAGCAGGAACAGTTGAGGACAGAGAGACTATCCTTTACATATCAACAAACCCTCTCCTTACCTATGTTTCGTTCCCTTACTGTGATTCCATTGTGTCATCTGTGAACCGTTGGACCAGATACTCTGAAGCCCTGAATTCAGTCCCTTAATTTTAATTCATGATTAGCACACTCAAACCAGTATTATCTTCCAACATTGCTCTGTCTATGAACAATTATTCTCTTTTATCCACAGTATAAAAATCTAACACTCTTGGCCCCAAATCAAAGCCTTTTTCACCTGGCATAATCATGCTGGTCACTTTTATTTCTCTCTTCTTAGATTGAAGCATCTGGTGGGCCCAAACTGATCACTTGCACACTGTTCAACATGCTACCTTAATAAACATATTAACCAAGATTCTAAGCTTTTTTTTTTTTTTCAGTACTGGGGCTTGAACTCAGGATCTTCACCTTGAGCAACTCCACCAGCCCTTTTTTTGTGATAGGTGTTTTGAGATACACTCTCGTGAACAATTTCCCCAGGCTGGCTTCGAACCTCTATCTTCCTAATCTCTGCCAACTGAGTCACTAGGATTGCAGGTGTGAGCCACTGGAGCCTGGCCAAGCTTCTAAGCCCTTACTCCATTTTCTATCTATCTAAATTGCATTTATTTAAAACATTCCACTTAAATGTCACATTCTTTGAAAAAATAACCCTTAGCATCATAGGCTGTGCTTAACCCTGTACAACTACTTTTTGCAATTTACCTGATTCAGAATGTATTTAATGCACTTTTTTTGAAAACTTTTAGGACACTTGGAGTATAAGAAAGTCTTTAATATAAGATATCTGCTTCTCATACTTGTTTGATGTGTTATCTGATTTAAAAGATCAGAAAAAAGTAACTAAAACAATGACAGAGTCAAATACAGTGTAAATTTCATAAGTAATGAAAACATTTATTATTGTGATCTGGCTGTGAGGACATCATATTCTTCACAAGCATAAACTTTGTGAAGTTTATACTTTCTCAAGTATAAACATTGGAGTTTTGAGTTTTAATTTAAGAATTGCTTGAAAAAGCAAATATTTATGAGCAAATATTCATGTTTTCCATAAAATAAATGCACTTGTACCTAGTTATGGGAGAAATTAAAATAAATAATTAAAACTGAACTGCACTCTACACTCTTACATTCTTTTGGGACCGGGAAATCTCAGTGTCTGTTACAAAGTTTATTCTCTTCATTCCCACTCTGTTGCTGGAGGATTTGAAGAGCTGCTAACCTTGGCAAACATTCATTAAAATAAAAGGCTGCCTGGAGATACTGAAGATCTCTGTCAGGAAGCCAATTAGCTTAGGTCCACCTCTGACTCTGTCTGCTTAGTAGTTACTCTAAGGCTACTTCCCTATTCCCTTTTTATTTTTATAACTTGTAATTACTTACTGCACCATATAATTTCTATAGCCACTGGTAGCATTTAACTATGGCATCAGGGGCCCCTGGTGACTAGAGCACCTCAGGATGGAAGACATCAGTTCTCTGAGACATGTACCTAGATTCGGTATCCAGGGCACCACATATACCCTTGAATGGCTGTGTGACTTACCAGCTAAAAACATCATGGATTTATGAAAGAAGTGTCACTGTCACATCTGGTTTCCAGGTTGTAACCAGATGCTGGTCTTTGTTCTAAAAGGAATACAACCCTCTTTCCTCCACCAAGCAATTGAAGTAGTTCTGTACTTGGGCAAAAAGTGAGATTAAATTTACTTTAACAACTCAGTCTCAGTACCCATCATACACACACACACACACACACACACACACACACACACACACACACACTCATGCTAACGTTGCTTTCTGATTTTTTACCTACTGTCAGCCCTTCCATACATTCCAAAACATCAATTACTAAGTTGCCTCTTCTGGCAACATGTTCCTTGCTATTCACACTTTCACTTCATTTTGAATCTGCACTATCCACTTAGTGCTCAGCTGGGTGCATTAAAAGATATTTAGATCAAACAAAAGTCTGCTGCACTCAAAGAAAATTCAGGTTAACAAGAGGAAGATAAAGTTAAAAATTGTAACCAGGGATGAGGCAGTTTGTGTGCCTTATTTTGTTTTACATCTACCATGAAATCAGTATTACTATTTCCATTTTTAAATAGGGAAATTGAGATTTGGAAAAGTTAAATTTAAAATTCATTGCTGTGTCAGTGTTAGAGTTATGATATGAACCTAGGACTGCCTATTTCTGAAAATCATGTTCATTTTTACTACAAAATTTGTTTAGAATAACTGTAATAACATATAAAAAGGATATAGTTTATGTAAGGGAAGAAAGATATCAGAGTAGAAATTATCCAGATGTTACCTTTGTTTGAAACTGTATACCTGTTGCTGGCATAAAAACCCATGATAAATTTGGAAATCAATAGGTATTTTTTGAGAAAATACAGAAAAAAAGCACATTCTAGCTAGGACACAGTTCAACCGAAATCATGTATTCTAAGGGCCAATAGTTAAGGTCAGTCATGAAGATTTCTTACCAGAGTAGTTTCCAGGTATATATACTTTCTCTCACATTAGGAAGTTTCTTCATGCATGGTCATTATGTTCATGTATCAAGAAATTTGCAAAACCACATTGCGTGACATTTGAATCATAAGGGCGGCTCAGGCATGGGAAGGAACTATATCCACAGTGCTGTGCAGAATGCTGCTTGACAAAGTTTAAGGAAGGGAAAAGATACAGAAAGATACGGAAGTGAAGAATGCAGGTATTGGGGATTATATGCACATCAGAGGACAACAAAAATAAAGTTGTCATGTAAGTAAGAATGTATGTTTCTGTTTACCTGCTATTAGTTTGGATCCATCTGACTGGTAGTAGTCTCTACTTATTACCATTACCTCTTTATAACTCCATCCCATCTTATTTTCCTGTGGCCTATCATTCAAAGATTTCAGCTCTCTTCCTCAGTAGCTACATTTCCTATCATCTGCAATACAGGTTTTCATTCAACATCATGATTCACCTTTGTAGTTAATAGATATAGATTTAAAAATAAATTTGAACAAATTATGTGATGCCCTGCAACACAACAGATTATGAGGTCCTTGCTGACAATCTGTATCTTCAGCCATTCTTAATTTCTTTCTGCTTCTAAAATTTTAAATATCTTTGATAGCACATCACTATACATGCCTTTTCCTTTAATTGCATGTTTTATCTGCATTTATTTTCCTGGCCAACTCACTCAGACCTTCCGTCTTGAACAGCTTTTATGAGTTTCTGAAGTAAACTGACTTCAATGCCACTTGTCTGTGTCCCTATGACATCCTGTGTATGTGTTTAAGTCTGCATGTTATACCATTCTCTTTCTCTATATCAGACTACTTCTGAGAATTAATGCACACCATCCCTCCAGAAAAATAATTTCTTTCCAATAACTTCAAGTAAAATATTCTTGAATTTTTTAATTGGTCCCAACTCACCTGAAATATTGGGACAGAAAAGAAAAGGATATGAATGAGGGAAGGGAATTCCTAAAGAGACATTAATTTCCTATTACCAAGGAAGGAGGAGAACCAAACAAACAGAGGAGCAAAAATAGATTGCCAGTGACTTTGGAAAAATAAGAAATTTGACCATCCTTCTACTCTACCTGAAGTGTTCATCAACATCCCTTACCAAAGTATGGTGCCTCCGTCCTGTGCTGGAGAGTTTTTTATCGTGTACTGTTTTGGTTTTGTTTTCATTTTGGGTTTATGAACATACATTTTATTTTGTTTTTGTAAACAAAGTATCTTTCCTGAAGTGTTAGAAGCTTAGAAAATAATTAAATCTTATTTTTCTTATTGAAAGATGACTAGGCAGTTCCAGGAAAAGAGCTATTCTTTATTAAACAGCTGTGTATCAAGACTTGTGCCATACATTTCATGCACATTATCAAATTTAATGATCATGACAAACCTGTAATGTCACTGTCACAATTTCACAGATGAGTAAACAGTCTTAGAAAGACTATATAATCCTCATTCACCAAGTTACATTTGAAACTTTAGGAACCCAAAGCCCTTGTTCACAGTAGCATGGTGCTTGCTATTTTTCTGTTCTTCTCCTCTATTTAACTTACAGTTATAGTTGTCCTAGAAATTTTAGGTGCTTTCTATTTTGAACCTAGTTCTTATGGTTTTTTTTTCTGTCACTCGTTAGTTATGTCAGAGGACAAAAATTACAACTATTTGATTTGACAATATTAATTGGCTTTATTTCCATTCTAGAATTGGGCTATACTTCATTCCATAAAATAGAGTAAGTGTTATAATGGGCTGAGCAGAAGAGGTTATTTTTATAGTCAGAGAAGAGCTGGAAAAAAAAATCAGAAACAACGAGAATATAGAAAGGCAATTAATTGGTTAGTATCAGATAACTTCAAATTACCTTTTTTATATAAGGATTAAGGCAGAAGAAATAATTATTGTGCCTATTAAAATTGGTTATTTTGGAAATTTGGCACTCTCTCTCTCCCCTCTCTTTTTCTGGAAAGATCATATAAACTAGTTTCCCTTTATTAACACAGAGCATTAGGATGGCTGACTCCATTTTGGTTTTTAGTCTGGTCTATTCAGCCCAGTGCAGGAGGTTAGGCCAAAATAATGACCTCCTGTAATGTTAATTTAAGAGTTAAAAGACATTTCACTTCTAGAAACACTATGCAAGAATAACTAGATTTCTGCCAATAGAGGCTTCTTCCCAGAATTTTCATTGACTGTCAGTAGAAAATTATGGGAATTAAAGAGCATAGTTCTTGCCTTTCCAAAGAGAATGCATGTGAAAAATTGGAAACAGTCATATTCCACTAGTAATTATATGACAGGAAATTGAAGGAGTATTTTTGTGATCTGTTGCCCATTGTGTGATTTACCGACCATGTATATTTGAGTTTTCCAGCAAATGAGTGTGAATGTAGTATCATTTGACCTCATTGGTCAAAAATAGAAATAGTGAATTAAAGTTCTAATGAATATAAATTAATTTGAACTAGGTTCTCTAGAGGAAATTTAGTAAAGGAGTACAGACAAAGTTGAGACATCTTCTTCTCTAGTAATATCATTGTTTCCATTGCTGTTTGGGGGGCCTTAAAATAAGCCATAGAAGTTGGCAAAAGAAAAATGACATACATAATGAATTGCACAGCCAAGTGAGATTTATAAGATATTTGCATACTTTGAAGTTTCATTTGATATTATCTGATAATGAAGCCAAATAAATATAACACCTCACTGCATCCAGTTCCTCCTCAAACTGACACAGCAGCATTGCTTTAATGGATTGTTCATTACTGGGAGTGAACACTGACCTCCCATTGTCCTGCCCATTTGTTTTTCTGTTCTCAGAAAGGCAATATTCAAAATGCAGCATGAAAGTTAATGGGGACTACCATTGTTCCTTGGAGTGTATAAATTCAGTTTTAACTATCTGCTATTGATTCTATCAGTCACTGAATAGGAATATTCACAACTACCCAATAGATTAAATGAGTGTCTGCAAAATACATAGTCAGAACTTGAATAACTTAGTACTGAGGCTAACTCATTGGTATGAGAGAGCAATGTATAAACCGGTAATTGTCCCTAACTCACTATTCTGCATGTTTATCTCAATAAGTTCTATTATCTAATAGCCAAAGAATTAATCATGCTTTCCTACAAAAACAATTATTTTTCAAAGCTTGTTTCCTTATTACAAAAATATATAGTTCCTAAGGCTGTTCTGAACATGAAAAAGGAGAATCCACACAGAGTGCTTAGGGCAGTGTCTGGTATGTGGCAGATGCTTAATAAATGGTCAGCATTGTTACTCAGAATATTTGCAAAGCCATCTGCAGAGATTCCCTTCAGAATGCTAGGATCAAAAGTAGTCCATGTGATCTAATAACAATCTTGATGAAGTTCTAGGTCTCTATCACCAGGCTTGATGGCATTTGATTTCTACAATGGATATTTTTAATCATGTTGTTCCCAGGCATATTTTTAAAGATTCAAGGTCAGGAATCTGACCTTGTGTGCTGCATAGGCAATGCCACGCCTCTCCTCTATGTCTATGATGTCATAAACACACTTGCTGATCCCAACACTTGCTGATCCCAGGTCAGCCTTCAGAATTTTTCTCAACACACAGTAATTAGTTCAGAGCCCATGGCAGGAAACCTATTTGACATGTAGAAACTCAATCTCATGTTTTGTTTTTTAATCACATTTCAGAGACAGAATTGAATTTTAGAGGAGTGAGGACAGGAATAAAAATGACACTCAAAAAGAAATGATTAATATTATTTCTAGCAACATCTAAATCCTTTCCCTAGCATAAACATAGATAGATTCAGATTCAGAAAGCTCATCACTCAAAATGACTGAAGGTTTCATTTGTACAACTGAGGAGGGCAAAAAGAATAATGAAGAGCGTGTGAGCTGGCATTTTCTCCAATATATAGCTTAAACTGTCCCTTAATAAGCTCTTGCCTTCTGGATTCTTATTAGATGTACAGTCCTTCTCATGGAGTTACCTCCCTTGTTAATACTCTTTTCTGGACTGATGTTAGTCATTGCCCGTCTAGAGCCTTTCTAGAGATCCAGTCTGCACAACTTTCCAGAGTGTTGGCAGTTTTCATATCTGTTCTACATTTTTAAAGATATTTAAGAAAGGTCTTGGTCCTTGAAGGACACTAATTATTCTTTTTTATTGTTTTTATATCTATTCATATGTGTATACATTGTTTAGGTCATTATCTCTCCTCCCACCCCCACCCCTCTATCCCCCTCCTCCCAACCCCCCACGCCCGCCTTGCTTCCAGGCAGAACCTGTTCTTCTCTCTTGTTCTCCAATTTTGTTGAAGAGAAAGCTTAAGAGATAATAAGAAAAACAGCATTTTTGCTAGTTTGAGATAAAGATAGCTATACAGAGAGATTCCTAGTGCTGCTTCCCTGTACTTGTGTATTGCACTGCACATTGCTTCATTTCTACCAGACCTCTTCACTATTTCCTGGTCACCTTCCTATAACGGCCTCTGCCAGTTTAAGATGACTATATTTGCTTGCCTACAGTGAGAACATCAGCCACATTCAAGTTTTAGGCTTCCTTCCCTTTCCCTATTCCTCCTGTGTGTGTTCTCTCCTTAGTGTGTGACACATGTCCAATAACATTACTGCATTTGTTTTAGATCTATAATCTGCATATGAGGGGAAACATATGATTTTTGGCCTTCTGAGCCTGGCTAACATTGCTTAAGATGATGTTTTCCAGTTCCATCCATTTACTTGTGAATGACAAAATTTCATTCTTCTTTGTGGCTGAATAAAATTCCATTTTGCTTTAATACCACTTTTTCTTAATCCATTTGTCCATAGTGGAGTATCTTGGCTGTTTCCATAGCTTGGTTATTGTGAATAGTGCTGCAATAAATATGAGTGCAGGAGCCTTTGGAATAACCTGAGTCACATTCCCTTTGGGTATATCCCTGGGAATGGTATTGCTGGATCATATGGCAGATCTATGTTTAGTTTTTTTAAGGAGCCTCCATATTGTTTTCCAAAGTGGTTGACTAGCTTACATTCCCACCAGCAGATACTAATTATTCTTCAGGCTCCTTCCTTCCTGAGTCATTTCCATTAGAGTTCCAAGAACTGCATGGGTATTCTGGGGTTAGTTCCAGTATAGTTACAAGAAAGTTTGGTTACTATGAAATGTATTTATGTTTTATTCAATGAGTCCTAAAACCCTTATTTCATTAATTCTTATTTGGAGCACACAGAAACTGGCTGGAATGATAAAGGATCATCCTTATTATAAACTCAGATTTCAATCCTTCCATTCATTACCTCAATTTCCATTAGTTAAGATGTGACTATTAGAAATGGGAGCTTCGCAGCAAAGCTGACTCTCATTTATGGATGATGTTATCAAACCAATCTTCACTTTCACTTATGTATAGAATGGGGAATAGAAACTGTCACTTCAACATAATGAAGGTCCTTTAAGAAAATCATAGTATAGTCTATAATTATTCACAGGTTGCCTACCAATCAATCATTTGCACAATTAATATTCTCTCTTCCCTCCCCTCGAGACACAGGAGAGAGAGAGAGAGAGAGAGAGAGAGAGAGAGAGAGAAGGAGAGAGAGAGAGAGAGAGAAGCAAAGGGTATATTTTTGATTTATAAAGAAACAGGAGAAAAGAGATATGTGGAAAATGGAGGCAGGGTTTTTCCTAGAAGCAGCAGTTAGTGTAACAATTCATCAAATAAATCATATTATAGCCATTTTAAGAGTCTACAAAACTTATATCCTAAAACAAAATAAAACATTACTGGTCATGGATGTTAAATAGTAAATACTTTATCTTTCATCAGTCAATCTCAAAATATACTCAGCTAAGTTAGACTCTTATAGCGTTTCATTAATGGAGATAAAAACAAAGTATTTTACTTGGTGGATAATTAAAATCAGTTTCTCCTTTAAAATATGATAAAAAAATATACTACATATATATGTATGTATATATATATATATATGACAAAATATTCTTTCTCCATAATTTCCTCAGTTCCTCTGCTGGAGAGTACCTGACCTTCAATTCCTTTTTTTATCCTTTCCATTCATCTATGCTATGCTAACCAATCTTGATCTTATTATCAGCGACAAAGTAAATGCAGAGAGTATCTCTGAGGGGCATAGTTACAGTTGGTGGGAAGGTAATTCTCAGGAACATTGCCCTTTTCATGCTGTGCTTTTGCCTGTAAATCTGCCTTTTGCTATAGGTTTCCCCTAATAGTTGTCTGCTAATCAACCTTGTATAATAGTCCACATCACCCGTTTGTATTTTACAGAAAACAATCTCATGTTACTGACATTGTGTGTGTGTTCTTGTGAGTTTTCCAGACCATAAACCTGTCCACTGTCTCCATCCACTACTCAGCTTCTTTATGCAGTGTACACTGTGTATAGGAAATGGACACTTATTGATCATAAGCATTTTGTATTTATGTCCTAGTGTATTAGTTGGAGAAATAAGTAGCTCATCTAAGTGCATATCAGAAACAGTCATGCATACATTAAAGTTAATATGAAATGCACATTACTAATAATCAGGGAAATGAAAATTGGAGAGCATCATTCTGAGTGAGGTTAGCCTGGCCCAAAAGACCAAAAATCGTATGTTCTTCCTCATATGCAGACATTAGATCAAGGGCAAACACAACAAGGTGTTTGAACTTTGATCACAAGATAAAAGCAAGAGCACACAAGGGAGATGTGAAGATAGGTAAGACACCTAAAAAATTAGTTTGCATTTGTTGCCCTTAACGCAGAGAAACTAAAGCAGATACCTTAAAAGCAACTGAGGCCAATAGGAGAAGGGACCAGGAACCAGAGAAAAAGTTAGATCAAGAAGAATTAACCTAGAAGGTAACACACATGCACAGGAAATTAATGTGAGCCGACTCCCTGTATAGCTATCCTTATCAACTAGCAAAAACCCTTGGTCCTTCCTATTATTGTTTATACTCTCTCTTCAACAAAATTTGAGATAAGGGCAAAATAGTTTCTGCTGGGTATCGAGGGGGTTGGGGGGAGAGGGAGGGGAGAGGGTGAGTGGTAAGGGAGGGAATGGGGACAGGGGGGAGAAATGACCCAAACATTGTATGCATATATGAATAATAAAAAAATAATAATAATAAAAGAAAAGAAAACTCACAATGAGATTATCATCTCACATTGGTTACAATGGCTATTACCAAAAAGACAAACAATAACAAGTGTTGGAGAGGATATATAGAAAAAAAAATTCTGCTAAACTGTTCATGGGAAGGTAAATTAGTATAACCATTATGGAGAACAGTATGGAAGCTCCAAAAAAAAACTAACATAGAATGACAACATGATTAAATATTGTACTTCAGTGTATATATCTAAAATAAAATAAAATAATATATTTAAGAGACATCTGAACTTCTGTGTTCACTTCTGTTACTTGTGACAAGATGGATAAAGTTAGAGAAAATTATGCTAAGTGAAATTAGTCAGACATGGAAAGACAAGTGCCACATGACCTCACTTACATGTGAAATATAAGGAAACATAAATTCATAGAAGTAGGAGTAGGATGATGGTTCTTACACTCGAGGGGAAAGAGAGTGGAGAATAAAGAGATTTTGACCACAGGGTACAAATTTTTAGTTAAAGAGAAAAATAAGTTTTCAAGATCTGTTGTACAGCATGGTGACTTTAGTTGATAATAACATATTATATATTTAAAAATTGCTAAAGCAGGTTTTACATGTTCTCACTATAAAAATTATAAGTATCTGAGGTGGTGGATATGTTATATTAGCTTGACATAAACATTTGACAATGTACACATATTTCAAAACATCACATTATACACCACCCCATCTATCTATCTACCTATCTATCTATCATCTATCTATCTACCTATCTATCTAGCTATCTGTCATCTATCTAGCTATCATCTATTATGAGTATAAATATATTTATCATTTGTCAGTTAAAATGAGATTTTGAATAATAATGTAAAAACCAAAAGGCATGTGTGTATATGTATATATAGCTAACTAGATAGAATAATATTGATAGATATAAATTTTCCTGACTTTTTCTTCTGAAATCTGTATATCAGCAAAAGAATTAACTGGAGAGAAAAAAAGGAAGTGATAGGAATCCAGCACACTAAGGCAACTGTCAGAGGCACTCTCTTTTCCTCTTCTTTCTGAGTAGCTCAGGGATTTATGGCTAGCTCATCTTTTTGGTTAAAAAATGCAATTAAGGAATAAGACTGAATACTTTGAACTAGCAAAGGCTGAATGTAAGGGAAAAGCACATTTGCCATGTTCCATTGTTAGCTTTCAAGTTCAATGTGTGGCGGAGAATTATCCTGTGCTCATGCTTTTAATTTATGAACTACTGTGGATACATATTTCAGTCTGCTTGCATCATTAAAACTTTCATAGCCTTGAAATATACCTGGAATTGAATTTAACAAAAATGAAATCTGCTTTTTAGGTAGGAATAAAGGAAATAACCAATAACTTTTTTAGAAATGAAGAATAAAACATTTAAGAAATCTAAATGGGAGCCTTACCATTGGTAAGTCTGTGAGCCTGTTTCACTGGATGGGGGAGATAGTGAATGGACTATAAGGGTATATTTTGGAGAGGAGGGTCTTTAGAACTAAAACCATGTCTCCTGCTAGATTAATAATTTCATAACTGGTATTCAAAAGGGCCTGGTAATTTATCACTCCTACGGAGTTCATATAGCAGTAAATCTATCACAGAGATATAAGTCAGGGACTTCGAAGTGGACCAACTTGAATTTCAGACTTGAGTCTAGCATTTTCTAAGCTATCATGATAAGTTCTTTCCAAACTTCAGTTTTCTCATCTATAAATTTAAGATCATAATAGCATCTCTTATTTTGTCTTCATTGAAGATTATAATGATTAAACAAAAAAATACATGTAAAACATTTGTCACAGCATATAGCACACGATAAGCCCTCAACAAATGCTGGCAATGATGATGACATCAGATATCACAACTATAATTTGGCCTCTTCCTTCAAGGAACTTATTTAGGGAAATGCAAGTGTCACAAAATATCTTTGAGACATGGAAAAATTAGAACTAATAAAATGCTTAGGAATCCATTAACATATTTCATGGAAAAACATATAGTGGTATTGACTCCCAGACCACACCAATATGAAATTTAAGGTATCTAAGTTAGGTATTGAAGTGAAATGTCACAAAGCTAGTTGGTATTAGCAGCCATTGTTTTAGTTACGAGTCCAGTGCTTTGAAGTACACCTTGTCAGAACAATCAAAACAACTTCAACTAGGTCACAAAAAGCCTGAGAGATCTCCTTAGTAGAGTTAAGCTTGTGAGACTGCAGACACAGGCAGAGCTGACAGAAATGGCAGGGAGAAAGACCACCTAGATAAGCAAGAGCATTAAGAAAGTCAGTGCCAAGAAGCATCCCTAGGACTTGTCCTAAAGAGGAGAGTGGCACTCTCCCCTCTTTCTCCAGACATACCTGTCTTTTTTTTAATTTTTATTTTATAGTTTTTACATTTACATACATGTGTATACATTATTTGACTCACCTCTCCCCTCCCCACCTCTCTTCTCCCTGCCTCCTCCCCTGCCTCTGGGCAGAACCTATTCTGCCCTCTTGTTCTCTGATTTGAAGAAAAAAATAAGATAAAAAGAAAAACAGTACCATGCGGTTTTTATTGCTATTGCTTTGTGATATACTTTGAAGTCAGGTATTGTGATACCTCCAGCATTGCTCTTTTTGCTGAGTATTGCCTTGGCTATTTGCGGTCTCTTGTGTTTCCAAATGAACTTTAGGATAGATTTTTTAATCTCTTTGATGAATGTCATTGGAATTTTAATGAGAATTGAATTAAACATGTATCTTGCTTTCGGTAGTATAGCCATTTTTACTATGTTGATTCTACCAATCCATGAGCACAGGAGATCTTTCCATCTTCTGTAGTCTTCCTCTATCTCTTTCTTCAGGAGTTTATAGTTCTCCATGTAGAGGTCATTCACATCTTTTCCAGCACTATTTACAATAGCCAAGTTATGGAAACAACCAAGTTGCCCCACTACTGATGAATGGATCAAGAAAATGTGGTATTTATACATAATGGAATTTTACTCAGCCATGAAGAAGAATGAAATCTTATCATTTGCAGGTAATGCATGGAACTGGAGAGCATCATTCTGAGTGAGGTCAGCCAGGCTCAGAAGACCAAAAATTGTATGTTCTCCCTCATATGCGGACTTTAGATCCAGGGCAAATGCAGCAATGTGGTTGGATTTGGATCACATGACAAGGGGAGAGCACATACGGGAAGTGCAGGGATAGGTAGGAAACCCAAAACATGAAAGCCTTTTATGTCCCCACTCCAGAGGGACTAATACAGAAACCTGAAAGCGACAGAGTTTAACATGAGAAGGGGATCAGGAACCAGTGTAAAGATCAGTTAGAGATGAATCAACATGGGTCGTAACACATGGGTACATGAAAGCAATGTTAGGAATCTCTCTGTATAGCTATCCTTAACTCAACTACCAAAAAGGCTTTGTCTTCCTTATTATGCTTGTGTCTTTTCTTCAACAAAATTAGTGATAAGGGCAGAACAGGACCTGCCTGGAACTGAGGGGGAGAAGGGGGAAGAGGGGAGGGGAGGGGGGAAGGGTGGAGAAATGATACAAACAATGCATGCACATATGAACAAATGAATCAAAAAAAAAGAAAAGAAAAACATAGCGTTTTTGCTAGTTTGATTTGAAGATAGCTATACAGGGAAATTCCTTGTGTTGTTTCCATGCATATGTATATTGCAACCCAAATTGTTTCATCTCTACCAGACCTCTTCACTACTCCCTAGTCCCCTTCCATAGTGGCCTCTGCCAGTTTAAGATTATTATATTTGCTCCTATATAGTGCGTACATCAACCACATTCATCCCTGGCCATAAAGGAAATGCAAATAAAAACCACATCTGTGTTTTTCTTGAACACACCTTGCACGCCACTGCCTGAGATCTCTTGCACTTCCATTGTTCCTCCTTCAATAGCATAATGTTTTTCATTTCCTCCACCTCTTTGTTCAAACAGCCTTCTCTTGCCACCTTAAAATCTTTGAACCTCCATCATCTCAATCTTCTGTCATCTTTCCCAGTTTGATTCTCCTATAGAATACTTTTTCACTAACATAGCATGTATTTTACTTATTCATTTATTATTTATTATTATTTATTATTTTGTCTCTTTGTCACTATGATGATGAAGAGTTTCCTCTCTTCTCGTTTCTACTAATTTTGAGTCCCTACTGTATTTTGTCATTGTGTTGCATGCCACTTTCCTGAGAATTTCCATCTTCTGGTGTGCATCAGTCTTTTCACAATTAAAAACAGAATTCTAAGAGAGCCAATGTGACCTTAGAAACTTCTTTGGCTTTAACTGGCCAATGAAATTTGCATACTTCTCAGGACAGCATATAAACTTCACTGAAGAATTTTACTTTCTTCTTCCTCTTTGGCTAATTATGCTAAATTTAGAAATTAAAAATTCAAGAACTGAACATATAGCCCATGTATTTAAAGTCCATAACATAGATAATTGATTTCTAGTGTTTGCATAGATTCAGTCTTCTTGATATGTTTATGGATGTTCTTGCTGGAATTTAGGGAGAAAATTAAGATTAAATGTCAAAATCTCTTTGAATCTGTCTTCTACACGATGAGATACTAAGTCAGTTCTCCAATGTTTAGGCAAGGCTGACCAACTACATATAGATGATTCCTCCTACAGATGTTAGATTTGTTTTACATTCAAAATTATACTTTGTGTCTGGGGAGGAAAGGAATTTCTGTAATGAGTCAAATACACTTTCTATTTTCCTCTAATGAAACAGTCATTCATTCTCTCTCTCTCTCTCTCTCTCTCCTCAGTAAGTCCAACATCACATATGTTTTCTGTCCAGTTACTTCCAGGATAAACTGGGTAATCTGAATATAACTGCCTGTCTGGTGTTCATTATAAGAATTCTTTAACTTGCCACACATGTAGGCAAGATTCTGATAACCTCCATAAATCTCCCTCACTGCTTGAGTGCACACACACAGAATGTAAAACAGTGTTGACAAGTATTAATGAAACCAGTACTGTCCCTACAGTGATAAGTCTGGCAGGTGAGAGAAGAAGAATGGAAAAACCTAGATAGCACTCAAGAGTGATCTCAGCAAACCTTAAAGAAACCCTGCAAGCACATTAGAACTCTGAGGCAAAAATCAGAGCTAGTGAAGTATTTGTAGTAAGATGTGTATTTGCCAGGAAAGCAGAGTAAATGAGGTGTGAGACCAATTTGAGAGACTCTGCATATGGTGATGTTCCCTTGGTATTCTCTTGGCAGCAGCCTAAATCATGTTGAGGTGAAGAGAGATAGTGCTTCATCATCACATTAAGGTATTTCCACTTGATTCAGGAATGGCTAATCAGGGCATCACATTTGACCGATTGAGAATCAAATGCAAGTCAAGGCAACCTGAATCAGTGAGTTTTATTTCGTAAACTTTTATTAGAACCATTGAGAAATGGAACATTTCTTTTTCTGACTTGAAACTATCAGGATATAAATCTTGATTAGAAGGGAGTCATAAAAAACTGAAAGCCAGCTTTAGAAAGAATCCAGAAGGGATTGTAGAATAGAAAGAAAAAAAACATTGTAATCTTGACTTCACTTGAAATCAGCCTAATCCTAAAGTTGTTAATTTAATGAATTTGCATTAAGTTTCTTCAACCAAATGAACCATACTTCAATAAGAGTTTATGGGTTTCTTACTGTCAATGTCTGAAGGCTGGAGAAGATGTTTTTCCCTTGGTGTCCTTACTTGTTAAGTTTTCTACATGTATTTAAAAAGTACAGTTCCCATTTGATACAAGAGTAGAAGACTCCCCTTTTTTTGTCAGCTGCTTTAAATTATTTATTTCGTTTGGCAGTATATCCACATTCTATATCCTTATCACCTTCCTCCAGCATCTGTAAGTGTCTCTGACCTCCAAATGACTCCTCTCAGGATTAAGTTTCCTGTCTGCACATTCTAATGCCTAAAGTTAATAAACTGAATATTTGAACTTCCACTTTTTCTCAAGAACTCAGAGGTTTTCCTCTTCCTCCAAAACAAACCTGATAACCTGCAGTCTGAAAACTGACCTTGGTTAAATTCAAGTTCTTTAATCTCTAACTTTTCTACTCTCAGAAGATTCCACTATCCTCTACATCACAGATGAAAACCTTCCTCAAGGGAAGAAATCTCATCCTTCCTTACAAAGGAAATATGGTAAGAATTTTCTATGATAATAATGGATGATAAACAGATGCTTATTTGTATTTCCTAAAACTGAGAGTCTATTTCCCTGGAAGACAATATAGTTGCCATAAACAGAACTCATTATCTCATGCTCTAATCCCTGTAACTGAGCTCTTGCCCAACAAATGAGACTCTAACAGAGACCATAATGAGGAACTGGTTTAGAAAAACTTGGTACTCAAACATTTAGGATGGGGAAATATAGGCAGTTTACCTAAAGATCTTAATTCCTCTTCTGAACACTTGGTCCCTGCAGAAGTAGCTTGGCATTCCTCTCCCATAGGACAACCTATATTCCACTACATCCCACTCTGTACTAAGTCTTACCTCTTCTCCAGGCCAATGAGTCTCTAACTACAGTAGTATGATCAACAAGATCAAGAGGATAAAGATGATGTTTAAAATCAATCAAGACTCTTTCTATGTTATATACTGCTTCAAGATTCTGGAAACAGGGCCAGCATCCCTTGTACACAATTAGTCCTAGGGTAGGCATACGTTGCTTATGTAATAAGTCACTCTACAAGACCTTACCAAAAAAGGTAGGGGTGATAGATATATGTAACAGCATAATTCAAAAGAAGACATACCAAACTCAATACTAGAGCTGCAGGTTAGAACTGGTATGTCTGGACACGAACCAAGAAAGTACACTGAATACAGATTTTGAAGGAAGTTGATAAATGAGACTGGAGTATAAACTTGAATGAAGAAAATTATTTTGAATTGAAATATTGCTAAACTCAAGATTCAAAATCCTGGCAAAGCCTCAGGAAGTATGCCAACTTGTTAGAAGGATGGCTTCTAGAAGCATAAAAAATGTGACAGCTCCAACTCAGTAAAGTTGAAATGCAGTAATTTTGGTGGAAGGTGGAGGAGAAAAGAAATAAAAGTCTTGAGAAAGTGGACATGCCAATGTAAAAGAGGCTAGAGGTCACACTATTGACCAAAAGCATAAAATAGAATATAGTAAGCGTGAAACTAGCATCACTGAAAAATTCAGCAGAAAGTCTCTTTTGTTCTCCAGGGAAGACAAAAGTGGACACTGCTACAAACTTGGCTATGTGGTATAAATAGAAATGATAAAATCTTCAAAATAATAAAAACTAGGTGGTATAAATTAACCACAAGAAACCAGAAGATCAGAACTATCTTATGGATCAACAAATGACTGGAAGTCAACAGAGGCTAAATCAAAGATTATGGAAATTTCTTAATAAAACATGTCATATCTAAGAACACAATAGACTGACAGTTGAAAAGGGATTCTTCAGTTTCACCAGTAACAGAAGACAAGGATAATTAACTAGGAGGCTAAGAATGGATATTCCAGTGAAGAATCTTGTTTTTTACTCAGTTTCCAGATCCATCATCTCATGATGAAGGAGAGAACTGGATGGCCAGGACGAAGAACTTTGAGCTAGTCAATGAAGTTTACACAGTAATAACTTCTCCAGGCTTTCCAGGAAGAGTTTTTTTGAGAGTTTACCCTGGTGACTATATACAAGACAACAGACATAGGAATACCCAGATATTTCAGAACTGTTGGATTTAAGGTTAACATTAGTACCTAGATACAGAGACCATGTATACATATGCCTTCTCCAGTTTATAATGTACCATACCTTACCAAGCCCTACCTCTGAAGAGCATCTTTCAGACATGTAAGGTAAAGTCAGTGATTCCAGATTCTCAAGAAAGAAAAAAATAATAATTTAGATCTGGATGGTCTAAATACATTAAGATTCACATATCTGTTTAGCTATACATGAAAAATCACATATCTGTTTAGGTCTAGATACATGAAGATTCACATATCTGTTTTGTTCAGAAACAGGCTGAAAATGTGAGAATATTAAGTAGGAGGGTGAAAAAACATTAGATGTTCAAAAAAATACAAGGTCCAAGAATCTGGTGTCTTTTCTTGAGAGATCACAATCATAAATGCAATCCTCACACTAGTTTATAGCACACTTATTTTTAAATGCATTTTAAAATACACTTTATGTATTAGGTAAATTTATATTTCAGTCAAGATCAAGTTTCTACTATTCTGAACTGACTATGAAAATCCAATAATGATTTCAACTTTTTTGAGGCACAAAATTAAATCCTGAATGCCACATGGCTCATACAAAAGAAAGTCATTAAGTCAATTGGTATATCTAGCTTACTGCTCAGCATTCAGACTGCAAGCACTGAACTTGCTGTGTTGCCAGTTCAATATAGAACTCATGGGTTTTTAGAAAAGCCCTGATTCCAGAATGAGAACCAGTAATATAGAATAAAATCTTGTCATTGCTAGAAAAGATACAGGCCCGAAACAAGCATGCCCACAGCAGTCTTTCCACCATATTTCTCTAGGAATTTATTTTGAGGCAGATGCTGAGCTCATGCCTCATATCAGTATCAAAGATTAATGCTGAATAAAGGGAGGGTAGTGCTAGTACAGGGTGTCTTGAAGTCACTGTCTCTAGAAAAATTTAAGAGGGATATTATATTTGCTTGGATGCAGCCTTCAGGAAAATATAAGCAAAGATCTTCATTTGGTCATTAATTTAGGGTGTGGTCATGGCAGAGGCATGAATAAGAGAGTTAGAGAGAAAACATTGCTATAAACAGCCATTACTGATTTGGCCACTGATGTGCACCACTTGTACTTGATTCCAAGGAATGATTAGTGCTTGATCACAAGGAATGGTAAGAATGCATCTCAGAAGGTTTAGCCTGGAGAATGAGATGGGGAAACATTTACTGAATTTGTTCTATCCAACCCTCATTAGTCAGAGGTGAACCAAATGATGTGTGGGACGTAAAATGATGCCCTATTGGGTTCCACCCATGTAAACCATGTCCAAGATTATAAGGCACATTATTGGAGCAGCTACTCTTATAAAATATGGAGCCAGGAGGATAAGAATTTATATAGAAGAGGTACCTGAGATATGATCATATCTACTTTTTGAGATTAAATTTCCATTATACCTTGTGCTTGCTCTTTCTTGAAAACTCCATTAACTCTCCCCACTTTTAAGGAACATACTACTATTTTGATTTTCTTCATGAATTTCATTCTTTGGATACAAATTTAATAACTTAGTTCAAATACAGATTTTATCCCTTCACATAGTATATCATATCATTTGAGCTTAAGGTACAGCTAGTATAAGGAAACAATGCCAATAAAACAAAATTAACAATACACCAGGCTAATAAATTAGTATTAAAATAACAAGACTAACAAAAATATATTAGCCTGCTATATAATTGTTTTCCTTTATGAAAACAATGATTCCGTAGGTTCTAAGGACCAATTCAGTGACAATTTGGTGAAACAGGATGAATGTTGAGATGCGAAGGTAGTTCACAGTAGGTTATAAATTCATACATATACGTTGTCCTACATTTTTTATGAACTTGAAAAGTTTCAGACTTTTTACATTGAAGATAGAATACTTTTATTTCTTTTAAGCCATCATGTAGCAATGTTCTTGTCCATTTTTAGAATGGTTTAATGCTTTCACTTATTCATGCATTATAAAGTAATGATATTTATATGTTTTCTAATCAGTAGTTTTGCTTATTCTTAAAAGCAAAACTGCTGCTTTCTGCTGATTCCAAATATAGATTATAGCCAATATTCATATGAGCCTTTAAAGTTAAATAGTAGGTTAGAGAAGGGGCTTCTTTTTTCTCCTCTTTGGTGTAATTAGGATTACTGCTACATGTGGTAGAATGCTTCTGAATATTTTAGAGACCTTTAACTTTGCAGAGGGATAGGGAAAGTTGATATTGGGAGCCAACCATGTTGTGATTAGGACATATTGATTTACTGATGAAGCCAACTGGGAACCTGCAGTGTTGCTCACGTTATCTCTTGCTCAATTTTCAGAAACAATTATTTGTCAAACAGCCAGGCTTAGGTGAAGTCAGAAAATGAAGATGCACAAAGGGCCAGGTACCATTTGTTCATGCCTATAATGCTAGCTACTTTTAATGCTGAGATTGGGAGGATCACACACAGTACAAGGCCAGCACTGGGAAATAGTTCACAAGACCTCATCTCCAAAATAAGCGAGCAAAATGGAGCCACAGTGGAGATGTGGTTCAAGAAGTAGAGTGCTGCCAGGTGCAGATGACTTCAGAGTAGCTGCAACCTAGCTACTCTGGAGGCAAAGATCAGGAGGATTGTGGTTTGAAGCCAGCCCAGGCAAATAGTTCTTGAGACCCTAGCTCAAAAAAATAAAAAAACTTCACAAAAAAAGGCTAGTGGAGTGGCTCAAGGTATAGGCTCAGAGTTCAAATCCCAGTATTGAAAAAAAAAATGCCTGCCTTGTAAGTATGAAGATCTGAGTTCAAAAGAAAACATGTACAAAAGGAATTTAAGCCCTGACAGATATGATTCAGTATGCATTCTTTCTACTCCCTACAAATAACATTTGGATACACATATAATACGTGCCAGAGAAAGGGAAGAAACACTTTAAAATGCTTTATTAGCAAAGCTGCAAATTGCCAAGTGAAATGAGTGCCAGTGGATTTACTAATCTAATGTTATTTTCTAATGCTGCTATAGTATAAAGGAGAGAGTGTACAACAGAGTCACTAATCTGAATGAGCTAGAAGACTGGTCCAAATTTAAAACAATGAGATCCAGAAAGCTCAAACATACTGTGTAATAGAAAGCCTAAGTATAGAGTTTCAGCCTCAAAGAAAGTCACAAAATACCTGTCAAGAAAACTCTCTACATGCAGCCACTTCCAAAGATTTAAAGACATTTTTTTATCATCATTAGTGATCTATGACCATAATCAGTGTTATGTCAAATTCCCTAAATATAATGTACCATAGTCTACTGGGACTTGTTGAATAGGTGGAAGATGGCTATTGCTTAAACTACCTAGAACTTTTCCATCTCCCTGCTTTTAACATCCTTTGGGTTCAAACTCTCATTTATCACTTTGTTATGTCAGGTGCTACCTTTAGAGTTCATCTTATCCTATAGTAACATTATCTTAGGTGAATAACGGATTTTATATTTTTAAACATTTCACATGAATTACTATTTCTAATATATATAAAAATACCATTAGGTAAGAAATGCAGGTATATTTTTCCTACTCTATGAAGTAAAATGTGGGGCTGCAAGCATTTGAAAACCAACTCAATTTCATATTTTAAGTAACTTAAACAACTAAGATTAAAAGTTAGAATGTCAACCAAAGAAGTTGACTTTTACTAAGTTAACATATTGGAAAATCTGCCTTGGAATGTTTTTAAACACTAGTTCACAGAAGGACTTTAAAAACTATAAAAACAAATGATTTACAAAATCTCTTCCAAAAATAGCACATTTAGATCCTGGACCTTCCTAACTTTCATAAAGGCTTTAATCTGTCTTTTAAGAGATGAAAGCCATCTAGCTTAATCCATCCATTAGTTCTGCCCTCACTTAGCATTAATAATATGCCAAAAGTCCAAGAGTAGAACAACCACAAAATTATACAATGATATACCATGGGAGAGGAGATTAGCAAGTAATCCTCCATGCATTTGTTTTTGCCCTTAAACAAAATTGCTTGATGTTTTAAAGCCATCTTAAATAGAATGACTACAAATGCTATTAGATACCAGGAAGTTACCAGGCTTTCATAAATCTTCAGAAACTATGTTCAACTTAAACATTTTCTCAGTAATTTTTGCATCACTAAAATATGTCATGGGTGAAGCACAAAGAAAACAAATAATCTTAAAAATGACCTGTGTACAAAATTAATATTTCCTCTATCCTATGAGACACAGTTTCTTCTCAAAACAATAAACCCAGAATTCTTTGTTGCTGTTCTTTAACTGTGATTTTTATTTTAGTTGTTAACTCTATTGGCACTTTTCTTTCTTTTTAAAAACATTTTTATTAGTATATAATAGTTGTACAGGGGTTTCACTGTGACATTTTCATATATGCATACAATGTACCTCAGTTTGGTTCATCCCTTCCAATATTCTCCTTTTCTCATCCCCCATCTTAAAATGACTTTGACAGGTTTCAATTTTCATGTGTAGAAAATACATTAACCATATTGACCCTCTAATACCCTCTTCATTTACCCTCTCTGTCCCACTAATACCATCTCCTTAACAGGACCATGTTTACATTCCTATACTTCATTGTTTTAGTGTCTGTTCATTGCTAGTGGGGTGTTGTCTTGGTATTTTATTTATAAATATATTGTATTATAATCAGACTAACTCCTCAATTATTCTTCCTTACCCCTTTCCCCCATCCTATATTGAACCCAGAATTCCTGGTCAGAAAATGCATCATAAATATTCTCTTTAAAGCAAGAGAAATATTTCAGAAGGAAAAGGAAAAATCCTTAAATTGAATGGGGAAATGACCAGGGGACACTGTACTGAAGTGTTTTATGGTAAAAAGCTGAGGTTCTTTTAACAATGTGGAAACAGAGTTATAATGATATAGATTCAGGCTCAGGAATTCCTTCTAAGATTTCTTTTGTCAAAGAAAGTTCTAAATATTTATTAAATATCAATTATATGTCTTCCCCTGTTCCTGGTATTAATATTACCTCAGGAGACTTTCAGAACTTGATATAGTAACTTGGGAAGACTCAAGTTACTCCTCTGACAAGACAAATACGTTTTAAACATCCAAATTTTTTCACTCATTTACTTATTTAATTATGGAATGATATCACCATTTCCAAGATGCAAAATAAAAGTGACATCATTATGATGTTGTAGAAAGAGTTCTGGGTTGGAAATAAAGAGCTTATAAGAATTAGTTGAGAATCCTGAAGAGGCATGGCTGAAGATAATAAATAGAACTGAGAAAGCAAACTGTAGCAAACTTCAGGGGAAAAAAGGATAATGTCAATGGCTTCGTCAGGCTATATCACTCCCCAGTGGACAGGACTCTTATAGATACTTTATTTTATATTCAAAGTCCAGTGTCAATTTGATAAGAAGTCCAGTGCTGAAATACAGGAGCCTTTTTAAAAATAATTTTAATTTTCTAGAGTGAAGGCAAAGATGGAAGGTGTAACAATATGTGGATGACTTCTAGCAGAAGAACTCAAAATCCTATACAAGGCATCCAGAGAAGAGGGAGAGTAAATATCAATACTAAAGAAAAATAAGCAAGAAGACATTCATCATTGCTAAATATATATGTGTGTGTATGTATATGTTTGTGTATATATGTATATGTTTGTGTATATATATATATATATATATATACACAAACATATACAGATTTTAAGATAGAGAAAGTTCAGTTTAGGAGCAATTCATTTGGTTTGTAGAAAATCTCAAAGGAATCACTGACCTCTGCCTGATTATGAATTTGCAATCTAACCAGTACAACAAAAGATAAAACAGTTATCTAGGGTTTTGAAATCTTTAGTCTCATCGTTCTTAGTTACGTGACTTCTCCATTAAACATAATGTCAGCCACTTTATATAAAATATCTTATATCTCATAACAATATTATCAGATTAATATTGTTTATAGCAAGGATACAAATGAAGATTTGCTCATGATAAAGTTCCTACTATTATTTCCACACTATAATGTCCCCCAAGAATGTCTATCAAAGACCATGCTCTGGACATTCCAGATAACCTTGGGAACACACTAGATACAATAACTAGCATAGCACAACAAAAACGAGGAAAATGTTTGAAATCTGGGCCATGCATGAAATTCAAAGTAATTCTTTTAAAAGATGAATGATTTATCTGTGAAAGACAATGTGTGGAGACTGTAATTTGTAGTCATTATATAAACATAAAGTTGTCCATGACTTGGTATTTCTGTGGAAATCTGAAAAGTGGTTTATGATTCATTGCTATACCTGGACAAATTTTACCTCAATACAAAGAAGCAGCAATTCTTTTCAGAAACCATGTAATATAATCCATAGTGTGCAGAAAAGTAGATTCCCTACCACTGGCAAAGCTGAGATAACTCAAGAATACGAATGCTAAACTTTCTGGAGGAAAACAACACTCAATTTCTACACTCATGTTTTCATCCATTCCTCATGTAGCTCTTCAAATTGATGTTGTTGACAATGTTAGAGTTCTTTACCAGTGTCCATAAGGTCAGACAACCATATCTGATCCTATGTCAATTATCATCAAATTAATTAATTGATACCTATCACCGTCCTCTTTAATTACATTTGTATACTTTTTAGCTCCTCTTTCATAAATGTTTCCAATAAAGTTGTTAGAGTAGGGGTGTACCTTTCACAATTTAGCCATCACTTGTCTCACTGTGCATATTACAGTCTTAACAAAATGAAAGGTCATATTAATTATCTCTCATTATCACTTTATGTCTGTGGAATTTTACTGGAAATTTCCAGAATGAAATTTGTACAAGTGGTTTAATTACAAAATACTCAGAATATCAACTCTATCCACTAGAGGCTGAATCCAGAACCCATTTGCCAAAATTTACTTTTGAAAATACATAATTAGCTTAAAGGCCTAATAAAAACCTAATATGAATACATTTACAAGAGTATTCCCCATCACTTCCAACTTTCAGTTAACATTATTTTATGAATGCTCAGTCATGATAACCAGACTTCCTGTATTTTCCCTGAAACTCATCTTCTCTTTTATTCCCTTTCTCCAATATAATTAATCAATAATTAATAATTAAGTAAATACTTCAATCATTATGTTCTGTTGGTTATACCACAAATATAATTCCTAAATTCAGATGTACTTTGCTTAGGCTTTGTCATTTCCTTAAATTAGGTCCCCAAGGTCATTTCACTGATATTCTTCTCTCTAGTTTCTTTCAGTCCATTGAACTAGTTCAGAGGATGCCTTCATCACATTTAATTTGCCTCAATAATAGCATTGTACTAGGCACACAGAATCAATTATCATCTTTCACCATTAACAGGAAAGTTTGCCCCTCCTCCCCTGTGCCACTCTGTTCCTAACTGCCATGGTCTGAATTCCCAAAATTCATCTGTGGAAATTTAAAACCCAATGGCATCATATAGACTCCACAATTATTAATGAGATTAGTGCCTTTGTAAAAGTGACTAGAGAGCTCCCTTTACTCTTCTGCCATGTGAAGGCACATAGACAGAACCATCCTTGAAGAAGAAAGCCCTCACTGAACACTGCCTTAGTTTTGAGCTTCCCACCATCTAGAACTATAGGCAAAAAAATTTATTGTGTCCAGGGCCGGACTTGGTGCCTGAAGACTGTAATCATAGCTACTTGGGATATCAGGAGGACGTGGTTTGAGGCCAGCCTGGACAAAAAGTGAGACTGGATCTCGACCCAAAAAAAGCTGTCAATGGAAGGGTATGCATGTTTCATCCCAGCTATATGGGGGCATAAATAGAAGGATCATGGTCCAGGCTAGCCAAGATAAAAAAGTGAGAGAGATCCTACCTGAAAAATAACTAATGCTAAAAGGACTGAGGCTGTGGCTCAAGTGGTAGAGCAGCTGCCTGGTAAATGCAAGTGAGAGGGCCTGAGTTCAAACTCTAGGACTGCCTAAAAAAACAAAAAAGAACTAAATATTTTTCTTATGTTCAGAAACCACCAAGTCTAAAGTATTTTGTCAGGGCAGTACAAGCTGACTAACACACCATATAGAGACCAGCAAAGCCTAGGACACCAATCCATAAATTATTTGCTAAATGTAACAAAGGAGAAATTAAATCTGACCCAATCATTTCAGGGAACAGATTTAGAGGAATATTTGATTTGGAAGAAAGAACTGATTTGACAAAATATTTTATAGGTTGCTTTTAAAATCCAGGACTGATTTACAACAGTTTTCTAAGGAATGTTTGACTGACTCACTGAACACTTTTATTCTCCTGGGAGAGAATTATAGTATGTATAGAAGCTGGTGAGACAGAGCAGTCTCTCGGGTTCCCTATTTATTGATCACTACTTCAATAGGGACAAACCATTCCTTTCTATGCAAATATAAGTAAATAAATAAATGACTAAATAAATAAGTATATAAACAATAACACTTAAACAAGCTCCTTATGGTCCTTCTCTTTCACCTACCTTCTTATATCTTGTCCTTGCATTTGTTGAAAGTTTTCCTGTTCCAGATATTTTGGATATTTGCATGCTGGTCCTCTGCCCATGTTGTTTCCTGTGTCATAAATAACCTACCTCCTTCCTCACTCCCCAAATCAACTCCTAAGACTATCCTTCTCGTCCTTAATAATGGAGAATAAATAATGTCAGTTTAGCCCAATATGGTGGCTTATGCCTCTATTCCCGGCTACTCAGGAGGCAGTGATGGGAAGGACTGAGGTTCAAAACCAGTCCAGGCAAAAAAGGTAGCAAGACCTTCTCTCAACCAATAAGCCAGGCATGGTGTCTTAGTGCTCAATTAATGTGGGTTGAATTGGTTGAACTAGTTTCTGTGGTGATTACCTCTCAAATTCTATGAAGAGGGTTCTAGCCTTGACTGAGTCACTCAGTAACATACACACACACACACACACACACACACACACACACACACACACACACACTAAAAATGACATGAGATATTCACCCATGTTGAATCTTTATTTGGAAAATCAAAGTTAATATATGGACAATGATATAATAATAAAGCATTCTACCAACTAAATTGATATTACCTAGTATTAAACATCATTCTGTCATATAGATTTGTTAAATTGAGTAGAATAAATCAGTAGTAGTAGATCAAGAGCTGTGTTTAAAAAAATCACATTAACACAAAAGTACAAGATGTTTTATTGCAAGTCTATGTCCCCTGACTAAAGAGAGTAATTGGCAGAGACTGAAATATTAAATGACAAATTTTTCAAGGAAATCTCCAAAAGTCTGGTATTCACAGTCAGTAAGCACTAGTTCTAGAAAGGCATAGCAATAGTTCAATGTCTTAGCATTCTCTGAAATACTGTTGAACATGAATACAAACCTGAGAAATGTATGAAGGTAGAAAGGCAAAAAATAAGCAATAGCAGCAGAGCGAGAAAACAAAAATAGCCTTGAATAATGCCAGGAATAATTCTCCTGATAGGGAATACATAGGGGCAGCCACCACAAAGTCCTAAATGTCCCACAACCTGAAAATTAATCTTTATTCATCACACTCTCTAACCCTCAAAAATTAAGTGACTAAATAAATAAAGTCAACACTTATTTCTCAAATTATTGTATTTATGGTCTACTGGTGGTGGATATCCATGAACTTTGACAAACATGTTATTTTCTTAAATATCCTTGATTTGTAGAACCCATCCAATCTCAACCCCTCTTCTTTTAGTGGGACTGAGGATTAGAAAGGTGGAGCAGTGACTCCAGACATTCTCTTTTTCTTTGTAACACAAAATGTTCTTGTATGGATATGATGCCAAAGTTGAGTGATAATCTTAACCAATCCAGCTGAATTATTGAAAAAAAAAAGAGAAAAACAGAAAATAACTCCATTGTATGTTGCTAGACTTATCAAATAGATAAGATTTAAGTCTCAGGTTACTACTGACCATTTTCTTCTATGATTGAAGAACTTGTTTGAGAATTAGATCAATATCTAAAATTTGTCTTCAGTGAAATCCTTTTTTGCTATGCCTGAAACATGAGCCATTTTTCCCATTCAGTCCAATTGTACTTAATTTTCTGCTACTTGCATCAAAAACATTCTTGAATAATATATCCCTAAAGATCCTAGATTGTGTCCTCTAGATAGAGCTGTACTCATTCTGCCCCACTAATATATAAGCTTCCTATATACCTTTACCCAAGTCCGTCATTAAGGTTTTCTTCGTCTGAGAAGTTTTCTCACAACCCAGAAGACAGTGATGAGTTGGTTTTTGTGTTGTTTGATTTTGTTTTGTTTTGTCTGACCTCCCAGACCACTAATAGTCTGAACCTCTCAAATGCACTTATGTTAGGGTTCAAAGTTTTGGATCCATCCTTTAAAATTCAGAAATCACAGGAGATACTGTCATTGACTACACAACCCCAATTCATCCACCTTTCAGAGATTTATATTAATATGCTTCAAATTACCAAAGACACAATATTCAAAAAGTCATTACCCCTATCATGATTTAAACAAGTTGGGGGACTCTATTTATTCTAAACTCTTCAATTTCCATTTCAGTGTTTGCAAAATATGATATTAATATTTATCCCTTTTTTTCAAGCTTTTGATTATGCTTGATGAATACTGCCCAGATGGCAATTATTTGGAAGTTAAGAAAAATAAGAAGCATGTATGCTTAGGAGAGAATATACCAGAGTTAAGATTTCTACTGTGACACTGGTGTTCTCACTCTTTTCTCTCCTCCCTGACCACGTGTTCCTCTTTCAGCACCATATTTCCCAGGAGGAAAACAGACCTTGTTTATTTCCCTCATCTTGCTGGTTCAATAAACATATTTTTTTCATTTTGTTCTGACTATACCCAATACCCAAGTGCTTGTTGAGCATATCTCTTAAATCGATACCTTGTTCTTCCTAAGTGGAATCCCAATGTATATGATTATCTCCATTTCACTACTGTTTAAGCATGTGTTGCTTTTCTAACTTGACTCTAAGACCTTTTATAAAAGTAAAAAGGTTCAAGTTTGTAGGTAATTGCTCTGGGTTTGAATTCTAAATGTACTATTTTCCAATACTTGTAGTATTCAGCAAGTTCTTAAGCTCCCCAACCCTGGGAGTCTTCATCCACTGGGAAAATTAAATTTATCTCAAAGATGAAATAATGCACATCAGATGCAATGCACATACTGTATATTGGTTTCCTACTCTCTCTGCAGTAAATATTTGGCATTATTATATCACATGGCACAGCAGAGTTTCTGATTAAGTAACTTAGGGTATAATGATGGTGATGCTCTGGGATTACAACACAGTGCTATGCTCCGAATGAAAACCTGGTTCCCTCTCATACACACTGTGATTCTTGTAGGCACCTACAAGATGCCTCCATCATTTTCATTCCCTGATAGACTTCCTGCCATGGCATGAAATATACTAATAGAATGCTTCAAAATGAGTGCTTTCTAGTCTTTGCTAAAAGCTATGGTTCACAAATATAGATAAGAATATCAACAATAAAAATTGAGGTGTGTGTGTGTATAGAAACTGACTAAGAGGAACATGCCTTCTTTATGAAAAAAATCTGTTCTTTAGACTATTTAAAAGATAATTTTATAAGTATTTAAATTTTTATAAGTACACTTGAGGCAGACTAGAATTAGGCAAAGTATAGGACTCTTAGAACATATATAACTTCAGGTTGAACATTCCTCTCTTTCTCTGAGCCTTCTTTTCATTTGCAAATGTGTGTAAGTGACTCATACCCTAGCTCAGAGATAACTCAAACCACCCTCACCTGCACCTATGCCCCTCCTCACTCAATGATTGTTGGTGGGTGAAAATCACCAAGGTTCTTCCCTTCCCATATGTTATTGTAAGTTTTAAAAGAACCAGGAAAAGAGAAAGATGCTCTCTCTGCTTCCACCTTCCTGCTGGTCCCACCATGCCCCTTCTATAATTCTCCAGCCTAACTTTTAATAACTCTTTACATCCATGTGTCCTGCCATGGACTCTTCCACATGGGACACACAGAATTTGGAAATCTTCTGATCAGAGAATGCATCAGAGACTACATCACTGTTGTTAACATACCCACAGGATTGCTACCTGTTGTATTATTCAGCAAAATTCTTCTATAATGCCAAAGAAATTCTGACTAATACTGGTGCCCAGAGGGTAGACGAAACATCTCTAATTTTAGGAATGCCAAATGAATTTTTCTCCAAAACCCATGACCTCATTGTATTTATCAAGTGGAAATAAGATAGTAGCAGTTATAGGCAAAGTTAAAATTTTAAGGAATATAATTGCAAGTTTGCAACTCATATGGCCCTTGTACAGAACACTTAAATCAAATTATAATTTAGTTTACTCTATGAAAGGATGATGTGGAAAAAAAATTAAAACTATATGCACCAACTAAAGTTTGGTATTCCTTTAAATAAAAGGAAAAATACTTTCTGATGCTTAATCATGACTGGCAACCTGATTGGACTGTGATATACCTTTAGGTATATCTATGAGTGTATTTCCAGAAATGATTAGATAACGAGGGTTGTGACCTAACGAGTGTTTTAATCAATTGGTGGGTTTAAATTTTGAATAGACTGTGGAAAGGTGATTGAACTTTGGAAGATGGGGCCTGGTTGGAAGATTTAGGTCAGTGGAGGCATGTCTTTGGAGGCTGTGTCTTTCCTTGCCCTTTTGTTGCTGCTTCACGTCTTCCATGATATGAGTAGCTCTGACAAGCTCTCCCTACTATGAGGAATTGAAACCTTGAAACTATGAGCAAAGTAAATCTTTTCTCCTTTTAGGTTAAGCATTCTGTCACAGTGATGACAAAGCTGACTATTACATATTTCAATAAGCAACTATCTTTAGATGAATATAATTAACTCATTTTAAGAAACTGACCATTCTTTGGAAATACTACATAAAAAGAGTATTTGTATAAAATGCAAAAAGAAGCCTATCTCTCCGTGTGGTATACATTTAAGAGAGGGGAGAGAGTGTAAGAGAGAGAAAGAAATAGGAAAGAAAGGAGGAAGAAGGGAGGGAGGGAGAAAGGGAGGGAGGGAGGTCTTCTCAATATCTAGAAGACTGATTGTGATATTATCTCTAGTTTTCCATGCTTCCCTGTATCTGCATCCTCTTCAATGTGACTTTTCAGCCCCATTCATTTGGAGTTGGAATTGATTACATCACACTTTATATCTGGGTTGCCCTTTTTTTATTTGCTTTGGTCAATAAATTGAGGTAGAAGTGACATTTTGCTTGCTATAAGTAAAGCTGCAAGAGGAATATCACTTAGTTCTCACCTAACTGTAACATATCAGCTCACCACTCAATGACTTAAAACAATTAGCATTTTTTATTCCTCAGAAATCTATGGATTAGCTGAGTGATTCTGCTGATCTGGGATATGCCTGGATGATCCTGGAAGGCTTGTTCATCATCCAGAAGGAAAGACCAGAACTTTTCAGATGGTGGTAGCAGGTTTTCAAGAGAACTAGTAAAAAGTACAACAAACCTCTTAATTCTTAGGCCTGGAACTAGCACAATGTTGTATTTGTTCATTCTATTTTCTAATACAATTCAAAAGGCCATATTCAAGAGGTAAGGAAACAAACTCTACTTCCTAATGGAAGGAGCTGAAAACTCACATTTTAAGGGACAAGGATAAGTATAACTAGATTATTAGGACCACTGTTATAATGGCTCAAACACAAGAGACTCTAAATACTTTAGTTAAACTTGTGGAGCTTTACATCGGCTATGAAAATAAGCCCAGCTTGTGTATACCCTCTCATTGTAGTCAGTCCAGGTGCTAACTGACTTTCAGACTTTTGAGTAGGACCACCCTTTACCAGCAACCTCCATATGACCAGCCAATTCACCTTACATACAGGAGAGAAACAAGGAAAGTTATGAGCCAATCTAAATTGTAGACCCACAGATTACTAGATAAATAAGTGAATAAATAAATAAGTAGCTATGAAGCAACCAAGTTTTCAGGAGGTATATTAAGTAGCAGTATTAGAGTGTCAACAGGTCTTTGGTACCCAACCTTTCAGATGTGCCTGTTTTCATGATTATTCAGCAAGGCAAGGTGCCTTTCCTTCTCTCCATCCTTTAAGGTCATAGGGAGATCATGATGGAGGTTCCAGGGACCTTCCCTCTGTCTCATTTTTCTTTCCATTTTTTTGTTCCTTTAATCATTCATTAATTGGCAACTCTACTGTGGGCTCCACATATTTGTGAGTTATTATTGAAGATTTTAAATACATAAAATCTTGTATGGTAACATATACAAGAAAGTGCATCAAGAGCCTTCCAGAACAGAAAATGAGAGAGAAGCCTACAAGAAATTGTACCCTAAGTTGTTGGGGTGAGGATGAGTTTACTGGGAAGTTCCTGGGTATAGTTTATGATGCCACTAACCCTGACTTGGAGAGGTTTTAGTCAGTGACATCTTGGAATAATGAAAAAATTTTAAATGTAGGTAGTCTTAAAGCAAAGGTTTTCAGGGAGAAAGACAAAAAAACATTAAGGATTTTGTTAAAAATACAAATTCTATGGCTTCAAAATTTATCTACTGAATTAGAATCTATAAGTTGTGGGCCAAGTGACCTACATTTCTACAAGTACACAGGTGAATCTTGTACCTAGTGAAGTCTGAGTGCCACCACTCTAGAGAATTAACATTTATTTGAAGACCTGGATAGTCTTGAAGAGTTCAACTCTTCTTTCTTATTTAATGGACATGTAATAAGCAGACAATTTAAGATGGAATTCAGTGAGAGAGATTCCTGAAATGGTACTGACTCAAATGTTAATTGGTGGGCTGATGTTTTGTTTTGTTTTGGTTTTGACCATGGTTAGTATGAATCACTTCCAAACTACCTGATTACTAATGGAAACACTGTAGCCTGAGTTCCTGTTCTCAAATCCTGGCTCTGTCACTACCATCTTGGCAGCCTGAAGCAGATAACCTTATCTCTGTATGCCTTACTTACTTTCATATGTGAAACAAGGATCTTAGTGAGAGAGCTAATTCATGGACAGCTGTAAAGATAAAATAATATATGCAAAGTATTTGATATATATGCTAACAATATGTAAAGTACTTGGCATGTGGCAAGTCCAAAGAAAGTGTAAGGTATTATTTTTAATCTAGGTCTCTTAATCCTTTTCCTTTTCAGACATAACCTAGCTTCACTACTTTTCCCTTTCTTGTTCATAATTTTCCTGCTATGTTTTTTGATGAAAAATGTTTCCCTGTGCGGGGCTGTGAAACAGAGGTGTTTGATCTTCCTAGGAGAGTTAACCTGCTGGGAAATTTGTTCCCCTGAGAAGTGTTGCCCTCATCCTGGGTCAGCATGATCCTTTGGAGAAACTGTCAATTTGTCCTTAGGGTAATAGAAATCTATCCATCTGATATTCCATTTATTTCTCCTATGAGTAGAAAGAAATAATTCCTTTCCCTCTCAACAGCACACTTCTTAGTCCTTCAAAATGAAGTTAATGAAAGTGAGGATTTGTAGAGAATACAAATATTAGGCAACCAGCATTTTATTTATTTTAAGCAGATCTTTTGTCTCCAGAAGAGCTATGTGAAAGTTAAAATGCGTCTTTCTGTCCTCCTTTTTCTCTCAAGAGCTGGCCTGTATGTGATGAAATGAATCTCCTGGCTGTTTATTAGGAGCTAATTTGAGGCCTTTGCTCTTGAAACCCTTGCTACTTCATGGATTCTTCTAAAACCAAGTCTGTAGATGGGGCTTAGAAAATTTGAACCTCATCACATACTGGCTATTCTATAATTTTGTAACATTCCAGTATAAGGAAATGAATTTTTAAAAATAATGTGAATATTAACTATTTAAAAACCCAAGAAACTTTTAGATGAAATGTAAAAACAGATCAATACTTTAAAAATTAAATGTCTTTGATTGGTTAGAGGAAACAATTTTTTTGAGGTACTGGCATTTGAACTCAGGGCCTCATACTTGCTAGGAAGATTCTTTACCCCTTGAGCCACACCCCAACCATTTTTTGTTTTAGCTGTTTTTCAGATAGGGTCTCATGTTTTTGTCCAGGGTTAGAGTCAGACCATGATCCTTCTACCCATGGCCTCCATTGTTAATGGCAATGGTGTTGTCTGTGATCAGATTTCCAAATTCTTTGTGTCCCATATTGAAGAATCCATGGCAGGACATGTGGAGATAATGGAGTTCATTTAAGGTTAAGGAAGGAAATTACAAAATGGGGCATGGTGGGACCAGGTGGGAAGAAGGAGAGGGAGAGAGAGAGGGACAGGGAGAGAGAGGGACAGAGAGAGTCTTTCTCTTTTTCAAGTGCTTTTAGAATATATGAAAACCTATGGGAAGGGAAGAAACTGGTGGTTTCCAATCAATAACTGATGAATGGGGAGGAGAATGGGTGATCCCTGGGTCAGGTGGGGGTGGTTTGAGTTGTCCCTGAGCTAGGGTGTGAATAACCTACATACATTTACAATTGAAAAGAGAAAAAGAAGAATGTTCAATCTGAAATGCAATATTAAGTCATACATTTTCTAAGGGTCCTGATCTTTGCCTGAACTTCCACCTGAGAGACAAGATCCCAAAAAAAATCTTTTTGAGGTTGCTGAGGGGCTGGTGTTCTCTTTTTCTGAATCTATATCAGGTTGATAAAGGTCAAGAGACCCTACCTACATGGGGAAATTTTCTATCCTACTTCTCTCCCTCAGGGCTCATTTGGACACAAGGTGAATCACATTGTCAAAATTATTGTCCAGTGCAATCAAGGTTACTCATGGAGATCTTACTCATCTGCCAAGATCAATAGCTCTGTTGCCTCATGATTTGGATCCTAAAAGCTTCTATCTTGGAAGAGATAATTCTAGTTTAGAAGGCATGACCCAAATATGATCATTGAAAGGAGCATCAGAAGTGTCCCTGCCAGGGGCAACAGGATAAAGAATCTAAATTCTCATTTTCAAAAGTGACAACCATCAGAGTCTGTTGTTTACTTTTCATATAGGTGTCTATTTTTAACCCTTGAATGGCCTTTTTGTTTGGATTGCCACTGTAGTGGGGCAGTTAAGGACTGATTATTTGGAGTAATACCCAAACTAGGGGCCAGATGTACCAGGTGGCAGGTGGCAGTACAATTAGAGGGTAAACATGAATAGGAGTTAGTCTTGTACAGAAAGAAGACCCATGGTATCTCTTAGCAGAAGTTAAATATCATTGCAAAGTAGTAAACTTAGGACAGATCTGAAACTAGTAAAAATGGTCATATTGCCTTTGCTTAAACAGAAGGCTTTGGCCAAAGACATGAGTTTGCCTTTTGCCAGAAGCCTAGAAGGATTTAATATCAGAAAGCAGATGCAAAAGAACCCCCTTTTAAAATATCTCTCAGCTTTGGTAACTTTTAGAGGTATAGCATATGTGACTCCATCTAGATGTGGAGTATGTTCATTCATTTATGTGGTCCTTTTAAACTGTAGCCCTCTTAAACTGTTTCTCTGAACAATTACCTCTGAAGATTTTGTCAATTTGTCAGTTTGATTCCTTATCACCAGGATTAACTTTCTCCCAGAAAGCCAGATTTTTTTATCCCACATCGGAGGAGAAGTAACACATTAAACAGATCAGAAATCAGTGCCAATGTGACTTTTCTGGCCAAATTAAGCAAACAAAGAGATTTATTTTTTTAAAAAAGAAGCTTTTAGGCTGGCTTAATTAAGCTTAATTGTCTGTCCCATAGAGGACATACTGACATCTTAAAATTGTTCTAAAGTGTCAACAGACAACAGTTATAAATTTTTACAAGGAAAACACAAAGCGACACTAGTACTTAAGAATACCTGACTCAGTAGACAGATAAATAAGTACTTGTCAGAGTCATTTTCCATTATCTGTAAATGTTCAAGAAAAATCAGAACAATATTGGTAAAACTTAAAATAACCAGTGTTAACAGCTTAGCAATTAACATAATGTTCTAATTACTTCTGTTGTATACAATATTACTAAAACTTTCTTATTGCAGTTTTGAATATATGCACAAATTTGTAAAAGTGGATAAGAAACCAGCTTGGTAGAGTGTCTTTTTATAACTCAATTTTAGAAGGCTTATACACTTGAACATAAAACACACCTAACATACAAAGGACCCAGTAACAGCATCACAGATTAAACCTTGAAAATCATTTAAATTTGGCTTAAAGTCTCCATCTCTGTGAGCAAGTGGTAGAGTACCCTAATTTGTCTTTGAGTCACGTGTTCTCCAAAGGGCCATCTCTACAACCCTTCATGGGGAGAATCTGGAGTGAAGTGTTGATCCTGAATGCTAACACAATTGTTACCCTAATGAAGAGACCAAATAATCAAAGCAAACTAAGGTGGAATTTGAACTCATGGCTTCACACTTGCTAGACATGTGCTGTACTATTGGAGACACTCTGCCAGCTCTTGTTAGCTTCCTTAAAGAAAGGAGACTTAGAAACTATCCTTATGATTTTGTAACTAATGCTATTATCCCCATAAGAGAAGAGTGCCAGCTGCTTTTTGGTAGGCCGGAGTGTGTGTCTATGGGACAAGGGAATGAGACCTCTAGGTAAGCCATTCTTCAACCCCTGAAGGCCATGGGGATAGGGAGAGTGAGAGTCAGGACTGGAAGTCTGGGTCCAATGGTGGCATGGGAGGCAAGCCAGCAGTGGAGGTGGTGCTTCACTGCAGAGGTGTGGGACAAGGGAGGAGGAAAATGGGTCCAGCCTGAGGCATTGGGCCACAGCCACCATGGTTGGAGCTCAGGGCCTCACAGATGGTCCTGACCACCCTCTCTGCCCAGGCTAGGTCTGAATGTGCACCCTATGGAATAGTGAGCAAGACACTGGTACACTATGACTGCCTATGCATTGGGGGCAGGGTAGCACAGTTTCACATGCTCCAACCCCTGGGGCAAGCATATCCCCGGTAAGACACTGCACTGCAAACCATGTGCCTTGGATCAAGTCTGAGCCCCCATGCTTCCTGGATGGAGTTGTGTACTTGGGGACCATCATCTCAACCCCAAACTATGGGTGGTACATGGTTCCAAAGTATCAAGTGGAGGTGCACAAGGCCAGAGGAATGGAGGGATAGATTACCAGGAAAGAAATCAACAAAAATAACTTCTTGAAGTCTCACCCTTTAACTCCTGGCTGGCTCACCAGATGCTAATGGCAACGATACCATTGCAACGTCTGTGAGCAGAAGATTTCCAAATTTTTCGTGTCCCACATTTAAGGATGCATGGCAGACACATGGATATAAAGGAGTTCATTAAAGATTAGGGAGGGGAAGTACAAAATTCCCTGGGACCAGGGACCTGGGACCAGGTGGGAACTGGAAGCAGAGAGAGAGAGAGAGAGAGAGAGAGAGAGAGAGAGAGAGAGAGAGAGAGAGAGAGAGTCTTTCTCTTTTCCAGGTGCTTTTAAAACTTATGCTAACCTATGGGAAGGGAAGAAGAAACTGGTGCTTCCCAACCAATAATGGTTGAGTAGGGAGGGACATCGGTGGTCCATGAGCCAATTGATGGTGATGTATATTGTCCCTAAACTATGGTGTGAGCAACCTACACACATTTTCAGTTGAAAAGAAGAATCAGAGAAAGAGAGGAATATTCAATCTGAGATACAATATTAGCTACATATTTTCTAAGAGTCCTAAACTTTTCCTAATTCTAGCCTGCCTCATCATGTCACTGGAATCAAAGCTATGCTTAAAAATGACTCATTTTTGTGTTTTTGTAAAGTTATATATCTCATTAATGAATTATACATTCTGGATATAAGTACTTTATAATATATGTATGTTTGGTGAGTATTTTCTCCTAGCCTATAACTTCATTTTTCATTTCCTTAAAAGCATTTTGGAAAAGCAGAAGTTTTGATAAAGTCTTAAAAATGTTGAGAGCCTTATTTAATGGCCTAACTCAAGTCACAGACACTTTCTCCTGTTTTTTTTTTTTCTAGAAGTTTAATAAGTTTAAATTTTTATAATTTGGTCCATTATTCATTTTCCATTTCAAGACAAAATGTAGAAAATATTTGAAAAGACATTTCACCAACTATAACATAAACAATAGGTGTAGGAAAAGGTATGCAACTGTATTAGTCTTAGAGAAATTGTGAAAGCTTTAATGGGATACCACTGCAGCCCTAGTAGAAAAGCTAAAATTACAAAGACTGAGACTGGAAGTGGTGAGTAGAAAGCAGAGTAAAAGTAATTCACATACATTGGTGATGGGAAATCAAGAGAATAATCAATTTGCAGAGTATTTTTATAGTTTCTTGCAAAGTTGAACACAAACTCTTACTTCATGACCTAATTCTGCTTCTTGGTAACAATATAGGGAAACAACAATTTAAAAAAATCTACATTCACATAGAGATTTATATATGAATAATAAGTTTTATTTATCATGGCTCCAGACTGGAGGCAACCCAACAGTACTTCAACTTAGTTAATAGATGCATAAATTGTGATATGTTCATAAAGGAACATACTCAGCAAAAAAGTAACTACTACTGTTACATGTAGATGAGTATCAAAAGCTTTCTTAATACATTCTGGATAAAACTGGACACAAAATGCTACATACTGTAAGACTCCTAAAAGACCTCGAGGTAGAGAAGATATGGTTTCCAGAGACTGGGGGTATGGAGAAAGCATTGACTGAGAAGAGGGTGAGTGAATTCTTTGTGGTGATGGCAGTCTTCTTTATCTTTCTTGCAAATGTAGTTACAAAATAATGCACATTTGTCAAAATGCATCGAAATGTGTACTTTAAATTGGCAAATTTTAATGCATGTAAATTATACTTTGATAAGCTAAATTTTAAAGTGCAGTTAAATTAAATTGTCTTTTAATTGAAAAACAGATTGACTCACAGTCTTATTTGCACTTTCCCCAAAATAAGTGAAGCGAGTATCTTCTGTACATAGACATGTTAAATGGCATTTACATTTTGTTGGAGTAACTATGTCATAAGTTGTATCTCAATATAAACACTAACAGTTTTAATTACCCCCTCATATTGTAGCATAAATAAGTCACCACAAAGAAATAAAAATGTACTTATCTAATTTGAATTTTTTAAAGTATTTGAAACCCATTTGCTTTATCTTCTTAAGAAAATTTCAAGTATTTTGCAATGGTAAAATAAAACTTTTCTCTGTGGGGAGTTTGAAATACCTAGAATTCTTTATTCTTTAATGAAATACCTAAGGATCTGTTAAAGTAAAAGTGCTCTAAAAACATTTTTTTAAATGTTTTGGCTTTTTGAGATAGGGTTGCACTCTGTAGCCCAGGCTGTCCTTGAACTTATGCCTTAGTCTCCTGAGTCCTATAAGTACAAGTGTGCTCCACCACAGCTAGCTATGTTTTCTATTAAATTGTTAAAGAATTCTGATCTTTATTAACATTATTCTTGTTAGTAGATAACGTGCTTTTTACACTACTTAAAATCCTTTTGGGGAACAAGGTGAAGGTAACAAGGACAAGAGGAGGTAAATAGGGAATTCAAATATATGCACCATGTTCTCTGAACATGTGAAATTTTCTATGACATGACAACCTAATGAGTCCATGACAGAGTTTTAAAGATTAGAAATTAATAAAAATCATGTGACGTTATGTACCCAAGATTTTGTTGTCCCTGAACTACTAATTTAAATACTGCACTATGTCATTGCTTATCACACAATCTGTACCATTAAAAAAAACTGAATAAAATGTTTAGGGAGACCAAGTTATCAAGAGCTTCAAGGGGCATGACCATAAATTTTACAGGGCCAACATTCCATTGCATTGAGTGGAACAATGATCCAGTGTAAGAAACTAATGGGAGGTTTCAGGAAAGAGAGAGAGGAGTACTAGAAAAGGTAGAGACTTCCTTAGGGAACCTTGACTTACTGGGCTTCATTGCATGCATAAGACTTAGATGAATGAAAGGAAAACAGAACTTAAGACAATACACAGTGGACTGAGGAAAGTAGTGAGTGTTCAGTTCAAAAATCAGTGCCCTCATTTTGTGCAGTGTCTTCAGATCATCAAACCAAGAAGAACGGGGTCAAATAAAAATGGAAATCCTTTCCAATGGACATGATGGAAATTTTTTTTAAAAATTGCCTTTGGCCTCTAAAGGAAAATGGTAGCTTTCAAAAATATTTTTAAGTAAATATTTTAGAACCAAATGGCATTCAAATACAAATTGAAAAAAATCCAGCAAATGTTCATGAAAATGAATAAAAGAGAAGACCTCAACCAAAGTATATATATGTACAATTTCAGAATGCCAGTGATAAGTGACAGGTCTTCTATGCCTTGAGATAGCTAGATCACTATGGAGATAAGAGAGACATCAGCATCTTCCCTGGCAGCATTGGATGCTAAAATTAATGGAGCTATGTCTTTAAAACTTTATTCAGGGAAAAATTTTCAACTTATAGCTATGTACATAACCAAGTTATCATTAAGTTTGAAAAGAGAAGATACTGCTTTTATCCATATAAGCACTCTTTTGTTGTTGTTTGGGCTCAAGGTTTGTTTATTTTGATTCCACATATATTTCTCAATAAACTACTACCAAAGAGGAATCCCATAAAAGCATGGTAAGTTTACAAATTAAAAGAGATAGATAGAGATTCGAAAATCCAGAAGATAATAGATATGTAAGAGGTCTGAAAAGTCACTCATAGAGATTAAATTAGTTGGACAGAGAATGGAAAATTCAGAATGATACCCAGAGTAAAAATACAAATTAAATTCATGATTTTCAGAATTGTTTGAGGAATTAGGAAAAAAACATTCTGATAATCATGTAGTACTAATGATAGAAATAGTTTGCAATGGGTATTTTTAAAACTATGTCGGTGATAAAAGAAGAAGCACTATCATAGCTTATTATTTGGCTCTGCAGTCATAGTAATAGAAGCATTGACCATTTGAATTTTTGTTAACTTCATTATGAAAATGAAGAAAAACAAGAAATGTAGATGAGGTATTACATAATAGTGAAAACGATTAATTCCCATCTATTTTAACAACTTATCAACAGACATGACTTTATAAATAGTAAAGGAAAACAGAAGACCGTAGCATTATAAACTTATGACAATAATTTAGAAATATGCTGCCTTCTGAGGAATTTTAAATTTTCAAAGGTATCATTATAATTTTGCTATAAATGGTTTAGCATTTTACCATATCTGAAATTTTTCTTTAAAATTTTTCAAATGAAAAAGTGAGACACCATAGAATCTATCATATATGAAATCTTAACAAAACAAATAATTGCCTATCTAGGGCCAGATTAAATGAACTTCTAATCTTTTCTTTCTTTTAGTCCAAGGTTTTAAATTCTGATACAATTTATTTTAAAAATAGTTGCCTAATCTAAGGCACTACTTTGGGGGACTAGACAGCTGGTGATTCCATGACAGACTAACAGGGAAAATATTATAAGCAAACTTGGTAGAAGAATATGTCTTTACATAAATAAGCTGCATATAATCTGTATACTGGCCATTCTATTATATTTGAATTTTTTCATATACTCAAAATATATGGATTTTATCTTCAATAATGACTTCAGAATGGTCTTTCAAAGCACTAATATATACTACAGTGTACTTGGATCTAAGTAATAGGAATGTTTCTAGGTGATCCTTTGCTGAGTGGTTAAAAGAAATTAAGTTTGCTTCACTTATGAATATGTTGGCTTAATTCTAATATCTGTAGGTTTATGCTAATTTTATGACTTCTGAGAGAATAGAACTTGAACCAGTGAATGGAAATTACAGAAAGGTTACAATTCTATGAAATTTTTATCTGTGTTTAAAATTGTGTCATGACGGAGGTCCCTATAGTTTCCCAAGGAAATGCAAATTATTTCAGATCATAGCCAGTGCAGCAATAGAGTTATTTTAGCCAACTACAACTTAAATATACTTACGTTTTCTTGATTTCATTTCGGAGTGTTTGAAACTTTTAACACAATCCAATCAAACATCTCCATTTTATAGTTGATATATCTAAGGACCACAGGTTCTGAAGGACTCAAGCGTGGCCACAAAGTAAATGGAGATGGAAGGAGAAATCAAGTTTCCTTGAGTTTAGTCCTCTACCTTTTCTAATCCTTACTCATCCTTCAACCTGAGTTTGAACAAAGAAAAAAAAAAACCTAGATGCAGATAAAAAAACTAAAAACGGAGATTAATAAATTATAGCAAGGAGCCAGCCTTGAAAGAGAGCACAAAACAGAACTTTTCTCTTGCTTCCTTTGAATGAAAAGGCCCATTATGGAGTCTTGGCCAAACGTTGGCTTTATTTTTCCATATTAGCTCAAATGATAAATATTCTGTGCTTCCAAGGCCACCTGTGAGTTCTGTCACATGTTATTTGCTTTTTGTTTGTTTATTTGCAGCTGTTTAAAAATGGAAAAATTATTTTGAATTTCAAGGAGATATAAAAACATGCCATGAGCAAGATTCAGCCCACAGACTGCAACTTCCTGACCACTGGTCAAGGCTATTAGTAAGGCACATTAGGGTAATAAATGTCATTTGAAAGACAAAAAGCTGTGGATAGGGAAGAAAGCATCCATCTATTGTCAGCAAGGAATAATTTAAGGAAATCTAGGCTGTTAAAAAGGCCTCTTTAATTTGTTAGATTGAAAATAGTAATACTAGTAATGGTCAGAGAAGAGAGACAGACAACAAAAATCTAGCTATAGGCCATGTGTGATTATTGAGACTTGATGCATTTTATGAAGCACAATGTAGTTACTTGCTTGATGTGATATTAATTAATGCCATAATTCAGCAATTAAATAGTAATTATAATCAAATCCAACAATAGACTTTATAAGCAAATAGCATATGAAAGAAATAAAATGCATAATTCAGTAATTAAATTGTTGCTTACTGACTAATTAATCAAAAACATAAAAAATGATGAGGATTTAGAAAATCTCTATACTGTCATCTTACACAGCAGGGGGAAGGATCAGACCTCAGTGTGAAGCTATTAAGTAGATGTTTTTTTCCCTTCAGTGCAAGGTTAAAAACAAGTAAACAGAAAAATTAAAATCACACCTGTAATTCCTGTCTAAGGTTTTTTGCAATCATCCTGAATAATGAGCTTTTCATGGATATGATCTGTAGACAGGTGGATGGATGGATGGATGAATGGATGGAAACAGAGAGAGAGAGAGAGATGAAGGTATAGCTAAAGAAGTACACAGATCAATAAATTTTTATCATGTACTTTACTATTTCATATACACTAATCCTCACAAGGAAAGTGACATAGTAGGCAATGTATTCCTCATTTTAGATGTGGAAAACGGAGGCTCACAGAGGATAGGTATTTGCACAGTACTCACAGGTAGGAAGTGGTAGTCAGTATTTCAATTTTGACTACTTTGACGCCAAAGCTTACACTTTTTCAGCATCTCCTGACTCCTCCATTGCAGTTACCTTCCATCTTCACTAATTACAAAAGCTTCCCAGGTTCTATAGTCTCTCAAGCAAACATAGTAGATTGCCTATGATTTTAAGTTAGACAATTGATTCCAATGCAGAGGCATAAAAAGGACTCTCTGAAACACTGCATCCTGGTACATGAGGATGTTGTGGAGGTGTGTCTAGAAGCAGTGGCATGGAGAAAGAAATGTGGTGTGGGCAACTTGTAAATAAGCAAAAGGAATGTGCAAAAATAAAGATGCCTTTATTCAATTATTAAATAATTCAATTTATTTCATCACTTTTAATGCCATTCATAGCTGTGAACACCTCCTGCCCTAGGTTTTAACTTCTTTTTTTTTTTATTCACATGTGCATACAATGTTTGGGTCATTTCTCCCCCCTCCCATCACCCCCTCCCTTACCACCCACCTTGCCCCCTCCCTCTTCCCCCCATCCCCCTCAATACCTGGCAGAAACTATTTTGCCCTTATCTCTAATTTTGTTGAAGAGAGAGTATAAGTAATAATAGGAAGGACCAAGGGGTTTTGCTAGTTGAGATAAGGATAGCTATACAGGGAGTTGACTCACATTAATTTCCTGTGCGTGTGTGTTACCTTCTAGGTTAATTCTTCTTGATCTAACCTTTTCTCTAGTTCCTGGTCCCCTTCTCCTATTGGCCTCAGTTGCTTTTAAGGTATCTGCTTTAGTTTCTCTGCGTTGAGGACAACAAATGCTATCTAGTTTTTCAGGTGTCTTACCTATCCTCATATCTCCCTTGTGTGCTCTCGCTTTTATCTTGTGATCAAAGTCCAATCCCCTTGTGTTTGCCCTTGATCTAATGTCTGCATATGAGGGAGAACATACAATTTTTGGTCTTTTGGGCCAAGCTAACCTCACTCAGAATGATGTTCTCCAATTCCATCCATTTACCAGCAAATGATAACATTTCGTTCTTCTTCATGGCTGCATAAAATAGATACCACATTTTCTTGATCCATTCATCAGTAGTGGGGCATCTTGGCTGTTTCCATAATTTGGCTATTGTGAATAGTGCTGCAATAAACATGGGTGTGCAGGTGCCTCTGGAGTACCCAAAAGACTGTGACACAGGTTTTAACTTCTGACCCTGTGTGTTAATAGCAATTATACAAATAACAGTAAAAACAATATGTTGCTCACTGAAGCTTTTATGCAAACAGCTCTTAGCTATCTAAAGATTCGAAAAGGTACTCTGTGCCCCACCACAAATTTTATGCCATTTCTCATGGCTTTTGGTATGTTTTAAAATGTATAATTTCCCTTTGTATCAAGTACTAAGAGAAATCTAAAGTTTGATTTAAGCAACAAAATCAGTGGGAGAAAAATATCACTCCTGCTTTCTCAGAATGATTACATGCTTATTAATATTAAAATTTAGAAGAAGAGGATGGTAGCAATTGAAATCCATTCTTCATCAAAGCTCAGAAACACCAGCAGAGAGCACAAGAAGAAAAGCTAGAATAAGAAAGAGGTGCATAGTGAAAGCAGCCAAAGTATACTATTGTAAGTAGAAATTATTATGTATGAGAGCCCTGGATTTGATCTCCAGCACTTAAAAAAAATTCAAAAGTATTCTTCACTCAAGGGCTGAATTCAATTGTTCCATATTGGGAAGCATAACTGGTCACCATAGTGCCCTAAAGTTTCAATGTCGAGATCAATCTTTCTATGGAAGGTAATCAAATGAGCTCTTTGTGTGATCCAGACTGTGAGTGAACTTCAATTCACTGAAGGGGTAGTATGTACATGTGGGCTTCCTCATCAATGTCAGCACATAGAAGGGGACTGGAACTAAGAAATACATACCTGAAAATTAGAGAGGAAGAGAGCAGAGTCTATCAGACAAGTGGGTAGACCATAAAACTTCAAACAATTAATTGTGTCTATTTCTTTCAGATTGTTAAGCATAACAAAAACAATCAGCTTGAGAAGAAGCAACATACTGTTGCAGGATTCAGGTATTTGAGTACTTTTACATGGGAGGTGAAAAAGCAAGAGATGGTTGAGACTTAAAAAATCACTATTGTTTTTAAGTATCAGAGGATGTTATTAATAAACCTTTCTTTTTAATAAATTTTAAGGATATATTTGTTATACGGGGGGTATTCATAGTGACAATTTAGATTAGACTTATACAGTATATTAGCTGCATCGCCCCATTGTCTCTCCCCCTCAACACCCTCTCCACCCCATTTAAAGCCATTGAAAGAGGTTTTTTAGTTCTATTTCATAAAGGTATATGAAGTCAATCAACTATATACTGTCATCTTAATCTCCTCACCAACATTTTTTATTATTTTTCCTTGATTATGGCCATTCTAACTGGGGTGAGATGAACTCTAAGTGTTGTTTTTATTTGCATCTCTTTTACAACCAAGGAAGCTGAACACTTCTTCATGTATTTACTGGCCATTTGTACCTCTTCCTTTGAGAATTCCCTGTTTAATTCATGTGTCCATTTCTTCATTGGGATGTTGATTTTTGGGGATTGAGTTTTTTGAGTTCCCTGTAGACTCTGGATATTTGTTCCTGATCAGATGAATTGCTGGCAAAGACTTTCTCCCATTCTGTGGACTGTCTCTTGAGTCTGGTGACTGTTTCCTTTGTTATGCAGAAGCTCTTTAGTTTGATGCAGTCTCATTTGTTCATTGTTTCTCTTAGATGCTGAGCCTTTTGAGTTCTATTTAGGAAGTTATTCCTTATACCAATCTGTTCCTGTGTATTTCCTACTGCTTCCAGAATTTGTTTCAAAGTTTCAGACCTTATATTAAGGTCTTTGATCAACTTTGAGTTGATTTTGGTACAGAGTGAAAGACAGGGATCTAGTTTCAGTCTTCTAGGTGTGGATATCCAGTTTTCCCAGCAGCATTTGTTGAGCAGTCTCTCTATTCTCCATCATGTGTTTTGGGCTCCTTTATTGAAGATAAGTTGTCTATAGATGCATGTCTGGTTCTTCTATTCTGATCCATTGGTCTTCCTGTCTGTTTTTGTGTTAATACCATGCTGTTTTTATTGTTATGGCATTGTAGGATAGTTTGAAGTTAGGTATTGTGATGCCTCCAGCACTGGACTTTTTGTTTAGAATTGCTTTGGCTATTCAAGATCTTTTGTGTTTCCATATGCATTTCAAGATTGATTTTTCTATTTCTGCACAGAATGTCATGGGAATTTTGATAGGGATTACATTGAACATGTAGATGGCTTTGATAGTATGACCATTTTCACAATGTTGATTCTAACAATCCATGAGCATCGAAGGTCTTTCCATATTCTGATGTCTTCTTTGATTTCTCTCTTCAGTGGTTAAACATTTTCATTAAAAAGGTCTTAAGTGTCTTTCATTAAATTTATTCCAAGGTACTTTATTATTTTTGAGACCATTATAAATGAGATTGTTTCCCTGATTTCTTTCTCAGTCTGTTCATTGTTGGTATATAGGAATGCTGCTGATTTCTGTATGTTAATTTTGTATCCTGCTACTTTGCCAAAAGTGTTTATGATTTCTAATAGTATTTTGGTAGAATATTTAGGGTTTCATAGGTATAGGATCATGTTATCTGCAAATAGGGATGGTTTGACTTCTTCCTTTCCTATTTAGACCCCTTTTATTTCTTGCTCTTGTCTTATTGTTCTGGCTAGGAATTCCAAACTGTATTGAATAGGAGTGGAGAAAATGGACATCCCTGCCTCATTCCTGACTTTAACAGGAACGGTTTCAGTTGTTCTCCATTTAGTATGATGTTGGCCATAGGTTGGTCATATATAGTCTTAATATATTGAGAAAAATTCTTTCTATTCCTAGTTTCTTCAGAGCTTTTATCATGAAAGAGTGTTGAATTTTGTCAAAGGCTTATTCTTCATCTATTCAGAGGATCATGTGGTTTTGTTCTTACTGTTGTTTGTATGCTGTATTACATTTATGAATTTACATATGTTGACCCATCCTTGCATACTAGAATGAAACCAACTTGGTCTTGGTGTTTCATCTTTTGAGGTGTTATTGAATTCTGTTTGTCAGTATTTTGTTGAGAATCTTTGCATTTATATTCATAAAAGATGTTGATCTATAACTCTCTTTTTGATTGCATATTTATTGGGTTTTGTGATAAGTATAATGCTGGCTTCATAGAATGAGTTTGGTAGTGTTCCTTCTCTTTCTATTTCTTGAAAAATTTTGAGGAACATTAGACCATGAATCCATCAGGTCCTGGGCTCTTATTTGTAGGGAGGTTCTTTTTTTTTTTTTTTTTTTTTAGGCTGACTCCACTGCTTGGCTATAGTGGACACTGCTGCAATAAATGTGTGCTCCTTTGGATACATTCCCAACAGTGGTATAGTAAGGTCATAAGACAGGTTTATTTTTAGCTTTTTGACAAACTGCTTCACTTATTTCCATAGTGGTTGGCTTATCTGCATTCATTTGGGTACGTTTTCTGCCATTATTTTATTTTTATTATTTTTTTTAATTTTTATTTTATTCATATGTGCATACAATGTTTGGGTCATTTCTCCCGCCTTCCCCCCACCCTCTCCCTTACCCCCACTTACCCCTCCCTACGCCACAGAAACTATTTTGCCCTTATCTCTAATTTTGTTGAAGAGAGAGTATAAGCAATAATAGGAAGGACCAAGGGTTTTTGCTAGTTGAGATAAGGATAGCTATATAGGGAGTTGACTCACATTTCTTTATTATTGCTTCAATTTCATGTCTTGTAATAAGATTATTTAGGTGTTTAATATCTTTTTGGTTCAATTTTGGTTGGTTATGTGCATCTAGGAATTTATCCATTTTATTTAGATTTTCAATTTTACTTGAATGTAAGTTTTCAAAGTACCCCCTAATGATTTTCTGAATTTTGTTGATATTTGTGATTATGTCTCTTTTTTCATCTCTGATTTTATTAATTTGGGTCTTTCCCCTCCTTTGTTTTGTTCTGTTGGTTAAGGGTTTGTCAATCTTGATAGTCTTTTCAAAGAACCAATTTATTTCACTGATTCTTTGTATAGTTTTTTAGTCTCAAGCTCAGTCTCAGACCTGATCTTTACTATTTCTCTCTATCTGCTGGTTTCGGGTTTGGTTTGTTCATGCTTTTCTTGGAGTTTGTGGTGCATCATTAGATTGTTTAATAAATCTTTCTTAATAAAAATTTTCCAAATTTTGTTGGAGGGATGGCAATCAGGAAAAGGGAAAATCTATGCCCTAAGGTATCATTGAGTAGTTGTATCAACTCGAGCCAACTTGTTTCAAAACTTCTGGGTCAAGATGGCAGTCTCTTGCCCGTAAAAATGTGTGTGTGGTGTGTGTGTTCATTTAGGATTTGCAAAAAATCAATTTATTTATAAAAATCTTTCCTTTTTAACCAATATTAATAAGATTCCTTTTTTCTTTTTGCCCTGTATTTTCTTGTGGACTAGCCATTGAGTGTTATTCTCCTCCCTCGTAGAAAAGACACAGAAAAGTATAAAAACCCTGCCATCTCCCTCAACATAATCTACCCCTATCGTCAAAGGCTGGCAAAGAAGGAAACACCCCACTACAAAATGGTTACTGAGGTCACAACAATTTCCCAAAGGTAAGGAGGAGATTTTGGTACGAATCTGACTATGCTATCCAATCCTTTCCATCCAGTACTTACTTTATGCTTTAGTTGAGAAGGTAGGTGGTCTACTTTCATACAAGTAAGAAAACTTTGGATTGACTATTAAATTGAGTCCTTTTAATGTTAAATGCAATTGTTAACACTCTTCATTCTGATGGCTCATTTACTTGATTCCAATATCTTGATTTCTTATTTTTGTGAGTAGGATATTATATATAATTGTGTACCTAGACAACATTTTCATTTTAAAAGTTTAATTGGTTCTTTAAGGGTAATTATTCTTTTTTCTAATATATTTTCATTCTCAATCACATTCAGAAGGCAAAGTAATATGCTAATATCATTTGGATGGTAATCTGAACTTGCATTTAAGTACAATGCCAACAGAAAAGCCAAGGCTCTCAGGAGTAAATATTTATTAGTTGGAGGGTGCCCAAAATGCCAAAATGAAGTTCTAAGAGGAATTATAACAAAAAAATATGCAAAAGACCAGATAGTTACTCTGACCAAATAAGAATTTGGATGAGCGCCCATGTTTGAAGACTGAAAGAGCCAAACTCTTTCTCTTTTCCATTCTGTCAGATCACAGAATTCCTACTTCCCCAAAGCCCAAGTCAGAGCTCTTCCACCTTTGTCTTGGTGCTTACTGCCTGGAATGACAAGTTATCTTTTGCTGCACATATTCCTTTTTCCTGGCTAGATTAGATATCCCACACAGGCAGGTATTTTGCATTTCTCTAAATGCTAACTCACTTGATGTCTTGCATGCCATTGAAACTCAATCAAGTATTGCTGCTAAAATTTATGCAAAGAAATGGATTGTAGCTTCTGCAATTTATGTTGACTCTCTTGGAAAAAAAGCAAAAATTGATGACTTGAGAATTATTAAAGAATAGGAAAAGTTGTTGAATTTCTAAAGTTTTTAAATATATTTCATAGAAGAATACTAAAACTTAAATGAGAAAAAAAAGATTCTTTGTAGTACAAGAAATATAAACAGACAAATCTTATTCTGAGGCAGGATAATTTCATTCTTCAACCTGTTGCTGACTACAGAAGTCAGCATATGATGTTACCTATTCTGCAACAGATAATTACAAGTTTGTATTAAGGAAGTAAGTTAATACTTTGACAAATATGAGCTGAATGCTTTCTTCCCTTATTTTGTCAGCGAAGCACCACTTACTTTAGAATTGCATTTAACCATATTTTCTATTATGTACTTACTGCTATTCCAAAACAAAATAAATATATTTTCTGCAAGCCACTGAACAGTTGCCACTAAAACAAAATTGATTCTGATCTCTAAAAAGCAACCTTACTTTTATTTTGTTAAATCAGTGTTAATAAAAATCACAGTCCCCATAAAATTCCATGTAAAATATTTTTCCACCTGTAGTATTTTAGCCACATAAAAACCATAGTCATTTTTGGTACATAAGAGATAAAAGAATCTTCTTTCTCTAATATTGTTTTTAAATAATTATCTAAGAGGAACATAAGGAACAGGAAGAATTACTCTACTTTCACAGAATTCTACCATAAGGAAATAAAAGGTAATGACTATTGAAGGATTTTTGTAGTTATTTTGTCTCATAAACAATCTGAAGTAGAACATGCTATTAGTATAATTTTAGCACTGTCTGTTAAAAATTGGTATTTACTGAATAAGTAAAATGAGAGGTTTAGTATTTTTACTCATCATGTTACAAAGTTAAGCTTCCTTAGAAACTGTATTTTAACATGGAGTCTCATGAAATAAATATTTTGCCTGTGCACAATTATCTTCTAATCTTAGTAAATATTCCTGTTACAAAAAATAGTATTCCAACATATCATCATGCTTTCATCAATTTATTAAGCACCTACTTTATGCTAAGAAAAAGAAACAGATTCTATGTAACTGTACAATTATGTCTACTTTTACAAGTTATTAAACAATTTTCCTTTTCAAATCAACCCAAAGTTTTCCCTATTCTCAAACCACATGGATGGTACTTTAAAAAAATTCCTTAAGATTACATTTGCAGTGTTTGGATGACTTCATTAGGCAGCATATTTTCTGTATTATTCATATATATTTATAAAACTATAAATATATGACCTATGATACTATGCAGTATGTATGTAGCACTATTGCTTATAGCTGTTAACTGAGTAATATTTGATAACATATCAATAGTGTCAATATTTCCTTAGATTTACAGAGCTTATTTCTGAATATTTCTATCTAACTATTGAAGACTCAACACCACACTGGTTTTAAACACATGGACTTCTGCTATCATTAATATCTTTGCCAACAATCCATTTCTTTTTTGTCCTCACCCCTATTGTCTTAAGTTTGAGCACCACTGAAGATTTCTTCTTACAGTGTGTGTGTATATAAGTGGACATATTGTGTGTATGTGTGCATGCATGAGTGACAGCATGCATGTGTATTTCCATGTAGGAGGTGAGAAGCATACAATGACTTAGTGTGTGTTAAGTATGAGCCATGACAAATCTGTGTTTTGATCCTTATTCTAATACTTCTAGGATCAGTGAGTTACTTAAGTCTCTGGCTTCTCCATAGGTATAAAGTGGTAGTAAAGTAAACTTCAGGGTTTTGATTACTTTAGACATATATCACATAATAGAATTTCAATAGTAGGGAACTATCATCTCTCTTAATGCAAACAAAATGCTTCTAAGTCATCCTTATTATTGATTATTTGGTAAGGGTGAGATATTTCTTTAACCACAGTGAATGTCTTATAACTATTTCTTGAATTTAATGCCTAGATTTCATTTCTAGGGGAAAGAAAGAATCATTGCAGCTAAAACATTGATTATACAATCACTAATAAATATGAAAACCATCTGCCATGACAAAATCAACTTCACTGAAATATATTTAAATTATCCATTGTTTTATACTTCTTCCTGGGAAGAGAGAATTTAAAAAATTGAAAAATTTTGACATCTTCATCTTTCATGGATTGTTAAACATTAATTAAAAGCTGAAAGCAGATTCCAAGATGGCAGCTAGAGGGAGGAAGCAGAAAGCGAGCCTCCTATACTGAAATCTTGGAGAGACGCTGGAGACACACTTTGCAGGCATAATCACTGAGAAGAGGCATAACTTTGACTCCTCCACACCTCCAGCAGGGGCAGAGAATCTCCACTTCGTGTTAAACGGAGAAACCAAGAGGGCCCCTGGGCTCCAGTCGCCAGCGCCCAGACAGCTTGGGAAGACGTGGACCAGGTGAGCTTTGCAGTACGTGGTACTCCCACAGACAAGCCTGGGCCAGAGCAGCATAGCCCCCTGGACAGACCAACCTCCACCTGGAGAAAAAAGAGAAATTGAGTAATAAGCAATAAAAGCAATAAAGACACGTGGGAAAGAGGGTGGGGTACACTGAGCACTGAAGATTAGGGGAAGGGAATCCTTCCTGGGACTGTAAATAAATAAGCCGGCCTGGCCAGAAAGCCTCTGGTGGGAGCGGGGGCACGCGCCCAGCAACCAGGAGCGGGAAAGCTTGTGAGAGTGGCGGAGGGAGGAAAACTCCACAGGAGAGGAGGGAAGACCCACTTCCCATGTGAACTGTAAACAAACATGGCAGCTGGCAGGAGCAGCAGCACCACCCAGTAATCAGGAGCAGAAAAGCTTGTGAAAGTGGCGGTGGGAGGAAAACTACACAGAAGAGGGGGGAAGACCGACCTCCCACATGAACTGTAAATAAACACGCAGGCCTGACAATGCTGGTGCAGTGTCACCTTTCTCAGTGTGCTTGGAAAGGGGAAAGCTTGTAGCAGAGGCTCATGCACAGGAGAAATCTGACTAAACAAAGCCTGCAGGGCCAGGTGAATGCTAAGCTCACCCCAGAGATCTGCATAAATAACACCTCCAGCAACAGCAGGCTGACATCAGCAGGCAGGCAAGCCACAGCTGCAGATACCATTCTCAGAACTGTCTCCAGACTCTTTGTCTCCCTACCTTTGATGAAAGAACAACCGAATTACACCTGCAAGCTGAAAAACTTACTGAAACTGTATTGCATTTGAACTTGGGACACTTGGTGGGGTTTTTTTTGTGCATGTGAGTGTAGTTTTATTCTACTTTATGCGTCCCCTTTGATGAGACAACTACAGAACAACATCTGAGGCACCATCTCTAGGATTGGAGACTGAGACAGACACCCAAATTATTAAGACTGAAACTTCATTGAATTTGAACTTGGAGGTTTTTTGGTTTTTTGGTTTTTTTAAATTTTCTATTTTTTCATTTTATTTTTTTTTTATTTTTTTTTTTTTTTTTTTTCATTTTTCTTTTATTATTCATATGTGCATACAAGGCTTGGTTCATTTCTCCCCCCTGCCCCCACCCCCTCCCTTACCACCCACTCCACCCCCTCCCGCTCCCCCCCTCAATACCCAGCAGAAACTATTTTGCCCTTATCTCTAATTTTGTTGTAGAGACAGTATAAGCAATAATAGGAAGGAACAAGGGGTTTTGCTGGTTGAGATAAGGATAGCTATACAGGGCATTGACTCACATTGATTTCCTGTGTGTGGGTGTTACCTTCTAGGTTAATTCTTTTTGATCTAACCTTTTCTCTAGTTCTAGTTTTTTTCATTTTATTTTAATACAGTTTTATATATAGATGTTTCTTTCATTTACTTATTTTTTATTTTTATTCTTATCTTTTTTTTATTTTTGATTTTCAATCCTCTCTCTGTCTCTCTAATGTCTGTTCAGCTTACTGTTGATTAGTACACTAAAGCTCCCTGTTTATACCTTTGAAACCTTCTTGTATGATACCTTGTTGTTTTCTCCTTCCAGTCTGTGTATTTGTTTTTCCCATTTCTTTAACTTCTTGCTTTCCATCTCAGCTCACCCTTCCATTCTAAATATTACCATTGTTATTATTACAAGCTAGAAAATACTTAATTGCACACAGTACAGGGACAGTAACAACACCAAAGACAATGATGGGAAGACAGAAAAAACAGGGAAACCAGTTTCCCCACAGCAAAAAATTAGTACAGGAACCAGAGGGGAATGAAGAAAACAGGTACTCAGATCCACTCCAACAAAATGAAGATAAACTATGCCAAAGGACCCAATGAAGCCCACAAGAATAATTTAAAAGAAGACATACTACAGGTACTCAATGAGAATTTTATAGAGATGATACTGGATAGGGACAACCAAAATGTACAGGAGACACTCAAGAAATTCCAAGACAACAAAAATAGAGAATTTGAAGAAGCAAAAGAAGAAATAAAGGAAACCATAGAAGCACTGTATAAACACCAAAGTGAAACAGAGAACACGATGAATAAACAGATAGATGAACTCAGGACAAAAATAGACAACATTAAAGAGGAAAACAGCCAGGATATGGAAAACCTAGGAAAAAAGAACGAAACAGAACTGCAAAACAAAACAGAAGGCCAATCCAGCAGAATAGAACAAACAGAAGACAGAATCTCAGAACTTGAAGATGAAATGGTAATTAAAGGAAAAAACAAAGAACTATTAATTAAACAACACAAGACCTGTGAAAAGAAAATGCAAGAACTCACCAACTCCATCAAAAGACCAAACTTGAGAATCATGGGCATCGAAGAAGGAGAAGAGGTGCAAGCAAAGGGAATGCGTAATCTATTTAACAAAATAATAATGGAAAATTTCCCAAATCTAGAGAAAGATATTCCCATACAGATGCAAGAGGCCTCCAGGACACCAAACAGACCAGATCAAAATAGAACTACCCCACGACATATCATCATTAAAACAACAAGTTCAGAAACTAAGGAAAGAATATTGAAGGCTGTAAGAGAGAAAAAACAAGTAACATACAAAGGTAAACCCATCAAAATCACAGCAGACTTCTCAACAGAAACATTAAAAGCAAGAAGAGCATGGGGTGAGATCTTCTGGGCACTGAATGAAAATAACTTCAACCACAGGATACTCTACCCAGCAAAACTATCATTCAAAATAGATGGAGCAATAAAAGTCTTCCATGATAAGCAGAAACTAAAACAATATGTGACCACAAAGCCACCACTACAAAGGATTCTTCAAGGGATTCTGCACACAGAAAGTGAAACCCAACTTAAGCATGAAAAGACAGGCAGCACCAAACCACAGGAAAAGAAATAGCAAGACAGTAGAGAGTAACCTCAACTTAGGTACACACAATCAAACCTTCAAACAACTAAGACAACTAAATGACAAGAATCACCACATACCTATCAGTACTAATGCTTAATGTTAACAGACTTAATTCACCCATCAAAAGGCACTGCTTTATGAAATGGATTAAAAAGAAGATCCAACAATTTGTTGCTTACAGGAGACCCATCTCACCAACAGAAATAAGCATATGCTTAGGATGAAAGGCTGGAAGAAGATTTACCAAGCCAATGGCCCCTGAAAACAGGAAGGAGTAGCAATACTTATCTCTGACAAAGTAGACTTCAAACCTACATTGATCAAACAAGATAAAGAAGGACATTTCATACTAATAAAAGGGGAAATAGACCAAAAGGAAATAATAATTATCAACCTGTATGCACCCAATGTCAACGCACCCAATTTCATCAAACATACCCTGAAAGACCTAAAAGCATATATAAAGGCCAACACAGTGGTTGTGGAAGACTTTAACACCCCATTATCATCAATAGATAGGTCATCCAAACAAAAAATCAATACAGAAATCCAAGATCTAAAATATGCAATAGATCAAATGGACCTAGTTGATGTCTACAGAATATTTCATCCAACTTCTACACAATATACATTCTTCTTAGCAGCCCATGGAACCTTCTCCAAAATAGATCATATCCTAGGGCACAAAGCAAGTCTCACCAAATATAAGAAAATAGAAATTATACCATGCATACTATCTGATCACAATGCAGCAAAAGTAGAACTCAACAACAAAAGTAAAGACAAAAAACATGCAAACAGCTGGAAACTAAATAACTCATTACTGAATGAATGGATGATCGATGAAATAAAAGAGGAAATTAAAAAGTTCATAGAACTCAATGAAAATGAAAACACAACCTACCAGAACCTATGGGACACAGCTAAGGCAGTCCTGAGAGGAAAGTTTATAGCCATGAGTTCATATATTAAAAAGATTGAAAGATCCCAAATCAATCACCTAATGATACATCTCAAACTCCTAGAAAAACAAGAACAAGCAAATCCCAAAACAAATAGAAGGAGAGAAATAATAAAAATAAGAGCTGAAATCAACAAAATAGAAACCAAAAAAACGATACAAAGAATTAATGAAACAAAAAGTTGGTTCTTTAAAAAAATGAACAAGATCGATAGACCCCTGGCAAACCTGACTAAAATGAGGGGAGAAAAAATACAAATTAGTAGAATCAGGAATGCAAAAGGGGAGATAACAACAAACACCATGGAAGTCCAGGAAATCATCAGAGACTACTTTGAGAACCTATATTCAAATAAATTTGAAAATCTTAAAGAAATGGACAGATTTCTAGATACACATGACCATCCAAAACTGAACCAAGAGGAAATTAATCAACTGAATAGATCTATAACACAAAATGAAATTGAAGCAGCAATCAAGAGTCTCCCCAAAAAGAAAAGTCCAGGACCTGATGGATTCTCTGCTGAATTCTATCAGACCTTTAAAGAAGAACTGATACCAACCCTCCTTAAACTGTTCCATGAAATAGAAAGGGAAGGAAAACTGCCTAACATTTTATGAAGCCAGTATTACACTTATCCCAAAACCAGGCAAAGACATCTCCAAAAAGGAGAACTATAGGCCAATCTCCTTAATGAACATTGATGCAAAAATCCTCAACAAAATAATGGCACACCGAATTCAACAGCACATCAAAAAGATTATTCACCACGACCAAGTAGGCTTCATCCCAGGGATGCAGGGGGGTTCAACATACGAAAATCAATAAATGTAATAAACCACATTAACAGAAGCAAAGACAAAAACCACTTGATCATCTCAATAGATGCAGAAAAAGCCTTTGATAAGATCCAACACCATTTCATGATAAAAGCTCTAAGAAAACTAGGAATAGAAGGAAAGTACCTCAACATTATAAAAGCTATATATGACAAACCCACAGCCAACATTATACTTAATGGAGAAAAACTGAAACCATTCCCTCTAAAATCAGGAACCAGACAAGGATGCCCACTATCTCCACTCCTATTCAACATAGTACTGGAATTCCTAGCCAGAGCAATTAGGCAAGAAGAAGGAATAAAAGGAATACAAATAGGTAAAGAAACTGTCAAAATATCCCTATTTGCAGATGACATGATCCTATACCTTAAAGACCCAAAAAACTCTACTCTGAAGCTTCTAGACATCATCAATAGCTATAGCAAGGTAGCAGGATATAAAATCAACATAGAAAAATCATTAGCATTTTTATACACTAACAATGAGCAAACTGAAAAAGAATATATGAAAACAATTCCATTTACAATAGCCTCAAAAAAAATCAAATACCTAGGTGTAAACCTAACAAAAGATGTGAAAGACCTCTACAAGGAAAACTATACAATTCTAAAGAAAGAGATTGAGGAAGACTATAGAAAGTGGAGAGATCTCCCATGCTCATGAATTGGTAGAATCAACATAGTAAAAATGTCGATACTCCCAAAAGTAATCTACATGTTTAATGCAATTCCCATCAAAATTCCAATGACATTCTTTAAAGAGATTGAAAAATCTACTGTTAAATTTATACGGAAACACAAGAGGCCACGAATAGCCAAGGCAATACTCAGTCAAAAGAACAATGATGGAGGTATCACATACCTGACTTCAAACTATATTACAAAGCAATAACAATAAAAACAGCATGGTACTGGCACAAAAACAGACATGAAAGCCAGTGGAACAGAATAGAGGACCCAGATATGAAGCCACACAACTATAACCAACTTGTCTTTGACAAAGGAGCTAAAAATATACAATGGAGAATAGTAGCCTCTTCAACAAAAACTGCTGGGAAAACTGGTTAGCAGTCTGCAAAAAACTGAAACTAGATCCATGTATATCACCCTATACCAAGATTAACTCAAAATGGATCAAGGATCTTAATAGCAGACCCCAAACTCTAAAGTTGATACAGGAAAGAGTAGGAACTACTCTGAAGTTAGTAGGTATAGGTAAGAACTTTCTCAATGGAACCCCAGCAGCACAGCAACTAAGAGATAGCATAGATAAATGGGACCTCATAAAACTAAAAAGCTTCTGTTCATCAAAAGAAATGGTCTCTAAACTGAAGAGAACACCCACAGAGTGGGAGAAAATATTTGCTAGCTATACATGAGACAAAGGACTGATAACCAGAATATATAGGGAACTTAAAAACTAAATTCTCCCAAAACTAATGAGCCAATAAAGAAATGGGCAAGTGAACTAAACAGAACTTTCTCAAAAGAAGAAATTCAAATGGCCAAAAAACACATGAAAAAATGCTCACCATCTCTAGCAATAAAGGAAATGCAAATTAAAACCACACTAAGATTCCACCTCGCCCCTGTTAGAATAGCCATCATCAGCAGCACCACCAACAACAGGTGTTGGCGAGGATGCGGGGAAAAAGGAACCCTCTTACACTGTTGGGGGGAATGTAAACTAGTACAACCACTCTGGAAAAAAATTTGGAGGCTACTTACAAAGCTAGACATTGATCTACCATTTGATGCAGCAATACCACTCTTGGGGATATACCCAAAAGACTGTGACACAGGTTACTCCAGAGGCACCTGCACACCCATGTTTATTGCGGCACTATTCACAATAGCCAAGTTATGGAAACAACCAAGATGCCCCACCACTGACGAATAGATTAAGAAAATGTGGTATCTATACACAATGGAATTTTATGCAGCCATGAAGAAGAACGAAATGTTATCATTCGCTGGTAAATGGATGGAATTGGAGAACATCATTCTGAGTGAGGTTAGCCTGGCCCAAAAGACCAAAAATCGTATGTTCTCCCTCATATGCCTTGGTCTTTAAGGACTATTTTGTCACAGGATGCTGGTCCTTGATGCTAGGACCCAGGTTTGCTCACTATCCTCCATTTCTCAAGATTGTCCTTTTCTTTTATGTTTATTTTATTTGTCTATCTCTGAATTTTATTTTATTTTTCACCATTCTCTCCAAACTCAGAAATTAACAAGTCTATCTTTGAGCTCCCCTGATTTTGCACATAAGTCTTGATCATGAACTAAGAAGTGGTAAGCCAAAGAGGGTATAAACACTGTGGAAAGAATCCATCAGACCTTTGCATTATACCTAGAGCATTTATCTTTATTTAAACAAAGGGTACATAGTTCCAGGATTAGTTAACGAGGCATTTCAGTTACATCATTAATGACTGAGGTGCTTTTGTCTTTCTACATATTATCCTCAACAAATTGATTCCTACTTTATACCCAGCCTTAGTCATTGCTGACGGAGTGGCTGCACTAGTCTAGTCATCAAGTTCTCACACAAACATGTGCAGATACAGGAGAGTATATTTTGTGCCTCCTTCTCAGAAGGCCCTCTGTATTCTTATTTTCTGGCCTGATTGCAGTAGAATAGTTTACATGTTTACAATCCCAATACAGACCCTTTATGTTCCCAAAACTCCTATAATGAAGCTTTTATCTCATATGTGACCATATCTGGAAAAATTAAAGTAACTAAGTTTAATAAAGTCATAACGTGGGGGCCCTAATCTCATAGGATTCCTGGTTTTTTAAGAACAGAGAGAGAGAGAATATTTTCTCTGTGAGAACATATGAGTGTTGAATAAAAGCAAAGGACTGGACATCTTTGATTATTCCCAGTATTATGGCAAAATAATTTTATCTTTTATTACCAAATATGATGTTAAGTATGGGATATTTTTACAAACACCCTTAATAAAATTCATATAGTCCCCTTAATTATGTTAAGTTTGCTGAGTATTTTTTATTTCAAATGATTATTAAATTTTTACAAATATTTATTCTTTAACTATTGATAGCTACTTTTTTTCTTTTAATGATTTAATTTGGTATAATGACATTGGTTAACTTTTTTCAGATAAATTCCACTTGGAAAGAATAAATTGCTATATATTTCTGATATCAATTTATTGTAATTTTGTTAAGAAAGTTTCATCTTGCCTATAGTAGACATGTTACATAGGTTTCTCTGTTATTCTTTCATTTTTCTTTTTTGATAAAAGGTTAATGCTGGCTTCATGAAGCATGTTTAGAAATATTTCTTCTTCAATTACGTTTTTCTGAAATTTTTATTGCACATCTGGTTCTGTTTCTTCCTTAAATGTTTAATAAAATAACACCAAAAGTTCATTTTGGACTATAGTTTTCTGTGTAGGGATGTTTTAAATAATTAATACAATTATTTTAAATAAACATAAGTAAATTCGAATATGTATTTTCTTCAGTAAAATTTAGAAGTTTGTGTTTTTCAAAGAGTTTTTCCATTTAAAAAAATTTTTAATTTATTGACAGCTGCTTTTTATAATATTTACTTATTATCATTTAAATATGATAAGTAAAACTGTTGAGGTCAACTTTTCCTTAATATTGATAATGTATAACTGCTTTTATTGTTTATATCTATGGCTCAATATTTTTAAATAGTAAATGCTTGTTCTGTTTTTATTAATTTCTTTTTTTCCATCTTTATCTTTGTAATTTTGTTCCTTTTTATTAGATTGAGTTCAATCTGCTTTTGATTAGTTCAATCTGTCTGAAAATGGAAGCATACATGATTGTTTGTGACCGTTCATTTATCCTATTACTTTAAGCAATTAAGACTAGTCTGGCTATGAGCATCACTCAGTCGCATTACAAATGTGTGTGTGTGTGTGTGTGTGTGTTTGTAGCATTTGTTCTCATTCAAATTAAACTTCTTCTCTAACTTACCTTGCATTTTTCTTTTTGGCTTTTTTTATCAGTATGTTAACTAATTCCTCAGTAGCTGTGGGTTTTTCAGGCATCTGTCATTTTATATTTCTAACGTAATTCCATTGTAATTAGAGAAGATACTTTGTATGATTTAAATTCCTTTAAATTCATTAATTTTTTTTCTTTCTCAGAATATAGCCTATTCAGTTAAATGTCCTATGTACACTTAAATAATGCTATCTGGGTGTAAAATGCTTAATAAATGTCAATTATATCTAGCTAGAAGATGGGGTTGTTCAAGTCTCTTATATTCTAACTTCTATTTTCTCATTGCTTGCTATTTAGAAAGTGCAAAAATCATTAACCATAATTATGTATTTGAATTTTTTTTACTTCAATTCTAATAGTTTGGGATTATGTGGTTTGACGTTTTGTTACTAAATGTTTACACAATTAGGTCCCTTTGTGTATATTTATGTGCACAGTCTGTCCCCTCATTCCCATTGCCAACAGACTCATGGGAAACTTCTGAATTGGATCCTGGAGGAGAATCAAGAGACAGTCTCTGAGAATTTTTTTTTTCAGTACTGGGGTTTGAACTCAGGGATGACCTTAAGTCATTCCACCAGCCCTTTTTCGCGATGTGTTTTTTTTTTGTTGTTGTTGTTGTTTTTCCTTTTTTTTTTTTGAGATAGGGCCTCATAAACTATTTGCCCAGTCTGGCTTCGAACTCCAATCCTCCTTATCTCTGCCTGCTGAGTAGCTAGGATTACAGGTGTGAGCACTGGCGCCTGGCCAGTCTCTAAGAATTGTGACCAATTCATGAATTCTCTTGGCCTCAGATTGGTCATCTGCAAAATCAGGATAATGAGTTTAATGCATATCATGGTTGGGGACAATAATTTAATTTTTAAAATCTGTGAAGCACCTACCATAGGACCCAAAAACATGAGAAAATCACTGATGACAATACCCCCCACCCCTGTTGTGAATGAGTCTTATAGCTACCATGAAGAAAAGAACAACTATTTTTAAGATTGTATAGAATTAATGTCTAGACACAAACCATATTTTCTTCTGGCTCCTATCAAATTCTATAGTCTCCTATTATAAAGTTCTTCTCCATCAGGCCACTAAGCTTAAAACACAATGATAAAGTTCTCATCACTTTTACAGCACAAAGGAAAAATTTCAACTCTATTTCTTTTGTGCATACTGTTCTCCTGGCAACAAATCTTCAGCTATCTCTATTCACTGGCAAGCTACTACTAATCCTTCAAATCCCAACAAATTGTAAAGGACTTATTTAAAGCCATAGTTAATTCTACTGGAGTGGGTGAGATAATCACTGTCCTTATCTGTAATCCACCCAATACCTTTTATGCTCATTAATTACCCTTATATGTTAGCATTAGAGCTTATCTATTTACATGAATGTTGCACTGCAAACATTTTGATGGCAGAAGAAACAAAATTTGTTTGTTTCCTCTTTGTGTCCCCAGTAAGCAGCATTTACTAATTAACTATTGAATATAGTGTACATTCATGTTCTGTAATACAATCACAGTTACTGGACATCGGTATGTGACAATCCTTGTTCTTGGCATAAAGATGGATATTTAACTGTAAGATACACTAAAGAAAAGTGGAAAGATTTGGACTCAGAACCTCTAAGTTATTTCTGGTTGTATAATCTTGGACTCCACTCTACCTTTAAAATGAAATCATTATGAATTGCTACTACTGAGGATATTTTTCAAATAAAGATGGAATTATGGCTATGAAAATCTATAGCTTTTAAAGTTGCTTTTAAGGCATGGCCTTTGACTTTACAAAATTCCTACAATTTGTATTGAATTTAACAGGAGTTTATGATTCACATATACCCAGGGAAATGCAATAATATGAATGATATAGGACAATATAAAATATGTTTGCCTTCTAAAAATAAGACAAGAATGACAGGTATGCGTTGAAGGCATTAGGGGAGTCAACACAGAGGAGCTATAACTTGATTAATAAGTAAAAATCTAACACATGGAATGAAACTAATTATGTGTTTGTGAGGCTTCAGGAGCTGCAGCACAGTGTGAATGTGCGATGTATAAAGGAGTTTGAAATGAAGTCTTCTGGTTCTATTTGCATGCAAAGATGAGAAGTAAAGGACAGCAGCAGTTTCTCTTCATAACACCATACAGGAGACCTTTGTTATTCATGGGTATATGGTTCCAAGGAGACCACTGTTGAGGAAAAATCATGACTGCTCAGGATGCATAGCATTCAGTACTTTAAAATTACTCAAATTTACCTAATCATTATATACAATAGTTCTGAGCATCTATAACTTGAAACCACATGGAGTAGGTTATGTTCCTCCCACAAAAATTATTGTTGTGCACATTAGTACTGCTCACCAAAAACTAAATTTTCTTTCATTGCAAATACTATAGATGCTTGATTCACTTTTCCTTTAATACTACCCAGCATCTGCTAACAACATGCTGCCTTTCAACAAATCTAAAGTTTTCACTTTATTACTTAACTTTAGCACATTTTTGGTTTGGAGGATTACTATAGCTTTTACCTTTCTTTTTGGGCACCATTTGCTTTTTGGGAGGCATATTTTCACAAAATTAAGGGTAGAGGAAACACTCAGCAGATCACACAATGATTTGAATCCAACTTATAATAACATGGACTGACTGGGAGAGGGAGACTGTTGTTAGGAGGTGGAGAACAGTTTTGAGTTCATCCCATGGTGCCATGTCTGCAGACATCACCTCTTGTAATAGCCATGCTCTCATCCAAAGTATAATCTGACCATATATCATATTCATGTCACTTGTATCTGCAGTAAGTCTATCTTATTCCTGGACTTATTGCATGTGGTGTTGACCATGAACTTTCAAAAACTGATAATATGTTGAGAAGTCAGAAAAAAATTCCAAAACAAAAATTTAATATCCTGTGTGCCCATTCTGAAGTTCAGTTGATGTGTAGTTCTCAGTCAAATAATGCCAGACATCTTCTGCTAGCAACATGTTGACTTTGAGCAAATCTAAAATTTTCACTTTATTACAGAAACAGGGCCATTTCTGATTCTTGATTATGCTAATTTTACAGGGTCCAAGTAAATAATTCAATTCTCCTGTTTTTCTCTAAGGAGTATTCCTACCCATTCTAAGTAATTTTGGATTTTCTGAGTAATTCACCATATATGAGCAAGCACATTGCAAGTCATGGTTGCCTTTATAAAGCTGTTGGTATTAAAGGGAGTTTCTTTGTACCAAATACAATAAAATAAAATAGCAATAGAGCAAGACATCATACCATAGTTAATTTTGAAAAAAATTAAAGCTTCCCTAAAACTCTCCTTCCCCAGACACAAATTCACAATCTCCTTCTAAATCCCGCCAGTTCACTGTTCTTCAATTATTACAGCCTTGAAAGTTGCCTTTGCATGTCTGTTCTATTGACATTATATTCCAATTCTTTGTGTAGAAAACACACTATCTATACACCAAGTAAACATGCTTAGAACTCATCTGGTATTGCTTTAACTCACAATAACATTCTTTTCTGCAGAGGTGTTACATTGAACAACAACCCACCCAAGATAACCAAATGCCATCAATAGACAATAAAATAAAATCCCCTTTGGAAATAATTCTTGTTAATCATGGATCATGTATTTATCTTTTTGAATCAATACAATAAAATGGGAATTCAGCAAATTTTGTTTCTTGAATTGCCAAGGACCTAGGATATAAATATTTGGAAACAGCTCATTGTTAATATTAAGACAAAACTGGTTGGTCCAGCCTCTTTCTGCACAGACTAACTGGAAGGGTCCAGTTTTCTCTGGAACCTGACAGTCATCAATGTGTGGGAGCACTTCTTAGAGAAATTGTGAGACTTGAATTATTTACTTGCAGCCTATAAAATTAGCATAATCAAGAGTCAGAAAGGGCCTTTAAATAAAAGACTTGGTAGAGGAGAGGCTTTTTGTTGCTGGGATGACAAGAGTACTCTTGAGTCAATCCCATTGTATCATTTCTAAAGACACCTCCTCTTGTGGTATCCATTTTCTGATCCAAGTGATTCTTTGACCATGTGTCAGGTAATTTAATGACACTTGTCATTCGCAAAATATTGGAGACAAATTGTCTAGAACCACAGAAAGTCTCACTGAGATGTTCTCTTGTCCTCTCTCAGACTCAAAATGCTTGCTTTCTCCTTATTTAAATTAACTCACTGTTATGGAAGAAAAATGATTTGTTGTTTACTGGACTTTTGTGAAGAGATGTTGCGTTTTCAAGTCAGTGGTAGAAATAATTGTGAGCAGTCACCTGTTCGCTAATAGCTTCTTCACTAAGTCTGTCGTGCATTATTTCATTTCATGTTCCAGAAACTGTCACTCACATCTTCCAATTCATTTCCACACTCCTCAGTGTTCACACTTCACATATATGAACTTTTAACTTTCCAATAGCTACCAGTCCCCTATTTGCATATGATCTTTGCATATTTTTCTTCCTAAGATGCGAGTTCTTTCTGCCCTCTTCTCTTCATCAGACCTCAGTGATTAATATATTCTTTTGCACTCTACATGTGTCTGTTGAAACACCATTGTTTTACTGAATATAGTTACCTATCATAAACAGACATAGAAACCCATAGCCTTCCTTTTGTAGTTTTTATCATATTATTCATTACTGTAAATGTTTATCTTCCCTATATCTGCTGAATTACAACTTCAAGTCCATAGAAGTCCCTAAAATGTTGTTTATCTAAGACTTCTTAAAGATGAAATCATAGACAAGGCAGTACTCATGTGGAAAATCAATCAAGACTATAATATTCAAGGAAACTCATAAATGGGTAAAATGCCCACATGGTTATATGTACTTCTACATCTGTAGGTCCCTGTCAACACATAACTCAAGTAGAGCAGATGAGTCCCTAACATAAGGAAAGTATATGTATTCAATAAGTGTATATAGCTTTATTGATCCAAACAGATTTCTATCCCTCTTTAACAAAGAATATATGAGAAACTTGAATAATCCATCTATTTGCTGACAAATAAGCACTCCATAATCTCAATAGTACAAATAAAACTGTAAAATATCAAGTTGTTCTGGATATTTAGCCCCAGTCTTTTAGGCACTGATAATTGTAGAGAAGGACTAAAATTGAGATAATAACTTTATCATCTATCTGCATCCCAGATGGAAGCAGCACTAATTTGTTACTGGGAAACATACACAAAGAATTATAAATATGCCTCTGTTATTACCAGGACTCTGTGAAATATGTCAACAAATTCTTAGGACCACATTTTTCTGTCTTTGGCCTCAGTCACATTCATTCAGGTCTTGTTCTTGTGTTGGTTAAAGAGTGTCCCTTATTTTCCATTTGGATTATTTGTATCATGTGAATATGTAAATGTTTTTCTATAAGAAATTTTAACTGCTGCTCTAATAAGAGAATATAACGTATTTATTTATTATCACAATAAACCCAGCTGTAAAATAGACTGTAAAACATAGATGACATGAAAATTTTGTAACTAATGTGTCAGCTGTAATTGAGAAATAAATTACCCATCTGTTTCTCACCATCGATTCCACTATTTCCTCAGTATTTGCATATTCAAAATGAAATCAGCATTGTCTATTAATTATTATTCACTAACAAATGCCATGTTGATGTTGATTACCTATGTAATACAAATGTACCAGTCCATAACATATTGTTGCTTTTCTTAAGACACTCAAACTTAATGAGTGTAGAAACTCCCTATCTCATTAATATTGTTTGCCCTTTAACTTATACTATTAAATTTATTTATGTTGGTGACTTACAGGATTTTGTGTGTTGAGTACAAGAATAATTTTGCCTAACATTTTGGCTATGATTTAGAAGGAAGGAATATATAGTTTAATCTATGCTAAAACAAGATATAACCATATAACCTTTATCCTGGTTTAATTTAGTAGTGGGAATTAAAATAGCCAATACTTCATGTGAATGAATTAAATTAAATCCTATTTGTCCCCTTATATTTCTAAGTGGCCCATAACGACGCATTATATATTATCTCAGGGAAAATAGAAAATGATTTATTTCTATTTTTCTAACATAGAGAGAGAGAGTGAGAGATAACTTTTATTTTACACCTTATGAAAACCATTTTTCCTCTGGAGTCACCAGGCTTGTTCATGACTTAGCCTAGCAGATTATTTGTAACATTTTGGAGATTTAATGATAACACAGAGCTAGATCTGGACATGCTTTTTTTCCAAGTCTGATTCATTTTATATGATTAAAATGTACTATGATATTAATAAAATGTGTAAGAAAAACAAAGTAAAAGTCACCAAATACACCTAAGTCTTTCCCATATGTTGTTCCAATTTCTTATTGCTACATATAACAAACTACTACCAAACTTGGTAACCTAAAACAATCACTTTGAATTTGCTCACAAATCTGCAACTAGAGTGGGGTTGGTGGGTTCAGTTAATCTTTAAAAATTGAGCCATATTTATTTTAGGGTGATAAAATTCTTTCATTATGTTCTAAAGACTGTAGGAGCAAGTCTCACTTCTTTGAGAACATCATTTCCAAAATCCACATCTTCCTTCCTTTCTGTACTTCTTCTAACATGCCTGTCCTGTTTGCTGGACAATCTACCTGGATGCTGTCTGGTAATCTGGGAGATGATCCAAGTTGAATTCATTGCCTGAACACTAAAATGCATTTCTTGTCTCTTATTTCAATTTTTGTTAACATCTCCAATATTTTCTGTGTTTTCTGAATCTACAAATTCTCCTTGGTTTTTTTTGTCCAAATTCTCAGACCCAGTGGACAATGGAAATAAGATTATTCTGTATGTTCCAAGCCCCTGACAACCATCCCTGTTTTCCTAGTACCTCTTTTCCAATGGTATTGTAGACACCTAACTCCTAGCATCCCTCATCTGTGGAAGTCACTTTTCCTTGTAAAAAAAAAAAAGTAAATTGAATTAAATTAAAATACTAAAAAGGCAAGATTCCAGATCCATAGAAACTGGGGTTTCCATGCAAGGTGTCCTCTCTTATTTCTATTTTCTGTTTGGAGGGCCTTAGGAAGTAATTGGTCATAGTAACTCTGAGCAATAGAGTTTCTAATCCAATATGAGGGTGATCAACCACACAAGTGATACACTGTGTCAATACATTCTATACCTTACTCCAAATTTCTGAGCCTGGTTATCTTCACTTAAGATGACGATTCCATTCATTTACTTGCGAATGTCAAAATTTCATTCTTCTTTGCAGCTGAATAAAATTACATTGTGTGTAAATCATCTCATTTTATGAATATGTAAACAAAGTCATGAGGGGTTAAACCACTTATCTAAGGTTATACAGTTGAAGTATAAAAGATCCAGGATATCAAGCCCTGCAGCTTGATATCCTTTTATTGCACATGGGTCACACACTAACAGGAGAACATGTACAGAAGGAATAGGGAAAGGGAAGGAAACCTAAAACTTGAATGTGGTTGATGTGCTCACTGTAGAAGAGCAGACATGGTAATATTAAACTGGCAAAGGCCATTATGGGAAGGGGACCAGGAAGTAGTGAAGAGGTCTGGTAGAGATGAACCAATTTGGCTTGCAATACAAATGCATGGAAGCAACACTAGGAATCACTCTCTATGGCTATTTTTACCTCAAACTAGCAAAAACGTTATGTCTTTCTTATTATCTCTTATGTTTTCTCTTCAACAAATTTGGAGAACAAGAGGGTGGAACAGGTTCTGCCCAGAAGCAAGTGGGTGGGGGAGAAGCAGCCCAAATAATGTCTACACATGTGAGTAAATGTAAAAATGATAAAATAAAAGAATGAAAGAAAAAAATGGGATGATAAGAAAACCCATATCATATGACTAAAAAATGCCAGTCAAAGCTCAATATTTTTGGAGTTGTTTTTTAGGGCCCCAGCCTGAAATGAACCTCCTCTACTCTGCTCTCATCTTTTACCTATATGTAGCACCTAATATTTAGTTTATACAAAGTTTTATAAGTAAATGCAAGAATTACTCCTAAAGAAGAAAATTATATCTTTAATCTTTCTTCTTATGCACTGCTAAAGTCCAAGAGATATATGACAAATTAATTAGTTTCATCTCATCTCCTGTCAATATAAATGAACCTAAAGAAAGAGCACATTTAAGTCATGCCATTTAAAGCATGTTAACTGATCTCATATGGGCCATAAAAAATATTTCAATTTCAGAGCTATATTATAAACACAAATGTATAGTAACAGTTTGAAGTTAAATAAATTTAATTTAATTAACCCACCTCTAGTGCAGGTCAATAGCAATTGTACTAAGGAGTTTCATTTATAGCACATGAAAAATAAACCCCTTGAGAAAAAACACAAGCTTGATAGTTCTGGTTCTTTGCCATGTTTAAGCACACAGAAGCTCTTTGAAGTTCAAACTCTCACAAAAAACAAAAATGTTATATTTATCCAAACACAAGTGTATGTTCATTTCTTCATCTACTTACAAACTTAAAAATAATTGTTAAAGGAACTAAGGCCATGGAATATGGAAAGAACATTTCTCCAGAAACTGATGTAGGAGAAACTAATATTCATATGCAAAGTGAAGGTGGATATTCACCTTATACCATATACAAAAGATAACTCAAAATGGACTAAAGACCTAAAAATATGACATCAAACTCCAGAAGAAAACACAGGAGGAAAGATTCATAAATTTTGATTTAGTAATGATTTATTTCTTGTATATGACACCAAAAGCATAATCAATGAAAGCAAAAATAGACAAATGGGACCATATAAATGAAACAAAACAAAGCAAAACAAAAAATTACTGCACAGGAAGAAAACAAACAGTAAAGTGAAAGGCCACCTAAAAAATGGGAAAAATTGTTCATCATCTGCCTAATAAGGGTTAATACACAAAATACATAAATAACTCATACTGCTTAACAACAAAAACCTAGTTAGAACATAGCAAATAACTTGAATAGATATTTTTTCTAAGGACATACAAATAGCCAAAAAGTTTAGGAAAATATGTTCAACATCACAACTCACTGGGATAGTTCAAGTCAAAGCCAGAGTAGATTATTGCTCACATTCATTAGGATGGCCATAATAAAAGAAAAACTAGAATAACAAGTGTTCTTGAGGAAAAATTGGCACACTTGATTTGATGGTGGGAATGTAAACTGGTAAAAGCAAATATGGAAAACAGTATGGAGAGTTCTTAAATAATTAAAGTAGAATTATGTATGAACTAGCAATGCAGTTAATGGATTTATATACAAAAAAACTCAAATCAGAGTGACCTTAAACTGTTCCACAAAATAGAAAGGGAAGGAACACTGCCTAACTCCTTTTACGAAGACAGTATTACACTCATCCCAAAACTGGACAAAGACACCTCCAAAAAGGAGAACTATAAGCCAATCTCCTTAATGAACATCAATGCAAGAATCCTCAATAAAGTAATGGCAAACTGAACCCAAGAACACATCACAAAGATCATTCAGCACCATCAAGTCAGCTTCATCCTAGGAATGCAGGGATGGTTCAACATGTGCAAATCTATAAATGTAATACAGCACATTAATAGAAGCAAAGACAAAAACTACTTGATCATCACAATAGATGCAGAAAAAGCCTTGGACAAGATCCAACACCACTTCATGATAAAAGCTCTAAGAAAGCTAGAAATAGAAGGAAAGTACCTCAACATTGCAAAAGCTATATATGACAAACCTAACCTACAGCCAACATCATACTCAATGGTGAAAAACTGAAACCATTTTCCCTAAAATCAGGAAGGAGACAAGGGTGCCTACTATCCCCACTCCTATTCAATATAGTACTGAAATTCCTAGCCAGAGTGATTAGGCAAGAAGAAGAAATAAAAGTAATACAAATAGGTAAAGAAACTGTCAAAATGTCCCTATTTGCAGATGATATGATCCTATACCTTCTAGACCCAAAAAACTCTACCCGAAAACTGCTAGACACCATAAACAGCTACAGCAAGGCGGCAGGATACAAAATCAACCTACAAAAATCATTAGCTTTTCTACACACCAATATGGAACAAACTGAGAAAGAATATATGGAAACAATTCCATTCACAATAGCCTCCAAAAAAATCAAATATCTAGGAGTAAACTTAACAAAGGATGTGAATGACCTCTGCAAGGAGAACTGCAAACCCCTGAAGAAAAGAGATTGAGGAAGACTACAGAAGGTGAAGAGATCTCCCATGCTCATGAATTGGTAGAATCAACATCATAAAAATGGCTATACTACCAAAAGCAATCTACATATTTAATGCAATTCCCATCAAAATCCCAATGACATTCATCACAGAGATTGAAAAATCTACCCTAAAGTTCATCTGGAAACACAAGAAACCACGAACAGCCAAGGCAATACTCAACAAAAAGAGCAATGCTGGAGGTATCATAATACCCGACTTCAAACTATGTTTTAAGGTAATAGCAATAAAACAACATGGTACTGGCACAAAAACAGACATGAAGACAGTGGAACAGAATAGAGGACCCAGATATGAATCCATACAGCTATGCCCACCTTATTTATGACAAAGGTGCCAAAAATATATGATGGAGAAAAGACAGCCTCTTCAACAAATGTTGCTGGGAAAAGTGGTTATCCAGCTACAAAAAACTGAAACTAGATCCATGTTTATCACCCTGTACTAGTATCAACTCAAAATGAATTAAGGACCTTAATTTCAGACCCAAAACTCTGAAGTTAGCACAGGAAAGAGCAGGGAACAGTCTGGAAGTAATAGATTTAGGGAAGGACTTCCTCAATACAACCCCAGCAGCTCAGCAACTAAGAGAAAGAATGGACAAAAGGGACTTCATAAAATTAAAAAGCTTCTGCACAGCAAAAGAAATGGTCTCTAAACTGAAGAGATCACCCACAGAGTGGGAGAAAATATTTGGCAGCTACACATCAGACAAAGGACTGATAACCAGAATATATAGGGAACTAAAGAAACTAAACTCTTCCAAAATCAAAGAAATGGGCAACTGAACTAAATAGAAATTTCTTAAAAGAAGAAATTCAAATGGCCAAAAGACACAAGAAAAAATGCTCACCATCTCTAGCCATAAAGGAAATGCAAATCAAAACCACACTAAGATTCTACCTCACCCGTTAAAATAGCCATCATCAAAACCACCAACAGCAACAGGTGTTGGCGAGGATGTGGAGAAAAAAGAATGCTCATACATTGCTGGTGGGAATGTAAGCTAGTACAACCACTCTGGAAAAAATATGGAGGCTTCTTAAAAATCTAAGCATAGATCTACCATATGATCCAGCAATACCACTCTTGGGGATATACCCAAAGAAGTGTGACACAGGTTACTCCAGAGGCACCCACACACCCATGTTTATTACAGTGCTATTCACAATAGCCAAGTTATAAACAGCCAAGATGCCCCACTACAGACAAATGGATTAAGAAAATGTGGTATTTATACACAAGGGAGTTTTACTCAGATATGAAAAAGAATGAAATCTTCTTAACTTCAAATAAATGGATGGAACTGTAGAACATCATTCTGAGCGAGATTAGCCAGGCTCAGAAGACCAAAAATCATATGTTCTCCCTCATATGCGGACTTTAGATCTAGGGCAAATACAGCAATGTGGTTGGACTTGGGTCATATGCTAAGGGGAGTGCACATACAACAGGTATGGGGATAGGTAGCAAACTCTAAACATGAAAGTGTTTGATGTCCCTACTGCAGAGGAAATGATACAGAAATCTTAAAGGGTCAGAGGTCAACACAAGAAGGGGATCAGGGACAATTGTAAAGATCAGTTAGAGATGAATCAACGTGGGTTGTAACACATTTGTACATGGAAGCAATGTTAGGAATCTCTCTGTATAGCTATCCTTATCTCAACTAGCAAAAACTCTTTTTCTTTCTTATTATTGCTTATGTCTTCTCTTCAACAAAACTAGAGATAAGGGCAGAACAAGTTCTGCATGGAAGCAAGGGGAGGGGCGGAGTGGAGAGGGAGGGTGTGGGGGACAGGGGGAGAAATGGCCCAAACAATGTATGCACATGTGAATAAATGAATAAAAAATTTTTTAAAATAAAGAAAACATTATTAAGCAAAAAAAATAAAGAATGTCAAAACAATGAATGCACACCCATGTTCATTACAAAATCATTCATAATAGAGCATCAGATGAGGCTAGTGTTCTGTGTGCAAACTTCAAAACTATGAAATGACTGACTCGGTAACCAAGTTATCCAAAGTTTGAGGCCAAACAAAAAGCACCTTGTTTCCAAACAAAGGCTACCTTGTCTTGTAGGCAAATAATAATGTTTGCTACACTTTGCTATTAACCAACTGTGCAAAACAAGTTGTATCCTCTTTCTTGTATTCAATTTTATTTTTTCCCATTAGAATTATACTGATTATCCTTAACCACATATATGTTTGGATGATATAACTCAACAGTATTTTCTATATTCAAGTGAGCATAGCATCTGTGCTAGGCCATGAGGGGTTCAAAGATAGCCGAGGTATCATTATTACCTGTGAGGATCTTACATGACTAGACAAGAGACATCCTATGACATTGGACTCAACCAGAGAAGGTATAGATGTATAGCTACCTGCAAACAACTTGACATCTGGTAGACCCTGAGACTAAAACTCATGTAACATTGGAGTCACAAAGGAGACTTAGACTGCTGTTTCCCCCAAAGCTACCATGTTTTGAGTTTTCCTTTAGTTGGATCAGTAAAATAGCTTCTAATTAAAATGGTCAAACTAATATTATGAACAAATATATAAAGGATCAGAAATTCTCACTGTTTCAGAAATAGTCAGGTAACACAAGTAAAAATTCTCTTGGGAATAAAAAGTACTAGAAAAATATTGTGCATATAACATTTTAATCAACAAACTAGTGCATTCAGGGATTGACATTTTTCTCCAATGTCAGCTCACATTATCTAGTTCCATGAAATCGACCTAAAAAGAAATAGTTAATGGGACCAATTTGATGAAATGTCATTTTCCTTTACTGTGTGATTTCCTTTTATTTTCCTATGTGTCATATGTGAGTTAATTGACACAAATGGTTTTTATTAAATGTAGCATTCCTTGCATAGACAACTTAGGTTTGTGGCACTAGAAGCCAGACTGAGATGAGATGTGATGGTGGTGATGATGACAATAACAATGATAATAGTAATGAACAGGACAACAGTGGTGACATCTACAATTTATTCAGTGCTTCCTATATTAAAAATTTTGTGCTAAGGATATCACATACATAATTTCTTTATATCATCAGCTAAACCCTACTGCGGGGTGCTAATTCTCTGAAAATGTAAGTTACTTGATTATGGAACTATAGCTTTTAAATGACAGCCAAAACTCACAAAACTTCAACCTCAACATCATTGGGATTTAGAGTCAGATAACTTTTTGTTGTGGAAGACTGTTCTTGCATTGTAAAATATTTAGCAATATTCCTGGCCTCCACTACTCTCTAGATGCAAGCTGCACCACCTCCCTGTGTGACAATCAAAAACATCTGAAGGCATCCTTTAGACACACATTCACATCTTGGCTGTACCAATTGCAAATATTTTCTTATTTTAGTCTGTTTTGTGCTGCTTCAATAACAAATATATTTAACTGAGTAACTTGAAATGAGCAGAAATTTATTAGGTCACAGCTCCTGGAGTCTAGGAAGTTTTAGGTCAAGGTGCCAATAGGTTCCATATCTTGATAAGCCATTCTCTTCTCCAAAATGGAGATTTGCTGCTACATTTTCCAGAGGGGTTCAGAAAGGCTGGATCCTCATATGAGAGAAAAGCCAAGAAAAACAAAAAGGGTCAAACTAACTCTTTTATAGCAGCATTAATTTGACCTACAGGGGTGAAGCCCTCAAAGATTAATTACTTCCCAAAGCTCTCATCTCTTAAAACTGGTAAATAAATTTGAACATGAGTTTTGGAAGGGACAAGTATTCAAACCAAAGCGTTACTGATAAGAAGCAGCGACTGAACTTTGCTGTCTGTGAGGGGAATTATCAAATAACACTCTGTTCTGAAACGTGTCATGCTATTGTGTACTAAAATCAACTCGTATTGATTAAAAGAAAAAGACAAAGGCCAGACAAGGTAAATTCCCTGGGAATTGGACTAAGTCAAGTTAAGGACCACGTCATCCTCAACAAGGATATAATTGAACCTGTTTCTGAAGGGAAGCTTAGATCTGAACTATATTTAAAAATCATCAAATGTGTTTAGCAAAACAGGCTTGGCAGACCCATGGCCTGACAACCAGCTCTCGTCACTACATTCTCATATGAAACTGCAGTGCAGAACAAGCTACCACCACTTCGGGGAGGAAAATCAATTGGAATTTATGGAAGCAAAGCTAAGGTGTGTGCATATTTTGTCTCATTTAATATAACATAATTACAAACTAGAGAGCTTATAGTATGCCCTTGAGATAGTTAATATTATTCCTATTTTGGCAAGTATCAACTTGAGGTATAGAGAAGGTAATATCTTCTTTCAAATTGCCAAACTGGTAAGAGGAATAATAGAGATTAGAACTGCCCAAGGTGTGAATTCAGGCCCAGGTAATCAAGTTCTCTCACAATAAATGAGAAAAATATGATGGGATAGGGTGATTCAGTAACTAGCAACTGAATCATTTTCCTGAACAGATAAGCATATTGGAAGGTTATTATTCTTTGAAAAATGAATATGGAAACATTTTATTTTTCCTTAAAAAGCATGTATCAGTTTGAAGTAAGCCAATATGCCCTCTTCTGCAAAGGAAACAGGAAAAGTACTTTACAGTCAGCCTCCAACTCTGAATTCAGAAGCATCATAAAAGGTATAAGTAAATGTAAATATGTGCACGTATCATCACAGCAATTTTTTTTAAGAAGTAAAGATTTTCTTAGGATTATATTCTTTTTTTATAAAATATGTTTATTGTTGCACAGTTTATTGTTTTTATAAGTTTTTAAATAGTTAAACAGATATTTGCATTTTTTAAATTATTCATTTATTCACATGTGCATATGTTGTTTGGGTCCTTTCTCTCCTCTGCCTCACTCCTCTTCCCTCTTCCCCTGCCCCCGCCAGTTCCAGGCAGGTCCTGTTCTGCCTTTATCACTAATTTTATTGAAGAAAACACAGATAATAAAGAAGATAATAAACACTAATAAAGAAGACAAAGCATTTTTGCTATTTGAGTTGAGGATAGCTATACAGAAATATTCCTAGCATTGCTTTTGTGTACACATGTGTTATTAAATCACCATCAAATGATATAAGTATGAAGACCAAGTCTTGGGAACCAGGAGGAAAATTCTTGAAAGATGACTTAGTAGAAGTACAAGGAATTCATCTCACCACCAAGGCAATAATTAAACTTGTAGAATCTGACTGATATAACTGTTTTGAAACTCTGTAGTCTTTTGAAAGTTTGTAAATTCCAAGAGAAGGCTTGAACATAAGTTATGGTTAATTTTTGTCAGTTTCATCTCTTAGCCCAGCAGCATTTGCTATAAATAACCCCAAACCTGCAAAAAGGTTATACATGTATTCCGGAAGCACCTTCTGTATATCTTAAAGAAGCTGGAAGTGTTGAAGGGGGGTGAAATAAAGACCTTGTCTCTACATACTAGGTTCCATGTTATGATCTCTGATTACTACTATTGATCATGGAGGAACACACACACACAGGTGGGCAGCTATTATTGTTGTAACTTCCTACATAGCAAAACAAGCTGCCAACAACTAAAATAAAGTCCATGGTAACGATTTAAAGATCCACCACCTTTATTTAACACCTTCATTTTTCTTGTTTTCTTGTTTTTGGATTCAGACATTAATGAGTAGAACATTCAAAAGCAACTGCATATGTAGCATGTTTCAAAAGTAATAGTGCATGTCCAAGCAACATCTCAGAAAAGACCTGAAGATATTTTAAGTTTATATCTCAAGCTAATCCTCAATACAAAACAGAAAACCTTGGAAGGGAGAATTTCATTCCTAGAGTTGCTATGTTACTAAATTCAAATTCTAGTTTTCAACAATGTAAGGCATGTAGTGAAAAAGGAAAGTATGACCATTCCAAAGTAAAAAAAATAAACTAAATAAACCAATAATTGTCCCTTTATAGGACCATCTGGCAGATCATTTTATTGGACAAAGACATTCAACTATAGTCTTAAAAAAATATGCTCAAAGGACTAAAAGAAGATGTGGAGTCAAGAAGATAATGTGTGAACAGAATAGAGCATCAGGTGCTATAAAAAGCATAAAAAGACACTCTAGAGCTGAAATGAACAAAAACTATAGTCAAAAATTTCACTGAAGTGACTCTATAGCATATTTGAGCAGGCAAATGAAAGGCCTGACAAAATTAAAGAAAGCACAATTGAAATTTCTGAGTGAAGAACTGAGAGAAAATAAAGTGAATAGATTCTAATTGATTTGAGAGATGACAATCCAGCAGACCAATATTCACATTGTGGGATTTCTAGAAAGTGAAGAGAAATTATAAAGAGAATCTTTGAAGAAATAATGGCTGACATTTTCCAAAGTCTCACATGCAAATAAACAAGTAATAAGCTGAAAAATTACAAGTAGAATATATTTAACAAGGTCCAGATCAGATACTATAATCTAACTCTTAGAAAGACAAAGTAGAAAAAAGAATTTTGAAAGCAGTAAGAGGGAAGTAACTTGTCACATACAAGGGATCTTCAATGAGATAATAAGAAAATTTCTTATCAGAAAATATGCAAGTCCTAAGATAGAGAATGGATATAAAGTGTTAAAAATGTTCATTAACAAAGAATCCAATATGCAGCAAAAATTATCCTGCAGAAGTGATAGAGATATAAAGATATTTACCAATAAATAAAAGTGAAAGGATTTTATTACCACTAGCTATGTACTGCTAGAAATGCTACAGGGAGAAATGTAAGTTAAAAATAAATGGATATCAGATGGTTCATTGAAGCTGTATGAAGTAACAAAAATCACAATAAAGGATTACATGGATAATTTCCCAAAAATGATATTATATTCCTTTATTCGGTATGACTATTGAAACTTTACATATGCTTGATTTTCAGTATACTCTAATATAGAAATTTAAAAGTGCACAACAAAATAACCCAAAATCATACTTCAAATCAAGCTCCTCTTTGTCCATTGGTGTCTCTGCTTACAGTTCACTCAGTAGCTTTAGTCCTTTCATCAAAAAGCCAAGTGACATTCCAGTAAAGGCACTAGGATTTCCAGGTACCTCTCCAATATGTTCAGAGTTTGCTTATGTTTGTCATTTTTCTCCTCTCCTCTTACCTTGATCACTTTTTTTCTGTCATGGACAGTGTCTTTGCCTTTCTGTATTCAGTTTATAAATAGCACTAAAATTTCTGAAGCTTTTCCTTTTTGGTAAGATAATAAAATGACTTTGTAAATTCTCTCATAAGGATGTTTTAATATGGCATGTAAGTAAATCACTGACTTTTTAGCCATTATGTTAACAATTTATAGGCTAAAGGGCATCATTAATATGTCATGGATGATGCAGTCCTCAAACTACTAAATTACATTTTTCAATGAAACTATTTTTTCTCTTCTCTTTTCTTCTCTCTTTCTCTCTCTGATTCCTTACCACCACTCCTTATGCTCCACCTTTCATTGTGAAATTCATTGAGTAGAAGTTATGTGCGGAGAACTCACTGGCTGAAAGTTTGTATTAAAAACTAAAAGTTTGTATTGAGGTGTATTAAATCTTCCTTCTTTCTCCATAGCCTTACTCTCTCGGGTTCTATGGGCTTAATGAACTTACTGTGTGCATTTGCTGTGTGCTAAGATTGCTAGAAAAATAATTCTCTCTGTAATAGGAAATCTTTGAAGAGCAGTTATAGAAAAAATGGAACAACATATTTGAGAAAATTAAGAGAGTTGTGAACACTGGAGTTTTACAAGGGGGGTTTCAAATTGCTGTGTATTCAATAATTTTTCAGTAAATAGATTATTATTGTCAAATTTTTCTGTCAGAATGGGAGGATTTAATGTGATAGTATATTTTAGGCCAGGCCATAGCAAATACTCAGTAAATTTTGGGTATTAAGTTTTCCCACATGTGAGAGACATCATAAAACCATCAAGGGAAATTAGAATATAACTTTTGAAAAGAAAAACCCTAATTGTATTGAAAAACTTATAAGAAAAAGATTTTAGCACCATAACTATGTTCAATAAATAGGACAGATCATTACACACATCTTAGAGTGGCTAAAAGTAGAAATACAAAATTAAAAATTTGGTGGATGAGTTAAGACATTGACACCCATATACACGGCTAGCAAGATCAAAAAATGATATGGTTCCTATAAAAACACTTTAGCAGTTTCTCAAAATGTAAACTATAGAATTATTATATCACTCAGCAATTCTACTTCTAGGTTTATATTCAAGAGAAGTGGAAATGTGTTCACACAAAAATGCGTTGTAGAATATTCATGAGAGCATCATTTACAATAACCAAAAAGTACAAATAATCCCAATGTTTCATCAACTGATAAATTACTGAACAGTCATGGTATAATCACATGAAAGAATATTATTTGGCCATATAAAAAGAAAAAAATACAGTAGTTTTCCCTTACCCATGGTAGAAATGTGGCAAGACTCCAATAAATGGATCATTTTCCATTTAATATTTTCAGACTATGGTTGGACAGCAGGTTACTAAAAATGTGTAAAGGAAAAGCTCCAGTGGGGGGACCTACCATACTGATATTTGCTACAAAGTAGATAAGCCTCAAAAATATTATAAGCAAAAATATTCAAGTGCAAAATACCTCTTACAGTATGATTCAATTTCTATGAAATGTCCAAAATAGACAAATTCATAGAGATAGAATATATTTGAGTGGCTGCTTAGGGCTAGGGGATAGAGAGTGATTGCTAAGGGATGAGGGTTTCTTTTGGGGGTGATAAGCATATACCAAAATTAGATAGTGGTGATTGTTGCACAACTTTGTAAATATATTAAAAATCACTGAATTCTATATGCCCAAAGAGTGAATTTTATGGTATGTGAATTATATCACAATAAAATTATAATAAAGAAATAAAATAATAATAGCTAAATAAGAACCAATAAACAGGGACTCAGGATGGGTGATATCACACACACACACATACACACATGCTGTGATACCATTAAAATAAAGTAGAATGTGAACTTGAAAGGTGGGCTTCTCCTGTGAACAGTAAAATCACACAAAATTAAAGCTTTTTTTCAAATTTACTGTGCATATAAAAAAATAGTTAGAGAACCAAAAGACTGAAATGTGATTAAGAAGCTCATGTTCACAACAGTTACAGCACAGTTAGTGCAGCATAGAGGCAAGTACCTTTTGTCCTGTTGTATTTGGCTATTACACATTAGCATTCTTTTTCAGAAAATCAGAGCTGTTTAAGCTATTTACGTTTAAGTTATTTAAGCTGTTTATTTAAGTCTATTGCTGACTAAATTGTGCTGACAAGGATACAAAGCTTACATTTTGTGTTTCATTTATGAACATAGTGTTTTGGCAGTCAATATGACAGGTTTTGGCTATGTAGTCATGGGTGCTTGGCCTTGAATGTATCTAAAAAATGGCTCTATTTTTTAAAAATTTTCCTTTAACATTCCTTTCTCTGTCTGGTACATCATGAGACAGTCATGCTTAGCACTCCATCTTGGAGAAAGCATGACTTGAGCCTTCTGCATATGAACAACAATGGGGACCCAAGGACCCTCATGCTCAGCATGAGGAGCTGAGGAACCTCAGTGGGTGTCAGAGTTGTTGATTTGCAAGGCCATTGTCAGTGAGAGACATAGCTCAGTCCCTAAGCTTGTCTCAGGACAATGAAGACAATTCACAAGCAAAGCCAATTAGGAGAGGATATGGGCAAAGTGACTGAAAAAGAGAAAAATGACTAATGAAGAAGCCAAACTTTCCACAACCATCATTTTAGTCATGAAGGCCTATTGAAACATTTATTGATTAACTTCAGTGATTTCCTGCAACAAAATGAGTTGTTGATCTCAACTACTTAAAATTAGTTGTTCATTCCTACTAGTGAGAAGCTGATTTTCTCTGAATCACTAAATTTCAGATTACTAATTTACGGTGCATTATAATGAGTTCAGGGTGACTTTTTTAAAATGGCATATGGGTCAGAATTATATGATTTTTCAGGACCCATCCTTGACTTCCTTTCATCACCAAGCCATCCTTATGTAGCTTACTTTGGTGCTTTCAAATTACCTCCAGAGGGTGCCGTGCAAATCTTACAAAGAAGACCAAATGCCTTAAAGTTACCCTGATGTTCACCTGCCAACCTAGAGGTTTACCTAGGTAGATGTGGTGGAAGGCATAGCAGTAGCCAGATCTGTGTAACAAGATTGGGAAAAAATGTGGAGCTGCTCAGATTAAGTAGGGCTTTGGGTCAAGCAGGAAGTGAAATATCAAATAAGCTATGCTGGTGACTCTAAAATAGCAGCTCTGACCATAGATTTGAAGGATGGTCAAATGAGAATAGTACTAAATGTACAATTGAACATTTATTAAATTCTGTAGCAACACTTTCACACACAGAAAAGTCACCATCAGCATCACAATCCAAAACAAAAGAGCCCCTGACTAATGAGTCACAGATGTTTGTTGCAGCCAGATCTCAATGATTAAATTCTGGAATAGAGAAAAGTAATGAGCAACTACAAGGCCAATCATTAATTATGAGTTAGATGTCTGCTTAATTAAAGTCATAAATGGCTATTATTAAATTAAAAACAGGGTTGTGTTTCATTTCCAGCTTGTATATTAATACCATCCATTTAATTGCAGGAACTCAATTAGTTTCTATTTCTATAATTAATCAAAACTATTAGATAATTAAGCTTTATAATATAACCTACACAGATTCCTAATACAATAATATACTGGATACCCTTTTCTCACTCAATGTGTTAATTTATCATATGTTCTTCTCTTTTGTAGATATCAACTGTGGTTTCCTATGTATTTGCCACATTTGAAAGCTCTGTCTAATGATAAGTTGAACTTTACTTTTTTAAGTTGAAAGTTGTTGACTGTTACTCAAATTGTCTACTCCTAAAATGAAAATGAAAAGTACATCTGGGCGAACAGTTTAGAGCTTTTCCACCTCTTTATTAAAATAATGTCCAGGCAGGGTTATTAGCTTTCCTAAAAATATATATACACAAGGGTAATTTATTACCTTTCATCATCATATAAAGTTATAGACAATGCATTCAAGACTATTGTGGGTTGATTTCTCCTTGAAACTTTATCCTTGAGTTTATTGTTGGCTTTAATATCACTGCCACCTCCATTCTTTTTCTAAAAATGCATTTCTTTGAAGGATAAGAACAAATCTCTTTAGTTTATGTTAGAAGAAAGTTAGGGCAGGGATTCACTGCAATCTTTCTAAGAAGCTCAGTTTTCAATTCAGTTTTGACTTGCACCAAATAAGAGAAAGAGATAGAGTATTTCACAAGGCTAGTACACTTGTAACATCCTCAAGAAATAAATCTGATATGCTGTCATTACTCAGAAACTTTCCTCCAGCTGAGAAATCACAAGCTAAACTTTGGTTCTTCTTTTTGGCTTCAAATCATGCATAATAATTGCTTCTATATTGGTTGACAATGTAAGAAAAACCAAGCTAAAGAAAACTTTTCATGCTAGGTGAGGTGGATCATGCCTGTAATCCAGCTGCTATGGAGACAGAGATCAGGAGGATTGAGGTCAGCCACGGCAAAAAGTTAGTGATACCACAACTCAATTCATAAGCAGTGTGTGGTGGCATGTACCTGTGATCCATATCACTGATAAGAGTACTGATATCTGGGCCTTGTGTGGGGCAAAAATGTGAGATCCTACCCAAAAAATAACTGAAGAATAAAAGGGCTGGGGTCATGGCTCCAGTGGTAGAGTAACTGCTTAGCAAGTGCAAGACTCTGAGTAACACCAAAAATAATATTTTCAATTAAGTCTGAAGGTAGGTCAACTTACTTTCCCAACAACTTTTTGTTAGGATTTTTCCAAGGGTGCAGTGGTTCTGAATGTCCCAACATTATTTTCTCAAACTGACCCATATTTGAAGAAAGATAAGCAAATGGCAAGATGTCCCTATATGATGAAATAGCACAAACAAAATACCAATATGTAGTGATGAACAGAAAACTTGAAGTTTAACAGAGTTATGTGCATATAAATTTATAATATATACCTCATTTCCTAATTTTCCTTCTTATATTTTTAGTTTTATTTTGTGGAAAGTGCAAAAATTTTGGTGAAATGGGGTTTGAACCTTATTACTTATATTTTAGGCAACTTATTTAATTTCCCTGAGAGTTAGATATCCTATTTTCTAAAAAGAGCACATAGCTTTCTTAAAATAAATGTAATATAAGAAAATGTAGCTTGGCATAAGGAATAAACAGCCTTGACCCCACTTTTCTTCCAACAAATATACATTAGCAAATTTTCTGATATAGCTACTTTTACATGCATTAGTGGTGAGAGTGGTAGTGGGGGTGAAAACGCTAACTTTATTTCTCAAGCGTCAGATATAATATTACTTTCAAAGCATTCTATCTCCATTGTCCATTCCTTAGCTATGATTAATCCAGCTTCTGTGTGCTTTTTGATAAGAGTTGATTGATTGCTGGCATGGCACTCATGCTTTGTCAAAAGGAGTTTGTGGAGGAGAATGTGCCCCTTCTAACTGAGCAATCATCTTGTTTGAATCAGAATAATTAATGTTATACAGGTGGTCTGCTTGGAGTGATTTAACATTTCCATTATCTGAACATCACAAGGCAATCTTTTATGGGTGACTAACATCACTGTTACTCCTTGCCCCTCCAAAATATATTACACATGCTTATAATAACATCTATTGGTCTTTGCTTATTATCTCTATTCTTTCAAGTGGGACATTTTCTTCTTTTTTAGAAGTGTACCTAAACATCACCATGCTATAAAAAATCATGCAATAAGAGCAATAAGAATGCTGGAGGAGTGGCTCAAGTGGTAAGAGTGCCTGTCTAGCAAGCATGAGGCCCTGAGTTCAAACCCCAGTACCACCAAAAAAGAGTAGTAAGGATTATGGAGGGGGATAGGATTGGAGCACAAGGCTCAAAAATGTTATTAGTGATAAAAAGTTGAAAGTATTAAAGATGGTACCACAATTTTACATGTATGAAATGGTTTAGGAACATATAATGCTCCAATAAATATGACAACTCACCTTAGAAAGAATGGAAATTTGTGGAAGCTGCTAGTTGAAGGGTGCAGTCTGTGGGTGATTGTAAGATGGTGGAAGGAGATGAAAGTCACAGTAACATATGGGCATGAATGTTACCATACACCCAATGAAGTGAGGCTGTTGGTAGAAGGTATGTTTGTGTTTACTTTATGTATTACCACACTCTGTTTAACTGATTTCAGTTTTCTAAGTTCACATACTATTTCACATAAACAGAAGTGTACATCAGACACAAAATCTGTATTACATCCAAATTGACCTATAACATTGCAATCACTTAGAAAGAATTCATGATTTCAAAATTAAAAACATTGCAGAAATGATTGCACATAGTTCATCCTCAGAATATGCACATATGCACACTACCTTAGATGGAAATGGGCAGAGAAAAACATTCTCAGGTGAGCCTGGCAGTTTTATGCAATTAATCAGTACCCATTTTTTGAAAACCAGCATTAGAGATTCCCTCCCCTTCAAGACATTCATTGGAATGGGATTATCAAACTACTGAATTAATATTTAAGTTTTCTGGATGGAAATGTATTATATAATAGAGTGCAGATAAGTCATACCATCACCTGTTTTGGGTTTTGGATACCTTCAATTAAAGGAAATTTATTTTCCAAGTTTGATTTTATTCCTGATAATGTGAAATTTATCCTCATTTCCAGATGATAGTACTGAAATTGAGTGGGTACTAACCTAGTCATTATATTTCTCCTGAAGGATTCAATTTTAGTTCAGCAGCCATGTCATTGGAACCCATCAGGTGTTGGGAACAAAATCTACACACACACACACACACATCCTACCCTGCTAAGCTTCAGTACTCTAAGCCTAGTACTATCTGAGACCCTAATCACCATCAGGTATTTTCATCTGAAGGTCCCTCTCTAATATTAATTTCAGAAAGAAATATACTTTGTCTTTTCTCTAGTTAAATTCCACATTTACATTTTTATTTCTTCCGAGTTTTATTGTTGTATTATTGAGATACATACACATAGTTAAAACAGCAAATTATACTTAAAGGTTTACCAGTAGCTAGTGACAATAGACATTGATGACAGGAGTGTGACTTCACCCCCTGCAGTTTCCATCATACTTGTCTCCAGTCTTCAGAGTTATGCTGGGAGATTACCACACTTAAGTAAAAAGGAGCTTATTTAAGCTACTATATGGAGATGGAGGGAGGTAGGAAAAAGTAAAATAGTCTATATCTGGAATAAGCAGCCTTGCATCAGGTCATACCTTTCCCTCTGTATTTCATTCCTGGAACCAACCTGAGACAAATATCAAAGCAGATCCTATGCTATCCATCTCACTGCTTACCACCCCACATTCCTCCAACCTTCCTCACAAACCTCTTTTCCTTAGCCCCATTCATCTCTCTCTAAGCTTCAGATAGTCTGTTTTTTCCTCATTTTTTGAATTAACATTGTCCTAGGTCTTGACACAAACTAGTCAGTCAGTGACTAATAACAGCTGTGTTATATATAGGATTACTTAATGGCTAGCCCAGTAGACTATGGTTTCTATTCAGTCTATAACCATGGGGAAGTTACTTCCTCCTCTAAGCTTCAGATACATCATCTCCAAAATGAATAAAATAACCTTTCACAATTGCTTTCAGAATTAAAATAAGTTATATAAAAATCTAGTACAGAATAAGTATAGAACAACTACTTTCACTTCCCCTATAATTATATTCTTTTGCACAAAAGAAATAGATTTGGGTATTGAAAGTTTAGTTCTACTTTCTATAAGGTTAGTGTGTCTCAAGGAAAAAGGAAAAAGTTCATCGATGTCTGAGATAGGTTACAAGACCTTTGCTTTAAAGATCTCAGATATTCTTTAGAAGAGAGGTGGCGTACCACATGTTTAAGAACTCAGACTGATTCAAAAATACAATCATGACTCTTGTATTATTCACTGAGTTGATTAGGACAAGCTATTTTTTTTCTAAGTTGCATTTGTAAAACAGAGATCATAAAAGTACTACTTCATAGAATTGTGCACACACACACACATGAGAGAATCAAGTAACATATGTAAAGACATTAGCTTGGTGCTTACTTCATATAAATATATATTTTATTTTTCTTGTTTTTATGATGATGATGGTAATAATAATGACATGAAGTGTAAAAAGATATCAAGACTTCAGGAAGGCTGAAAAGTTCTTGTAAAACTTATGATGAAGGATCTTATTTCTGCAATTGTTGTGGACATTTCCCCAAATTGTTAATACTGATATGTAATATGTTGTGTGAATTTACTGCTCTCCTAGAGGATACCAAATCCATCACCTATTAACACAATAGTCAACATTTTGAAATAGCAGGATGAGTCATTGTGGAAAATATGCCCTAAACTACCTTCTCTCCTTTCAGTGCTACAAGGACTGATGCCATAAGCATAAATTTAGTTATGCATAACTCCAAATATTTACTGTGGTTCTCTGAGACTCTACCTGGAATGAAATCTCAGGAAAATAACAGCATAGAGGACAGAGGAATTAAATGTTCACAGTCATTCTTTTAAAAGCAGTTTATGTTCAGGGAGGGCACAGGGACAATTTCTCAAGAGAATGCTTATTAGAGTAGACAAATATTACCTTCAAATTCACACTAGAATTTTTCATCCATCTTCAGGAACCAGTATCTCTCCTAGGTACCCTATAGAGCACGATGTGGAGTCACTTACTGTCAAACTCATTACCTGCATGTACAAGAGCCCACCTGGCAGATAAATCAAAACCCATACTCCCTGACTTGTGGATCTTTAAATGTGAGGAGTAGAATTAGAAAAAAATATAACTATGTAGAACTACTATGTTCAATTTAATCCAATTATCTATACTTTAACTGCATATGTCTTATTATATATACTATATATAAAAATAAATTGCTTCACACTATTCCTAAGGCAACTTTCTAAATTATATTTTTCTCCTTAAATGTTTGTAAATTGGTCAGTCATTTATGGAAAAGATTCTCTTCACATGCCTGGAATGTTCTCAAATATCAGAAAAATCATCTATTGTGGCATTGCTGCAGCTTCTATGGCTGAGAGATACAATTGCCTTAGTTGTTGCTATTGAACTCTTGGCTAAGCTTTGGGGTGGTCATCCTTTGCTGGAGAACAGCCACGTGCAAGTCTTAGAGCTATTTCAGCCCTTTCAGGCATAATATTTCTTACTGATAGAATTACTTTTTATTAAGATTTTATTTACTTCTAGCAAGAAAGTACACACACCAATGTCCTTGGGAATATTATATGATTTTCAAACATAATATTATAGTAAAGATAAAGATAACTGGAGAACTTACGTTTTTCTTCTTAGAAGATAAAAACTGGAATGAGGTCTCAAGATGGTAAATAGCTGACAGACCCAGAGACCCTGGGCTCCACAATTCCAGAACAATACTTCAGGGTAACCCTGATATTTTTTGCCAACTAAGTTACCACCAATACATAGGGTATATAAAATGTTCAATGATCAACACTTAAAGTAGCTTTTTATTGGACATAACACCTGGGGAAGTCCTGGCACTGGCTGGGACCAGCACAGCTGCAGAATTGCCCACTATAAAGTAGTTTTTCCTTTTTTTTTTTAAATCTTGCCTCCTTTCTCTCAATTTGGAAAAGCAAAGATGCAATGGAAAATAAGCTGAGCTATTATTTGAGTCATTCTGGACCACCATAATACATGGAACACAGAACCTCTGACTTCTGCTACCCTCACCTTGCTGGAACTGATTAAATCCCACCAAAGAAAATATGCAACCTCACTATCACATGAGCAACATACAGGATAGAAACATGGGAAGAAAAAGAAGAACAGAGAATACCACTCCTCAAAAGGCTAACGACAACATAATAGAGGATTTGATGAAAAGTGAAGGACATGAATTGCCCAGTTGCTGCCCTCAGAAGAATGATGATAGGAATATTCAAGGAGCTTAAAGGGAGTTAAAAAAAACCTTGCAAAAACAATTCAATGAATACCAAGACAACACAGATGAAAAACTTGAGCAGACACAGAAACAACTAAGTGAAATCAGAGGTGATTTCAAAAAATACCAAAATAAAACTAAGGAGACAATAAAAAGAAGTATATTAAATATAGAAGACAACTCAAGACATGAAAGAGGAGTATAAAAAAAGATATGGAATGTTTCAGGAAAAATATCAAACAGAAATCCTGGAGGATTCCAAGATGGCAACTAGAGGGAGGAAGCAGAAAGCGTGCTTCCTAAAGCAAACTCTTGGAGAGACGCTGGAGATACACCTGGGAGGAAAAACCACCAAAAAGAGGCAAAACTCCCACACCTCCACACCCCCAGCCTGTGCATAGCATCCCCACTCCAAGTTAAACAGAGAAACCAGGACAGCTCCTGCACCACCAGACACCAGCTCCTAACCTGCTTTGGAGATGCAGACCACCAGGTGAGCAAATAAGCAGCACACAGTACTCCCACAGACAACCCTGGGACAAATCAGCATAGCCCCTGGACAGACTGACCCCCACCCAGGGAAAAAAGAAAAAGAACAACCGTATAACAAACAAGAAGCAGCAAAAAAAAAAGACATGTAGGAAAGAGGGCAGGGAGCCCTGACTCCGGAGAGTGGGGGAGGGCACTCCCTCACATGAACTGTAAATAAACAAGCCAGAGAAGGCGGGTGTGGCGTCCCCCAGGGTGCTTGGAGAGGAGAAGGCGTCCAACAGCGGCTAAAGTGTGGCACGTGCCACAGGAGAGTGGGGGAGGAGCCCCTCCCCACATGAACTCTTAATGAAAAAGGACTGCAATTGCAACAGGTGGGTAAGGCTGTATACTGGAGAAAACAAAAGGGGCATGCATCCAGGAGAGCTCTAAATAAACAAAGCCTGCAGGGCTAGGTGAGATCTCATTCCTGAGATCTGCAATAAATAAAGCCTGCAGCAGAAGCTGGCTGACAGTAGATGGCAGGTGAGCCTCAGCCTCAGATAGACATCCACAAAGCTGTCTCAGGACTCTTATTTTTCTTTGATGAGACAACAACAGAACTACTACTCAAACACCAACACCAGGACTGGATGCTGAAAGTCTAACACCAAAACTATTAAGACTGAAACTGTATTGCATTTGAACTTGGGATATCTTTTTTTTTTTTTTTTATCCTCTCTCTGTCTCTCTAATGTCTGTTTACCTCTCTGTTGATTCGTACACTATCTCTCCCTGTTTATTTCTTTGGCTCTGTTTTTTTGGTTTTGTTTTGTTTTCCTTTTTCTTTACCTTCTTTGCCTTCCCTCTCCTCTCACACTTCCATTCTAGACACCATCACTGTTACTATTACAAGCTAGACAATACTGAATTGCACAGAGTACAGGGACAGTAACAGTAGCAAGGGGAATGATGGGAAGACTGAAAAAATAGGGAAACCATTTTCCCCACAAAAATAAATTAGTACAGGAACCAGAGGGAAATGAAGAAAACAGATGCCCAGATCCAGACTCCAACAAAACAAAGATAAACTATACCAAAGAACTGAATAAAGCCCACAAGAACATCTGAAAGAAGAAATCCTGCAAATAATCAATGAGAATTTTATAGAGATGATACTGGATATGGTCAACCAAAATGTACAGGAGACACTCAAAAAATTCCAAGACAACAATAATAGAGAATTTGAGAAAGCACAAGAACAAATAAAAGAAACTATAGAAGCACTGCATAAACACCAAAGTGAAACAAAGAACATGATAAAGAGATAAATGAAATCAGACTGAAAATAGACAATATTAAAAAGAAGCAACTCAGGATATGGAAAACCTTAGAAAAAAGAATGAAACAGAAATGCAAAACAAAATGGAAGGCCAATCCAGCAGACTAGAACAAGCAGAAGACAGAATCTCAGAACTTGAAGATGAAATGATAATTAAAGGAAAAAACAAAAAACTATTAGTTAAACAACTCAAGACCTGTGAAAAGAAAATGCAAGAACTTACTGACTCCATCAAAATACCAAACCTGAGAATCATGGACATTGCAGAAGGAGAAGAGATTCAAGCAAAAGGAATGCATAATATATTCAACAAAATAATTACAGAAAATTTCCCAATACTAGAGGCACAGGAAGCCTCCAGAACTCCAAACAGACCTGACCAAAATATTATCATTAAAACCACAAGTACAGAGACCAGAGAAAGAATACTGAAGGCTGTAAGAGAGAAAAAATATATGAAAACAATCCCATTTACAATAGCCTCAAAAAAAATAATACCTATGTGTAAACTTAACAAAGTATGTGAATGACCTCTACAAGGAAAACTATAAACTTCTGAAGAAAGAGATTGAAGAAGACTATAGAAAGTGGAGAGATCTCCCATGCTCATGGATTGGTAGAATCAACATAGTAAAAATGCCTACACACCCAAAAGCAATCTACATGCTTAATAAAATTCCCAACAAAATCCCAATGACATTCATCAAAGAGATTGAAAAATCTACTGTTAAATTTATGAAGGTCACGAATAGCCAAGGCAATACTCAGTAAAAGAACAATGCTGAAGGTATCACAATACCTGACTTCAAACTATATTACAAAGCAATAGCAATAAAAACAGCATGGTACTGGCACAAAAACAGACATGATGACCAGTGGGACAGAATAGAGGGCCCAGATATGAAGCCAAACAACTATAACCAACTTATCTTTAACAAAGGTACTAAAAATATATGTTGGAGAAAATACAGCCTCTTCAACAAAAACTGCTGGGAAGACTGGTTAGCAGTCTGCAAAAAACTGAAACGAGATCCATGTTTATCACCCTGTACAAATATTAACTCAAAATGGATCAAGGACCTTAATATCAGACCACAAACTCTGAAGTTGGTATACAAAAGAGTAGGAAAGACTTTGGAACTAAAAGATATAGGCAAGGACTTTCTCAATGGAATCCCAGCAGCTCAGCAACTAAGAGACAGCATAGATAAATGGGACTTCATAAAACTAAAAAGCTTCTGCTCAAGAAAAGAAATGTTCTCTAAACTGAAGAGAGCACCCACAGAGTGGGAGAAAATATTTGCCAGCTACACATCAGACAAAGGACTGATAACCAGAATATACAGGGAACTTAAAAAACTAAATTCTCCTAAACTTAATGAACCAATAAAGAAATGGGCACGTGAACTAAACAGAACTTTCTCAAAAGAAGAAATTCAAATGGCCAAAAAAACACATGAAAAAATGCTCACCATCTCTACCAATAAAGGAAATGCAAATTAAAACCACACTAAGATTCCACCTCACCCCTGTTGGAATAGCCGTCATTAGCAACACCACCACCAACAGGTGTTAGTGAGTATGTGGGGAAAAAGGAACCCTCTTACACTGTTGGTGGGAATGTAAACTAGTACAACCACTCTGGAAAAAATTTTGGAGGCTCCTTAAAAATCTAAACATAGATCTACCACATGATCCAGCAATACCACTCTTGGGGATATACCCAAAAGAATGTGACATAGGTTACTCCAGAAGCACTTGCACACCCATGTTTATTGCAGCACTATTCACAATAGACAAGTTATGGAAACAGCCAACATGCCCCACTACTGACAAATGGATTAAGAAAATGTGGTATTGATACACAATGCAACTTTACGCAGCCATGAAGAAGAATGAAATCTTCTCATCTGCAAGTAAATGGATGGAACTGGAGAACATCATTCTGAGTGAGGTTAGTCTGGCCCAAAAGACCAAAAATCATATGTTCTCCCTCATATGTAGACATTAGATCAAGGGCAAACACAACAAGGGGATTGGACTTTGATCACATGATAAAGAAAGAACACACAGGGAGGTATGAGGATAGGTTAGACACCCAATACACGAGATAGCATTTGTTACCCTCAATGCAGAGAAACTAATGCAGATACTTTAAAGTGACAGAGGCCAATAGGAGAAGGGGACCAGGAACTAGAGAAAGCTTAGTTTGAGAAGAATTAATTTAGAAGGTAACACACATGCACAGGAAAGCAATGCAAGTCAACTCTCTTTATAGCTATCCTTATCTCAACTAGCAAAAGCCCTTGGTCCTTCCTATTATTGCTTATACTCTCTCTTCAACAAAATTAGAGATAAGGGCAAAATAGTTTCTGCCTGGTAGCAAAGGGGTAGGAGGAAGAAGGAGGGGGTGGGGAGATAGGGAAGGGGTGGTAGAAAGTGGAGAGAAATAACCCCAACATTGTATGCATATATGAATATAAGAAAAAAAAAAGAAATCCTGGAAATTAACAGTCCCTTAAGTCAACTAAAAAATACAGTTGAAACCCACTCCATCAGACTGGAACAAGAGGAAGATAAAACTCAGGGCTCAAAGATAAAATGCATACAAATAAAACAAAAACAAACAAAAAAACCAGAAGAATCCTTAGACAAAAGATTCAAGAACTGCAAAAGGAATATGCAAGAACTCTGTGATCCTATCAAAAGACCAAACTTGCAAATCGGTCATTGAAGAAGAAGAAGAGGTCCAAACCAAAGGTATATGAAATATATTCAACAAAATAATATTAGAAAATTTCCCAAATCTCAAGAAAGAAACACCAGTTCACATACAGGAAGCCTCTACGGCACCAAACAGACATAACTAAAATAGAATCTCTCCACAGTATATTAATTAGCACAGAGAACAAGGAAAGAATGTTTAAGGCTATAACAGAGAAAAATCAAATAACATATAAAGGTAAAACCATCAAAGTAAGAGCAGATTTCTCAATAGAAACCTTAAAAGCAAGAAGGGCAAGGAGCACTGAAAGAAAACAATTTCAGCCTTAGGATACTCTACCCAACAAAGCTATCATTCAAAATTGAAGGAGCAATAAAAATCTTCCATACTAAACAGAAACGAAAACAATACATGACCATTAAACCACCACTATAGAAGATCCTGAAAGGAATCACACACATAGAAGATGAAAACAAACATAGCCATGAAAAGATGGAAATTATTAAACCTCAAGAGAAGACCCATCAAATAATCAGAGAGTAGCATAGAATTAGCCATACACACACAAACCATTACATGAAAAAACAACAAACTGGCAGGAATTACTACATACCCCTCAATATTAACAGTGAAGGCTAATGAACTCAACTCCCCCATCAAAAGACACTGATTGGCAAACTGAATGAAAAAGGAAGATGTGATAATCTGTTGTTTACAAGAAACCTACCTTACAGACAGAAACAAACATTGCTTAGAATAAAAGGGTAGAAGATGATTTACCAAGCTAATGTTCCTTGAAAACTGGCAGAAGTAGCAATACATATATCAGATAAAATAGACTTCAAATATAAATTGGTCAGAAGAGACAACAAAGGTTACTTCATACTAATAAAAGGAGCAATACATTTAGAGGAAATAATAATTATTGACTTACATGTACCCAAAGTTGGTGTACACAATTTCATTAAACATACAGTACTAGACTTAAAAACACAGATATGCTCCAAAACAGTGAGGGTGGGAAACTTCAATACTCCTCTGGCACCAATAGATAGGTCATCCAGACAATAAATCAACAAAAAAACTCTAGAATTGAATGACACCATAGATATAATGGACCTGACAGGCATCTACAGAGTATTCCACCCTGCAACAGCAAAATATACATTCTTCTCAACAGCCCAGGGAAACTTCTCCAAAATAGACCATATTGGAAGTTACAAAGCAAGTCTTAACAAATATAAGAAAACTGAAATATCTTTCTGCATACTGCCTGACTACAGTGCAATAAAATTAGAACTCAACAACAAAAGAAATAGCAGAAAATACTCAAACAGCTGGAGGCTGAATAACATGTTGCTTCATGGTGAGTTGGTCATTAAGAAATAAGGGAAGAAACTGAAAACTTTCTTGAACTTAATGAGAATGAAAGCACAACCTAATGAAACTGTGGGACACAGCAAGATGGAAGTTTATAGCCATGATGGAATGTATTAAAACACAGAAAGATTTCAAATAAATGGCCTAATGCTGCATCTTAAACTCCTAGAAAAACAAGAAGAAGCCAAACACAAAACTAGCAGGAGAGAAATATTAAAAATAAGCTGCAAAATCAACAACATAGAAACAAACAAAAAAACCTCACAATCAATGAAACAAAAAGCTGGTTCTTTGAGATAAACAAGATCGATAAACCCCAGGGGAATCTGACTAAAACAGGAAGGGAAAAGACTCAAATTAATTATATTGAAAATGAAAAAGGGTAGATAACAATAAACACCAAGGATATCCAGGAAATCATCAGGGACTACTTTGAAAACCTATATTCAAATAAATTGGAAAATCTAGAGGAAATGGACAAATTACTATATAAATATGACCATCTACAATTGAACCAAGAGGACATTAATCACCTAAATAGATGTATACCATGCAATGAAACTGAACCAGCAATAAAGAAATCCCAATAAGTAAAAGTACAGGTCCTGACAGATTCACTGCTGAATTCTACCAGAACTTCAAAGAAGAACCAATACCAACACTCCTCAAACTTTCCACAAAATAGAAAGAAAAGGAAGAAGCACCGCCGAACTCATTCTATGAAGCCAGTATTACACTTATCCCACAGTGGACAAGGACACAACAACAACAACAAAAAAAGAAAATTATAAGCTAACCACTTTAATGAACATAATGCAAAAATCCACAATAAAATATTGGCAAACTGAATTCAACAGCACATCAAAAAGATCATAAACCAGTTTCATCCCAGGGATGCAGGGATGGTTCAACATATGCAAATCATTGATTGTAATACAGCATATTAACACAAGCAAAGAAAAAAACCACATGATCTTCTTAATGCAGAAAAAGCTTTTGATAAAATTCAACATCCTTTCATAATAAAAGCTCTGATGAAACTAGGAATACAAGGAATGTACCTCATATAATAAAGACTACATGACAAGCCTATTGCCAACATCATACTAAATGGGGAAAAACTGAAACCATTTAATCTAAAGTCAGGAATGAAACAAGAGTGTCCACTCTCTCAACAGTTATTCAACAAAATCTTGGAATTCTTGGCCAGAGCAGTAAGACAGGAAGAAGAAATAAAAGGAATACAAATTGGGAAAGAAGTAGTTAAACTATCCCTATTTGGAGATGACATGATCTTATACCTAAAAGATCTAAAAAATCTCCACCAAAAATTTCCTAAATACCATAAACACCTTCAGCAAAGTTGCAGGATACAAAATCAATCTACAAAAGTCAGGTTCCTTTCTATATACACCAACAATGAAAGATTGAGAAAGAACATAGAAAAATGATTCTATTTACAATAGCTTCATAAAACAAAAAACCTAGGTATAAACATAACAAAGAATGTGAAAGGTCTCTACAAGGACAATATAAACCAAAACCAATATACATGTTCAACACAATCAAAATCACAATGACATCCATCACCGAGATTGAAAAATCAAGTCTAAAGTTCATTTGGAAGCACAAAAGATCGTGAACAGCCAAGGCAATATTAAGCAAAAAAGAGCAATACTGGAAATAAAACAGTACTTCAAACTATACTACAACCATAGCAATAAAAAAAGAATGGTACTGGCACAAAAACAGATATGAAGATCAGTGGAACAGAATAGAAGCCCCAGCTAGGAATGCACACAGTTATGCCTAACTGATTTTTGACAAAGGTGCCAAAATCATACAATGGAGAAAAGACAGCCTTGTTAACAAATGCTGCTGGGAAAATTGGATATCTGCATGCAGAAAACTGAAATTAGATCCATGCCTTTCACTATGAACATGCATCAATTCAATGTGGATTATGAACCTTAATATAAGACCTGAAATTTTAATGCTAGAGCAGGGAATACACTGGAATTAATAGGCATAGGCAATGATTTCCTCCAAAGAACTCAAATGGCTCAGCAACTAAGGGAAATTATTGACAAATGATGCTACATGAAATTAAAAAGCTTCTGCACAACAAAAGAAATGGTCTCTAAATTGCAGAGACTGCCCACAGAATGGGAGAAAATGTTTGCCATATACACATCTAACAATGGATAGATAACCAGAATATACAAGAAACTTAAAAATCTCAATTCCCCAAAATTCAATGACCCAATGACTGAAGAGAGCTTTCTAAAAGGAGTAAGTCAAAATTCCTTTGCTCCTGTTAGAATGGATACCATCAAGAACACAAATAACAACAAATGTTGGCAAGGATGTGGAGAAAAAGTAATCCTCATACTCTGGTGGTGCGAATGTAAATTAGTACAACCCTTATGGTAAATAGTAAGGAGGCTCCTCAAAACACTAACTAAATGTAGAATTGTCATATAATCCAGCATTTCCACTCTTATATACCCAAAGGAATGTATGTCAAGTATCAACAAAGGCACCTGCACATCCATGTTTATTACAGCATTATTCACAATAGATGATATATGGAAACAGTCAAGATTCCCCACTACTGATGAATGGATTGAGAAAATGTGGTACTTATATAAATACAATGGAATTTTGTTCAACCACAAAGAAGAATGAAATTTTGTCATCTGAAGGTAAATGGATGGAACTGGAAAAAATCAGCTAAAGTGAAAATTGCCAACTTCAGAAGTCCAAAAGCTGCATTTTTTTCTCATATGTGGAATATAGACCCAATACAAATACAGCAATATTATGAAAAACAGGTCACACTAAGGGGTGGTCACATATGAGAGAGGGAGGGTAAAAGACAGGAGATAAGTGAATGTCATTGCTATATTCTCTATACAAGAATGAAATATAGAATTTTTAAAGTGGTTGAAACAACCATAAGAAAGGCACTAAGGAAGAAAGAAGAAAAGTAGAGGAGGTGAACAAAATCAGGCTACAATACAGATATACATGGAAATGCCAGAAGGAAACTCCCTGTGTAGCTATCTTAAGTAAGCAAAAATGTCATTTTTTTATCTTTCTTTTGCAAAACTGGAGAATGGGAGGGCAGAACAGGTCCTTCCTGGGGAGGCTGATACCAGTGGGAGGGAAGAGGAAGTGGAGAAAGGGTGTAGGAAGGTGAATATGGTGCTAATACTGTGCACACATTTATGTAAGTGGAAAAAGGATTCTTATTGAAAATACTCCAGGAATGGGGAAAGGGTGGATAAAGGAGCATGACGGAGGAGTGAATTCAAGTATGATATATTTGATATGTTGTAAGAACTTTTATAAATGCCATAATGTACCTCCACTCAGCACAAAAATAAAAAAAATAATAATCTTGTGCTTTAACATGATATAGAATTAAACTGTTAAATATTAAATCATTAGACAGACTGCTACCTTCCTGCTGTATCAACATATGAGGAAAAAAATTGAAAACAATCTTTCTGAACTGCACTATTGATGTGGTTTGAAGATGAAATGTTCCCTAGAGGTTTGTGTGTTGAACATTTGGTCTCCAGCTGGTGTTACTATTTTAGGAAGTTGTAGAAACTTTAGGATGTGAGGCCTAGTTGGAAGAAGTAGATCACTGAGGCCTGCCATTGAAGGTAATACTAAGTCTCTAGTCTCCTCCCCACTTTCTACTTCCTGTCCACCATGAAGGGGAGTAGCCTGTGCCATATGCTCACACCACTATGAGGCTCTACCTCACAATATGCCCAGATTCAATGGAGCCAAGGTGTATGGACCGAACCTTCTGACACCATAAGCTAAAATTAATCTTTCCTCATTTAAAAATAAAGAAATATATAAAAACTACTAGACCCAGACAAACACTCCACTTCTTCCTAGCACATGCTATTAGCCACCTTCCATCTCCCTCCCTCTCTGTAGATTATTACAGAAGTGTGAATAAAGGCAGTAATAACGTACCCATTAGCTTGATAGTAGTGATCTATTGTTTGGGTTAGCACTGGGAGATAAATTTGATGGTTAAAAATAAGTATTTGATGTTTGAGACATAGAGAGAAAACATTAAGCACAAATGATATTTAGTACCCAGGCTGTGACTCATCCAAGTTCTCAGTAATGGTAGAAGTACAGTTTGGTTGGAGGTTGGATGTCAGAAAGCAAGGTTTCATCAGGGTTGGATTCTTCTGAGGACAGTGAAGGAGAATCTTTCCCAGGCCTCTCTCCTTGGCTAGCAGATGGTTGTCTTCTCATTGTGTCTCTTTACTTTGTCTTTCCTCTACATTGCCTTCCTGGCATCCTAATTTCCTCTGTTTATAAGTATGCCAGCTAAATTGGGCTATGGCTCATTTTAACTGTCCCATTTTACACTGTAAAGACTCCGTCTTTTATAAAAGGTCAAATTATGAGCTACTGAGCATTAGGGCACCAACATGAATTTGGGAAGAGGCACAATTCAATTCATAAAATATGTACAGAGCACTCATCCTCTCACTCCTGGGAGTATTGCTGGCTAACAATTCACAGCAATCCTATACCATTAGGAACATTTTTGGTCAATCAGAAGCTGCTTTGCATGCAAGGATTTCCTCTGTTATTATGTGGGTCACAGACCAATACTGGATAAAGTGGAGGTACAAAAGGCTAGTCTCCTTATTCAATGGGATTGACAATGTAGTATAATTCAGACTCCAAATTCTCTCATGAGTTCTATAGCTGTGATTTTGTGAAATCTTTAAGGGTATTGTACATTGAATTATCTTAATAGATAAAAAACTCTTTCCATATGTTATAATAACTATGAACTTTTATGGTAAGTGTTAGTAGCATTTGTAATTAACATTTACCTGTGTCCATACATTAGCTCTTATAGCACAATGAGGGTGCTTTCTTGGTAAACACACATATCTGGAAAAAGATCTTGCTAAGATGAGGCTTACACAAGATACACTGAGTATTCTTAAAGAAAGAGCAACAGGGAACTGGCTACAATGCTGACTTTTAGAAGTCTAAATGGATTCCTAAGAACTGAGTGATATGTTAAGAAATGATATCAATCTGGAAAGTTAATGATAATGAAGGACAGGGTTTTCACACCATAGAACACTGTATGAAGATGAAGAACATAATTAGACCATCATTCACTTCTCTCATTAGAAAATATTTTATGAGATGGGCAAGTTCAGAAGCTTTGGAGAGATTATATTTTCTTTTTACAACACAAGAGAATAATGTACTTCAGCATACATTTTTATTTTTGCCAACTCAGTCATTGAAAATGACTGCATACGTGCTCACTAAGTGGTGAACATGTAGATTTCTGAAAAGTAAGAATTAGGAAACACATTTAAGAGCCCCAATAACACAGTTTGTATAACAAAATGCTACCAGAAACTATGCCTTTTTCTATAACCAAATCACTTGTCATAAATACAGCATGGTTATCTTCTATAATGTGTTATGAGTCAACCATCTGCCTTCTTCCTTCCTGATGTTAGAAGGGCATAACAAGAAGCTAATATGAGTAGAGAATTTAGGATTTCATAATATAGTACCATCCTATACAGGATTCAAATTAAAAAATCACTCATTATACCAAAAACTGGGAAAATCACAACTTGACTGAGAAAAGATCATCAGTACAGGCCAGCACTGACATGAATCAAATATTGAAAATATCTGAAAAGGATTGTAAAATAGTCATTATAAAAATACTTTGATGAGCAAATGTTAATTATCTCAAAACAAATGAATAAATAGAGATTCTCCTCTAAGCAATACAAGATACAAAGAAGAACCAAATGAGGCTGGGTGCAATGGCTCAAACCTATAATTCTAGCTACTCAAAAGGTAGATGTTGGAGTATGGCAGTTAGAAGCCAGTACAGGCAAAAAGTCTGAAACATCTTAATGAATGTCTGGGCAAGGATTGCAGTCACAGGGCACCGAGGGCTCACACCTGTAATTCTAGCTACTCAGGAGGCAGAGATCAGGAAGATCACAGTTTGAAGCCAGCCTGGGCAAATAGTTACAGGAGACTCTATCTCGGGAAAAAAAAAAAAAAAAACCCTTCATACAAAAGGACTGGTAGAGTGGCTTAAGGTGTAGGCCCTGAGTTCAAGACCAAGTACCACAAAAAAAAAAAAAACAAAAAAAACGAGGATTACAGTCAAGGTTGACCCAGGCATTAGCAATCAGAAAAGTGCTGACAGAGTGGTTTAAGTAATAGTGCACCTATCAAACACAAGGCCCTGAGTTGTTCAACTTTCGGGGGAAGGGAAAAGAGAGCGGGGCAAAACTAAAAACCAAATTGAAATTTTAAAACTGAAAAATGCAATAACTGACATTAAAAAAAATAACAAAAGTACTTGCTGGAGAAGCTCAACAGTAATGTAGAAATGACAGAAGATAAAATTACTGAGTTTCAGGACAAATCAACACAATTTTTCAGCTATGACAAAAGAGCAGACTATAGAACAATTACAAAAATATAAAAGACCTGTGGTAATAATAGAAAAAGAGTTAAAATCCTATCCTCAGACTCAGAGTAGTAGAAAAGAGAGAAACAGTGGCACTGAAAACATGTTGGGAGAAATGATGATGGAAAATTCCCCCAATATAACTCTAGATACAAATCTACTGATTTAATAACTTTCATGAACAAGAAATGGAATAAACAAACATACCATAATTAAACTTCTGAAAACTAGAGTAAAGAAAATTCTTAAAAGTAATCAGAGAAAAATGACTCTTTATTTATAGTTAAACACCAATTTGAATGACAGTTTTCTCTTCTGAAAACACAGAGACCATAAGGAAATAGAAAAATGTTTCAAATATTGAAGGAAAAGAATTATCCAGTAGGAATTCTCTACCTGGCAAAAACATGCTTCAGAAATGAACAGGCTATCAAAATATTCTCAGAAAAAAGGAAATAAAAATAATCTTTTGCTAGCATGACTACCCTTTAATAAATGGTTAAAGGAAGTTCTCTAAATAAAATGCAAATAACAGAAGAAACGATGGAATTTCTCAGGGAAAGAAGAATATCAGAAAAGATAAAAAAAAGAGTAACTGTACTATTTTAAATTAATTTCATGAATTTCTTAAATAATATTGATTGTTGGAGAAAAAAATATGACACCGTACTACATGTTGCTCAATGTATCTAGAGAAAATATTCCACCTACCATGTTTTAAAGGGGCAGCAAAAAACCCCACGGTCCATTAAGATTTCTATGCTCTTTTCAAGATGATAAAAAGCATATTCTTATTTACACTGTGCATAGACTCATTAGTGAATTAAAGCAGATATTTTAACCACTTCCACAGATAAAGTGAAGAATAACAATGTTTTATACATTTCCAAAGTCATCTTTCATATATCAACATTCTTGAATGTTAGTAATGCTAAGTCAATGGAATTTGAATCACAAGAGTTTATTCTGTTATATTCCTTGGTAAATGAGAATTAGAACTTCCAGGGAGGGATGAAGGCTAACTGGGATTTTAATAATGGTTGCAGAACTGTTTAAATTTACTAAAACACTGTACCTTACACTTAAAATAAGTGTGTTTTGAGATATAAACTACATCTCAAATTTTCTTTAAAAAAGGGATAATTAGAGTGGCATGCTAGTAAAGTAACTTCAAGGGAAAAAGCAAACTTTCTCTTGCTTATTCCCTGCAGTTCATAAAGACATATGTTATAGATACTCATTGAGAAACAAGAAAGAATAGAGGCTGATCATTTCTGTAACTTTTGGCTGGGTTTTATTGCACTGCCGAATTTCTCTCTTCAAAATGTTTTCTGACCTATTTAAATTGCAAAGTAAATACATGTAAACACATATGTTATTTTACTATGTAATAGTGTTTTTGTCCTCATTCATCTAGCTCCTAAAATAAGAACATAATTGGAAATACATAAAACTTTGAAATTTTTACACCCAGAATTCCTCCTTCTCTTCTGTTACAGTATTGCTGCTTTGGAGGATTATGCCTAAAGGAAATTAATATTCACCATTTGCATAAAAAGATTAGCTTATGGAAGTTCAAATTCAATTAATTCCTCTAATACTAGGGGTAAAATGTGGATATTTTATTATACTTGTAGCCCATTAGAATTGTTATGGTTGAATATTTCTTTTTATAATTTTGTTTAATGTCAACTCTACATAATACTGAAAAATAATTCATGGTATAGAGAGGAATAACCTGAAAGGAAATGTAACCAGGTCTTTCTTTTTTTGCAAAAACCATTTTAAAAGTGCCAGATATATAACTCTTTAAGGTATCTCATTTTCATTACTGCTACATAGTAAAAATAAATATTAATGGGACCCAAGATGTCAATAGTTAAGGAACAGGGACCTGGGAGTCAACTAAACAAGAACCTAATACCATCTTGATGACTGTTGACTCTGAACTGACTTTTTCCTTTCATCTGGAAAATGTAATTAATAAAATTGCTACATTAAGAATTCAAAGTAGAAAATGACATGTGTCTAATAAAGCATAAATAATAATATGAACCTGGAGTCATGATTGTTATTTCTGAAAATATTATTTTAAACTGTAACATATATAGACTTTAGTTCTAGATAATAAAAGTCTTCCTAAGGTAATATTTTGGTAATAGAAAATTATGTCATTAATGCATTTACTTTAACATCTTTAAGATGAGTAATTAGCTCTGTCATTTCTATAGAACACCTATATGTTCAGGTGAATGGGTTTTTTAATGCAATAGAGGAAAAAATAATGAAGTTCAGATCTGAAACTAATGGAAACTAAAAGAACAGTACAAATGATTGCTGAAACAAAGAGTTGGTTACTTGTGAAGACAAAATTGTCAACCTCTTAGCCAAACTAACCAAAAGAAAGAGAAGACACATATTAATAAAATTTGAGACAAAAGGGGGATGTTACAAAAGCTATCATTGAAATCCAGAGGATCCTTAAAGAATATTTTGAAAAGTTATAATAAATTAGAAAATCTGGAAGAAATTGGTAAATTTCTAGATACATATGATGTACCAAAACTGACCCAAGTGAGATTAAAAAACAAAAAACAAAACCTACACAGAGCCAAGAATGGTGATAAAAATCACATTATTATCTCCATATATGGAGTAAAATTCAACTTCTCTTTATTATTGAATTCTTAAAAAAACTAGGTATAGGAGGATCAGAATAAAGACTCTATATGATAGAACCCATAGCCACATCATGCTAAATGGGGAAAAATGGAAAATATTTCCTCTAAAATCAGGAATGAGGCAAGGGTCCATTCTCATCACTAATAATCATTATTTGAAATTTTAGTCAGAGCAGTCAGACAAGAGAAAGAAATAAGAGTTGTATATATAGGAAAAGAAGAATCCAAATCATCTATATTTGCAGATGATATCATCTATACTTAAAAGAACTCTAAATATTTTGTGAGAAATTTCTTATATTGAATAACTTCAGCAATGTACTAGGATACGAAATCAGCATACAAAATTAAATTTTTCTACATACCAATAATGAACTTGCTGAGAAAAGAAATTAGGAAAATAATAGCCTCAAAAAGGATGGAATACCTAGAAATAAACCTAACCAACTAAGTGGAAGACCTTTAACAATGAAAACTATAAAGCACCAAAGAAAAAAATTGAAGAAGTCATTAAAATATGAAAAGACCTCCATGTTCATGGATCAGCAGAATCAGTATCATTTAAAATGACATTTCCAAAAGCAATCTACAGATGCAATGCAATCTCTGCAAAATTCTGATGACATTCTTCACAGAAATAGAATAGAATAATCCTAAAATTCATATGGATGCACAAAAGACCAACATAAATTAGTAAAAAGCCTCTTAAACAAATAATGCTGGGAAAACTGAATATCCACATATAGAAGACTGAAAGTAGATCCCTCTCACCCTATAGAAAAATGGATCAAAGATCTTAATGTATATAAGACCCAAAACTTTAAACTAATAAATGAAAACACCTCAAGATATAGCTATGATTCTCAACAGGGCTCTAATATCTTTAGATAATAATAAGAATTTATAAATAGAATTGCATTCAATTTAAAGCTTCTATATGGCAAAGGAAACAATTACCAGAGTGAAAAGACCATCTATAAGATGGCAGAAAATTCTTGCCAGCTGTTTTTCCAACAGAGGTTTAATGGCCAGAATGTATTAAGAAATAAAAAAAAAAACTAACACCAAGAGAATAAGCAATCTGTCAATAAATATGCAAATTAATTGAACAGACAGTTCTAAAAAAATGAAGTACAAATGGCCCATAAATACAAGTAAAACCATTCAACATCCTTTGCCATCAGAGAAATACAAATTGAAACTATATTGAGATTCTATCTCACCTCAGTCAGAATGGCTATTATCAGGAAAACAAAAAACAATTGTTGGTGAAGAAGTGGAGAGAAAGGAATACTTACATACCATTGGTGGGATTATAAATTCATATAATGAGTGTGGATGTTCCCCCCAAAAAAAACTTATTAGCGTATGACACAGCTATACCCCTTCCCAGTATATACCTGAAGGAATCAAAGTCAGCATGTAATGGAGATATCCTCATACTCATGTTTATTGCTGTACTATTCACAATAGTCAGGTTATGGAATCAGTCTGGGTGCCCATAAATAAATAAATCAATAGAGAAAATGTGGCCTATATGCATAATGGATTATTATTTAACCATAAAGGAGAACAAAATTATGTCATTTTCAGGAAAATTCATGGAATTAGAGAACAATTAAGTGAAATAATTGATCAGAAAAAATTATTTCTGATAATTAGACTCAGAAAAATAAGTATCACATTTGTTTCCTCTCTGTTGTAGGATTTAGGGGAGAATAGAACATAAAATTAATAGAGCAACTAATGGAGAAGAGGATGAGGGTGGATTAAGGGTATAAGAGTGTGGGAAAGGGTGATGAAGGGTGGTTATGATCAAAGTATTGTATTGTATTGCATGTACAAAAATTCACAAGAAAATCCACCATTTTAAACAATTAATAGCATTAATAAAAATGCTGTGGAAAGTTCATAACCTTATGCTATGCATATACCCTTCAATGATGGGAAAGATACCCAGAAGTACAGAGGTTCCTTAAAGAAATTGAAGCCAAACCCTAGAATGATATTTTATAACCATCAGTGCTCTCAAGCTATAGCTGAAATCCAGTCATGCTCCCACAAAGGTAATAGACTGTCAATCTCAAAAAGATTTCATCTCCATGCACAGATAAACTAAAGCTCAATGAGATTAATTAATGTGCCTAATGCGTCATAGCCAATAATTGAAAAAGATGTACTTGGTCTAGATTCTTCGTTGGAATTACAAAGTCCATTTTTTTCCACTCTCCTGCATTGATTGATCCCAAAAGACAGGCATCTGTCTTATAAATCTGGGCTTGCACTGCAGTTATTTACCTTTATTTCATGGTTAGGCTTAACCCAACAGTGAACCTCTCTACTAGTTCCACCTTGCTTTACACAAAATATCCTTTAGATCTTCATGATACACTAAGAACAAAAGGGCAAATGATGGCAAGAGCAAGTGAAAGATGGGCTTCTTCATTTTTCAGGAACGTGAGTATGCAGAATCAGATTCTGGATTATGGAGCAGCTTGGAATGTCAGTACTCTTAATGGCCAGTTGGCTGTTCTTTTGGGGAAGAATAAAAGTAGAGCAAGAATATCATTGACTATGGGTCTGTTAACCAGCCCACCAGTCCAAAGGAGATGTTGGCTCTTATACACACAATGAAATCAACCAGGAGATATTCCCATTGAAAGACAAAAAGACCATTTTTCACCTTAGAAAATATTTATAACCATCCTTAGCCATTAGCATGACAAGAATCAAAAAGTTCATGTAGGTGAAGCCACTGGGCCATTATATCACAGAACTTGCAAAGACTTGCCTGGGTGTAATGGATGTGAGCACGTGTGTGTGTTTGGTTATTTATTCATTTGCTAGGAAGACAATGTTCATCAGGCCAAAGTAATGAATGTGATCCCTGTGTGAAATACAATTTAGCTTTTTCTACATTTAGTCCTCCTACTGAGTCCCTCCCAACCCCTCATTAGTCATAGAGAAAGTGAGGATAGAAAGTATGAATACACATTGGAAAACATCTCAATTATTAGGGTATTATATCTTTTTGTGTATAGAAAATATTATTAGTACTTTTCTCTATTACTTGATACACATTCTTAAAGTAAGAATTATCCTTCAAGTAGATTAAGCCATTATAAGATTGTTGAGATAAGTTATATTTTGATTGAACTCAGGATACTTATACATCTGGGTTCAGACCTATCAGAATTAAAAGTTGAAGAAGATATGGGAAAATGCAGAATTATACACTTGTCTGTCATTCCCTAACCTACTTGCAGCCCCTAGCACCCAGCCTTATGTGATTAGAGCTAGAAAAGAACCAAGAATTTTGTCAATTGACATAAATATATGATATAAAACATCATGTGTCCAATGTTCCTTGGAAAACATATTTTGTGAGAAAAAGAAAGTGGAAGGAGTAAAGTAGAGTGAAATGGATCTGACAGAAGAAGCAAAACCAGAAACAAGAGACAAAGGGCTGCAGGGAGAGAGAGAGAAATAAAAATATACTGAAATTAAGATATTTGGAAAGAGATCAGAAACAGAAATAAAATCAGATAAAGACAGAAAGAGATGCAAATTTTATCTTTTCATGATTTTTCAGCTCCTAGATTCCTCCTGGAAACCTTTGATAGCACTTTATTCTTAAAGTTGTTCTCACCCCATCCCCAACCCTGTTTGGATGATTTAGTTGCATTCCTTTGAATCTCAAAGGAAAATTCATGTGCTCCACAGCATAAATCCCCTCACAGACTACTCCACCTCTTTCTGGAGTAGTCTATTTAATTTTCACAAAAAAATTTGAGTAGATACCTGTACTCTCTTCATTGTTACAGTAACATGAAACACATTTCACAAACCATTTCTAGAGAAAGTGGGCATAAACTGAGAATGTTCCTAAGTAACCAGATAATGCTATAGCAAGGCCCATTAGATGTAGGATGGAAATCCAGAGAACAAGCTTCTATGGTGATCTGACCAAGACAAGGGGTCAGGAGGTCCAGATCAGAGATATTTCCAATTTGCTTCTGTGTCTTCCTGACTTGCAGTTTTATCATTATTGAACACTATTGTTCAAAATCGCAGACACACATAGCCATATAAATAGACTTGACCCAATTAAAAGAATATAAAGAATGACCCAATGCTAGACCCAAAGGTGAGAAATGCAATAAGATCCTTAAATAAGAAAATAAGCAATGTGTGCAAGTTTAAAAAGTGTTCCTTCTGGCTCTAGGCCATTAATCACAGACAGGTTTATCTCTGCAACCATTAATCCTGATGCCACAGTTCTGGAACAAAGGAAACAACAAAGATTACCTAGGTGTCTTCCCAATAAGCTCAGGTGCTTGGAAGCTTACATGGCCTGGGAGTTGTACTGCATTCTTTGTTGTCCTCATGTTCTTGAGGGAACTTGTTCTTCAATCTTTAGGAAAACAAGTCACTCTACCATGGGAAGTATAAAATACTTCTATAGACTACATCTCATGATGTCCAAGGAGTCTGTGATCATTTATGCCTTGGAATGTCAAAACAGTATTCTCTTTGAATCTTTAAGCACATATAGTCAAGTATTTATTTTTCCCTTGCATATCTAATTTAGTGTGGGATTTGGGACAGAGGAAAATGTGCTATAGGTTTGCACTGTTCTAAATTTTACTGTCCATCCACCATTGTCAACCAGTATAGTGGTTATAAGAATGGATTCTGGAGTCACACAGACTTGTGTTTAAATGTTCATTGTGTCAGTTATTACCTGGGTGATCTCTAATAAGTAGTTAACCTGTATAGCCCTCATCATAAATGGAAATTTTAGACTACTTAACTAATGGTTCTACTGAGAGGAACTCAGAAATTAAGTATATGTGAAGTGTATACGAAACTTGTACAAACTCAATAATGACAAAAAGTTACTATTATTAAAGTTTTGGATAGGCTTACATGGAAGTTATCCAAGAAGAGTATGAGAAATAAACTGGGTCTTTTTTTAAACTTCTGAAAAGGAAGTAATCTAGGGAGTAGTAGTTTTAATACTGTCTTCAGTATTTCCACTCAGTCCAGCAAACATGCATACCGGATGCATGCACGTATACACTCATCTTTAGATCTCGCTATATAAGAAGATATTGTCTTGGAAATCTTTTAATCTTCATGGATACATTTAACATATTATCAATTGGCTATCAAATCATTATTTGTCTAGAAATTGTTATCTTCTCTCCACTCCCCCCTTGATAGATGCCCAAGTCAACTCAAAATCCAGTGATTGTGTACAGATGAAAGGAGGTAAATGACAAAAGAAAAGCCTGGAGATATAACTGAAGGTCAGATCAATCAGAGCCTCATAGATCAAGATAAGGAATTGCAATTTCACTGGAGGTACAATGTGATGATATCTAAAGGACTTTAAGAAGTATACACATTAGTGACTTATGTTATTTTGCTAACACAATCAATGCTACAATAATTGTTTTTCTACATCTTTGTCTCCATGAAAGAATATGCCTTTGAGGATAAGTGCAGACTTGAAATTACAAAGCCAAATAATTTGCACATTCTTAAAACTGATAGATACTGACAGATTGATTTACAAAAGTGTTATGCTAAAAATCTTACCCAAAGTTCATGAGCATACCCAAGTATAGCAAATTTGTTATTATCAATGATTTTGAGAATTGTCAAACTTTAGGGTGAAAAACAATGAAATGGAGTTGCTTATTTTACTGTGGTTAAGGTCTGTTTTCAGTATGTAATATAAAGAATGCATATTGTCAAAATTATTGTGAAAGTTATCCTAAGCCACCCATATTCTACATTGTATGTAGTCCTGTGGAGTCGGACATCTGCACACTGAAGGGAAAAGAACCACTGAGCCAGATAAAAAGGCAAAAGGAAAGGATGAAAAAGAAAGTCTCCATGTTGTAACTCAAATCATTCTGCTTTCAAAAATCTGTCAAAATCTTAGGCTTTTTTTTCCTTGAACAGAGCCTGGGTCTCCCACACCCTCGTGATTATGCCCAGGTTAAAAGTGGCCCAAATTTCATATCCACACAAGCTGGCACAGCAGAGTGAAAGCATCTTTATAAATAAAAAGCCTCTATTATGTTCAGTTGTTTTGTAGCCTGTGCCTTGCAAAACCGATTATGCATAAGGTTAAATTCATTCTAATGCTCTTGGTGACGCAGAGTGCTTTTTTCATTCTTGACCATCATCAGAATTATAATGAGCTTCAACTATATTAACTCCATCTGAAAGAAAAGCATAAAATGAGCCCCATCCTAAATGAGACAAGTGACTGTGGGAGAGCCATTGGTTGACCTGCAGTGCAATGGGCTGCTGCAGATGTTCATTAAGCAGAATCCTGAAAAGGTAGCCATTAGCAGGAATGATTTCAGAGACACAGGTAAGGCTGGAAATGTGGTGATTCATTCATGTTGCTACTTGGAGTTTGAGTCCTGATGGCTCCAAGATGTTCATCTCTTTTAGGTATGAATTCATCTAAGCCAAGGATTCAGAAATATGATCAGAGAAACATAAACCTCAGAAAATGTGCTGGAAAGAGTTGTATTGAACCACGTCAGTTTATGAAGGAGAAAACTGAGATACGGTTTAAATGCATGACATGTTCAAGGTAACATTATGCAAAAGAAAAAAAACTCTATTACTAACATTTCTTTTACAATTTCTATTGTAGATGAGCTTGCTACTATATTCTCTTTATTTTAAAAATGTCCTAAGTACAAAGCAAATTTTCATAAGGAAATTACTCACCTGTTGCTGAAGTCATTGACGTATTCTGTAACATGCTTTTACTTATTTATTTTATATTTCCTTAAAACGGCTAAGAAATTTTATATGAAAAAAGTTTATAGAGAGAAATTGCATGTATTTTGTTCAGTGAATAGCCCAAAGAATAGCAGAAACTGCTCAATGTCAGATAAACAGTTTCACACTTTATGTCACTAATGTGTTCCATGTTAAAACTGTGTAAGGTGGATGGAAGGCAGTAATTAGAGAGAATCTACTATTGGTCAGATACTGTATAGAGGCCTGTGATATATTCTCTGTCTTGAATGAATTCTATGATAAATGTAGCCTTATGATCATTTACAGGAAAGACAACAATCTCAGGCAGCTTAAAGAACTCTTTCAAGAATTGTACCAAATAAACGACAGAGAGAGAATTTAAACCCAAGTCTGCCCACATATAAAGTTCATGCTCTTTCAACTTCTACACATCACTCCTAAGTCACAATTTGAGGAATTATGTCCACTGCAGTGCTGTGCAATGGATCAGAAATAGATGCTGTATAATGCTGTCTCTCATAAAGTAAGAGTTGTATTTTTCCTATAACACAAGTAATTTAAGAGTGGGAGAGATATTTCTCAATAACTTTGTATGCTTGTTAAAAGATTTTCACATAAATTTCACTAACAGCACATGAGAAAAATAGTGCTATTTTTATATACTATTATTATATACTATTTCTACATAAGGAAAAGAGAGTAGTAGAATGAACTCTTACTGATTCCAAGGTGTATTGCTGAAGGGACCAGCCTGGGAACCAGACCTCCTGCCTCCAGGACTTGATCTCTTGCTATATCATGCTGCTCCAAGATATGACAGGAGGACTTCCCCCTTTTTGTGAAATTTCTAACATTATTTACATGTTTTGTTCCTTGGAAAAGCTAAATTGTCTCCTCTACTAAAGACACAAAGATGGGATGGCAAATATTTGCTCCATCACCAGGCTAAGATTCTGTTGACTCATTCTGGATTTAGCATCTCCTCTCTCCTGCTCTTAATCCTTCTTTTCCAGAGAATTTATAGTAAAAACATTATCTTGGTGAATCTTCCCATGGAGAAAGGGCTAGCACTGCTAGGAGTTTTGATAGGTATCATTCCTTACCATGAGGCCTGGCTCAGGATGCTTGGCTACCTCTATCTGCTCTATTGGAACAAGAGCAGAGGGAGAATTTTCCACCATGTGCTATTTAAACACTGATCTGTTATTGAATGCAAGCTTAACCTCCAAGTGGTCTCTATACCTTGCAAGTCCCAGGGATGTATGTAGTCTACATTAAATAATAAATAAGCTCACAGTTATAAAGAACTTTACTGTCACAACACTATTCACAAGAGCCAATATGGAGAATCAACCTAAATGTCTATCAGTGGATGAATGGATAAAGAAAATGTAGTATATATACACAATGGGAAATTATTCAACCATAAAATGGAATGGAATTCTGTCATTTGTGGCAACATGGATAAACCGAGAGAACATTATGCTAAGAATGTAAGCCAGGCACAGAAAGAAAAACAATGTATGATCTCCTGTGTGGAAAGAAGCTGATCTCACAGAAGAATAGAGCAGACTACAAGTTACGAGAGGTCAGGGCAGGGAGGGATACAGTCAGAATGGAAAACTGGTAGAAAGTTATAGTTAGATTAGAGGAATAAGTTCTGGCATTTTATTTCACAAAAGGTGACTATGATTTATAATATTGTATTAGATATTTCAAAGTAACTAGAAGGTTCTTGAGTGTTCATACCACAAAGAAGTCATAAATGTATGAAGTGATGGTCATACTAAATATCTTGATCTGCTTATTATACAGTGCATACAGGTATCAAGACAGCACATTGTACCCTAAAGAGAAGTACAAAATTATGTTAATTGAAGACAAAGAGAAAGAGCTTTACAAAGGTCTGTCACATGTATCATCTAATTAAATTCTGAACTCAACCCAAGGAAAACATATCTAAATTCTTTTTCACGTGGAGAAACTCCTTAGTGATGATGAAATTACTGATTTGACTTAATCTGGGTTATTTGGCCTCCAAAATTCTATGTTTCCCCACACACATCATTGTTTGTTTACTTACTGACCTTGAAGGTAGAAGTGTCTTTAAGAAAGCATTCAGAGACCTTGCCTCTCAGTGTCTCAAATGTCCAGGCAATAAACAGCTCTTGATTCCTAAGTGGGATCCCTTCCCTGTTGAAAATATCTCACAGGGGAGCAAAGACCACTCACACATGTGCCCCCTTTTCTGTGTGGAAAGGAAGAGTTAGGTTTTGGGTTTTGTTGATAGTGGTAGTGATTTTATTTGTTTTGGTTTGTTTGTTTCCTTGTGGCTTTTTGTTTCTTTATTTTTGCAGTCTTGGGGCTTCCACTCAGGGCCTCCTGTTTCTTAGGCAAGTCCTCAATCATTTGAGGCCTACCTTCATCTCTTGAATAGCTGAGATTACAGGGTTGTAGTACACACCCAGCTAATTTTTCTATCAGGGTCTCAGTGACTTTTTGTTTATGCTGGTCTGGAACCATGATCCTTCTGTCTTCTGGGATTATAGGTACGTGGTAATACACTGAGCTAAGAGCTCGGTTTTGATACAATGCTCAGTGAATAAAATCCATGCTTTACAATTTCTTCTTTACTATTTGGTGTGGGCCATTACTTCACTACCAAAGCTCTAAACTTCTTTCCTTTACATTCACAAACTTATTCCAGAAACCTCAAGTTTTTAAGAAAAATTTTAAAAAATTTTGCAGAGACAGAAGCCTGTGTATAAGAAGCAAGACAGAAGGGGACAGCAAAGCAGTTGATTTGGGCTTGTTGCTATACCCTTCAAGTGTGGCTGGCTCATGCTACTTAACACATCCTATTTCTGTGAGTCCTGGGATATCATTCCATAATTCCTCTTACAAGAATTGTTCTATGCTATTTTCTGCTTTGACCTACTACTCTTAGATCATCTCTATTACCCTATAATTTCAGATTCCATTTGCTGAATTCCTACAATTGCTTACAGCACTTTTCTTTGTTAAAAAGCCAGACTTCTATCTCTGGCCTAGTGAAGTCATTGCCCATGTCACTTCTTAGCCACGACCTCTCCTTTCATCTGTGGATTTCCTCTCAGTACTCCTTCAGAGCTTTACATAAAATACTCTCTTAGGGAAAACCTGGTTACAAAACACATTCAGTTTCTGAACAAGGAATGGATGAGCAGTGCAACTTTTAGGTGACCTGCTTCTTCAATAAAGACTTAGTTTCATCTATAATTTAGGGAATTTGATGACACTGTAGAAAGAGGAAGAAAAACAGAGATGAGCCAACTTGGGTTATAATACATATATAGAAGGAAATGTCACAAGGAAATTGCTTGTGGATTGCTTGTCCATCTTAAACAAACAAAAATGTCATTTTTTTCTTTTACAAAACCAGAGAACAAGAGGGCAGAACAGGTTCCTGCTGGGGACGTAAGTATCAGTCAGGGGGCAGGGGGAGAAAGGGCATAGGATGGTGAATGTGGTGCAAATACTGTGTACACATGTATGTAAATGGAAAAATGATACCTGTTGAAACTGTGCCAGGAATTGGGGGAAGAGGGGATAAAGAAGAATGATGGAGGGGGTGAATTCAACTATGATAATATAAGAACTTTTGTGAATGACACAATGTACCCCCATCTAACACAACAATAAAATAAATAGCACTGTCCAACGGAAAACAAACAAAAAATTGAATACATTATCAATGGAAGGAAAGAAAGGTAGAAAGGAGGTAGCTAGGTTAGTTATTTTTGTACACACAAGAAGAATGACCAGAAGTTGAGAGGCATAGTGAAATTCAAGGATAATAAAAACAATTGTCTTCAGTTTTACTAATAGAGAAATTATAATGTCAACAGAATTTAAATGATGTGGGTCATAGACTCCACTGGGAATTAGACAACAGCTATGAACACTTACCAGAAGAAAGTATATGGCTGTAGACATAGGCTTTACAATTTTACTGAAGCCTACTCTAACCTTATGTTAAAAAACCCTACAACTGGTACTAATGTCAATACTCAAATTGATATTTGGGCCACATGTTTGATAATGAACTTAGAAAACAGGCTTAAGTGTCATGTAAATATCTTCAGTTTTCTTTAACTATTTCATGTGTATTAGCTTGTGTATTAAACAACAGCATTCATTTAATATGTAGATATATTTATATAGAATCACCAGAATCTAACTCAAATTAAATAAATAGTCAATTTTATGAAGTATCCCCATTTTTATATTCAATTCATTTATTTTCAGGAAATTAATATCTTTATGTAAATACATTTATCAATTAACAAATAATAATTTATCTACTGAATATTCTACTTTTTAGTGTGGATAATATCCCAATGCTGAGGGATTTGATGACTTCAGCTAAACTTATTATCCCAAGATATTTGAACTTGAAAGATTATGAGGTTAGGTTTTATAATAAATTGATCAAGTGCAAACTAGAGAAAGAAAGAGGTACCTCTCTGCTTGGGTGATAAATGATCGTGCATCTAAAATATTATTACAATTTCACTGAATCATGAAACATAGCTATTATAATTAATCATGAAAACACACCAAATCTGCTGAAGAGAGACAAAGAAAACAATTGTACTCAGCAATATCCCACAATCTAATAAAGGGGTATGTATTTAAAATGTTGCTTTAACCCTTTTTGTTTTCAAGTGGCTTTATATTCTTATTTAAACCCAGTTTATTATACTTCATATTAAGAATATGTATGGTAATCCACTACCATAGAGAGATGTAGGGCAAAAAATTGTAGGAAATACAAGGAGGCCAAATAAATGAGAATATATCAAATATCAGAAAACTCTTAGATAGGCACATAAATGTGTTTTTCTGAAGTATTCAATAACAAAGGCCAATGGAAGCTGAATTCTCACATATCATCAGTGAAGGAGAAACTGTTCAAATAATTCATGGGACACAGTCTCTTGTTGCATAATTTGTCCTTCAACAGAATTGAGCTATAAAAATCCACAGATTTTTTTCTTAGGTCCCTCTAGAGGGGTCATCACATGTGAAAAAAAATTCTCAACACCTTCACTCTAAACAAAAGTCATATTTTTTAAGAAGCCTGGAATCCAATTCCAGTGTAGAAATTCATGAAGTCTCATGACAATCCCAGACTAGGATGTAAAGAAGTAGCAAAAATAGTCCCTATCCTACAGTGGTCTTGGGAAAGTCATGGATCAAGATAATTAGGATTTTGTACTGCGTTTACTAGAACACATCTGTTTTAAATTAGAACTACCCAGCATAAAACAGCCTTTTTTAGAAGTTAATTTAATGCTCAGTCAATCTAGGAAGTCAATATTATTATGTTGATGTTTATTGTTGTTGATGCTTGAAAACTGACTCAGTTTTTATATTGTGTTCCTAATACTCATCTAGAGACCCAAGTTACAGTTGGCACATGAACATTTAGGAGGCACCTTGAAATTGAAAGCCATGTAACTCTGGGTCAGATGCTTTCTTTTCAGCCATGTGTACTTAGCCAGTTCACCTAACACTCATGAGCCTCAATTTTGTCATCTGAAAAAATAAGTATAAAAAATGTCACCACCTATTTCAAATGGGATATTGTAGCTAATGAGCAACATCATATACGCAAACTGCTTAGCACGGTGTGTGGTTCATAGCATAATTCCAATACTTTCCCTTAAATATAATCCTAACCCTGGATTTTTTATTTTTATTTATTTATTTATTTATTTATTTTTACTTATTAATTTATTCAGTGTCTGTCATGTACCAGGTCCTAGAGAATACACCAGGAATTCAAGTATGGGCAATATATGTTTTATATTGTTCAAGCTCTTAAAATCTAGTGAGATTAAAGGAAAAAAAAATCAGATCTTTAGTGGAGATGTTCTTTAAACCTTTCATGTTATATTGAGAATCCATCCTCTGTGCCCTATCTTGAAGCTTCATAAAGATGAGTTCTTTCCTCAGATGCAACTTGGTCCCATATAAAGCTAAATAAGTTGTTCCCTGTCTAGTCAGTTAGACATTTTCTGACAGGTATGGATGCTAATGACAGGTCAGAGAAGAAATTCAAGATGATGTTCTCATTCCACAATAGGAATATATGATGTAAAAATATGTTGAGCTGACCAGTCCTGTAAATATAGCCTGAAAGCTTATATTAAGTGAGTAAATTCAATTATTTACTCACTTGATAAGAGGAAGTCAACAAAATCCTCTGATGGAAGTAGAAAAAGACAATCTGTGTCACAAGTAGTCTACTTGAATTGCATTTGTTTTTCCCAAGCATAAAGTCTTACAGTCTGGCAAGACTTTAGGTATCCAGGGTATTTTAAATGACACTGTCAAATTATGCATCCAGCTTCGATGAATATGGACTAATGGAAATTTTACGTGAACCAACATCTCATAGACTGAAAGAGTTGCTGAGGGAATGAGTTTGTAAATATAAATACAATGACTGTCTGTGGAAATAGCTGAAGCATCTCTCATTGCCTTAAATTGATGTCTTCTTCCAATCACAAAAGGCAGTGTAGAGAAATGCCACATAGCAGAGAATTGGTGGTGATTTTCTCAATGCACAAAGTATTCATTAGCTTTGCTTGGACATCTGTGTGGAAAAGGACACCAAGAGATCAGAGACAAGAGGTCAGAGAACATAGATCTATGCATAGTCCCCCTTATCGGATGCTTGGAACCTGGCATAGTTCCTGGAGTATCATTAATGCTCAACAATGAACTCCTAGTGAAGATCATGGCATTCCATTGAAGAAGACTTTTCCTTGCAGATGGTCTTCTGGGGTCAGTTCACACTGTTACCTGCCTCTCTTTCCACATACCTAATGACCAACCTTATACAAAATGCTTCCCAATACCACCATTTAGCAATCTATTATCTCAGTAGCAGAAGTGGGCAACCCTCCCTGAGCTGTTCTACTCTAAGGGTGAAATTCACAAGACTCAAGAATCCGTGGAAGCTCATTGAGCCCATGAATTCTGAAAATATATGATAGAGATGTACAGCTGGGAGAGAGCTCAGAGGCAAATAAAGTTCCATCAGAAAACAGTTAAAACAGGGAGAATTAAAAAAGAAGAATAAGAAAAGCATAGATCAGGTTGCTATTTCATTTATGCAAATGAGTTTTCATTATATTTATTTTTTAGAAAATAAATATTTTTAGAGAAATAAAGAATACAAGAAACTCTGTGAATGTTGTCCAACATAATGCCAAGTGATCACACTGGTAAAGCATAAGCTTTCACTTTGCCTCTAAGTTGTTTCCTCTTTCATAAAAGGTGGACAGTAATTGTGCCTACATTCAAGGGCTGTTCCTGTAATTAATTTAGAAAATGCCTGTAGAGCTCCTGATATGCAGTTTTTACAAGATAACACATTTTTTTTCAGTGATTAAGGAAAGAGAATCAAAAAGTTTTGATAGTCAGCGAGTTTAGAAACAACTAACTAAATCATGTTAAGCAAGTATTAGGGTATCCCAGTTGAGAACTAATAATAGTGATATATCTTAGGGAGGTGCTTTGGAAAGGCCAACAACAAAAACAATAGCAATAGATTTACAAAGAAGAGCTCCACAACAGTCCCTCTTGGAATTGTCAAAAGTTACTAAATGTTTTAGGCCTGTTTTGTTCTATCTGGTAAAATAAACCAACATAAAAACACCTGAAATGACAAATGTAGTCTTAAGAATACCCAAGTCAAATGCTAAAAATTAGACTCATTAAAACTAATTATAACTCATAACCAAAGCTCTCAAGCCTTCTCTATATTTAATGTACAATATAACTTTTTGAAAAAGTTGGGGCCAAGGGGAATAAAGGAGAATGGCAGGGGTGTGAATTTAATTAAGATATATTGAAAGCACTTTTGTAAATGTCACAATGTACCTCCAGTACAACAATAATATGATATAAAAAGAAAAAAAAGTTGGGTTATCTTTATCCCAGTTTATTCTAGCCTTGTTATTATAATCAGAAAGTACCTACTTTTGGCAGGCATGGTAGTGCCTGGTAGTGATGTGTGTGTGTGTGTGTGTGTTTGGGGGTGGGGAGAGACAGGAGAAAAAGAGAGAGAGAATGAGAGAGAGAGAAAGAGAGAGAGGGAGATACTAATAAATGGGAAAACAGTCTTATTTCAAAAACTCTGAGGACACTGGTTAAATTCTACCCTACATATTTAAAATAGCGATAAATCTATTCATTATTTAAACACAGAACACCTGACTAGGACTGTACTAGATGAGAGAACGATTAAGAGAGTCAAAATCTCTGTCATTCAATTTGAAAATGCTACATTTGAGGCAGATGAAATGCAATAAATGTATTTTAAAGACATTCACTTATAAAAAGAAGTCAAGTAAAAATTTTTTTTCTTTGTTTATCCTCAAGTAGGATACCTGGTTTCAAGGACAGAGAGAGTTAGCTCTGCACAGTGGTACCAGAGAGTAAGGAAATTGTGGTTTGTCATCAAACGATTTGGAGTCCTCTGGACCTGACTTTAAACCCTAGCTCAATGGCCAGTAATACTGCAAATTGGGGCAAGTAAATATCTCTCCTGGGTTCCAGTTTCCTTTAAGGTGTGGTTTCTTGTAACATCTCTCTTACAGCATTGTAGGGAAATTGACTTAAACATGAACTAAGAACTTTCACATACAATATTAACTAATACATAATAGGAGGAGCACAAATGGTAGCTCCTTTGTTTCTTTCAATCTTCATTTAGGAGTGAAAGCCAGATGGAACTGTCCTCACTGTACTCAGTGAGGGATGTAAAAAGGCTAATCTAGACAGGAAGTACATGTGATTCATGTTCATGGGACATAAGTTTTATTTGTAAGAAGGAACCTGTGTGAGAAATTTCATTCTACAAATCCCAGGCTCATTTTCCATTGCACTGAACTAAAGAGCCTTGATCACTCAACACTAAGTATCATCTAAGCTTCAAGCAGAGCGACTGCTAGATTCCACATTCTATCCATAGTGCACTTGGTCACATGCCAAGTGCTCTCTTTAATGTCTCCAAAACCTTAATGATCCTGAACATGAAAACATGTATTGCGCTGCCAAAATCACGAATGACCAAAAGCAAATGAGAGGAAAATGAGAGCACTAAAGAGACCTGACCCAATTTTGGATCCTGGCCAGATGTGCAAGGAGTGCCAAACGCTTTCCTCACAGGTCACACCTGCTTAATTAGCAATAATAAGAGCATTTGGAAGTTCAGAGGGAAATTAAATAGTTACAGATAAATGGTCTAACAATTTGGTCTCAACCAGAGAAGGGACAGGATGCAATTTAATAACATGATCACAAATGGAATTGCAGGTTAATGACCTTGCACTTTGTAATTTAATGGAGCACACACAGTACCAGAATGAAAGTAAATGGATTGTCAAATGCAAATGCATATAGTGGCATTTTATAAATAAATTTTTATAGTCCTAATTGCAACTACATTACTGTGTTTTAATATGGCCCAGTAATTAAATTGTGCATGTCTTGCTGCCTGGTTCTTGCCTAGAGTGGTATCAAATAAAAGTATTTGACCCAGCTAAAATTTTTCTGAATTTTCCCTCAAACTTCTGTTGAACAGTGGAGGTACATAGGAATCTCAGATGTACACATAAGGATTATTTTTTTCTCCCTTTTGCTTTTCCACAAGTATTTACAAATGGAAGCAACACCACAGTGAATTGGGTAAACTTAACCTCTCTTCCAATATCAATTGTTAATTCTAACTTAGTCTTCTCCTGAGTGCTTTTTATTCACCTAAAACTTAGGGCACCTCTTCAGTCATTGATTTTTACTACTCATCCATTCTTTGGTACTAAATTGATAACACTTTTGTCAGAAATGCCATATAGCAAATATGGTTCTCTGTCAAAGTGCCATAGGATCCTTTTGTGTCACCTGTCTCTGTATCCCATGGTACCTGTATTTGCTGCCATAACACTGTTTTCTCTGCATTTCAACTGTACACGTGGTTTTCTGAAGCCAGAACCATGCTTCTGAATATCCCCAGATCCCAAAAACTACTATGTGCTCAAAAATAATCATTGGTTAAGGAAGCAAAGAAGAAAAATAGCTAAATCATAGCATAGTACACTCCTATGCGCCCACATGTAATGACTGATCAAGCCAGGCAATGTTTAGTGTCTACCAACTGTGGAGGAGTCCCCCCATTTCAAGGAGACATGACAGACAAAGGAAAACTGAGGAATACATGGAATGTGGGGGTGGGGAGAGGATGGATTAGGCCTACTGGGATACCTAGATGGACTACAGAAATAAAAGCCAAGCTCAGAGAGATGTTCCTGCCTGAGTGAAATTCAAACCATGGTGCAAGGAAGATACAATCAATCAGAAAGGTGAATGAAAAAGGAGATGGCCTATCAAAAGTGGCCTAACCTGAGGTATAAAACTTACTCTGAATCCTGTCTCTGTTTGCTATATTTCTTTGCATAGCTTCATGGCATTCTCTCCCCTTTCAATGGTAAGATTGTTTTTCATCAGCCACCACACTGAAAAGAGTATGGACTCTTCCATCCACCCAATGGTGTCATTTTTGTACTGTTATGATCCTTGCTTCACAAATGAGAAAACTGAAACACAGAGAGTTTAGGAAACTTTCCAAGATCTTAGATTAGCTGACTCCAGAGCCAATTCATTTAATTATCAGTTATGATTTAACTATCCAAACTACTTAGGTTTGAGGGAGGCAGTAGTCATTGATTTTATGCACTTCAGTGCTTGAAGACAGCATCAGAGTAGAAGTGGTGCCTGCATTTGTGGACAGAGTGGGATGGAGGAAAAGGAGTTGATGAGTGAGGACAGCCAGTGTGTAGTCAAAGGTGAAGATGAGGAGAAAAAGAACCACTCATGTAGACTATATGAAAAATAAGACCACAGAGTCAAATTATATAGATCTTTACCATACATGGTAAAGAAATGTTCAGAAGTTCTTTGAAGCCAGAAACCTCTGGATACCTGGCCTACCTATAAATTAAATATCTTGGGTAAATGCCTATTGAATCAATATCATTTGCTTTTCCTCAAGCTGTGATTTCTCAAGTACAATTCAAGAAGCAGGTGGCTAAACTTTGCTGCTCTCTTTGCATGCTCAATTGAACGCAACCGAAACAGGCATATTCCATCCAGGAATGACAGATCTTGGAGGCTACTGCCCTCCTCTTTGCAGAGGTTTCACTGGCAGCATTTCTTCACTTTCTAGGGATTTATATGTCAATGCTGACTCCATGACTGTAGCCAAGAACCTGGATAATCTAAGAAGGAAAATGCTTGAGCACTTATCTCTGTCAATGTCCTCCCCCATTTACTTTGGCACAGGGGAGAAGCTGGAACAAAAGTTGCTTCATGCAAAACTATTTTAATTAACAAGACATGTTAATAAATTAAAGTGTGGGGTGATGGGAGTTTTTTCTTTTTCTTTTTGTCTTTATCACTTACAAATGATTTCTTGTGGGGAGAAACCATAATAGGCCCTCTTTTGCCAGAATCCAGTCCTTTACAAGGACTGGATTTCTGGGTTAGTCTATGATCAAATTCCTCCTAGATATTCAGGTTCCATTCTTACAAATGCACTACTCTTTGGGCATACCTTGATTCATGGAAGAAAACAGGAACCCAAAACATTCTGATTCTTGATTCATTGAAGAAAGCAGCAACCCACTGACATTCAAAAAATCCTAGGAGAAATTTCAGACACCTTAGAACAGTTCATTAAAAAAATTAAAGCAAGAAAAGGACTGTCTAAAAGAGAGTGTCCACCTTGAAGTCCTTGATAATAAGCAAAATTTAACCTTTTAAGATCAAGGCTGTTACTAATGATGACAACAAAAGCATTGTAACCATAATTAGGGTCCCTTACTGCATGTTAAGCACTATTGTAGGTACTATGCCCCATTTAATTCTCAGTTCAAATTTGGGAAATACTCATTATTAATCTGTCATATTTCTGAATGAGGAAACTGAGCCTCAAACTAGTAGTGACTTACTTATATGGCATATGAAATAATCTCACATTTCTCTGAAACCTGGTCTTTTAAACACCATGTGATAACTGGCTCATTAGTCTATTAACAACTCACATTAATATGGTGCATGGGAACATCTGCCATATGACCCAGCATTTTTACTGTAGGTCCTCCATTATATGCAGACTTCTGGATATCGATATTCATATTTCCATTGGCCTAAGATAACTTTGATTTAGCCTTACTAGGTTTTCTTTAAATTCTTTTGCATTTGTAGAGGGCCAGAAAAAAAACAGAGATCATCTCACATAATCATTGACATAGTTAAACTTGGTTTGCACTAGTCTTAAATATCTGTTGGATCTACATAAAGTAAGTAAGAGAAAATAGCATATATGTAGGGAAAGTCAAAATTCATGGTGGAAATGAAGTCCTAAAATAGTGCATCCTGGTTCATTGGCTTCTTATATATCTTTTTCAGAATAACTCTCTTTAGAAAAATGGTCTCATTTGACAAAGGGGAAAATATGTACCTATTAGTTTGTTTATATAGGTATGTATGCATGTATATGTGTGTATATGTCTTTCTCTTAATTTCCAGATTCTTTTAGTAGCAAAGTGTAATAACTGTTTTTCCTCTTCCCCCAGTTTTAATTATGTTTATTTGATAATTTAAGAGAACTTTGTTACCCGTTATACTATTTGAACCTTTTAACAACCAAATGGAACAGATAAGATGACTATGATCTAGAAACTCTTAATGTTTCCCTCAATTTGATGAAACTCTTAACAAATTGTCTACTGACTACAGGCTCCTGACTTGCCCTTTATGAGGACTTTGCATTAGAAACCCAGCTATGATAAATTCTTTCTCTGTCCTTTGAGGTATAAATCTTCTTCTAACTTCTCAAATTTAAAGCCCAGGAATGTTTTCCTCAAGAAACCAAAACCCATCTCTTTGAAATATGACCGTTAATTGAAAAGTTCCCCTTTGTCCCATCTCTATTAGAGGGTAGAAAACTAACTTTGATAAGTGCCAATCGACAAACACAATTGGCCTTATCTTATAGAACAACCTCTCCATTAATGTCCTGTATTTTTTCACTAGCTCACCTGGCACTTAAAAGACCTAGTGTCCTCTGTTTCAGTACACTTGAGTTCAATCTCTCTCTTGAGTTCAATCCCCCAATGCAAAGTCTTAAGTAGTCTTCATTTCCTGTGCATTTCTGACCAGTGAAATTTTTCTTTGACTGATTATTTCCATTCCTTAAATGTGAAAATAGATTGGAAAAAGTCATTGATTTGCCCAAGGCTACAGAGGTTGCAATTAGTGAAGACTGATCCAGAATTTGTTTTAATTTTTTCTAATCTTTTGGTTGTGGCTGAGAAAATTGGGCAGAAAGAAGATACTAAGAGTAAACAAGGCCAAATATTTAAGATATTTGAGATCTAGGAATGTTGATCTTTTCCATCAGATCAGTTCCTACTTATACCACATCTTATGGATTAGAATAAAATGAGTATGTGTGCATGCACACAAGTGTATTCCTATTTGGATGCACAAACTATTTACTTTTTCTTGGGAGAAGGGAAGAATAGTGAGGTAATCATAAAGGCCTCTTCTCAGACATAGGTAATAGCAAAATGAGAAATGGGGACAGGCCAAATTTGCTTATATAGAGCATGAGCAAATACCTTCCTTATAACCCCCATTCATCTATTTTAGTGACTGGAGGCAGAGTAGCCTGAATATTTTCCGGGTCATTTTCATAAAAAGGTAAGAAGTTGAACAGAAATGCAGATGGATTCTTTATGGTTCAACTAGCCAAAAAAATGACAAACAATGTTTTTAAAGCCTGCATGTAATAAAACAGTAGTAGTTTATGCCTATAATCTCAGCTATTAAGGAAGCCAAAATTGGGAGAATCTTGGATTAAGGCCAGCCTGTGCAAGGAAAGTAAGATGGCCTATCTCAATCAATAAGCCTGATATGGTGGTGTTACTGGTGCATGGTTTCAGAAGACCCTAGTTAAGAAGATCTCAGGTGATGGAGACTGGAACAAAAAATTGTATGGACACACACAGAATGCAAAGTTGCAGTAGAATTGTATTGAGAGAGTGAGTGAAAGCAGAAAAGTATACTCCCCAGGGAAGGGGGAGGGTAAGCTCTAAGCAAGGGACTTAAGAGATGCATAGTGTCTTGGCTTGGATGGATATTTATACACTGTGAAGGGTGAACAGGGGAAGGGATTTGGGTAGTACTCAGGAGTGACTTTGATGATTTACTCTGCATGTGAATTCAATGAGATTCAGTCCTTACTCATAATCAGGGACCCTTGTGCACATACTTCAATTTGACTCCAGATGAAAATGCTATTTCAAAAGGGGTGTTTAGAATAGCCAAGTTATGGAAACAGCCAAGATGCCCCACCACTGATGAATGGATTAAGAAAATGTGGTATCTATACACAATGGAATTTTATGCAGCCATAAAGAAGAATGAAATGTTATCATTCGCTGGTAAATGGATGGAATTGGAGAACATCATTCTGAGTGAGGTTAGCCTGGCCCAAAAGACCAAAAATCGTATGTTCTCCCTCATATGTGGACATTAGATCAAGGGCAAACACAACAAGGGGATTGGACTATGAGCATATGATAAAAGCGAGAGCACACAAGGAAGGGGTGAGGATAGGTAAGACACCTAAAAAATTAGCTAGCATTTGTTGCCCTTAACGCAGAGAAACTAAAGCAGATACCTTAAAAGCAACTGAGGCCAATAGGAAAAGAGGAACAGGAACTAGAGAAAAGGTGAGATCAAAAAGAATTAACCTAGAAGGTAACACCCACGCACAGGAAATCAATGTGAGTCAATGTCCTGTATAGCTATCCTTATCTCAACCAGCAAAAACCCTTGTTCCTTCCTATTATTGCTTATACTCTCTCTACAACAAAATTAGAAATAAGGGCAAAATAGTTTCTGCTGGGTATTGAGGGGGTGGGGGGGAGAGGGAGGGGGCGGAGTGGGTGGTAAGGGAGGGGGTGGGGGCCGGGGGGAGAAATGAACCAAGCCTTGTATGCACATATGAATAAAAAAAAAGGGGGGGTGTTTGGGAGCAGTTATTGGCAGAGCTAGATCAACTGTTCCCTGGGAGACAATTTGCAAGAAGGTCACCCTGTGACTAGGTTTAGTTACTTTCTCTGTTACTAGCCTCCCTCAGTGGGACTGGAGCTATTGTGCATTTTTATACTGTGGATGAGTAAAAGAATTTATCTAGAGGACATAGTAGGAAAAGTAAAGATTTATTATTACACTGTTAAGAGAAACAGTGGGAAGCTTAGCAACAAGAGAAATGTTGCTACTGCTACTTGTTATGTTGGGGATAGGATTTTATGGGGTTTTCTTGGGATTTCTCTGATTGTCTGTTTGTTTGTTTGTTTGTTTGTTCCCATGGGCCTTGTTGATTGGCTATTTCCCTCTGCTATCATTGCTCCAATTTCCTTTCCTGGTGGGAGAGCATCTCATGAGCTTGACTTTCACTTCCATATTTCATCCAGCTCATTACTTACTTGGTTCACCTCCTTATTCCACCCAGATGTTGGTATTTTTTCCCTTTGACAAGGGGCCACCTCAATAACAGCAACATAGGAGTTCACACATAGAAAAAGCTTACTGGTAATCAAGGCAGAGTGTGTATGAGATGTACAACCATCAATTTCTTCCAATACAATGCTCTGTTTATGAGTTGAAGGGGCAGAATTGCAACAATATTTCTGGGGGTAATTTTTAAACTGAATTAAGACAATTAATCACAAGAATGCCTGAAGGCCATATAATCATACGTCCTGCTTCTAATGATTCATTGTGCTTCAGAAAGAATTTGCTGTGATAATTAATGATGACTGCCCATCATTGCCAGATAGAAATCTTTGGAGTCTAAAATTCAGAGCATCAAATCTCAATATTCTCACTCTCTGAAAGCTAATCTGAAATTGAGCAGAAAAAAAGATATTGCTGTAGCTTGACCATAACAAAGATGATGGATAAGGTCGAAACAGACAATGGTGATACCAAGCATGGTGATACATATCTATACATATCTATACATATCTATACATATCTATACATATCTATATATATCTATACATATCTATAATCCCAGTATTTAGGAGGCTGAGGCAAAGGTATCTCAAGTTCAAGGCTATCCTGGACTACATAGTAAGATCCTACCTCAGAAGCAGCAACAACGAAAAGAAAGAATTTGAAAACCTAATTGATACTTTCAACTAAGCCCATATTATCAGAATACTAGAAATATAGTTTGTTCCCTTAAAAAGCTTATGTTCTGATGAAGAGACATGTCTTACATATAGGTTCACTATGTACACACAGGAAGCCTAATCAATGGTTGGTGGTGTCAGTTTTCTTCATTGACTCAGGTGGTTTTTAAAAGGATAGGCCCCAACTTTATCTTCTATCTTGACCATTGTGCTACCATGGGTAAAATATTCAATCTCTCTGAAGTTTTATCTCAGTATCTATAAAATCAAGATAATGACATTAAATTTCATCTATAGTTTGTGATAATCAGTTTAGATAACACAATGAAAGAGCATAAGATAGTGCCTGAGATGTAGTTAATGACCAGTGTTATCTGTCATAATTATTAACAAGTGAAAATAAGGAAAATGGCAGATTATCCGTAGATGAGTCACAAGGTAGATATCAGAAGCAGCATTTTAAGGAAGCACCATGTCAGAACCAAGAGGATGACCCCAAATATATCATTCCAAACAGGACTAGTCAAGTAGACTCCTTCTCTTGAAGTCCATGGATCTGCAACCAAGAGGATCCAATCAAAGTGATTTGAGGCAAATGGTGGGACTATACCTTGTACCTATTTCATGACTGACATGTATGTAATTGAGGTGAGTAATGGTAGAATAATGGCAGTAGACAAAATATTTAAAAAATGGAGAGTCCAATATTAATTTTTTTTAGACTTCTAACAACTACTACAAGAGCAAGGGAATTTGCTCTTAACCATACAGGTCAACAATATTTTTTTTTCCCATAACAAACTCTTATTTTGAAAAGTATTACAGTAATTAAGTTTTTGGCTATGCTTTGGTTTTATTAGCGCCCTACACTAAAATGATTATCACAATACCAGCAGAGTTTGGCAGAAGAGTAGTTAAAAAGTATTTGAGGTGAAATTTTGTATCTGCTTCTCAGGCACTTAATTTGGGATCCTACCATGCATAACTCTTTCTGACTATTTATTCTAGCATGTAACACTGCTCAGTTCACTCACACCAAACTGGGTGAGTAATGAGTACACTGAGTAAGAGTAGAATATTCATAAACTGGTGTGGAAACATGAACAAAGACTGAGACCCTCAGGAAATTTTAACCAGAAAGCAATTTCAACATCATATAATCTTGAGGCTGAGACACATAACCATGAAAAACTAAAACCTAGGAAAAAGTGGAGAAGGAGAAATAAAGTATATATGCAGAGGGTCTACCCAGAGAGAAAAAGGTAGAGTTAAAGTAATACCCCATTACAGGACTGCCCTTCTAGAGATTTGTTTTTTGGACCTCTGAAACCTAGTGTTCAACTGTTCTCAGAATGTCCTGACAGTCTCTGTAGTCTTATAATTACTTCTTCACTATCTCTTTTACTAAGCTTGTTGGTTTTCCTTGTAATAAAAGTAGATCTAAGTAGAAGAGAAACCTATGTTCACTCTGCAAGTAATGAGCTGGAGGTGGCAACTAAACATTAATTTTATTTTTCTAAATTTTTATTTTCAAAGCTATGAGAAGACTTCAGAGAAAAAAGTATAAAAAAAAGTATTTCAAATCTCCTTAGAGAGCTGCAAGAAAGTATTTTTAAATCTAGTTCATCCCAAGGAAACCACAGTGCCTTTCCTTAAGAAGATATATCTCTGGTAAAATCTAGGTTCATGGCTTATTGAAAATAAGCAAGATGGTACATTCTTAGAGTGCAAGGTTTAAATCTGACTTCTCCACTTAGTAACTGTATACCTTAGAAAGACTAGTCACTTCTCTGAGCCTCAATTTCTGTGTCTGTGAAATGGGAATAGTAACATCTAACTGACATGGGTTTGGGACTAAAAATATAGTGACTATATAATTTCCAGAACAGTTCCTGCCATAAATTTGAAAATGTAGTCTCATTGCATTTGTGCTGGATTTCAACACTCAATTACTCAGCCCTGTGCCCTTATGTATGATACAACTTCAACAATGCTATGCAGTGGCCTATATGAGATTATGTTGTAAATATTAACTATTATCATGTAATCATGGGTGAGCATATTGGGAAAATAACAGATTCACTTAAGGAAATTAAAAGTAGTATCTTCCCATAGAGAAAGCTACAGGTTACATTACTAATAGAATAACTGGAATGAAAATATAAAATAAGTTAGTATTTTAGATAGTTAAGGAAATCAATGCAGTTCAGTGAATTTTCAAAAGAACTAATTACCTCTCAGTGGGTATAGTGGAAAGAGGTTTGCATTTACGTATTTCAAATTAATTTTTTAATCCTGAATGCTGACAAAATGTCATCCCAAGCACCAAATCTGAAGTGCCACATCTCAGACTTCCAAAAGATAAGCTACCAGCCAAGAAACATTTTATCTACATATCATGCAGATTCCATAATTCAAAATGACATTAAATGAAAAAATGTCTTGCTTAATTTTATGAACCTGAAGGATAAATTTTACTGAAAGATTTATGGGTTATAACAAGTTAATGTCTTCGTATTTAAATGTTCACTTCTTTCCTTTGAAGACAAGAAAATCAGTTAAACTTAAGGTCCTTCAGATGATCTTTCTCTAGGACTTGATGGACTTTAAACATGTCTAAGAAGAACTTGTTCAGTCTGAGTTGGCGCTACAGATAGTAGCAGTGTGAGGAGCTGTAATTGTTCTTAAGAGTGACACAAGCCTCCCAAGATGGTGTTTTACGCAGAAGACAGAAAGCTACCGTTGTAACGGGTACTTAAACTGCTTTTGCTGAAAAGTACTGACTCTTTAACTTGGGCCCATGAATTAACTGAAAACAGGAGAAAAGCTTGGCATATCTGCCTCCATTTTGCATGTCTTAGCTCTAAGACATTCTCTCTGCATTCAATTTTCAATCACCTTGGGTTTCAGGAAAGACATAACTAATCTGATGGATAATACCTTTATAACGAGGGACTGAAACTACCCTAAGGAACAGAAGAGCCTGGAAGGACACACCACCTGCTAGGCAACAATTATCCTGACCAGTGATGATAGTGATAACATTTTCAGAACCCTCCCAAAACAAGAGCTGAGCTAATGATCCACAGAAACATAATTATGACCAAGACTGTTTAATAACTGTAAATACCTCTTTCTCCCTGCCCTAATTCTTTGTCTGTTTAAACCTAAAGCTCACATTTGTACCCCAAAGATGGTTGAAGAGGGACTGAAGTATTTACTTTGCCTCTTTCACATTGTGTCCCAGGACACATACCAAACCCCCATCCTCAGCCCTTCACCTTTTCTCTTTATTTAGCAGATAGGGGTGAGCAGCTGGACCAGATATGTGGAATCCCAAAAGTGTAGGCCTTGGGTCTAAAACTCTAGTCTCTCCATCATTAACAAGATAGAAATCAGACAAGGGGTGGGGTAATTATTTGCATTTCCCATCACCCATGGAGGAGTCCACTTTATAATACTGTCAAATGAGTCAAACCTGCAAACACTAACACAGCTGCTTAGTCACCTTGCATTCTTTTTACATTTTTCAGGACAGGTGGAAATAAAAACACTCAGAACCATATGATCCTTATCTTCAAAGCAAAGGACCTGACAGGCAATATATATATATATACATATCCACCTGTAAAAACTAAAATTGGTTTGGAAGTATCATGCAAAGGACAAGTCAGAAGAAATATCTTTATTTTGGGGGTTGATAGATATCAATTCTGTTTTTTAAAAGTTTCAAAGTTATCAAATTCAGGAAAAGCTTCAATTTAGTATTGACAGTCATGAAAAAGCCAAGAATTTTTAATACTCTGCTAAATGGAGTTACCTTACTATGGTTTATTTTATCAATCTTCTCCTTCTATTCTAACTTCTAAAAAATGTTCAGGCACAATAAGTGAAAGTAGGAATAAGATTCCTGAGAGATAAGTCTGAGAAAAGATAGAAAATTGCCTGAAGTACACTAAGTTGTCAACAAAATGAACTTCCCTCTTCCTCACATAGGGCTTAGGGCATCTTAACCTTCTCTACTGAATATGGTAGAAGGGAAGTGGTTAATTCTGATTTAAAAAAAAGAAAACTGCACTAGCCTGAGGATTATTGAGTCTGACAGAAACCTGTTTTCCCAATAAGAGTGAATGTTGAAGCATTGCTATCATCCTTTTTTTCACATTCAATACTCAAAATTCCAAACTCAAAGCAGAAAGGAAATGATGAGAGATCCCAGAAAGCTGTCTGTTAGGGCCAGTCTTAGATCTAGGCAGAGTAGGTGATACCTGCAGCCATAAATCACAGAGAAACCCTCCAGGTAAAAGACAGTGATTATCTTGAGTCTTTAGAACTTAAACTGACCAGATTTTGCATCTCATAAGAAAGGGCACTAGTTCTGTCTAACCCATATTTGCTTTACTTCTAAAATGCCATGAAAACTTATTCTGTGCAAAACTGAGGCACGGATTAGATAAGGTAATATGAGAACATACCAGTGTGATACCTGGCACTGAGTCTGTGCGTAGTAAGTGGACATAACACTAACTCAGAGACATTTCCATGTGAATCAGTGCACTAGGTCTCTTTCTACATGAAAGGAAGTTTCAGGAGCAACTGGGGAGACCAATGATGAAAAGACTGGGCATGTGAAAAGAGGTATGTATCCATGCACAAACTTCGCTAAATTTTCAGAATTCCACAAGTCACTCAAAGTGTACTATTCTTTAGGAAGAAGAAAGGTCAGCCATCTGCCACATGTTATCTTATTCTTTCAAATGTACTGAAATAAAAATAACACATAGTCTACTGTAATGCTATGAAAATGTGAGGTACCAGAAGCTTCATGGCAACTCAAAAATTCCAAACTAAAAAGAAAAACAAAATATCCCGACATCATTCTTGATGGGATAAAATAGAGAAAAAAGATGTGGACAGAGAAAAATAAGCATGTACCACCGAGAGCAATTCTCTGACTTTTAGCTCTGAGCCTCAGGTGATTTGATGGCACTGAGGCTTTGTAAACCACCCATGTCTGCCTCTGTTTTCAAATATCTGCACACATCCCTCCAGATTGTGAGAGTCAAGAGGTTTTTAGGGTCACAAATGTGGAATGCGATTGTGGCTAGACTGAGGTGCTCTGGAGCAATTGTGTTTAAGTTTGAATATCTTGTTGAATAGCACTGTGACCTGGGGAGTGATTCAACTTCCTTAAGCCCCAGTTTCCCTCTCTTTAAGAGGGTAAATAACTGTGCCTGCTTCATAGGAGTAACATGGAGTTTTCATGGGATAGCACATGTTAAATTCAAAGCAAAGGAATGATTGTGATTGGTACCCGTAGGCTGTGTTTGCAATTAGTACTTGTATTTTGGGGTTTGTGATTACCTTATCACCTAGTTAGGCTGTAAATGTTACCTATTGAGTAGTCTGGATTTTTCTGTCTAGGTTTTACATGAGGATTCAATAAGGCTGAAAAATATCTTTGCCACACTTTCTAAATTCTTGCCATTAGTTTTAAAATTCCCACCCAGTCTCCCTTTTAATAATATAGTTTCAATAAACTCTTCAAATTTTAGAATAGTTTTTATTTTATAGAATTTGTAAAGCTGGTACACAGAATTCCCATAGAAGCCTTTTAAAAAATTGATCTTATGTCTTCAGTTTGATAAGTTTGGACAATTATTAGGAAAATGTGTAATTGTGTGCCACCCAAATTACTATGGTTTTCTTCTTACTTCACTATCTCTCTTGCTGGCACATTTCCCTTGCTTGTTTTGCTGAAGTAGATTGGTGTGTTGTAAGACCTCTTTGGAGAGGTCCACATGGCCTCTGGCTAACAGCTCCTGAAAATCTGACTCCTGCCAATGACCGAGTCAGTGAGTAAGGCAGTGGTTCCTTCCAGTCTATAGTATTATGAAATAATAAGAGCTACAGGCCCAAGTTAAACCTTAGCTAGAGACACTGTGAGATGATAAGTGTTGTTTTAAGCCTCTAAGTTTTAGAGTAACCTGTGCATTAACAGGTAACAAATACAGGGAGCTAGGTATTGTGCTAACATCTTGGGGATACTGTGATAATAGCCATGGTGCCTGCCCAAATGGCACCTATACTATAGGGTTGCTGATGACCCAGAGGATAAAGGTGCTTACTAGGAGGGTGAACATCTTCTAAACAGAAGCATGCATTTTTTTAAAACAGAGTGGAAAAAAACTTTCAACAGGCATCCACTATCTATTTGACATTCCCCTCTTGGTTAATATTCATTGAAACTTGCAGGAATCCCTGTTAATACCCAGATTGGAAATCTCAGAGCCAAGTGCTATAACTGAGGGGCCTGATTTGCATCTATGAATATGCAGCAGCACGAGCCTCCTGCTTCAGATTTCTGCCCTATGATGGGTGTTAGGGGTTTGTGTATGGCTGTGCATATTTGCTTCCACAACTGGATGTCCACTCCAGGAAATGAAGTCAGAGCTAGAAAGCACAGGATAGCAGACCTTTTCCTATTTTATTTCTACAAAAAAAGCTTGCAGTGGCATCTCCAGTCCCTGAATTTTTTATTTCTGTCTAAATTATGGGAAAGTTGATATGATTTTACACCTTCCTTAACTTCTAAGGCTTAACAAATAGTGAATAAACCATCCATTACTAGACTATTAATAATAGACTATTCATATACCATTCAGACTCAAACAAACAAAAAGAAAAGCAATCAATGCCATGTATGATGATCTTGAATATATAGAGAAAAGAGCTCATTTTCAAAGATTTAAGATTGGGTAACAATATATAATATTTTCAAACAACAGTATTCAGATTTAATGGGCATTTGTCATGTAGATAAGAAGTCTTGAAATAAACAAAAAAGAATGTCAGGAGCTCATTTTGATTTTTTTGGCTCTTCTTATTTCCTAGAAAAGGGTACCAGCTGAAATAGGCCTGTAGTCTTGTGGTAAACACCACCATCTTTCTTATTATCACTATTTTCATCTTCCTTTTGAATTCCTTTCATGGGGCTAAAATGATCTCAAAAGATATTATTTATTTTGAGAAAGAATTAGTATGCATAGCCTAGGCTGGAGAGGGCTTAGGCTAAGCTCCAACACCAGGAGATAAAGCAAAATCTCCTCCCAGAGTCTTGGTCTCAGACCTCCACTGCTTGAGCTTCTGAGGCAGTAGGCAGAGATCAAACGGGTTCAGTTGGGGCATAATGTCTCAATTCTGAGATGCTCAGAGCTACATTCACAGATAATGGGACATTGCTTTTAAACAGTCAGAGAACCTCAAAAAAGACAAACATTTGGTAAAGAGCAGGTTTAGTGCTACCAGACTAGAGAGCAGAAAAGATTAAATTCAAAATGGTCTGAAAAAAGGAAAAGAAATTATGATTTATAGAGTATCCATTGTCCACAGATATTACATTAATGTCTTTTTAAGTCAACTTCCCTGGAAGATATTTTTTGTTATTCTCTTTTCATTTTCAAAGAAACTGAGGCTCAGAAGGATTATGTGAATGGTTAAGATCACAAAATCAGTACTTTTAAGATCCAGAATTCATAGCCAACTCTACTTTATTCTCATTTCTGGTTTCTTTCCATTCTACCTTTTTGGAACAAAATTATGTACCTTGGCTCTGTGTCTAACCGGCCATTGGCCTCACCTTGGGCTGTACAACCATCACTGCTGGTTCTGCTACTATGTGAGGAAATGTTCAGATTATGTAACCTCCTTAGGTCTCTTGCAGTAATGAGATCATTACCCTAAGGGCCAAAAGGGCAGCAAGGTAGAAGCCCAACAGAGGAGTAGAATCTGGACCTGCCTGCTAGGAATACTGGAATACTGAAATAACTAAAAGGAGAGAATATTTTCAGTTTTCTCTAGAAGAGTCAAAAAGAACAATTGGGAGGCTCACAAAGCCTGCCCCAAGCTGAGTTGGCTTCGGTGTATGTGTTCGGGTAAGGGGTCTTTTCAGACCTTGTCTCACTGACAGGTCTTTTCCTCAAACAGCCTATGAGATGACACTCTAGCTCTGTCCCAGAGCTACCCCTGACTTAGACAAACAGTTCTAACATTGCTGCTCTTCAATGTCTTCAACTTTAATTAGGTGTAGGCACATACCTGTGTTCTCAGTTGGATCTCTTAAAGCTAAAGTTAAAAATAAGATGTAAAAAAGGTTTGAAAGGATAAAATAACCTGGAACATAACTAAAAACTAGAAGAGAAAATATTTATAATATAGAAATTTAGATATTAAAAACCATTTACTTTGAAAATTTATGCCTGTTCATGTTACTACTTGTGGTGAAACATTTGTAATTCAAATACACTCATGCCCTGGCAAACACATTCTATTATAAATGTACCCAAATTTAATAGTTTTTCTCAAATTTTGCACAATATACCTGAGAAAGAAACACCAGGTCAAGTTACTGTTCTGTAATGCACATGAGACTTATCAAATCAGAGTGAGAATTTCATAGCATAGACTTCACAGGACACTGGGTTTCTGACTCATTCTTCAAGTGATTCTTTGGTCTCCATCCAGTTCATGTTATGAGGGACTCTACAATAGTTTCATCTCTACATTATAAAATTCTCAGGTTCAATTGGTATTATTGGGTTTTTTACTTAACCTAATCCTTTAGGAAGACTCTTATATCAGAGTAAAAAAAAAAAAACCTTCTGCTTGAACAGGAGTTTATCACAAGCATCTGAATTTTAGGGACCTTCAAACAGTTTGGGTGGGGAGTTAAAATAAATGAGTAAATGTAATTTGTGAAGGGCATCTCAAATTGTCTCAGTTCTCCTGCCCTTCCCCACACTGATCTCTAACAAATGAAAGGTGCCTCCCAGCTTCTGCTGCAGCCAGCATCAATGAGGTAAAGAATTATCTGAACGAGTCTCATATAAGTTTCCAGGATCTCCCAACTTCCTTTCTTGGGCTTAATTATCTAAGTTTAGACGTGTGAAGGGGACTGCCTCCATGCATACCAGTAAGCAAGGTTAATCAGGGAACCTTGACACCTGGCCAAACCTGTTCATTTTTGTCAACAAAACCAGCACTTTCCCAGGAGAAGAGCTGAACTAATAGCCTGCAACCAATGTTACTGGAGTTTCCAATAGATACCTCTCCCAGAAGCAACAGGTAAAACATAGCAGTTAAGAACAAGGACTCTGAAGCCACAAAGGTACATGCCTATAACCGCAGGTATTCAGGAGGCTGAGTAGGTGCATAGATCTTGACTTCAAGGTCAGCCTGAGTGGAACAGCAAGACCATGTCTCAGAGAAAAAAAAAAAAGAAGACAATGGGTCTGGATTGGGCTTGCTCAGCCAACAATTAGCTACTTGACCATGGGCAAATGTACCTCGGCTTCTTCCTCTGAAAAAGTAGAGAAAATAACAGAATATGCTTTATAGAGTGCTTATAAATTATAGTTTTGGTGGTTTTGATGGGCAAAATGTTGACAAGTCCCTATAGTGTGTTCTGTTTTGTTGCAATAAAGGGAGACAGTGACCTCTGTGAGTTTCACGGAAGTATAACTCGTTTTCACATGTTTAGCTGTCTTAAACCAAAGCTTAAACAGTGGGTGATTGTTTTTCTATCTCCTTACAAATATTGATCTAATAATAATCATTTTTTAAATATATCTATTAAAGTGTAGTTACTGATCTAATAAATTCATCTAATATGATCATACACTAAATAAGTAACCAAAGTATGAAAATTGCATCAGCCTCTGAATTAAAATGAACTAATTCATGGAAAAAGATCATCCTTAACATAATTCATTTAATTTGTACCAACAGCTTCTATTGGGTAAACAACATTACCCATTTTATACATGTTAAAACGAGATTTACAGAAAATTAATTCCACCCAAAGTCATTCTGCAGTAAGAGGCAAATTAGAATTCATAATAAAGTTTTTACCTCAAAATCTCCCATTTAAACTTCACTGACTACCAAAAAACACTTGACATCATCTACATGAGCACACAAATCTATACCTCCAGTGTGAGAGAGGTGAGAGGAAAGGAAGCAAACAGAAAACAGGTAGCATGTACAGAGGGAGGTAAGAAAATGACTTCTGAATTATCAATGGCTATGTTAAATAATATTTTCCTCTTCCCACTGCTGCTACAGCACAAAGAGGAGGTTTTTTGTCACTGAATGCAGGTGTTCCTAAACACTGTCTGCTATTAGCTTATCAGCTTCTTGATTTGGGAGGGCTGAGCAAGGGGAGAGCCCAGCATGATAACAACATCTTGGTCAAGTAAGTACAACCCATATTAGCACTGTCAGTACTCCCTTGAGGCTTAAATCTAGGTGTGGGATAACAAACCTCTTTGCCTAATGGTGAGAAGCAGAAATTAGACAGGTTCTCCTGAAGGTATTTGAAAGGATTAATGTCTTTGAGAAGGCCAGAGTATGCATGAGTGTGTTTGCTCCTCAGTCTCTTCCTTCTGAGACTTGCAGACCAGAGATGAGCCTCACAAACAGCACAAGTCTTTATTTGACATGTTTTGCTTACTGGCATTTTTATATGAAATATTTGGCTAATATTTGAAATATTTGTACTAATATTTGAAATATTAGTACATTCTGTTTTTTAAAATTTTTTATTATTGTTGTACTGGGGGTAAATGTGACACTTCCAAAAGTTCTTAAATATATCATAGTTGAATTCACCCCTCCATCATTCTATTTTACCTCCCTCCCCCATTCCTGGAATAGTTTCAACAGGTCTAATTTTTCCATTTATATTCATATGTACATAATATTTCTACCATATTTGCCCTCCTACATGCTTTCCTTATATCCTCCCCCATCCCACTGGTACCAATTCCCCAGACTGGATCTGTTTTGCCGTCCTAGTCTCTGTTTTTATAAAATAAAAATGACATTTCTGTTTGTTTAAAATGGCTAGTCCATTCTAACAGCTAAAAATTGCAACTAATAATCTCAACCCAAAGTCTTTTGTCAACCCAGTCTATGCTGTTACTTTCTTGGTTCCCTTGTGACATTTTTGTGTACATACAAGCATACCAATAAAAATCTTTATTTTCCTTTTTCATAAAAGGTAGCAGGCTTAACAAAATTCTTCACTTTATTCTATTAATTTTGTATATCGTGCAGAACTTGGTTTTCAGTACAAGGAGAAATGCAGCACCTTTTACCAAAATATTTATTACAACATTTGGATGAACCATAATTTATGGAAGCCAAACAATGTTGATGGAAATATAGAGCACGTCCAATCTTTTGGTGTTATGAACATTGCTGCAGTGAGTAACTTTTTTAAATGTTTTAAACTTTTTTAAATTATACATATAATTTTGGTAAGAGAAAGTAATAAATGTAGATTTGGTGAGTAGAGAATAGGTGAATTTATGCTTAAGAAAAAAAATTGTAATATTTTTCTAAATAGAAGAATAATCAAAAACAGAAAATTAATATATCTGTAAGAGGTCATCTGAACAGGGTCTACTAGCTAGCATAAACATTTTCCATTATTTAGTTCAAAAAAATTTCAAGGTTCTTTCCCTAGGAATGAAGATGCATATGACTCAAGATCACTCACTGACAAAATTAACATTTGTACCATCCTCTTTGTATACAAGCATATGGTCTATGAAAGTATGGATTAGAGAAATGACTGAGTGACTCAAGTAGTATAGCACCCGCCTAGCAGGTAAGTTCAACATCCCTAATACTAAAACAAAACAAAACAAATTAAATAAAATATGAGGTCAGATTGAATAATCCTTTTTAGAAATAAATTCTGTGAATTAGTAATACAGTGGGCCAAAATGTGACCTCTCTTAAAAATAGGTCATCAACTTCCACGCATCAAAGTTCTGCTACAAAATAATTGTCCTAGGGTGCTAGACTATGAACATTAGCCCAGTCCCCTCATACCTTCATTCTATCTTTACCTTCCTTTTTCTTCTTCTTCTTTCTCTTCCTCCTCCTTCTTCTCTTTTTTCTCCCTTCTCTTTCTTCTTTTCTTTCAGTTGAGTTCTCACTATGTTGCTCACAGTGGCCTTGAACTCCTGAGGCAGGTGAACTTCCTGCCTCAACTTCTTAATTAGCTAAGACTACAGGTGCACACCATGCCCAGCTTCAAATTTTTATGTACTCCAGTAGTCGGCAAGCATTCACCCTTTTTATGAATGGCTTAATGGTGATCAAGAATGAATCAGATTACTGTATACACTGATGACTTAGTAACCACAATATAGTCTCACAGTCTCTGCCTCCTGATGAAATTCAAACTATTTTATTAAAATCCAGTCACAAAGTTGACCCATCAAATCAACAGAGTTTCTTTTCTTTTCCTTTATTTCTTTTCTCAAACCTTGACTATATAGCCTGACATATGTTTGGAAATTTCAGGAAGCTAAATTAAGAACCATAATCTTCAGCGGATAGAAATTGTGTTACAACAATGTTGTCAAATTGGATAGGGCTTTGCCTTTACTATCCTCCTATTCCTTATACCTTCTTTGATGATGGGTTATTTTGATTAAATTGGCTTTTCCTTGCCCTTAACCATAAAATAATACATCCATAGCCAATTAAATTCAATGTATATTATGCCAGAAAAAGAGAATAAATTGAATTCTCCCATGTCAAAGTTATTTATATATTTATTATTTTAGACATTCAGATCTGTCAGCTCTCATCCACTTAATCATTAGTTCAAGATCTTACTGTACAAAACTAAAAAATGGTTATAAAAAGACTCCAGGAATAAGCATGATAAGGAAAAGAAAAAAGATGACTGTTTGTATTTATAATTCATTTTTCTAATATTTCATAGTTTTCTTCCTTAACAATGCAAAATTGTTACTTATTGAGTAGAAATTTTATTTTATTTTTCTAATTTTTTTCACTCGCTTTCAAATTGTTTATCTGGATTTCCAGTCTCAGTCATGACAGAGCAATAGTTATCAAGTCTGATATCTTTCTTTAAATAACTAGAAAACCAGACAAAATATGACAAAAGTGCTTTCAGATGTTGGAGAGCAGAAAGTATAGGATTTCCATCCATGAGCAAAGGACACATGAAGGGAACTGTAGGTTTTCCATAACCTTCAGCCTGGGGACATTTTCCATAAAGTAAGACAAAAGAGAGAATCCCAAATATATTGCTTTCATTCTTTGTTGGTTAATTCCAATGTCTCAGTCATCTCAGCGTCACTTTGTGTGGATTTCTTTTACTTCTAAAAATGGAGCACATTTTTCTCTCTCTTCACAAATGGAAGTAACTTTGCATTATGTTATAGACATTGTGAATATCATGCTTATTTATTTTATATGCCTTTGAATAGCTCACACACGTGTGTGTGTGTGTGTGTGTGTGTGTGTGTGTGTGTTATAATGGAGAATAAACTGGTTGACTTTCCTTCAAAATATCTTTTAAGCCTGGTCAAATCTCTTGTAAATCATTTTATACTTTAATAGGAATGTTTGTGTTGGCTACACATTTACATGTTTCAGGATTAAAGATTTAGAAAAAAAAGTTTTTTGTACTTCTTTCTCTGATTCTCTTGCCTGTGGAACTCTTCCTCACTTACCAGAATCTATGAAGCAAGTTTACTCCAAATACTTTTGCTGGTTACTCCAAATACTTTTGCTGGTTCATAAAGCCAGAAAACTTTGATGTACTTTCATGAAGATTTAGCTCTTCTTATCACATGATTTGTGACCCTTGATTAGGATAAAAGGCACAGAAATGAGAAACTCACTATATGGGCAAAAATTGGAAATTAACACTTTTGTTCAAATGTTGACCACCACACAACGTGCCTTGTTAGGTTTACTTTCCTGTGTGCTTAGACATTTTGGTTTTGGTACAGATTTTACAGTTAGCTTCAGTCCAGTAGTAGTTTATTCAACCATTCCAGAAAATTATGTCTTACATTTCTTTTTTACATCTTTATTTGTAGACTGCCATATAAAATGATGACCTATAGACAATTCAAAGAATATATCATTTCTCTATTGCTCATGGGCTATGGTAGAGTTGAGCCCCAGACACACTTTTTGAATGACACCCAGACATCATCTATAATTCAACAAGTCCAGGAATACCCTATTCTCACAAGAAGGAAATTTTATTTGTGGAAAATGAAAACATTAAGATTGATTCTCAGTTACTAAATTAAAATGTCAACTCTGAATTTAGGGATTAAAATGTACAAAGACAAAGATGATCAATGCTGATCATGTAATTCATGTTTAGGACAGAAAAATTATGTATTTGAGCCTGTAAGAACAGATGATGAAGGTGGTGTGTGGATACTAGAAAAGATACCAAAAATAGTCTAGGCAGCCCCCAGTCTCTCTACCTTACCACTATAATTAAAGGTGCAGGTATAAACTTTCATTATCATAAAGGACCTAAGTACCCTAGTCCCATTTTTACAAGGTGAAAAAGAAGGGATTTTTGTTAAACTAATAACCCTTCCTCCAATAAAATACATTTCCTGTCATTGTCTTTCTCTGTCTGTAAGTCTGTCTGTCTCTCTCTCTCCCGTTGTCACATGCATGAAGGTTTAGAAACTTTTTTAGAGCAGAAGAACATCATTTTATTATAGTTGAGAAAAAATTCCTGAACAAATGCTAGTGCAGTTACTTTATTTCCTTTCAATATCCTCAATTTGTCACTGAAATAATTTCCCAACAGGAAACTTTAATCATGACTTCTTCACTCAACTTCAGGAATATTACATTTTTCTACTAACTCAAAATTCTTAGCCAAGTCTCTTCCTCATTTGATCCTGGTACTTTCCCAGTACCAGGGAAATTTGTAATCCAAATTTACAAATGAGGTAAATGCCCATCAGCATGACTTGATAAATTATTTCACAGTCAGTCACTAATAGAATACCTTCATTTTTTCTTCTATAAGGAATCATTCTATATGTGGAATTATCTCTAAGAAATATTGTTAACTGAAAAATCAGTATACATGTTTCTAAAAGTGAAGGACAAAATGACATTGGTTGAAGAACACAAAAGGAACTTATAATATTGATTTCATCTAGGAAAGCAAACTTTATCACTAGAACTGGAAGTAAATAGCAAGTGGCAGAATTTTCACTTTATAATTTTATGCCTATGAATTATGAACAACAAAATGTATTTGATATTCAAAAAGTAAATATAACTGCATTTAATTCAATATAATTTCAAAATATGACTGCTAATATGAACCATTGCTTCTGGATTACTATTACATAACAATGCTTCTTCTCTCGCTAGACCCTAGGAGGATGCCTCAGGAGAGACTCAAATAGAAGAGCAAAGGATACTCATAGGATTCTCAAGCAGCCTAGGCACAGGGAAGATAGGGAAGAGAAGAGACAATAGGAACATTTTGGATGAGCATGTGGTGGGGAGCTTCTTCCCCCCTCTGAAGGCATCAGAATGTTTTTGCAGAGAGTCCAGCCAATGGTGCACGGAGCGGTTCACAAGCTCCGGAGCGGTTCGGCCCAGCCATTGCTTAGGCGCCCAGGCCCGGTGCGCGTGTGCGTGAGCGCGCCTGCGCCTCTGGGGCAGTTGCAAGGGGAGGAGAGCAGCAGCCTCAGGAGCATCTCTCTTCCCCCAGAAATTACTCAATGCTGAAACCTTTCAAAGGGTAGTAGCGACGACGTTAGAAGCACCATGGAAGGGTTTTATGATCAGCAGGTCCCTTTTATGGCTCCAGTGAAATCTTGATCAGAGGATTGTCGAGGGCGGCCTGTGATGGACAGAAAGAGGAAGTTTTTGGACACAAATCTGGCTCACGATTCTGAAGAGTTGCTTCAGGATCTCAGTCAACTTCAAGAGGCTTGGTTAGCTGAAGCACAAGTTCCTGATGATGAACAGTTTGTCTCAGATTTTCAGTCTGATAACCTGGTGCTTAATGCCCCACCTCCAACAAAAGATCAAACGGGAGCTACACAGCCCCTCCTCTGAGCTGTCATCCTGTAGCCATGAGCAGGCTCTTGGTGCTACCTATGGAGAAAAGTGCCTCTACAACTATTGAGCCTATGACAGGAAGCCTCCTTCTGGGTTCAAGCCATTAACCCCTCCCAGCACTCCTTTGTCACCCACCCATCAGAATTCCTTGTTTCCCCCACCTCAGACAACTCTGCCCACCTCAGCGCATGCCCCTGGAGCTGGCCCAGTACAAGGTGTGGGCCCTGCCCCCACTCCTCATTCGCTTCCAGAACCTGGACCACAACAACAAACATTTGCAGTCCCCAGACCACCACATCGGCCCCTGCCGATGCCAAAGATGGTGCCTGAAAAGCAGTATCCATCAGAACAGCGATTTCAGAGACAACTGTCTGAACCCTGCCACCACTTCCCGCCTCAGTCAGGAGTTCCTGGAGATAATCGCCCCAGTTACCACCGACAAATGTCAGAACCTATTGTCCCTGCAGCTCCCCCACCCCCTCAGAGATTCAAGTGAGAATACCATGACCCGCTCTATGATCATGGGGTTCCTGGGATGCCAGGATGCTAATCAGCCCACAAGGTGTCAAACCCAAAGCTTGGGCCTTAATTAGCATTGTACTTTAATTAAAGGACTCTTTCTAAACCATATTTATAGCTTTCTAATCTACACAGTCTATACATAGATGCATATTTTATCCCCCAGCTGACTAGATACTATTTATTGTAAATGCTGTATAGATTGTTTCTCCTTTCTTTATCTTGGTTTGGGATTTGTTTAAATGAATTTATGCTGTTTCAGCAAGTATGAAAATACTCCTCTGTAGCCTGAGCTGTAACCATGTGGCCTGTGCTGTCAGAGGACATAGAACAGTGGTATCACCACTGTATTCCCATTGGACTCATGCACCTCCCAGATGGTATTTGTTCTTTTCAGGGTTTTGGGGGATTTTTGTTGGTTTGCTTCTTTTCCAGAGTGTGGAAAGCCTATACAGTGCAGAAAGGCTTTAACTTGCCAGTTGATTTGAAATATTTCCCCCTGCGCAGGGCTGTGTGCATCCTGCCAAGCTGCGTTATATTCTGTACTGTGTACAATAAAGAAGTTTGCTTTTCGTTTAAAAAAAAGGGTGTTTTTGCATAGCTGCAACCCTTCTTATTTATTTATTTTTTTCCTTTATTATTGTGATGGGTAAGGGTACACTGTGGCATTTACACACAATGCACCAAATTTGGCACATTACAATATATGAAACATATCATACATGAATTCACCTCCTCAGCCATTCATCTTCATCCCTCTGTCCCCCAATTCCTACAGTAGTTTCAACAGGTATAATGTTTGCATTTACTTACATGTGCACACATTTTATTGCACCATATAAAATTAATGAAGATAAAGACATATTTTCTTAGTGTCTTGATATTCTTCAATATAAATAAAGAGAAATGGAGATGTGTAAAGCTTTTAAAAATGAAGAAACCTATTACATTAGCCCTAAAAAAGGAATAAACAATATATTTGTGTGATTTAATGATGGCAACAAATTGACAAAGTCCAGATATTTTAGAAAACTTCAATGGTGGTCTCCTGATTGTACTTTGGCTGGAAGATTTTTGTGAACTCTTTAATTTTGATTTCCCAGGAAATAACTTATTTCTCATATCTACAGAGAAATTTCTTGTATCTTGAAGTTCTAATAGTTGCAAAATGTTATATGAAGATTGAATTAATTATTTTAAACATTAAGGATATGATTTCAAATTCACTCCACTTAACTACTCCTGATTTGGATTAGAGTCAAAAAGTCATTTTAAAGGATAATTTTACCTCCACCTTTACATTCTTAAAGAGAAATGTGATTCTGTTACTTTTTCTCATTCAAAGACACAACCACTTCACCAGAGATGTGTTTGAATTTAAATACTTGTCCCCAAAAATGCCATTTCCAATAAACCCACCTTATTTCTGGATTTATTATGGGCAGTTTTGATCAAGTGTGGTCCAAATAAGTAAATAAGTAAGTATGTTCAAAAACAAAAACTTTAAATTCCCATCATTATGTGGTTCAGTTGAAGAAAGGAAGCTCTTAGTCAGTTAAATTATCATGAGTAATTTTTAAATCATTGTGCAATCTGCTGAGTGTTTCTCTGCCCTTAATTTTGTGAATAAATGCTCTCCCACAAAGCAACTGGTCTCCCAAAGGTAAAGTAAAAATATGGCAATTCTTCCAAGCCCACAAGGGCACATAAAATGCTTGATTTAAGTGACAAAGTGAAAATTCGGGATTAGTTGAAAGGTGACATGCGTGTCTTTAGCAGAAGTTTGACAGTGTTATTGGAAAAATGGATCAAGCATTCACAATACAGCACTGAACTTAATACATTAAGAGCATTTGCAGATTTTCCTCAACAGTGGTCTCCTTGGAGCCATATACTCCAAGGGTGTACTACATTGTGGAGAGGAGAGAGGAAATGACTTAAATATTCAAAGTTTCTGACAAAAACATTTAATGTTTAAAATAAAAAAATAGGAAATGGTTGAGAACCCATCATGAAATGAAGATTTGGCATCACATAGATTACGTTATGAATTTTCCTATTTATGAAATAACTATTATTTTATCCCTAAGATATCCCTTGACCTCTTCTAAATGTCTTAGTAGACATGCTAAAAAAAGCTTTCAAGGTAGTCTTAGCTATTTTCTAGGAATAACAAAAATTCCTCATTTCCTTTACAGTAAAGAAGAGACAAATGCCAGTGTTCCCCACAGAAGGTCCAATCTATGACTGACTAATAGCCCTCTGGAGGAAGCCATACTGCAGATCAGCCTTAGGAATCCTATCTGATCAGATGACATATTAGAGGATTTGGCAGGAAAAAAGGATACCAGTAATGAGATTTTCATTTTGTTTTGTTTTCTGAATTCTTGTAAGGTGGCATGCAGGACTCAGTGACTATTGCCTGGTATTAATCTCCTTTTGGAACTGCTGTGCAAACCATTCATGACATTGCACTGACTCGACAGTGACAGCCTTCTACAGATAGCCAAATCCTATCTAGGTTGTGATCTCACACTGAGTGACAATTGTTCCTACTACACTTGGTGTTGTTCCCTGGTTTTCTCATTTACAGTTTTGCACATTCAGAGATAGGCTCCTTGGTTTTCATGTGCTAGATGGACTCTTTGTCTTGGCATTTTTCATGGCTCTCAGATTCAGTTAGTCTGATTTACTGAATCATTCACATGCTCACTTCCTCTTCTTGCAAGAGTTACAAAATCCATGGGTCAATATGACGAAGACATGGATCTCTAACCTATCCTAAAATATCATGGTGTTTCAGAAAAATAAAATACTAAAAATGTTATGAAAAAAAAAAACATTTCTAGACTACAAAATAATGAATGTCTGTCTGAAAGACAGAAAAATCCAAAAAAGAAACTGCAAAAGAAGGCTGCTCTAGAAGTGATCCAATGGTGAAGAATCACCAGGTATGGAGGCATTGGGTATCATGAATGAAAGGAAGAACTTAATGAACAGAAAACAAAATAATTACTGAAAAAAGAAACCCAAAGAAAACAAATAATGAAATTTATTACATCAATAAGTCAAAGAAGTTTGGTACAATGACTCATGCTTGCAATACCATCTGCTCCAGAGATGGAGGTGGGAAAGATGGCAGCTCCAGACAACTTAATCAAAGCCTTAGACCCCATCTCAATCCAGAAGCCGGAAGTGATGAAACACCTATTACTAAAGCTATATGGGTGGCACAGATATGCTCATAGTTCAGGCCAGTGAAGTTAAAAAGTACAAGACCCTAAAGGAAAAATAACAAAAGCCAAAGAGCCAGGGATGTGATGTCTTTCAAGCTGTAGGACCTGAGTTCAAACCCCAATTCTACGTAAAAAAAGAACATATTGTGCTCTCTTCAGCAGCACATATACTAAAATTGGAATGATACAGAGAAGATTAGCATGGCCCCTGAGCAAGGATGACATGCAAATTCATGAAGTGTACCATATTTTTAAAAAATAAACAAGATCGACAGACCCCTGGCAAACCTGACTAAAATGAGGAGAGAAAAAACACAAATTAGTAGAATCAGGAATGCAAAAGGGGAGATAACAACAAACACCATGGAAGTCCAGGAAATCATCAGAGACTACTTCAAGAACTTATATTCAAATAAATTCAAAAATCTTAAAGAAATGGACAGATTTCTAGATACATATGATCATCCAAAACTGAACCAAGAGGAAATTAATCACCTGAGGAGATCTATAACACAAAATGAAATTGAAGCAGCAATAAGAGTCTCCCCAAAAAGAAAAGTCCAGGATCTGATGGATTCTCTGCTGAATTCTATCAGACCTTTAAAGAAGAACTGATACCAACCCTCCTTAAACTGTTCCATGAAATAGAAAGGGAAGGAAAACTGCCTAACACATTTTATGAAGCCAGTATTACACTTATCCCAAAACCAGGCAAAGACACCTCCAAAAAGGAGAACTATAGGCCAATCTCCTTAATGAACATTGATGCAAAAATCCTCAACAAAATAATGGCAAACCGAATTCAACAGCACATCAAAAAGATTATTCACCACGACCAAGTAGGCTTCATCCCAGGGATGCAGGGGGGTTCAACATACGAAAATCAATAAATGTAATAAACCACATTAACAGAAGCAAAGACAAAAACCACTTGATCATCTCAATAGATGCAGAAAAATCCTTTGATAAGATCCAACACCATTTCATGATAAAAGCTCTAAGAAAACTAGGAATAGAAGGAAAGTACCTCAACATTATAAAAGCTATATATAACAAACCCACAGCCAGCATTATACTTAATGGAGAAAAACTGAAACCATTCCCTCTAAAATCAGGAACTAGACAAGAATGCCCACTATCTACACTACTATTCAATATAGTGCTGGAATTCCTAGCCAGAGCAATTAGGCAAGAAGAAGGAATAAAAGGAATACAAATAGGTAAAGAAACTGTCAAAATATCCCTATTTGCAGACGACATGATCCTATACCTTAAAGACCCAAAAAAATCTACTCTGAAGCTTCTAGACATCATCAAAGCTACAGTAAGGTAGCAGGATATAAAATCAACATAGAAAAATCATTAGCATTTCTATACACTAACAATGAGCAAACTGAAAAAGAATACATGAAAATAATTCCATTTACAATGGCCTCAAAAAAAATCAAATACCTAGGTGTAAACCTAACAAAAGATGTGAAAGACCTCTACAAGGAAAACTATACACTTCTGAAGAAAGAGATTGAGGAAGACTATAGAAAGTGGAGAGATCTCCCATGTTCATGGATTGGTAGAATCAACATAGTAAAAATGTCGATACTCCCAAAAGTAATCTACATGTTTAATGCAATTCCCATCAAAATTCCAATGACATTCATTAAAGAGATTGAAAAATCTACTGTGAAATTTATATGGAAACACAAGAGGCCACTAATAGCCAAGGCAATACTCAGTCAAAAGAACAATGACGGAGGTATCACCATACCTGACTTCAAACTATATTACAAAGCAATGACAATAAAAACAGCATGGTACTGGCACAAAAACAGACATGAAGACCAGTGGAACAGAATAGAGGACCCAGATATGAAGCCACAAAACTATAACCAACTTATCTTTGACAAAGGCGCTAAAAATATATGATGGAGAAAAAGGAGCCTCTTCAACAAAACCTGCTGGGAAAACTGGTTAGCAGTCTGCAAAAAACTAAAACTAGATCCATGTATATCACCCTATACCAAGATTAACTCAAAATGGATCAAGGATCTTAATAGCAGACCACAAACTCTAAAGTTGATACAGGAAAAAGTAGGAAATACTCTGGAGTTAGTAGGTATAGGTAAGAACTTTCTCAACAAAACCCCAGCAGCACAGCAACTAAGAGATAGCATAGATAAATGGGACCTCATAAAGCTAAAAAGCTTCTGTTCATCAAAAGAAATGGTCTCTAAACTGAAGAGAACACCCACAGAGTGGGAGAAAATATTTGCCAACTATACATCAAAGGACTGATAACCAGAATATATAGGGAACTTAATAAACTAAATTCTCCCAAAACTAATGAACCAATAAAGAAATGGGCATGTGAACTAAACAGAACTTTCTCAAAAGAAGAAATTCAAATGGCCAGAAAACACATGAAAAAATGCTCACCATCTCTAGCAATAAAGGAAATGCAAATTAAAACCACACTAAGATTCCACCTCACCCCTGTTAGAATAGCCATCATCAGCAACACCACCAACAACAGGTGTTGGCGAGGATGTGGGGAAAAAGGAACCCTCTTACACTATTGGTGGGAATGTAAACTAGTACAACCACTCTGGAAAAAAATTTGGAGGCTACTTGAAAAGCTAAACATTGATCTACCATTTGATCCAGCAATACCACTCTTGGGGATATACCCAAAAGACTGTGACACAGGTTACTCCAGAGGCACCTGCACACCCATGTTTATTGCAGCACTACTCACAATAGCCAAGTTATGGATACAGCCAAGATGCTCCACTACTGACAAATGGATCAAGAAAATGTTGTATCTATACACAATGGAATTTTATGCAGCTATGAAGAAGAACGAAATGTTATCATTTGCTGGTAAATGGATGGAATTGGAGAACATCATTCTGAGTGAGGTTAGCCTGGCCCAAAAGACCAAAACTCATATGTTCTCCCTCATATGCAGACATTAGATCAAGGGCAAACACAACAAGGGGATTGGACTTTGAACACATTATAAAAGCGAGAACACAAAAGGGAGGTGTGAGGATAAGTAAGACACTTAAAAAATTAGCTAGCATTTTTTGCCCTCAGCACAGAGAAACTAAAGCAGATACCTTAAAAGCAACTGAGGCCAATAGGAGAAGGGGACCAGGAACTAGAGAAAAGGGTAGATCAAAAAGAATTAACCTACAAGTTTAACACACACGCACAGGAAATTAACGCGAGTCAACTCCCTGTACAGCTATCCTTATCTCAACCAGCAAAAACCCTTGATCCTTTCTATTATTGCTTATACTCTCTCTACAACAAAATTAGAAATAAGGGCAAAATAGTTTCTGCTGGGTATTGAGGGGGTGGGGGAAGGGGGAGGGGCGGAGTGGGTGGTAAGGGAGGGAGGGGGGGGCAGGGAGGAGAAATGACAGAAGCATTGTATGCACATATGAATAATAAAACAATAAAAAAGACGAGATTGTTTATTGTTTGCTTATAATTAAATAACACAAGCGACATTAAAGAGTATATTTTTTTCATGATCATAAATAAGCAATGAAGGAATTAGCTGATAAAAGCAATATAATTGAAAACAAAAGCCAAAACCCAAGGCAAGATTAGGGAATCTTCAAAATTATGTGTTACAAATTCGTTTTAAAGATGCTTAAAATCAAAGAAAATATTAAAATACAATTGGGACCAAATTTATAGGATTTACAAAATAACAAAACAATAATTGATAAAGAGAACAAGCAGGAGATCTCACAGCAGAAGTATAAAGATACAGTCATCAGCATTCCCATGCTACATAGAATAATTGTTTGTAAGAAGATTTGATAGCTTATTTTTTGGGTCAAACATTACTATTGCTTCTTTAAAGCATTTTTCCCCTCTCCTCTAAATTCTAGTAGCTTAGCAATTCTTGATTTTTAAGAAGTGTTAAATAGGAGATTTCAGTGGCTTTTCCAGGAAGGCACAATGTAACTCCACTTAGAAGGATCATTGGTGCTGATGTCAACACATCCAACTCTCCTTCACCTCAGACTTCCTGCAGAGCCCATCTGATCTTTTTTAACCATCACCATGTCGTGGCCCTAGAGGAGGTCTCCAGAAGAATAACCAGGAAATCGTTTTAAATCTTTATAGGTATCAACAGTATTTATGTGGGAAAGAAATTGTGTGTGTGTGTGTGTGTGTGTGTGCGTGTGTGCGTGTGTGTGGTGTGTGTGTGTGTGTGTGTGTGTGTGGTGTGTGTGTGATGGAGCAAGAAAGAGTGATACTGGATTCCTTAGATTATTTTTGAATTTTTGAAGTTGTAAAAGTTGTATAGGTATAATAAAATGTAACTGAGCATGTTAGAATTTTTCTATCAAAATATGCATACTTTGTTTTTAAATAAGAGGAAAATACAGAAAAGAAAAACACAACTTTCCATGTTCTTGTTAGAGTGCTGACAGCTTTTAGAAAAAATAAAATTCAACTTTGACATTTTGATTAGATTCTCATTGCTAGGAAGAGTCTCAAGAAAAACTATAAAAAGAAAGAAGGTAAAAGATATTAAACATAGTTTTATCAGTTAGTTTTAGTCCCACAAGTTGAGTTATATAGATACCACCTTTCCCATTCTCTCCCTTGGTTCCAGCCCCCAAAACCCTGTTGATAACAGGAGTTCAGCATTCCATATTAACTTAATCACCACCTGCTGGAGGTTCAATCAGATTGGCACAATACAATAAAAAGAAAGCCTTGACTGGCCTAGAGAAACTGACCAGCCTAAACAGCTCTCCTCTGACTGTAACTGGTATTTTGACTCACTGTGTATGGCCAGCTCAGACAAATTTTAGTTTACTTTTGATATGCACAGAGATTTAATATAGAAATATTATTTACTCAGGAGTAGGAAGTCATGAGTAAAGAATAACCATGGATCTGGGAAATCCATTTTTACTAAGACATCAATTTGTGGCTGAGGATTCAATAACAGAATTCACCTTTGCAGCTCAGGATGATAGCAAAGAAGCATTTTAAGGGTCAGCTATATGGATAAGGATTCAGAGTCAGATTTTGTTTTTGATTGGAAATCCAGGTCTATGGGTTAAAAAAAAAGCAGAGAAAGAACCAGTCATATTGGCTAAACTTACAAAGCAGAAAGCTGGGTTTAATTTGATTGGAATTTCAGAGTCCAGATCACACAATAATTGCAATCAATGCCAGGTCCCTGGTACTGGGAATCACCCCAGACCTCACTATTTGGTATGCTGGGAAGTTGTTTATAAATAGTTTGCTCTGGGCAGAAATGTCTCATGAAGAAGGAAGAGAGTGACCTAAAGGTAAGAAAGTAGGGACTATATGTTACTCTTCCATAAAGTACACACTGAGAAAACATGATGGTTTTAGAGGTTAAAAAAAAATCCCTGAAAATAAAAGCACAGTGAAGTGGGGAAAGGGCCAGGGAAGGCTCAGAGAGCCATCACACCACATCACAACTCTGCTAATGAGTAAAGGAGAAAGAGTGAAGGTTGGAGTAGAAGTAGCCTAGATCCCAAAAGGTTTGGCAAGGCTGTCTGTGAGGTCTTGAGCCAAAGTTAGCTATGTAGAAGAGTCTGATAATTTTTGAGTTCTTAGATTATATATAGAGAGATTTTTTAAATAATCTCTGTTTCAAAATGAGGAAGCTGAGACAAAGAAAAGTCCCTTACTCAATCCACATTCACCTAATTAGGAAACAAGTGGATCAGTGTACAAGATGGGGGAGCCCAAGATGGGACCTGCTTTCTCCAAAACTGTATTTAATTTTTTCCACCTCTACTCTTTGGGATACCATCTGTTAAGGATAGAAAGAACTAGTCTGCAGGTCTACATACAGAATTGTCCCTATTGCTATCCATTATTGCTGATCAATAGAGATATTGTATTTGAGTACTTATATGTGATTTATGAATCATGAAAAAGTCATAGTTTTATGATAACAAAGGAGTTTAAACTCCTTTGTTACTGGAGTATTGTGGGGAAAGGGAAAAGGGAGTACTCTCAGGTCAAATCAAAAGGCTCTCACAAGGCTCTCACACTATCATGAAATTGTTACTATTCTCTATGATTCAGCAACAGAAAGACTTAGAAGAGGTATTGTGGACAGAGATAGGCAAAATTAATTTGCTTGTTTGTTTATTTATTTATTTTTATTTTTAGTATTACTGAGGTTTGAACCCAGAGCCCTGTGCTTGCTAGGTAAGTGTTCTGCCACTTGAGCCACTCCTCCAGCCCTTTTGTTTTACTTAGTATCCAGAGTGAGTTCAGTGATTTTTGCCTGGGCTGTGCTGGGGCCAAGATTTTATGCCTCCTACATATCTGAGATTATAGGCATACATTCACTACCACACCTGATTTGTGCTTTGAGATAGGATATTGTTCATGGTTTTGCCCAGGCTGGTCTTGAACCACAATCCTCCTATCTCTACCTCCCAAGAAGATGGGATTACAGGCATGAACTTCCATGCCCAGCAATTAGCCATTTTTAAATCAAGAGTTAAAATAATGTATTCCTAAACTTAGTTTATATATCTATTTTGCAAAACACTGGAAATATTTGACTATTGGACTCAGCATTTAAGATATTATGATGAGTTACAATAATATTTCCTCTACTGCACTACTCCCAATAATTTGGACCTTTATCTCATTTTACTATGGGCTATTTTTGTATATTTCAAAAAAACTGAGTTTGATAGATTATTTATTAAGTGCTGTATAACCAACCTAGTGCCTATGCACACAAAGGAACTTTTATTTAAGTAAATTATATTTTTGATAAATGAGCTCTGCCTGAATGATTTATCAGCATAATATGGAATTGCCCTCCAATTACATAACACTAAACCTATTTTGCATTTGAACACCTATTTCAGGCTGAGAAAAATGAAGGAGAAGGTCTCAGTTATTTCCAATTAGAAGTTAAGAAGGAATTAGTTTTTTGTAAGTTGACAGTGTATGACTCAAATGAGAAAATAAATAAAAAGCAATAAAGCCACAAAACTTCAGTAACTCTACATTTATGTAAATAATGTATATCTGCTGATTAAAAGAAAATGATACCATTAACTAAACTTACTTAAGAATAAATCAAAATGTGGCATCTCATATCATAAACTTTTCCCTAAGGGGCCACTGTCTGCTTATATTTAGTCAGCTATGCATGAAGTAGCGTTTAAACCTTTGATAAAGTTTGAACAAGTAGAAAATGGTATAGCTAAGAAGGATACTGAACATATCCCCAAAAAAAGCCTCAGAAAAAAGTCTCCAGAGGTTTGTAAGATATAAGGTGCTTGTGTCAATGGTTCATCAGTCTCTATGATTGGTAAAATGATGCTATTAATTATATCATCTTAGAATCGTACTAGACCTCCAACAGATTATGACAATTTTTAGCCCAGTTTAGAAAAAGACAGGTACAGGCCTCTTAAGATAGCACACCAACTTTTGGAATCCTAAATGTATAACATCCAAAGTATAGGGTTCCTACTTATTTACTCATTTATTTACATTGGCATTGAAAACGCTGTCACTACTATGGTGGTCACAGAGGCTGCAGTAGTAAATGAACAGGACTGTCTCATATACATGTTAAAGTTTAATCTAATAGGTGAAATTAACACTAAAGTAATAACAGAACACATAATTAATTAATAAATATTATCTTTTCAAAATGGAGACAACTGGAAATTCTGTACTTTCCAATGGGAAATTATGTGACTAGGGAGAAGTCTCTGAAATTAATTATCAGTTTAAAGGTAATATGTGGAGAGGTGTTAAACAACACCATAAGTATGCATTCAACAATGAAAGGAAACTTTACAGAGCAAATGAGCTGCACTGCTTCAAACAAAATAATGACAAAACAATATAATGCATCAATAAATTAAGAGTTTCCAAAGAGAAATCAAGAGACTGGAATGAATGGATTCTGTCTTCGTCTTGACTTAAACAAATGAGAGAAGACAGAAAGGGAGAGTATGTATTTGATTCTACTAATAAAATATGGAATATTGTTAATAATTCAGATTTTAAAATTATTTTTAATTAAAATACTTATAAATTGGATACATTGCCATGTTTACCAATGAAATAGTGTGATATATGGGATTTGTTTTCAAATAATATGGGGTTTAGGATTGCATGTGAGCATAAGAGAAGTTGATAAATTGTCTATCATTGATGCTGAGTGTCAGGCATCCATAGGCTGATCAGGTTAAATATTTTTGAAAGTATTTTTAAACTTATTTTCACTTAGAATGAAGAGTATTAAAAAAAGAAAATAGAATATGATAGTAATTTGGAAGAAGAAGGTGTATATATAGGACACCTTAAAAGCCTTAAGCCATTGGGCTGGAGGTGTGGTTCAAGCAGTAGAACACCTGTTTGGCAAGCATAAAGTACAGAGTTCAAACCCCAATATTGCTAAAAAAATAGCCTTAACTTTTTAGTACAATTTTCAATACAGTATTATAATAAATGTGAATTTATCAAAGGGTTTTAAGTAGGGAAGTAACAAAATTCAACTTAATTTTGTGAAAGAAAATTCCTTCTCTTAAAAATAAATTGGGGAGAAATGGCCCAAACAATGTACGCACATATGAACAAATGAATAAATGAAAAGTAAATAAATAAATAAGAATAAACTGGAACAACATTCTTGAAGAGTGACAGCCACCCAGGATAGGTAGATTCCAGAGTTATCTGGATTACAGCACCATCAGAGATTGACAGCATGCTCAATACTCAGGACTCTGCAGAAGGAGATGGCAAGGACAATGCCTATGATTTAAATTCACACAACTGAATGTTACTGTCAATCACTATAATATGGAAATGGTTTATTAAAGCAATAATACCCATGTGGTCAGTTGTGGGCTTGGGAATTTTAAGGTACTTTTCTGACATCCAAGTTGAAAAGCTAAGTAAACTGTTTTATATAGCACTCTGTAGCATAGAAGAGGGATGTAGGCTGAGAATATAAATGTAAGACACTCAATAAGATGATCTAAAGAGGGTCTTGGTTTAGCCTTGAGACATACCACTCCTTTGATTCTCAGCACAGTATAGCAGAGCAGGTCACTGACATCCTGAGTATTCACTGTCTAACAATACAAAGTGGACACAAATCATATTTTAAAATATTTGAGAATTACGGAAGATACATCAACTAAATGAATTGGATTTCCCAAGAGACCCATTGAAAACAAAGTTAAATATTTATTGCTGATTTCTTTCTTGAAGGCTTTTGCTTATTGTGTACACTGACTAAGAATCAACCTCATCCAAACAGACATAATACATTAAGGAAAAGAGAAACCAGCAATTTTTCTTTTTGCATAAATTATTTTTTCAGGTAAGGTCTCTCATTTTTTTCCTGGGCTGGCCTAGGACCTTGGTCTTCCTACCTATGCCTCTCACATACCTGAGATTACAAGCATGAAACAACCATGCCCAAGTGAAGTCACAGGACAATTCATGAATGTATAATTTTACTTTTCTATATTTACTTATTCTAAAATAATAAAAGAATACTTCCTAACTGATCTTATGAAGGAAATATCCTATAAATTTCAAAATCTAGCATTGCTAGGGGAATGGAAATTAGTAAACCAAAATCTCTCATGAGTACAGAGGCAAAACTGCCATATTAAATAATACCAATCAATAATAGCAAGTCATACTTCATTATGATCAAGTAAGCATAATTTTAGATATTTGAGATATTTTTCCTATTTGAAAATCAACCAGTTTAATACCTTAATAAAATTAAGGACCAAATGTTTATCATCACAAAAAAATGCAGAAAAATTACTTAGTAAGCTTAAAAATAAAATAAAATATAAACATAAGGATATACAAATATTACACGTACTACAAATTGAGGAAACTTCCTCCATATGCCACAGGGTAAGTACAAAGGGCCTATGACAAGCATCATGTTCAATAGTAAAACATTAACAACTTCCTCTGAGATCAAAAGCAATATAAAATAAATACAAGGTATAGATATTTAAAAGAAGTCAATTTTATTCACCACTATCTCCCAGGAACAGAGCTCCATGCCTAGTGCACAGTAAATTTTAGGTACTCAACTAATTAATGTTCATCCTTAAAATGTAGGAGATCTTTTTATCTATCAAATACCAAATGGAGTCTTAGAAGATGCTTAAGTTGTTTCAGAATTTATTTCATATGTAAAATTAAAGTCAAAAGGTAGAATAAAGAATGATGAGAAACTTGGGGGTAGTGGTTACTCTAAAATGTAGACATTGCATATATCATGATTATGGTAGCTGCAAATACATTTTAAAAAACATAGCTGAAAGTTCTCATTGCAGGAATAAAGAATAAAATTGTATCAGAAAATAATTTTCCCAAAACATTAGGCATCAATTTTCTAGCAACCAGAAAGGAAATTCAGTATTATCTCTATAATACCTGCTGTTAAACTATTCCAGCATAATATTGCTAACACAGACATGCATCAGACAGGGAAGGTGGCCTTTCCTAAATTTATTTCACTGAGACAGTAACCTGACTAACATTTCTCACATGTAATGTAGGGGAGACTAGAGCACAGTTTATAGTGATGGGTGCCAAGAACCAGAGAAAGGCAATCTCTCTCTCTGACTCATGATTACCTCAACTTTCCTTAGGAAATATTTCATTTATTTCCATTTTCATCATGATATGTGTGATCCAAAACACATTTATGAGAGCCACCTGGTATTTTCATGCCTTTGATTTTTGTGAAATTTTTTATTGCTAAAAATGTTTTGTCATCTTTCACATTAATTTTGACCATTAAACATAAAACACCTCGATTTTCAGTTTTCTGCTTAAAATCTGGGTCAGGTAAAACCCTCTGCCTCTGTTTTGCCTTCAAAAGAAATAATTTCACAAAGGAAATTACACAGTTACTGTAGGCTGGAAATAATATCCATCTCACTTAGACTGTTTGTTCACCTGCGCCCACTAGATCCAGACTAAATAATCCCCCTAGTCTAGTGGCTTGAAGCCGCCATAGAATCTACTGGGACGGCCTCCTTCCTAGTCTTCCTGCTTTATTCTCGTTCACTGCAGTCCATTCTCCACTCACCAGCCAAAGTAAGTTTTTAAAACAAGTCAGTTTTATCTGTAATAGTCAAAAAGGCAGGGTTAGGAAGAGAAGCCCAGGTGTTCTTCATCAGATGAAATGTTAAACAAATGTGTTACACATGTGTATATTTGCAAACATGCAGTCCAGACCACCATTCTTATCCGTATGCAATTGACCCTGGGGCTGGAGTATGAATTGAAGGACTTCATGTGTGGATTGGCTATGGGGAAAACCAACCAAAACTGTCTATCAGAAAATAAATTCACTTTACAAACTGTGAAAGACAATTATTTAACCTATTTCTTCCTTGAAAAGCCTGACTGCTCTCTTCTGTAAGTATATATTTCTAAGACTGTCATGATACTTGAGTTCATCCCCTCTTTTTGGATTCCATATTTTATTGAGAAACTGTAATCATTTTCAATCCTTATTCTGCTACTTCCTAGGCTCAATGACCCACTACTCTCCCCATACTCCAGCTGTAGCACAAATGAAAGTGCTTATTAAAGTCATTGGTATGGAATATTTGCTCTGGAATTTATAGTCTCTTCAGTGAAATAAACCTCTGTTCTTCGTAGTTTGAGAGGATAAGTGTATCATGCAGCCTTACCATATGAGCATATGACAGAGCATGCTCATGAAAAGTGTATCGTAACCACTCCTCCCCTCAACACAGCATTCTGTTCCAAAAGTGGTGTTAAAATCATTTGGGGGAAATGGACATAATGTGTATAAACTATTTTATTGAATGATTGGGCATAAATAATGAAAACAGAATTATTAGAGTAAGGAACATCATTAGAAAGCAGAGCTAGAGATGCAAGAGAAAAAATCTGGTAACAGTTTAAACCAGTGAGCCAAGATATGAAACACATGAATGCACCCACTGCCAAATCAGAAATATACTATTGCCTCCTGTATCTGTATCCAATCAATCAGATACAAAATTGCGCACTTACTCTCAGAAATGCTTCTTGATGCTCTCTTCTCACTTTGACTTATTAGCCCACTCTCTTTTCACCCCTTGCCAGGCCATTGCAGCACCCACCAGTTTGTAGTTTCTTCTTCCTTAAGCCTATCCTCCAAACTGTCACTTGTCATCCCTTTCTCACAAAATGTGATTGTTATTGACCTATGTAAAAGAGATTCCTGTTGGAGGGATTTATATTTGACTTGTGGAAGAAGAAGATTGTTTTTTCTTTTCTTTTTTTTTTTTGATCATATCAAGAAGAGTCTAGGAAGGGGCTATGGATTCTGATTTTTTAAAACTTATCAGGAATTTTGACACAGGTGACCTACAGATGACCCCTGAGAAAACTATTACTGTGACCACTTAAAAATTGTACCTCTTGTTACTTAACCACTGATAACATTTTCTCCATTACTCTGACTTTCCTGTGAACTAAACAAAACCTTCCATTTAACTATGAGAGCCCAGATTATCTGAATTGTAAAACTCTGAACATTAGGCTTGGGCACATATTTTTTCTGCTCTATGTTCTAGGATCTATGCCAGATATTTTGTCTAGTATTTCCATGGATGGTTGGCTTTCAAAAAGGTGAGATATATGTGATCTTATATACAAAAGGGAATACAAATTGAATCTAATTTCTTCCTCACTAAATTTAAATCAACATTCTGTTTGTTTTTAATTTCATTTTTTAATTTTTAGCGAATATTCGCATATGTTCATGTTTTAATATATTCAAAAAGTCTTGAAACATGTATTTTCAGTATTTTATGTGTTGTAATATGCATTAACTAAAGGTAATAGAATCTAACATGAAAGTATAAATCAAAGAAAAGAAAGATGGAGATTTTTGCTATGTAAAAAAGCAGAATTGCACAGCTAGAATGAGTTCTACAGGCAATATCAGAAAGAAAATAAAACTCAATGAATAAGAAAGATGGAATTAGAGATAGAATAATCTATGGACCACACTGGTTTTCATACTTGAATAAGATAAGAAAGGTTAGAGGAAGAAACTGGATAAGAGAAATAGCTGTATGAAAGTAACATCTATAGATAACAAGATCAGAGCTGTTATTAGCATGAATGACCTACATTTAAAATCTATAGTTTCTCTTCCCTGAGTTAGTTGTATTCTAATTTAGTTCCACCTCCTGGATAAGGGCACAAATAAAGGTGAAGCAAATGAATAACCCCAAGCCAGGAGATATGATGACCCTACTACAACTCTTTTTTAATAGCTCCATTAGCTTTTCTGCTGTCACTTCCTCTACAGAATTTTACTGTTTGGTTCATTGGTCTCCACATACAAGGCATTCAGTTAACCCCTTGTGTGTTCAAATCTCAACTCAAATAACTTGATTGTTACTTGGGTAACCTTGAATGAGTTACCATCCTTTCTTGAGACTTGATTTCCTCATATGAAAAACAGGGTATGTTAATAACATCCTATTCACAAGTTTATTATTAGCTAATAATTAGTTATAATTAGTATTATGTTTCAAAAATATATCAGACCATACCTTCCCTGGATTATCTATTCCATCAGCATTGACTATCACCATCACCGTCATCAGCTTGAATATTAGCATTCACGTTATCTTAGATAGAATGATTTTTTTTTCAATTAGACATCCCGGTAAGCCTTAAATTATTGAAGCTTCTTTACACCCAGGTTTCAGGGTACTACAAATTCCTGAGCTGCTAAAATGTTCTGCTTCTTCATGAGTTTTACCACTTCAAGAAATGTCTTTGCTCTTTCCTCCCTCTTCCTGGTTCTTCTAATTATCACGCCTTCCTTTTCCCTGACTTTGACATTGGACACAGTCATATAATATTGTTCAGTGAGATAAGTCCAGACAGAAGCATATTTTAACTTCTTGAGAATAAATTCTGTTTCAGAGGTAATTTAGGAGTTTAGCTCCTAAAGCAATAGATTCTGTTTATTATCTGCATTCTAAAGTCAGTAGTATATTGCCTACTCCCAGGAGGACTTGTCAAAAAGAAGGGTCTTAGAACTGCAACACTTCTGTAATGTCTAAATCTTTGTGAAAGATTTGGTTGATCAGCTAAAGAATATGGCTGAATAGGAGTGGGGAGAGGGCACCCTTGTCTTGTTCCTGACTTTAAGGGAAATGGTTTCAGTTTTTTCCCACTAAGTATAATGTTGGCTATAGGTTTGTCATATATAGCCTTTATAAAATTAAGGTACATTCCTTCTATTCCTAGTTTCTATTGAGCTTTTATCATGAAATGGTGTTGAATCTTATCAGGAAATGCAAATCAAACCCACACTAAGATTCCACCTCGCTCCTGTTAGAATGGCTAGGATCAAAAATACCACCACCAACAAATGTTGGCAGGACTGCAGGGAAAAAGGAACCCTCATACACTGCTGGTGAGAATATAAGCTAGTACAACTACTATGAAAAACAATATGGATGCTTCTTTAAAAACTAAACATAGATCTGCCATATGATCCAGCAATACCACTCCTAGGGATATACCCAAAGGAATGTGGCTAGGGATACTACAGAGGTACCTGCACACCCATGTTTATTGAAGCACTATTCACAATAGCCTAACTTTGGAAAGAGCCAAGATGCCCCACTACTGATGAATGGATTAAGAAAATGTGGTATTTATACACAATGGAATTTTATTCAGCCACAAAGAAGAATGAAATTTTGTCATTCTCAGGTGAATGGATAGAACTGGAGAACATTATCTTAAGCAACATTAGTCAGGCTCAGAAGGACAAAAATCACATGTTCTCCCTCATATGCAGATTATAGATCTAAAACAAATGCAGTAATATTATTGGACATGGGTCACACACCAAGGGGAAACCACACACAGGAGAGATAGGGAAAGGGAAGGAAACCAAAAATTTGAATGTGGTTGCTGTGTTCACTGTATAGGAGTGAATATAGCAATCTTTTATTATATTTTATCATTTTTACATTTACTTACATGTGCATAAATTGTTTGGGCCACCTCCACCCTCCTCCTGTCCCCCACCCCCTTGCTTCTGGGCAGAACCTGTTCTGCCCTCTTGTTCTCTGATTTTTGTCATAGGGAAAACAAAAGAAGTAATAAGAGAGATACATCATTTTGCTAGTTTGAGGTAATGATAGCTATACAGAGAGGTTCCTAGCATTGGGATAACCTGAGTCTCATTCCTCCAAGTATATCCTTAGGGGAGGTATTGCTGGATCATATGGCAGATTTATATTTAGATCCCACTAGCAGTGTATGAGGTTCCTTTTTCCCAGCATCCTCACCAACATTTGTTGGTGGTGGTGTTTTTAATGATAGTTATTTTAACAGGGGTGAGGTGGAATCTTAATGTGCTTTTGATTTGCATTTCCTTTATGACTAGGGATGATGAGCATTTTTTATGTGTGTTTTTTTTTGGCCATTTGAACTTCTTTGAAAAACTTCTGTTTAGTTAAATTGCCCACTTCATTATAGGTTCATTAATTTTGAGTGAGTTAAGTTTTTTGAGCTCCCTTTATATTCTGGTTATCAGTCCTTTGTCTGATGTATAGCTAGCAAATATTTTCTCTCACTCTGTGAGTGGTCTCGTCAGTTTAGAGACAATTTATTTTGTGCAGAAGCTTTTTAATTTCATGTAGTCCCATTTGCCTATCCTTTCTCTTAGTTGCTGGGCTGCTGGAGTTCTCCTGAGGAAGTCCTTACCTGTACCTATTGCTTCAACAGTATTCCCTGTGCTTTCATGTACTATCTGCAAGGTCTGCAAGGTTTGGGGTCTAATATTGGGGTTCTTAGTCCATTTTGAGTTGATACTAGTACAGGGGGACAAGAAGGGATCTTGTTTCAGTTTTCTGCATGCATATAACCATTTTTCCCAGAAACATTTGTTGAAGAGGCTGTCTTTTATCAATCATATGTTTTTGGAGACTTCATCAAAAATTAGGTGGGGATAGCTGTGTGGATTCATATCTGGGTCCTCCATTCTGTTCCACTGATCTTCATATCTGTTTTTGTGCCAGTACCATGCTGTTTTATTGCTATGGCTCTGTGGTATAGTTTGAAGTTGGGTATTGTGATACCTCCAGCATTGCTCTTTTTGCTGAGTATTTTCTTGGCTATTTGTGGTCTCTTCTGTCTCCAAATGTACTTTAGGATTGATTTTTCAATTTCTGTGATGAATGTCATTGGGATTTTGATGGGAATTGCATTGAACTGTAGATTGCTTTTGGTAGTATAGCCATTTTTACTATGTTGATTCTGCCAATCTATGAGCATGGACAATCTTTCCACCTTCTGTAGTCTTCCTTTATCTCTGTTTTCAGTGGTTTGTAGTTCTTGAAGAGGTCATTTACATCCTTTGTTAAGTTTATTCCTAGATATTTGGGGTTTTTTTGAGGCTATTGTAAATGAATTGTTTCCATATATTCTTTCTCAATTTGCTCATTGTTGGTGTGTCTGTCCTTGGGGAAAAAAAAGCCCTCCAGGTGTTTCTTTCTTTCTTTTTGTTTCTCCCAACAAGCAGAAGACAGAGCATCAATAAGAATCAAACTCTGTAACATTCTGGCCCCCTAGTCCATGGAAAGATTCCCTATGCTGTGCTGCACTGAAAAAAGCAGGGCAATTTCTCCTTGCCAGCCAGCTCCAAAGCTAACTGTGTGAAACTGCAAAAGAAACAGGTGAGCATCATGCACTAGACATGATTCCACTATCCATCCTCTGAGAAAATAATCCAGTGCAGCCCTGGGCAGACTGACCCCCTTCCCAGTGAAACTGAAAAACATCAACAGTGAACTGTAATATAACACCGACAGTGGAGGTAGGGGTGGAATGCTGAACCTTCCCCTGAGATTAGGGGTGGAGCAAGGAGCCAAACTCTCAGTGAAACCCAGGAACAGCAGCAAAGGATGAGAGTGGGGGTGGGGTGACAAGCCAATCTCCCAGAGGAGCCACTAGCACCCAGCAGAGTGTGGGAGAAGTACAAAGTCTGAGAGCAGGGGTGGGGTGATAGGCCAACCTCCCAAAGTAGGGCAGGTGGTAGATTATGGAGCTGACCTCTGGGACAGAGGGCAGCATTCAAAACTGAATTGCCCCACTTTGCTGGGAGAGGAGCTAACCAAACAGAGCTGCAGTTGAAGGGCAACACAGCTGCCACCTGGTAAAATCAACAGCTCTGACCACCCTGCACAAGCTGATAGTGTTAACTTACCTCACAATTCCAACTTATCTTGTGGACAGAAGGATCAACTCCTACTCACAAGCCAGTCTACCTGGTGAGACCACATCAGAGCTTCTGCTTTTATGCCAATATCAGGGTTGGACACCTAAGGAATAATTTTTACCAAAAGACTGAATGTTTTGAGTTTCCTGAACCTGGTGTTTTTAAAAATTTTTTTTCTGTATTATTTACTTCACCATCAGTATTTTCTTATTCCTAGTCTTACCTTCTTCACCTTCCCTCCTTCTCCTGTGCTACAATCCATTGTTCTCCCTCCCAACTGTTCTTTCTGCCCCTCTCATTCACACTTTCCCCTGTCTTCACCTCCCCCACTTATCCTCCCCCAACTTGTCACCACAAAATACCCTCCTACATACTCACCACCTGCTGACTACTCTACTGTATCATCTTTACATAGCCCCAGCCTCCTGCAATCCATGATACAAGCACACTCCACTACAACAACTGAAATACACCCAAACACACACAAGGGCCACAAAAACCAGCAACCACTGTAATTCTTCCCCCAACCACCCACTCCCTTGTAGTGCCACTTTTACCAATTCCCCAAAATCTATAACTAGCCTAATAAACATTACTCCCCCCACTGTTTATAGATATTATCATCAAGGGGTTTCCTACATAGTATGCATACAACTGGTCTGGCATTGAACCTGTGAATTTGTTATTGCTAAATTATACCTCCAGGAAAGGAACAGAAAGAGCACATAAACCTAGCTAACAACCAAGTCAGTCACAACACAAAAATTAAATCAGGGAAAGAAAATAGGTAATCAAACCCATCAACTAGCCTATTAAGAGCATAGTTGCACAGCACTAAGTGGAATGAGGGGAAGAAAAAGAAGGGATGGAAACCACTCTCCTAAAATAATAATTTAATATAGGATTCAGTGGGAAATGAAGAAAATGGATACCCAGTTCCTGACCTCAGCAAAACAATGATAAATGTCCCTAAGGAGCCCAGTGACACCCACATAAAAGCCTAAAAGTAGAAATCTTGGAAGATATCACTGAGAAATTCATGGAGAAGATACTAGACATGTATAACCAGAATGTACAAAATGCATTCAAGAAATTTCAAAACACGAAAAATAAAGAACGTGAGAAGACACAGAAACAAATAAATGAAATCAGAGAGGACTTTAACAAACACAAAAGTGAAACAAATGACACTATAAAAAGGAAGATATGTGAATTAAAGATGACCACACAAAATATAAAAGAGTAGTTGAAAAAAGATATGGAAAACCTCAGAAAAAAAGAATCAAACAGAAATCCTGGAAATAAAAAGTCCCTTAAGTCAAACAAAAACACAGTGAAGGGCACTACAGTAGACTAGAACAAGTGGAAGACAGAATCTCAGACCTTGAAGATACAATAGAACGTAAAGAAAAATCAGAAGTCTTAATCAAACAACTTGGGAGCTGTGAAAGGAATATACAAGAACTCAGTGACTCCATCAAAAGACCAACCTGGAGAACATCATTCTGAGCGAGGTTAGTCTGACTCAGAAGACCAAAAATCATATGTTCTCCCTCATATGTGATCTTTAGATCTAGGACAAATACAGCAATGTTGTTGGACTTGGGTCACATGACAAGGGGAGAACACATATGGGAGGTATGGGGATAGGTAGAAAACCCTAAACATGAAAGCATTTGATGTCCCCACTCCAAAGGAGCTAATACAGAAACCTTAAAGCAACAGAGGTCAACAGGAGAAGGGGATCAGGAACCAGTGTAAAGATCAGTTAGAGATGAATTAACCTGGGTTGTAACACGTTTGTACATGAAAGCAATGCTAGGAATCTCTCTGTGTAATTGTCCTTATTTCAACTAGCAAAAATGCTATGTCTTTCTTATTATTGCTTATTTCTACTCTTCAATGGAACTGGAGAAAAGCGCAGAACAGGTTCTGCCTGGAAGCGAGGGGGTAGGTGGAAAAGAGTGGGGGCAGGGAGCTGGGGTGAGAAATGAACCAAGCAATGTACACACATGTGAATAAATGAATAAAAAAAGACCAAACCTGAGAATCATGGACATTGAAGATGGAGAACAAGTCCAAACCAAAGGGATACATAACATATTCAATAAAATAATAACAGAAAATTTCCCAAATCTCAAGAAAGTTTTGCCTATTCAGGTACAGGAAGCCTCCAGGACACTAAACAGACTTGACCAAAATAGAACTTCCCCATAGCATAATTATCATTAAAACAATAAGCACAGAGAACAGAGAAATAAAATTGAAGGTTGTAAGACATAAAAGTCTAATAACTTATGAAGGTAAACCCATCAAAATAACAGCAGATTTCTTAGCAAAAACCTTAACAGCCCGAAGGACATGGAGTGAAGTACTTCAGACACTTAAAGAAAATAACTTCAGCTCTAGGATACTCTACTCAACAAAACTATAATTCAAAATTGATAGAGCAATAAAAGTCTTCCATGATAAACAGAAACTAAAACAATATATGACCAACAAGCCACCACTACAGAAGATTCTACAAGGAATTTTGCACACAGAAGATGAAAGAAAACAAAAACATGAGACAACAGGAAGTATCAAACTACAAGAGAAGAAAAGACAAGTAATCAGAGTGTAGAATTGATTTGGCTGCACACAATCTAATGCTTAACAAAAACAACTAAATGTCAGGAGTCACCACATAACTATCAGCATTAACACTGAATGTCAATGGACTCATCTCCTTCATCAAAGGAAATTGCTTGGCAAACTGGATTAAAAAGGAAGATCCTACAATATATTGTTTACAAGAGACCTGCCTTGTTGGCAGAAGCAAACACTGGCTTAGGGTAAAAGCTGGAAGAAGATTTACCAGGCCAATGATACCCCCAAAACAGGCAGAAGTAGCAATACTTGTATCAGACAAACTGGACTTCAAACTTACATTAGTCAAAGGGGATAAAGAAGTACACTTCATACTAATAAAATGGCAATACATCAAAAGGAAATAACAATTATCAACCTATATGCACCCAAGCTCAGAGCACCCAATTTCATCAAACATACACTAAAGGACTTAAAAGCACATATAGACTCCAAAATAGTGGTTGTGGGAGACTTTAATAGCCCTCTGTCACCAATAGATAGGTCATCCAAACAAAAAATCAACAAAGAAATCCTAGAACTAAATAACACCATAAATCAAATGGACCTAAATGATGTCTACAGAATATTTCATCCAACAACAGCACAATATATGTTCTTTCCAGCAGCCCATGGATCTTTCTCCAAAATATATCATAGCTTAGGGCACAAAGTAAGCCTCAGCAAACATAAGGAAATAGAAAAAATCCCATGCATTCTATCCGATCACAACGCATTAAAACTAAAACTCAATGACAAAAACAATAGCAGAAAATATGCAGATAATTGGAGGCTGAGTAACATATTGCTTAATGATCAGTAAGTCATAGAAGAAATAAGGGAGGAAATCAAAAGGTTCCTGGAAGCTAATGAAAATTAAAACACCACCTACCAGAACATATGGGATACAGCAAAGGCAGTCCTAAGAGGAAAGTTTATAGTGAAGAGTGCATATATTAAAAGGACAGAAAGATCACAAATAAATGACCTAATGCTACATCTCCTACTCCTAGGAAAACAAGAACAAGCAAAACACAAAACAAGCCAGAGGTAAATAATAAAAATAAGGGCCCAAATAATGAAATAGAGACAAAAAAACATACAAAGAATCAAGAAAACAAAAACCTGGTTCTTTAAAAAAGTAAGCAAGATTGTCAAGCCCCTGGCTAATGTGACTAAAATGAGGAGGGAAAAGTAAAATCAGATATGATAAGAGGGAGATGACAACAAACACCAAGGAAATCTAGGGAATCCTCAGAGTCTACTTTGAGAACCTATATCATAGTAAATTGGAAAATCTTGAAGAAATGGACAAATTTCTAGATACTTATGACCATACGAAACTGAACCAAGAAGATATTAACCATCTATTCAGATCTGTAACATGTAATGAAATTGAAGCAGCAATCAAGAGTCTCCCCAAAAAAGAAAAGTCCAGGACCTGATGGATTTGCAGCTGAATTCTACCAAACCTAAAAAGAAGATCTAATACCAACACCCCTTAAACTTTTCCATGAAATAGAGAGGGAAGGAACACTGGCTAACTCATTCTATGAAGCCAGAATTACATTCATTCTAAAACTGGACAAGGATACATCCAAAAATGAGAACTATAAACCAATCTCCTTAATGAACATCGATGCAAACATCCTCAGTAAAATACTTTTATCTACACCTACTATTATGGCAGTTATTATTTTGGCTAGCAGCAATCAGAATTACCAAAGTGTAGCTCCAAATCTCAAGGAGGTTTCTGGAGTCACAGAGCTTAAGATTTCTGATTCCCTACCCTAGCTGCCATCTTAGATCCTGAATATAGTAATCTTAAACTGGCAGAGGTCACTCTGGGAAGGGGACTAAGAAGTAGTGAAAAGGTCTAGTAGAGATGAACCAATTTGGGTTGTAATACACATATGCATGGAAACAACACAAGGAATTTTTCTGTATAGCTATCTTTATCTCAAGCTAACAAAAATGCTATGTTTTTATTATTACCTTTTATGTTTTCTTTAACAAAATTGAAGAAGAGGGCAGAACAGGTGCTGCCCAGAGATGGGGGTGGCCCCAATAATTTATACATATGTAAGTAAATGTAAACATGATAAAATAAGATAAAAATAAAAATAAAAACAGCTGCTGAGCTCAGGCAAGAAAGGAAAGACTTTTAAGAAGTTGCTGGGATTTCCAGATGTGATTTCAAAGTTGGGGTTGCAGCACAGTGGTAGGGCTGTTGCCTAAAATGTGAAAGTCCTGTATTGATCTCTAGAACTATAATAAGTAAGTAAGTAGATACATATATTTTAAACAATGTTCTGAATGTGTCTTGTTTGGGTGATTTTTTTTTTTCCTTTCCCATGTGAGGTAGGAGAATAAATAATTGCAGGTGGCCTCTTGGGAGTGTTTTACATTAAGTCTTTCCCTAAACTAATCTAGTGTCAGCAAAACTTCACTTTCTAGAAAAAGTTTATCTTTTTAAAGATGTGTACTCTGTTGAAGGACTCATATCTTTTCAGATTCTCATTTTCACTTGTCTTGAAGAAAATAGCTGTTCTTTGGATTAGCAATGTTTCTCTTTTTCACTATTGTTTTCTTTTATTTTCTTGTCTTTTTTTTTTTTTTTTTGAGACAGGGTCTCCCTATGTAGCCCTGGCTGACCTCAAACTCACCATCTTCCTGCCTCTGCCTGAAGTTTCAATTTTGATCACTTTACTTATCTCCATCTTTGGACTTCTGTCCACCTCCATACATCTCAGAGTCTAAGCCCAGAAGTCAAGGCAGTGTCTCCCAGTAGGATGCCTCAGGGGATTCAATCTAGGAAGGAGAACCCATTGGCATTTTTTTTCCATTTTCTCAAATCACTTAATGATGCAACTTCATAAAGATGAAAGAAAAGGAAGTTGAACTACTCTGAATATCAGATAGAACATATTTCAGATGAAGAAATGAAAATCTATTGCATTATTTTCTGATTTAGACTTATCCATTCTTCTCCATTGTAATTTTATTTGAGCTACAATTTAATATATAATTCTTTATTCAAATGAGCTACCAGAAAAGGCACAAATAGACAGGAATTGTCTTTGAGGTGACATTACTTTGCTTTATTTGATTTTGGAAACATCACGCTTGTCAGACAGATCCTGGATTAGCAACCATGTTATCCTCAATACTTGGGTCTTGAAGAAAGGTTACAGAAGCTGAAACTAATCCAGAATATCAAATGTGGCAGGGAAATGTATAAATAAAGGACAAGGATATAAAATATTTAGCAGTATATTGCCAATGTGGTTTGAACAAACCAGATAGAACATATAAACCATTTCCTAATGCTTTGTTCAGCACCACCTCAGAAGATGGATTACAAGGATCGTAAGTGAAGTATGATCTTAACCACTTCAACTTAGTTCTTGCCTCCTTCAATGTCTAATAGTAAAAATGAAAAAGATGCAGAGGCTTATACACTCATTCAGTTTTTGATTTGTTGTTCTGGCATAAAAACCTGAGCAAAGGGAAAAAAAAGAACTGTAATTCCAGAGACCTTAAACACCTAAAGAACTTTCAAGACTGTTGAAATCACCATAAGAAGGGGACTAAGGTAGAAGGAGAAAAACAGAGGAATGAACCAATTTGACTTTTAATGTCACAATGGAAATATCACAATGGAACACCTGTATAGCTATCTTACACAAACAAAAATGTCTTTTTTTTCAATAACAGAGAACAGGAAAGAAAAACAGGTCCTGCCTGGGAGGTGGTACCAGTGTGTGTATGTGTGTGGGGGGGTGATATAAGGAAAGAGTGAAGGAGAATGAATATAGTAGAAATATTATGTAGTCAAGTATGATAATGAAAAAATGAGACCTATTGAAAACATTACAGGAATGGGGTGGGGGAGATAAGGGAGGATGATGGAGGGGGTAAATTCAACTATGCTATATTCTAAGAACCATAGTAAATGTCACAATATATCCCCAGTACAACAACAATTAAAAAAGGAACAAAAATAAAAGATAAAAAAAGTACTATGAAATCATAAAATCTTATTTTGAGCCACAGGTAAGTCATTGAAACAATTACAAAATGTCCTATAATGTGCTGAGAACACTAGAATATACATGGAGTGGTAAGCTTCAATGTGCCTGTATTAGAAGGGGACACAAAAAAATTGAAAACTGAAATATAAAAAGGTAGTTAGACAGGATTACCTGCCAAAATTCTACTCAGGCAGGGAAGTGAAGTCATCTTTTCTAAAATTTATGCACATGATGATTCCCGAATACTCTAAAATGGTGAATATAGCAAATGTAATCCCAACTCCTAGTATCTGTACACTTAGTTCATATTTTCAAGGGACATGGAAAAGTAGTAATGAGCAGGTTAATTCCTACCAAACAAGAATAAGCTTTTGCTGCCTAGGTACTAGATCATTTGTGTTAAGTAAAAATATTTCCCAAAACTCTCACCTATCCCAACTCTTAACTATCCTATGTGCTCAGTCCCATGTATCTTTGCCTGTGTGAGGCACACACCTGGAATGTCCTCATTTCCTACTATGTATGAAATTCTTTCTTGTTCTTCAGTGTTGACTTAAAATTCTACTGACTCCAGGAAATTCATAAATGTTAGAACTCTTGAATCACATGTATTTAAAAAGGAAGGAACAATGTATGGCAGAGGCAATGCTAAGTACTCACTGAATCTTCTATTTGTACTTCAAGATTCATGTGAAAACTGCATTCCAGCCAATTGTCATTAAGCATGGTAAAGTGATAATTGAATGTTGATAGAAATGATACATGCTATTTTCAAACTTGCTTGTAAAAACTCCCCCATGTCTTAGTGTTCTATCACCCTTCTATCGTAAGAGTGGTACCCTAAGATTAGGTAGGCAGTGGCCCACCAGAGAAGGAGTCTGAATTCCTTAGTCACTGAACAGATAGGTGATTTCCAGAAGAAGCACTCAGCCAGCTCACAGTGGGCTTTAAATGAGTAGTAAGATTGAACTCATATTTTCTATAGCCACTAAAATGTCTTTGATGTCTTTTATGTTTTATGGAAACTACCAATAATTACTTTTAGTATCAAAAAATCATAATAAATATGCTATATATGTCTTTGTCTAGACTTTTTGGAAGTCAAAGAAAGAGAATTTTCAGTAAAAACTAGAATAGTTATAAGAACATCATGAAAGTCAGGGAACTTAAAATGGCATAAGGTATGATTTGTGGTGGCACCCTGGAAGAAGAATAGACAGAAAGGGTTCAAATAATTGGGACACACATGGTAAAGATATTAAATTTCAATCTGTTAAAGCTGTTATTGAAGAAAGTAGAAACTTTTACACTAAAGATTGGAAGATTAGTGAAAAATTAAGGGAAGGAACATAGTAACTATAAACCAATGTGTCATAAAACATATTTTTTTAACTCCATATGCTAGATCAAAGTCACAGATTAGTAGTCACAGGGAGATAAATTTTGGCTTGATAGAACTGATTGTTTCAGTAATGAAAATTATTCATGTGACAGATGAACACATTTCTCCAGAAAGTACTGGGTTTTCTGTATTTGGAAGCATTCAAGCATTTAGAGCAATTAAATCTTGGATTAGTGCTGCTTCTACTATTACCATTGTAGAAGCTGCCTCCTGGGCCACACAAAAAGATCCAATGTGACTTTAGAGAGAAAAGAACAGAAAACTTGGATGCCACTTCCATCTTCAACTTTTGGTTGCTACAACTACAGACCAAGTGAAGAAATGTGAACAACCATTCACGGAAATGGCAGAAACCCTCTTAATGCATGACTGTATGAGGGAAGAAATAATTCTCCCAGGAACCTGTATATTACTGGTTCAAGGAAACCTCTGGAAGAGAGTGTTAGTTTACATATTATTATAGCATGAAGTATTCTTTGGGATAATCTTTTCCCCCTTTTAACTGTCAAAGTTCACTGGTGTGATGATGAGTCTAGTCATGTTTAACCACGAACAATATGCTTTCATATTGCCTTTCATATTGCCTTTCACTCAAAGCCATTTGGGAGTGATGCTGAATGCTCATTCCCTCTTACTGTAGCTCCTTATTACTAAGCCACTCCAAATCCACCCACCCAATGACCAGTGCTCAGAATTAAGTACATTTTCATTGCCACCTAGTTATTTCCCACTTGTCATCACTTATAGTCTTGAAAAAGATATATATATTGCACAATTATCTCTATATCTTGATGTCTCAAGAATGACCTTTCTCTTTGTAAAAAGAAGAAAATACCATCGTCTGAGAGAACACAGGTCTCCTTGATCCTCCCTAACAAGCAGTATCTCATTTCTATTCTTTAGTCTTTTTCCTTCTTGAAATTTTTATTGTCCCTGTTCACAAAAGACAGATCCATTTTCAAAACTATGAAGTCGCTGTTTCAATTTTTGCCTTTCATCTAACTTTATTCATTTTTCATTTCTTTTATACCTATAACAAAAGGCACCCCTGGCTTTTACTGGAGGTGGCTTACTCTAAGGGAGAGATTCATTTGCTTTTTTGGAGCTCAACCCCATGAATATCATATTTATACCAGCACAGGTTTATCTAAATATATCTGCCTATGATTTTTGTAAATGCACCCTGCTTCTTATTATTTCATGTCTGGATAATCCCAGTTAGAATAAAGTAAGATATGTAGGAGGAAAGTTTAATTCTTTCCATTTCATCCACAAAATGATTCTGTTTGTCTTTATGAACCTCCTGAAGTACAATGAATTGGGGAAGAAAAGCTGATAGGAAAACATCCAGGAGAACTATAAGCTTATTGATCATTCGTGAACTATATATACACTAAAGTGTATTCTCCCTGTATTTATATTTATAGTTTCAACAAGCCACTTTTGTCTTTGTTGAAATGAGAGACACTAGCAAAAGATAAAAGGACTTGAATTATTTTGTGATCCAAAAAGGATAAGAAATATGTTGGGCATGGTGGCATGGGTCTGTAATCAAGCTATGCAGAGGCATAAGTAAGAAAATATCAATCCAAGGCCCATCCTAAGCAAAAATGGGAAGCCTTATTCAAAAAATAGCTAAAACAAAAAAGACCTGGAGGCATGACTTAAGGGGTAGAGCACCTGCCTAGGAAGTACAAAGCCCAGAGTTCAAAGTCCAGTAAGGCAAAAAGAAAAGAATCTTTACTTACTAATTGTAGTTACATCACACAGTTTAACCATGAACAGAAACTGCTAAATTCCAAGTGTGTGTTGTGTATTTTTTCCATTGTGAAGACCAGTTTTCAAATGTCCCTTGCCTTAAAGAAAGGATAGTGAAGTCAATATTAGAGTGGTTGAAAATGTCTGTCAATTGCTAACTTTACAATTTTGGAAAACTACATAGCATTTCTAAGTCTCAATTTCTACAGTTGCAAATTTTGAATAGTATAGTTGCTATGGTGAATAAATGGGATTATATAGCTTTGAAGTGTTTGCAACTTAGAACTTCTGTCTTCTGGACTAGTTAGGGAACCATCTAAAGGTTTTGTTACTCAAGGAAGGGAAATGGTAACAGTGCTGTTTTGGGGAAATGGATCAGCTGGCAAGGTCAGTGATCCAGCAATGCCAGTCATAGGGATAAACACAAAGGAATGTAAGTCAGGTTACAATAAAGACTTCTGCACACCTATGTTTATTATAGCACTATTCACAATAGCTACCCTATGGAAACAGCCAAGATGCTCCACAAGTGATTAATGAATTAAGAAAATGTGGTATTTGTATACAATGGAATTTTTTCAGCTGGAAAGAAGAATGAAATTTTGATGTTCATAGGTAAATGGATGGAACCAGAAAACATCATCTTAAATAGAGTGAGACAAGTTCAGAACAACAAAGGCCACATATTTTCTTTCATATGTGGAATATAGGCCCAATACATTACAAGCAATATTATGAAAAGCAGGCCACACTAAGGGGAGGGCACTAATGGAAGAGGGAGGGTTAAAGAAGAAAGTTCAGAAGGTGAATATGGTGAATAGACTTTATAAGAATGAGTTTTTAAATCTGTTGAAATCACCATAGGGAGACTAAGGTAGAAAGCAGAATAATAGAGGTGAACTAGTTCAGATTGTAATACATATATACATGGAAATGTCATAAGGAAACTTCCTATATAGATAGCTTAGACAAACAAAAATGTCTTTTTTCAAAACCCAGAGAATAGGAAAGTAAAACAGTGTTGGACATTGGTACCAGTGGGAGGGGGAGGATTTAAGGAAAGAGGGTAGAAGAGAGAATACAGTAGAAATATTCTGTACTCATGTGTGAAAATAGAAAAATGACACCTGTTGAAATTATTCAAGGAAAGGGGAGGAGGGATGAAGAAGAATGATGGAGGGGGTGAATTCAGCTATGGTATATTGTAAGCACCTTTGTAAATGTCACAATGTACCCCCCCAGTACAACAATAATATGATAATAAAAATAAATGAATAAATAGATACATAAATAAATAAAAAGAAGGATGAAATGTAGAGGTGAAGAGCTCTTCATCTAGAAAGAGTTAGATGTAGATGAAGTTGAAGAAATAAATAAAAGAAAATGGGGAAGGTGAAATCTATAGATATTTTCAATGGGTGGGACATAGGGACCCCATCATTTAAAAATTAAACTGTTAGTGTATCATTTTCAATAGAAGGCACAATATACAATTAGAAGTGTATATTTCTGTATACACAGAGACAATAGTAAGTTGGCATAGACAAAAACAGAAAGGAAGGAAAGAAATGAATCAGAAAAGTATGAATGCAAAATAATTTCACTAGCAAGATTCAGAAGAGCCTAGAATAGGAAAGCCAAGTAAAATTCAAACTAAGAGTTCATTGTGTTTGGGATGTCAAAACAATTATTAATAACTCAACATAAATCCAATCATAGCCACAGCAGGGATCTTTGTAGAAATTGAGAGGTTGATTCTAAAATATTTATGGAAGTACATAAGTAATTACATGAGCTCTTTCAAAGCAAACTGGAAAACATAAGATTACATTGGGTGGATTGTCACTTTCTAACATCAACACATCTATGAAGGTCATTAGTCCAGAAAATAAATTATTTTCAAAACTGGTGCTGAAATAACTTAATATTCAAATGGGGAAAAATGAGCTTGACCTATTACTCATACTGTACACAAAAATTAATTTAGGATGGGTCACAGACTTAAATATAAAAACTAAAACTATAAAGCCTTTAACCCAAAACAAGCAAAGCTGAGTGTGGTGGTCATGGTGTAATGCTAGCACTCAGGAGACTGAGGAAAGAGGCTTTAGTATATGAGAGCAGCCTGGGCTACATAGGAAGATGTTGTCAAAGAAAGAAGAAAGAAGGAGGAAGTGAGTGGAAGGAGCAGGAGGAGGAGAAGGCAAGGTGGGAGGGAGAGATGGAAGAGGAGGAAAGAAAAGCTAGATGCTGTTAGCTAATGCCTGTAATCCTAGCTACTTGGGAGGCAGAGACCTGGAAGATTGCTGTTCCAGGCCAGCCTGAGCAAAAAAGTTTTCGCAACACCATCTTAGTGGAAAAAAGTGAGCACGGCAATATGCACTGTCATTCCAGCTATGGTGGGAAGCCTAAAATAGGAGGATCCCTGTTCAGGCCAGCCTGGGCAAAAAGCGAGACTTATCTTAAAAAAAAGCAGAGCAAAGATACTGAAGGCATGGTTCAAGTGGTAAAGCAACTGCCTAGCAAGCACAAAGCCTTGAGGTAAAACTGTAGCTCCACAAAAAAAAAAAAAAAAAAAAAAAAAAAAAGACACAAAAGATCATATTCAATATTCAAGATGAGCAGTAATCAAAGAAATATTAGGAAAGCCAGATGAAGCAGAGAAAGGAAAAGGAAAAAAGTTTTCTCATCAATATTTTTAAAAACCTGTTTATCCAAATTTCATCAAAATTCAAAAGAAAAAATCTACTAGATGAAAGCATAGGCAAAAGCTTTTTGACATTATTTTGGCAAGGAAGTTTGGGGAATATAACACCAAAAGTACAACCAACAGATGTAAAAATAGACAAATGTAACTATTTCAGAAAATTAAAAAGTGTGTGCACAGCAAAAGAAACAATAAACAAAGCAAACAGACAACCTACAGGATGACAGAAAATATTTGTACAGTATACATTTGATAAATTGTTTGTATCCAAAACATATAAAGAACTCAAAAAACTTAATAACAAGAAAACAGCTCAATTTAAAAATGTCTATTTCTCAAATGAAGACGTTTGAACAAGTTAGCAAGTATAACAAAAATAGTCAATATTGCTGAACATCAGGAAATGGAAATTAAAACCAAAATAAGATATCACCACAAAACTGGTAGAATGGTTTTTATCAAAAAGACAAAAACAACTATTAGAAAGAATGTGAAAAATGGGAACCACTGTCCACTGTTGGTGAGAATGTAAATTAGCATATCTCTTATGAAAAAACAGTATGAAGATTTCTTTAAAACTTTGTAAATGAACTGCCGTAAGATTCTGCAATTCCACATCTAGGTATAGATCCAAAGAAATGTTAGCTAATATCTCAAAATTGTTTGTATCCCCATGTTCACTGAAAACTTTTTTACAATAGCCAAGATATGGAATCAATCTAAATGTCCATCAGTGAATGAGCAGATGAAGAAAATGTGATATTTATACACAATACTATCCAGCCTTAATAAAGAAGGGAATCTTGCCATTTTCAGCAACTCAGGCGAACCTGGAGAATATTATTCTAAGTGGGAAGCAGGAATTTTATGTGAATGGAACTGAATGGGTGGGGATGTAGAGCCATGAGTACCTGAGTGAGCCTTATAAGCTGGGATATTTTTATATAGTTTCACATGGCTGAAGCCTAGTGTCTCTGTAGGAATGACATGAGATTAGGTTGGATGCACATGCAGGACTTATTGACATCCAAATACATAAGACCTTATGAAGGAGATGGATTTTTAAATGATTTTTTAATCAAATGAGCAATATGAACCCATTAACATTTTAGAAAGACCATTCTTCCTCAATATGAAAAAATGGAGACTGGGTTGACTTATAACAGAGAAGAATTTCAGTAGTGCAGGTGAGCTGTGATAAGGAGCCACACTAAGGCATTTAAAGTGTGGAGCAAAACAGAGAGAGGATTAATTTTAATTCTGAATCACAGTTTTAAACTTGAGGCTCATTAATTTCATATTCAACTTTTCTCATTTCTCCCTCCCTACTTACTAATTGCCTAGACTTACTTTAATTCATATCAGGCTCTTCCTAACCCATTATATTTCAAGGTCCTCAAAATCATTTTACTCTCTGTGACAGTCTGACTATATGCCTCAAAATTCTTGTGTCAGAAACTGAATCCCCCAATACAAGAGAGATGAGAAAGTAGAGTATTGAAGAAGTCTTTAGGTGTTAGGAAAAACCATCACAACAAGATTTAGCACCACTATTAAAGGGTTTGTAGGAATGGGTTTATCCTCTTTTGCTACCATGTGAGGATGCATCAAGACAGCCCTGACCAGCTGGGCATGGTGGCATATGCCTGTAATCCCAGTTATTACAGAGGCTATAACAAAGAGTATAAAGGTTTGAGGTCAGCCCAGGCAGAGTTAGCAAGACCCCATCTCAATAAATAATCTGGGTGTGGTGGTTTGTGTCTGCAATCCCAGCTATGCCCAAGGCATAGGTAGGAGGATCATAGCTCAAGGCCAGACCTGAGCAAAAATAACTAAAGATAAGCAGATCTTGGGGCATTGGTGGAGTGGTAGATCGCCTGCCTAACCAGCATGAGACCCTGAGATCAAACTTCACCACTACCAAATAGACAAAAATAACAAAAACAAACAAAAAAATCCCTGACCAGATGCCAGCACCTTGATCTTGGGCTTCATAGCCTCCAGAGCTGTGAGAAATAAGCTTATGTTGTTTACGTATTACCCAATCTCAGCATTCTTCTGTAGCACCAAAAATAGATTAAACATTCTTTTCTGTGTGTCCAGGCAATGAGTAAGGAAACATCATTTTGTAGAACTAGATCTCTACTCACAGTCTGGTCCAAGAAAGGTTCTGAGAAAAGTGGCAGAGCCCTTCATTCATGTAGCTGATAGGGCTCTCTATGGAGATGGTCAGTGAAAAGACTTAGGTCATCCAAAATTTCACTCACCAAGGATATTTAACTCGTGAATGACATCCATGAAATCAGAGATTTCTCCATTTCACCATTGGGGTAGTCTAATCTAGTATTAAAGACAGCATTCATGGAAATAGTAACATGATCCTGAAAATTTTAACTTTGCCATGACAAATTCATTGTTTATGCCACTCCGGGCCCTTTCTCTGTCTCAGTACTTTCTGTATCTTTTCTAATTATTATTTGCTCATTCACCGAAAGAAAGCCCAGCAAAAGCACATTTCTTAACTCAATTACATGTCTCAAAATGCATATCCCTTTGACAGTGAAGGAAGAATCCAGCTGAGAAGCTGTTGAAATACATACCAAACAGAATAGTACAGCAAAGTATTTACTAGTTTCTGACTGCAAGGAATGTGTTACCTCAATAAAATTGAGTGTGGGGACTAACACTGCAATAATTATGAAGCACCATTTAATCTTTCCAGGCCTAAGAACAGACTGAATGAGGCTTATAATTGTCACAACAATAGGCAAAATCAGTAAATATGTCTCATATAATCAGTTTCAGTGCTTGAAGTCCCTATTATAGTTTATATTGGCCTGTATTAATTACTGCAACCAAGAGGCCAGGTTCACTGGGTCCAATATTGTCAAAACAATTTAAATGCCAGCAATTCAATTTGCTTTTCAGTTATTTCTCATTGTGTGAGACTGGGCATGCCTACTAGGGGTTATTTTAGGACAATGAACATTATTAGTATAAAGAAATTGGGGCAATAGTTCTCACAGGTAAGACAATGAATATCTGTTTTATGTTTTGAAATTCCCTTAAGAGTTTAAATTTATTGCAATTTCTGCATACAAGGATCATTTGAGATCCAGTATTGATTAAATCATGAAGACTTACCAAGTAGTACCTTGTTGCATATTTTAAACTTAATTCAAAACCTAAGTTGTAGTTATATTTGAGATATTTCACTTTATCTAACTTGTTTGAACTATTTTTATACTTATTTTATAGTTTTCTTAAAGTCATTACTAGTGAAGAAACTAGTTTGAGCCAATGTGATATTCTGATTCTTCTTGAAGAAGTTCAAATACCAGAGAACATAGACATGTACTTTAATAAATTTTCAGTCTACTTGTGTAATTTGGAGACATACATTAATAAATAATAAAAGGACAAAGCAATTATTGTCAATATCAAAAGAAGTCATCACATATTTCCTTACATATGTAATTTGTTTGCCTAGCAAGCTTAAAACCCCGAGTTCAAATCCCAGTACTACCACAAAAAAGCAAAAACAAAAACAAGCCTGCGTTAATGTAAAGTCCTCGTGTCCTTCACCCCAAGGTGCATCTCACTTACAGGAGAAAAGAATCATGAAAAATAATGGACTTTAATATGTAACCATACTAAGTGACATATTGGAATACAATGTGCTATTTTAATGTAAGTTTCTAATAATTGACTGGGTGTCAACCCATCAACAGATATTCATGGACTCATAAGCAAAGGTAATGAGGGGGCTATTACCATAATGAATAGTATATATTAGGGTATAATTGCCAAATCAGGAGCATGGAGCTTGATGATTTTTTAATGAAGAGTGGTATGCATTTTTAATCTAGGATTATTCATCTCAAAAGCTCATTAACAATCACATTTCCTACTATAACAAAATTTACCCAAAGGAAAAAATGTGGTAGATTTATTTATACTATAGTTCCCAGTGCAGAAATGGTAGGAACTTTCAATTTTCTCATTAGTTACTCCAGTATTCATAAGTAATTGTTTGTCCAGTAATATTTTGCTCTGTTCTTATGGCCTTATAGAGAGGTTTCATTTTGCAGGATCTTAGTAACTGAAAAGATTTAAAAATTACCAATAAATTTTAGGGGTGTTTTGCAAGAGCTAGAGTTGGATCTGTAATCATAAGGGCTCCAGAACCATTACAGGCAGGATAACAAACCTCCAAGACTCTTGTTTTTTGGTATAGTGTACAGTCAAGGTGACATTATAATTCAAAAATGAAAAGTCCCATGGTCTGGATGATTTCCAATGTAGTGGATAAGGATCTATGTAAAACACTGTTCCATAAAAGCAATGAGGAAAGTAGCAAATATTGTCAAAATCAACTTTTTCAGGATTCTAAAAATGAATAAACGCTTGCAACAATCTTTCTCTTTAAGAAAAATGGCTGAATGAAACTAAAACTGCAAATTTGTTTTAACTTGCTCTATTCTCAAGCTCTTCTTTCTAGCTCTACAGTAGCCTTAAGAAAATATATCATTATAACCATGGAAATCTTAAAAAATATTTGCCTGTGATCCACTGGAGGGGGAGTACCACAATTAGAACTTTACAAAACCATATCCCTAATGTACTGTCACCTTGTAACAAATTTGAAAGCTACCTGAAGAGGCAATAGTCATAAGACTTATCGTTACTTAATCTTACAGAGAGTTCATTCAGTGAGAAAAAAGCCACATACCTAGGAATTTGTCCAATAAGAGTGAGAATTATTTAACTTCATAGTTGTCTGAAGTGGTGGCATGAGTTGAAAAGACAATACATTTGTCAAAAACAAGATAAAATTAAAAGATCTTAGAAGTCAGATATTCATAGGAATTTTAAAATCTTCATATTTCTCAGAGTCTTAAAGAGCTCACACAACACACACACACACACACACACACACACACACACACACACACACACACACACACCGGTATATATAGGCCTAGAAACTGAAAAGCCCTGATCTCTCCCATCTGTCCCATTGAGTTTCTGCATAAGAAGGAAGTGAAGGCTAGAACAGAGTTGTGAATGGCTAGAACACTGAAGACACACCCCCACACAACAAGAACCACTTGACAAAGACTTGGTGGTATAATAAGTAAGTTAGTTAAGGACTTCTCTGTCCAATTATTAGCTGAGAATTAAGGATACTGAGTAGTGGCTTAAGTGGCCACACTATAGGATAGACACACATTATATAATTAATCCAGAAAAGTCACTAAAGAGTAGCCACAACAGAAACAAACTGCAACAACAACAAACTCTGGACTATGTGGGCGGGTATGGGTGAGTCCAATTTCTCATATTGCTACATTAAAATGTCAGTTTCAGCAGAAAATTACAAGGCATAAAATGAAACAGGAAATTGGTTCACACAGGAAGAGTAAGAACTCAATTGGAAATTGCAGGTAAGGGAGTCAAATGTAAGATTAAATTAACGAAAAAAGATTTAAATCAGCTATTCTAAGTGCATTTCAAGAACTAAAAGAAATAATACCTAAATAATTAAAGAGTATATGAGAATAGTCACAAAGTAGAAAATCAATAAAGAAAAATCATTTTTACATTCCATATTTGCAAATTGGAAGGTCCAATATTAAAATAGCAGTTCTCCCCAAATTGATATACAGATTCAATGCAATCCCTGTCAAAATCACAATGGTGGAATATTTCAATACATGAATATAATATATATTAAAAATATCAGAGTAATTAACATTTCTACCTCCTTTTATTACTTTGTACTTATAGTCTTTGAGTTCCTCTCTTCTAATTATTCATAAGGTATATGATAGATTATTGTCAACTTATCACCCCACTGTTCTGTAGAACACTAGAACTTATTATTTCTATCTGTATTTTGGTACCTGTTATACAACCTCTCTATCCTCCCTCCCCTGCACCCTTCAAACCTCTAGTAATCAACATTATACACTGACTTTTTTTAAACATTCAAATATGTGCCCATGTCTGACTTATTTTGCTTGACATAAGGTCCTCTGGTTTACAGCCATTCTGCTGCAAATGATATCATTCTTTTTATAACTGAATAATATTCCATATTTTGCTTATCTACTCATCCATTGAAGAGCATCAAGTTTGGCTCCATATTTCAGCTATTGAAAATTGAAAATAGTGTAGCAATAAATATGGGCATCCAGATGTCCCCTTGATATTCTCAGAATACTTACTTTAGACATATACCTAGCGGCAGGATAGTTGGATCATACAACAGATCTATTTTTAGCTTTTTAAGGAACTTCCAAACTGCTCTCCATAGCAGCTGGGCTAATCTACCACCTGTATATAAGAGTTGGCTTTTCTCCACAACCTCACCAGAATTTTTTGTCCTTTTTTGGT